>NC_081263.1:6112500-6749583 GCF_030490865.1 Poecile atricapillus
ACATCTTATTTCAGAGGGCTTAGAAGCATTATTTTCAGGGTTATTTTTAGGGTGCATTTCCTTGAGCTGATTTGTATTTTGTAGGACAATTTAATGAGAAATTATACATTCTGTGTTAAAAAGAAAGAGATCCATTTCCCTTAGGATGTTGTGCTGTTAGTTCTAAATAAGTGTTACTTTCTGAAATAAGTATTCTCCATATGGTTATACAAAGTCACTTGCTTTGGAACAACTGCCATTTATTAAGTGGTGAAAGGTGCTTGTATTGTGTTCCACCAGAATTCAGAGCCCTTTTAATATTGAAATAAGCATCTATAAAAGATAGAGAGTAAAAGGGATCTGCTAAGTTTCTAAACACAGTCTTTATATGCAGTAGAATATATTGATAAAGCTTCATGTTGGCAGATGTTTTTTGTACTGGTGTTTTTATGCTCAGCAGTAGTGTAATGATACCTGAACTGTGTTTAAACATACCTTCCTGAAACTGGGTGTGGTACCTTCCTCAGACTGGGTTTTTAGCCACAGAAAATTCCCACAAACTCAAAGGGCTGAGCTTCACTCCACTATAGAGAAACAGACTTGATATATAATTTTCTTAACTTAGTTTTGACTTAAAACTATTTTGATTCAGTTTGGGGTTGGGTTTTTAAACATTTTAGCTGTTAAGCACAAATTAGCTTGTCTGAAGGTTTCAGTAATAATTTGTTTTATGACTAATTACCAATACTTTGGTCCACATAGGTGAAAGAGGGGAAAATATTTGAGGAGGTCACCACGGGGGTATTGCAATTGGCCAGCAAGGTATGAGGTGGCCTGCCTGGCTTTAAGGAGGCCAATCAAGTCAAGCCAGTCTCCATATTCTTATGAAAAATGATAGAAAACCCTGGTGCAGCTTTGGTCGGTGCTTGTGTTGAATAGAGAAATTTGGAAAGTGGAATTTTCAGCAGGCAGCACTTCTGTTGGGGTGTTTGAAGCTGCACAGGCATGGCAGTGTCCTCTTAGTAATCTGAATGAGGAATGGGCTGGTTACAAACAGCCAGTGTCCCAAACAGCAAAGAAAATGAGGGAATATGGAGACAGCTTGTATTCCACTGGTACAGTAAAAGCTGCTAATGCTCTGCACCTTTCTCCTTTGCCTTCCGCTGCTCTCGGTGCTCGGTGACGTGGTAAGTGCTGTCTGAGGCTGCCAAGCACAGAAATCCTGCACAAACTAACACCTGCTGAGATACCTTGCATGGTGTTACCCAGGAGTGTTTCTTCTAGCACAAGTCAGCACTGGAAGCTCTCCCATAGACTGGCTCAGTGTCTTAGGTTTTGGTACAATTTGCATAGAATAAATTATGTTACCTGTTCTGTTTAGAGCCTGGCAACTCTCATGCTGAATTCTGGGATTCATCCTCCCTATCTAACTCAGAGTAGTACCTTCCATGGTATCACTTCAGAATTTGTGTTTCTAATCCAATTCTAGGACTCCACTTTTGGCCTGTTTTACATGAGTAGTGAAATAATGCTGAAACAGAGTGAAAGTAGCTGTGTAGAACAGTAGAAATATAAATACAAGTTACATTAATCACAAAACATCAGTGCTTTCATTAAGTTTAATTTTATGTAAGGACTAATTCCAGTATTTTTATCAAAGAAGTCTAGGAGAGAATTCATGTTACAACAATGGGTGAAAAAGCTAAACCTGACCTATGTCCCACCTCTTCCAGCAGCACAGTGCTGTCAAATGTATGTTTTTTACATTCACCACACAACTGCTCATCAAAAACATTAATGAGCTGTGAGTTAAATGTGTTTGATTTATGGGAACAAGTGGAGGAATTTGTTCTGGCTTTTGCTGTTGGACTTGGCAGAGGTGTTGGTTCAGAGTAAATGAATAGAGTGTTTTGTTTTTTTTCTCTAGGTTCAGGGAGTTGGGAGTAAGGGATGGAGAGATGTCACCACTTTCTTTTCAGGCAAACCAGATGATAATTCTGACAGGTAGTTTTTTGTTCTTACTTTCTATCTCTTTGAACACATAATTTTATCTCCTGTACATTCTCTGCGGTAGTGAAAGGTAATTTTTCAATATTAAGAACTTATTCTGTCTTTGCTGATAGTACTCCTCTATGTAATAGGGAGGAAATCAATATAACTTTGTTGATAACTGTTTTTAAACTGAGAACAAAGCAGCACACATATTTTGGTTTAAAATTTACTCCAAATGCACGTTCCCTTTCCTTGGGCCTATTAAATCTTTTAACAAAATCTGTGAATTAGACAACAAGCTTATGTCATTTGGAGCAATATTTAGTTCTTCCTTTATCATCAAGGGGGTTTTTTAAGCAAAGAGCAGTAGAATTATGGTTTTCTTTGGGGTCATTTATTTTTACTGTTATGTTTGGCATAACTAATTTATTTCTACCTTCCTTTCCCACCCACCCCCCAAAAGACCAGCTGAGGGAGACAGCTACCAGAACAGTGGAGGGGAGGGCTACCAGAACAATGCTGTAGATCAAAGCTTCTGGGAGACTTTTGGCAACTCAGATCCACCAAAAGCTCATAAATCTCCAAGCAGTGAGAGCTGGACCTATGTGGACAATTCCACAGAGAAGAAGAGCTCGGATAGCTGGGACGTGTGGGGCTCGGGAACAGTCTCCAACAAGAACAGTAACAGCGACAGCTGGGAGAACTGGGAGACCAACTGGGAGAACGCAGGAGGGGAGAGCAAGACCAGAAAACCTACCAAGGCAACAAAAAATGCGTGGGATGACTTCTAGAACTCTGTTAACCCTGCTCTGCACAGCTGGGAAGGGGGGGCTGTGCTGGCTGATGGAGGGGAGGGAGTTTTTCACACACCTGGAGTATCATGGTTGACCTTTCTGATCTGTTTGTGCTTCCCATTCATTCTCCTTCCTTCTGCCCTGGTATAGGGAAAAAAATCCTAGCATCTGAATCTTTTCTTACATAAAGGTGGCTCTCCCTTTTTTAAGGATAGTGATAAGTTTACTCTCCTTGCACTATCGGAGCTGGCTACAGCAACTTTCTTAACACGAATGTTAAAGGAAAGAAATCAGTGCAAGGACACTTCCATGGCACAACCTTGCATGTGTAGGTTAATAGGTATTCATCCAGTCCTCATCTAATTTGAGATTTGGGGTGTTTAATGCAAACAAAGGACAGGGTGTGACTTGGAAAGACAGCCATTACCTGGGCAAGCTGCAGTTGAATACATCGAGTTCCAATGCCTTATGGATTGCTCTGACTACAGGAGGTCTGGCAATTCAAGATGGTCTTTAACATATTTTTTATTGGAGCTTTGTTTTTAAACATTGTGACACTATTTTTTTTTAGTAGTTGAAAACTTATTTTTCCCCTTTAGAATTCCCAAGGAATCTACAGCTAGATAATTATTTGTGTGAACTTACAGGTTTGACCTGAGCCTCTCAAGGGATATCCAGAATGGCTCTGCTTGCCCACCGTACTCAATGGATTGAGTTTGCACTGTGCATCTCTGCTACACAGAAAAGCAAAGCTTTGGTGTTTTCTTTCCTCACCTACACCCTTGCCCCAGTTTGTGTTTTATGTACTCTTTTTTCTCTTTCTTCTTTCTACCTGTGTAGTATTTTATTAATGCTGTTTAAAATGAAGTCTTTTTGCTGCTTATGTCCTTCTGGACATCTGTTTGGCAACCTGGCAGCAAAAAATAAAATTATAAAGAAGATTCCAGCAAGAACAAATGGGTGGAAAATACAAGAACATTGAGCAAAGAGCCTGGCAGCAAGTCCCTTTCAAGATGAGTAGATGTCTGGATTTAATAGTAAAATTTAATTTAAGCAGACATTTTCCAAATAATTCTTCAGTGTGTCAAGCTGTATCTTTGTTTCTGTCATATATTTCTCCACATTTTCTTCCTTGATCTTGTTAAAGAAACACTATTTTGGAAACTTGAGAAACTGTCAGCATTAAGGACTGGAACAGGAGATTCAGTTATGTGTCAGTTTTGACCCAACAAATGGCTTTGCATGACACAAAGCATAACTTCTAGAGAAGAATTAAGACTTTTAACATCAAAGTTATCATAGGTATCCCATTTTATTTTGGGGGATGCGTTGTGAATGTACCCTCAGCACAAAAACAATCGGCTCGCTTGAAAACTCAAATCATGATGTTCTCTGATCTGCTTTTCCAGCATGGAGCTCTTTCTGTGAACCCTGTAGATCCTATTATTTATCTAAAAAGCCTTTTCTTTTAAAAACTGGTTAATTTGTTGAACAACCAACCAAAGGTGTCAAAGTTACCTTAAATAACACTCCACTTATTTTACTCCTCATGGAGGTTTTAAGCAGATAGTATTATCAACAGTTTAAAAAGGAAAGAAAATTAATTTCCTCATAAGTAGCATATTTTAAAGGCTTAAGTCTGAGTAGAAGTAGCTCTATTTACAGCCTCAGTCTGTATTTCTATTGCTAGTATCTTTGAGACGGTGAACAGAATATTTTTCCAGTCTTCCCTCACCGTGTTCTGCGAGAGTTGAGATTTCTTTTTCCCCCTTGCCTCTCCTGAGAGTGTAGTCTGAAGCTCGTGGTCTCCAAGCCTCTGCAGCAGGACCCAGAGCTGCTCAGACCCAAGTGCTGCTCCAGGCTGAGCCATTCCCAAGGTGTCCCTGCTGTCACAGCCCCTTTGGAAGTGCCAAAGGCACGAGAGCTCTTGGTTTTCAGTGCTGCTCATGGTACCACTGGCAGCAGTTCACAGCCTGACTAAAACAAGGATTTCTTTCTACTTTTTCTCCAGTTCCAAGTATAACTTTGTCATAGCTTAGCTGCATGTCAAACATAACTTTGGTTTTTTTATGCTTACACCTCTGTTGCCTCCTTGTCAATATGTCTGCCTGCCCCATCTGAAGCTGATTCAGCTTCTTCTGTACAAGTTTATTACAGTTTCTCATTCATAAACCTCCTGAAATGGCTCGTGGCAGGAAAACCTTTATTTCAGTCCACTCACTTAGTGGTATTGTGATATTTGTGTGCACGTTCTCCTCAGCTGTGAGCTTTGCCTGGGACAAAAGTGGTTTATTTATGTATCACTTGCAGCCATGATTGGCATGAGCCATTTGTTTGTTCTTCTGATTTGATTTTTGTAGCTTTTGAAACTTCTGTGTTCTAAATCAAACAGCCAGAGAGCCCTGCTCAAGCAGAAGCTTTGGGTAAGGATTTTCCCTCCAGTTGAGGAGGCAGGGACAGAACAGTTGCTGTCTCTTTCTGCAGTGTTGTAGGGAAGCAACAAAATGCTACAACTGACAGATATTACTGGAAGATCCAAATAAACTGATATAATGGCAGAAGGTGTAACTGCAGACACAAAACCAGTGTGCCAGCTGGTCAATTTGATGGGCAAATGGGCATTTTTTAATGACTTTTCTGAGCCTAAATATGTGATCATGCCTTCTAGAGGAGAGGACAAAACAAGGGCATTTTCTTTTTTTTTCCACACCTGCTGTTTTATTGAATTTTACTTTTTTTCAGAGTAGGTGTCTGGGAGGTTTCTGTACCATGAGGAAATGCATCCCATCACACTGCACGTGCAGAATCAGACTTCTGTTTTTTAATTCTTCCCCCTCTCCCCTTTTGGCCTGGTGAGGATCAGAGGCATTGAGTGCAGGCTGCTGGAGCTGAGGCTGCCTGGCTGAGTGAGGATCCAGCCATGAACCTGAGCGTGTGCTTTGGCAGGGCCGTGGTGTCACTGTGAGCTCCACCTGTGCAGGGGTGACCAGGGCTCTGCTCCCTTTCATTCCACTCCCTGGAGTCACAGATTTCAATCCTTCCAGCAAACTGCCAGGAGATGTGCAGTAGGTGGAATTGCTTTACCGATTGGACATTGCAATGGCTGGTTCAAATGCCCTGGTGACCCAAGTTTTTATTTCTTTGTATGGCTTCAACTTTGGAAAATACAGAGCAGCTGGATTCCTGCAGGTAGTCTAATAAAAGAAAAATGTCAAGAAATCAAAGTGCCATTTGCAAAAGAGTGAAAGTATTCGAGAATGCTCCCAAACATAATCCTGGGAGTTAGGGATTATTTTGAAACGTTTCATTTGTGTCTTGAAACCTCTTAATAATTAGTACAATTCAAGAAGTGCTTGGCCATCTCTCCCTCATGGTTGAGACCTCATGGATAATACTGCTGCTTTTATTTTCCAGGCCAGACTGTAACATTCCATGGGTTCATAATGTACTTGTCAGTGTAATGGTCTGTGCAATAATTTAACAAGTGTAGATAAAACCTTTGTTTAATCCAGGATACATTTAAAGATACAGTGGTCCTCTTGGAGAGTAGCAGTCTACACAAGTATTTCAGTTCTTAGCTTATTTTGGCTGAAATACTAAAGTTCAGTGACACAGGTAAAGGTTTGAGCAATCAGTGATTTAAACAGAAATCAAGAAACATTTCCATGGCCGTTATTAAGAGTTTGATCCTAATGGCTGAGTGGCCTCTAGCTGCAGAACCCTCTTTCATTTCCATGTCAGCAGAAACCTGGTCAGTCTGGAGTACTGTATCTTTAATTTTCCTGCTCTGTTTTTTTGTGAAGTTCACAGGAATGGCGATTTCAGTGAACACTATTCATTGTTCTGGACTTGAACTGCAGTGTCATCTTTTAAAGAGTATTATAATAAAGAGATATGGAGCAGAATTGTGGTGAGCCCTTTTTCAGGAGACTTCAGTTAATTTTCAGCCCAGGTGCTGGTGTCATTCTTCCCTGCCAGTAACAAAGGAGAAAGGAAGCTGCCAACATTAATAGAGCCAAAAACATCCTTACATTTAATTGGAGTTTCACAATATAACTTCAAACCCTTACTTAGGAGAAGTTCGGAGACATTGGTTGCCTCCTTATTTAAGAACTATAAATAGAAATTAAAGTGCAGATAAATTTATGTATTCTGAGATTTTTATTAGTTTATCTACAGAGGTACTTACTACAGCAGAAAAAGGTAACTTATAAAGCAGTTTTCCTGCAAGAAGCAAGAGTCCTCTGACAAATCCTTCAGCTGTGGTGGTGTTCCACATTC
This sequence comes from Poecile atricapillus, assembly GCF_030490865.1. NCBI lineage: Eukaryota > Metazoa > Chordata > Aves > Passeriformes > Paridae > Poecile > Poecile atricapillus. Next base: position 6,119,547 of record NC_081263.1, read on the forward strand.
AGATTCCAGTTTCTTTCTTGAGCCAAAGAGCCACGTGAGTATTCCAGATGACTGCACTTGGCTTTGTGCAAATGTAAAATACCTTCTATTATGTTCTTGGTCAGCAGGACTGAATCCTACTTGCCCTGTAGAGGTAATTTTACTGATGTTTACACACAGAAATGGACATTTGTGTTTGATAACATCGCTGGTATTATTCTACAGACAGGCTGTGTCCATCCTTCCTATAAGGGCTGCTGTGTGGGTTTCAAATTTCACATGGGATTACTGGAAGTAGACAGGACATGCTTGTTCTGGAGAGAGGGTTTGGGCCCTTTATTCTGACAACATCCAGAGTTAATGACCTAAAACCAAAACACCATGGAAGCAGGGATGTATATTCTGGGTTTCAGACTGAGCACAATCAGTAAAAGCTGACAGAAAAAGTGGAGTCTAGACCAGAAAATGCTAAAACCAGAAGACTCAAGTCTACGAGTTGAGGGAGGACAGGTCACTGCTGCATTGCCATGTCCCACTCTGTGATCCCAGTACCAGCAGCAAGTCCAGCTGGAGCTTCTTGCAGTTTCTGATCTGTGTAGGTGCCCTCAAGGCAGGTGCAGGCTCAGAAGGCCACTCTGAGCTTCACTGCTCACTCCATGCACTTGTTGCCTCTGAGGTGTGCAGGCAGGCACTGGGGATGTGTCCTGCTTGCCCTCCTCGTGCTCTCCACCTGTTCAGAAGGTTTGTCTGTGGAGCCATCTGCAGCAGGCTTTGGGCTCAGGAGCTTCACCATCACCCCCTGAACTCCACAGGCTCAACCCAGTTCACCGGGACCCCCCTGAGGCTCTGCACCTCCCCACTGCTTTGGAGAAGGTTTGCAGGGTGCAGCCATGGGGTGCAAACTGAAAATGCCATGAGGAAAACCAGATGGAGCTGTGTTGTCCTGCTGGGAAGCTGTAAACCCTGGAGCGCTGACAGACCTGCAGTGTGATCATTCCTCGGCTGTTCAGTCACTGATTTGCAGGAGAGGCTGCCTGGCTGTGTCAGCTCCAGCCATTTGTGCTCTGTCAGCAAGAAGCTGCATCTCCTCAGGAAGGCAGGAAAAGAAAGGTCAGCTCTCCTCTGAGCAAGGCACTGATTTTTGCTTTAGGTGAGATGAAAAGTACCCCGATTTTTTATCCTCAAATGCTGTTTTGCCTCCAATCTGAATTTCACCAACATTGTCCTGATAGCAGCATTTAAACTGGCTAAAAACAGAAGAGATGAAAGAAATGCTGAGAAGATCTCCTAGGAGAAGCCTCCTTGTACTTGCTGTTGCTGAGAACGAGTGGGAGAGACCGAGTCTCTGGCAGGGCTGGCTGCAAGGACTGCCAAGAACAGTCGTGTTGTACCTCACCAGGATCGTGACCGCTGCTCAAGCAGGAAAATCCAGCAGAGCTATCAGCTCTGCACACTTTGGAAACCAGTTCTTGTCTTTCCCTCTTAGCCCTGCCAAAGTGTGCTCCCTTGGAGAGGCTGCTCAGCGTTGCTGAGGCTGGTAACTTTTACAATAGATAAATCAGCTTCTGCCAGGAAAGGCAGAAAGGCTGGAGTGTGTCTTTTGTGAAAAAAAATTCACCACTTCTGCTTCAGGAGTGCTGCTGCTTGGTATCAGCAGTTCTGCACTGGATTGCTCATCTTGCCTTCAGTGATATGGTGTTTTACTATCTAGGGCAAAAACCACTTGTATATATATTTTTTTCTCTATTCTGCTGACCTGGATGGTTAATATATGTAAATTGATGTGCCAACCTATATAAAGGCTGTTGTGATCAAGGTCAAACTAGGAATTTTCTTCCTTACAGAACCTCTTCTGTGTGTCATTGTTGCATTGAAGCTTGATACCATTCAAGAGGGGAATTTCTATTTTAATTCTGTGCTCACAAATTGCCTACTGACTTCAGCCATCAGCTGTTACCTTTGGGGAGCAGCTCAAGGCACTGGACTTGAATTACAAATCTAGTCTGCCCAGACAGGACTTCACCAGTCAAGTCAAGCTGCCCAGTGCTGCAGGACTGGCAATAAGAGATAGAATCTGAGGCTGCTGCAGCTCTCTTAAACTTCTTGCCCACACCAAGGTGTGTCTCTAGGCTGGTCCCAGGCCTTGGGGGGGGTCACAAAGCATATCAGAGAAGTGGAATAAATACTCCTCGTGTAATTAGGCTGCTGGTGAGATCCCAAATTAAACCTCTGCAGAGCAGACTCCCCCATTCCCACGCCTGTTAAATGCCTGTCCTGTGTTTGATGGTGGTTGTGAAGGGCTTTTCACCATCTGCTAAAGGCCACCTAAACCCTCTCCTGCGCTGGGCTTGAGGAAGGACTGGGGCAACACCAGCTCACACAGACGATGCTGATCTGGTGAAGGTGCCCCTGCCCACGGAGCAGGGCTTGGAACTAGATGACCTTGAAGGTCCTTTCCACCCCCAAGTAATTTTATGATTCTGTGAAGAGGCTCCTTTCAGAGATGATGGCAGATCTTCACTTTCCACTTCACCTTCCTTCCTCTAGAGGGGATTGTGTCACTGGGCAAGGATGGCTCTGAGGGAGCCTTGCAGGAGGTTTGAATAGCTGGATGTGGGGCTGGAAATGTGTTCCTGCTGATGGATCTGCTCATCCACAGCCCCCTCCTGTCCTCTGCCTGGGACTTTCACACTGCATTAAGCCAACATGGGGAAAATTTCTGTCCTCCAGCCACACACAGGTACTCCTTCGATTTTATTTCCTGCCTTGGGGCTCCAGCTCTCCCATCTCTCTGCCACAGTGCACCAGCCTGGCTGGAGGCAGTTTAAAGCTCGGGCTGTAACAAATACCAAATATCTAGGATTCATGTTACCCCTGTTATCCTGGCCCTTGCTGATAAACCGGTGTAAGAGCCCTTTCCTTATGACGAGGAAGAGCAGAGCGGTGCTGCAGAGCCGGGCTAGGGCTGTCTCCCTGCTCCCGGTACAGGCTGGCACAGCAACAGCCAGCAGCTCCTTTTAATGGATCCCGATAGGATTACACCTCCCCTGCCAGGAGTGGTTCCTTTGGCTGTGTTCAGCCCAGGCTAATTTAACGTAATTAGCACATTCTCATCACAGCAGGAGACTGGAGACTTTCCCACCCCTGAAGCCTGGGCATTCCTTCTCTGAGAGAAATGTGGGTCTAGATTTGGCCATGGCATGGCCGTGACCCAGCTCAGGGTGTCCAGACCATGCTGGAGAGCTCTGAGTGCTGCTCTGCTCCTCCCTCAATCATAGAATCACCTGGACTAGAAAAGACCTCCAAGTTCCTCGAGTCCTGAGAGGTTTCTGTGGAGCTGGGGCAGCAGAGGTGCCACTCAGAGATGTCCCAGAACAGGGACAAGCAAGTCTTTGTGTCCCTGTCCCAGTGGTCTGCAACACCTGATTGATCTTTAAAAAAACCCTGAAGAGCCCCACCCTGAGGGTGAGCAGCGGGAATTAAACTCCTCTGCTCTGCTTTGAAGTCTCACACCCACACACTGGTATGGGAGCTAACAGTTAAGGACTATTTAGTGTGTGAAATATTTCTTCTGATGTTGAGGAACGGGGAAGTGATGAAGGTTCCTGTCTTGTGTAAGAGCATTTCTTCTGTTGTCATTTGTTCTTTGTTGGTTTTCTTTTTTTCCCAATGAAAACTTTTATTAGTTCATAAAGAAGGTGAGTACTCAGTGGTGTTTTCATTAAAGCTGCAGCTCCTGAAGCAATACAATCATGGGAGAATTTAATTTTTCAATGTTTTTGTTTGTTTGGTTTTTTTTCCAAACTAAACTTCTGTTCCTTGTAGTTCTGGAGAACCAGGACTGAGCTATCTTTGTTTTCAATTTTAAGGGCAACAAAGATCTCCCTGTTTGTTACTTTGAAGCCAACCATATTATTTTAGGTTGCATTTTGTTGCTTGGGGTTAGCAGCCTCTATTTTCTGTGGAAAGAAGCAATATATTGTTCAAACATCCAAATTTTTTTCTGGAACAAAATGAAGGACACTCAATGACAGGAGAGCTCCAGCTCAGATTTGTAACTGGGTAATGAGAAATTGCTGAATAACATGTTCGTTTTCTGCCACTAGATGGAAATAAATCTTCCCACTTTCCTCGGGCTCTGAGAAGCCTGCTGAGCTGCCAGCCCGGGAGTGGAGGATGCTCCAGGGTGCAGGGTTGTTCCCTGGTGCACAGCAGCCTCCAGGCTGGCTTTAGTGGCTGCAGGACATTCCCTGGCTGCTGTGGATGAAGGAGCTCCATGCAGGCTGTCCCCACAATTGCTGATGTGCTGTTCCAGGGGGAACAGCGAGGTGGCCTCGGGTGTTTGCTGTGGCACTGACACCAAGGAGTTAAGCACTAATAGCTCCGGGAGTGGCCTGTGACCTTTGCTGTGGATAGAAACAACTTTTCCCAAAGCAGCAGGGCGGGCCTGGCTCCCCAGTAATGCTGGGTGCTGTGCTGGCAGCCCCGCTGTCCGGGCTCCAGCCCAGGTGAACACACCTTGCTGGGGACAAGCACTTACCCCCAGGGAAATGCTCTCTTCAGCTGGCCTGGGGAAGGCCAGAGGAAACACAGGCCCTGCAAATCAGGGATTTTATTGTGTTGATCTTGGCAGTGAAATCCTTTAAAAATTTTTTTTAGGTTTTTTTTTGCTTTAGCTAAATTGAATTTGGTGTGTGGGGTGAGCGGCGTTGGCTGGCTGCCAGCTGCAGCCTGCTGGCATCAGATGTGCCAGCTCAGAGCAGGAAAAATCTGAATCTGTGTTTTGCCAGACTCTGCTCCCCTGCACAGGAGATTTCTCCAGCTCTCTGCTTGAAATGCAGAGCCTGAATTGCTGGAGAGAGGACAAAATTTAGGCAAAGGACTAAGGCAAACTCTGCAACCAGCGACAAGGACAGCTGTACAGCTCCCAGTGTCCTCTGTGCTCACTCCTGGCAAGATTTACAAACATTTTTTTTATCTTTTTACAACCTTCCGAAACAAACTCATCTGATTTCTTCCTGTCTTTTCCTCAGCCCTGCTAGGGAAAAAAGAAGGAAGCAAAAAAAAAAAAAAAAAAATCAAAGGGTGCTGAACCTTCTATTTGATGTAATAAAGTTGGGTGGTGAAAACAAAGCTATTTGCCTGTACCCAGAGGTGCCTCAATCTTTTCTGAACACTTAATGAGTCAAACTACTTCCTAATCTATTGAAACAGAAAATTCAGACACTGCAGTTCCTCTGGAGGGGAGAAGGTGAAGGGACTCTGCACATTCATTGTAGATTGGACTCTTGAAGCCATGCTGTGGAAAGCATCTTTCATCTGTAGATCGAGCTGATAACTAATTCAATCTAATTAATCCCTGCAAGGATGGGGAGTGAAGGAGACATTTAGGGATTGTTTTTCCCAGCCCTGAAATTCTGTCACCTCCAGGATGGAGTTAACAGAGCTTGCTGGGTATATTCCCTATATTCCCTTCAAAAAAGGGAACAGGATGCTTTGGGGGAAAGCTGTCAGATCTGCAAAGGCCACTGCTGAGGTTAAATAAGAGCTCGGTGCTGTGAGCACGGGCTTTGGTTTAACATCCTGAATTGGTGAGATGCTCTTCCCACTAAATGTCAGTGTAAAAAGCCCTGGGGGTTGTGACATTCAGAGTGTTGAGCTGATGGAGAGCAGAAGTTCTTCCAGGTTAGGATTCTTTCTCTGGTGTGGACCAATAGCAGAAATCAGGGAAAGAGGAGAAGAAATTGTGAGTGAACTCTCCACTAATGTATTCTTGCAGCTTCCATCACTGAAAACAGAAGTAATCATCTGGTTTTCCATGTTCAATGCCAAGACCTGTCCTGCATGAATTTACTTAATTCCTTTTTTTTAATTAATTTAGGTTTGGAGGCTTCTCATCCAGTTTATGCAGCTGAATGGGGGAAACCCTCCTCTCAAGGAGTTTGTCTGAAGGCTGCTGATTTATTTTATGGGCTTGGCCCTGGCCCTTGTTGTGAAAACAGCCACTCCAGTCACCTCCTCTATGACAGCTGTGGGTTTACAGGGGTGCTCTGTCCTCAGGAGAAGTTGTAGTCCATCTCCCTGCCTGTCATCCTCACAGGCAGCTTTCCAAGCACAGCTCCATCCTCAGCAGCCCTGGACATCCCTGCCTGCTGTGCCCTCACTCTGCTCCCTTGATTGTTTCCCAGGCTTGAGCTGGGGAGATAATATATTTTTAGTAGCTTCTCTTCCTTTTTTGTGTGTCTTAAGTAGAAACATTAGTGTCTAATTTAAAGGGCATATTTTAAAATGTTATTTATGGGAGAAATAAGGTTTTTTTCCTCCTGTGTTTTTCACGGAAGACGCTGGCAAGAGCTAAAATCCTTCACCTTGTTACTGTAAAACACTCTCAGGATTGGAGCTGAGTATTTTTATTTTTTTAAGGAAGATAGTTATTATCCAGTGATTGAAGATAGTCATTATCCAGTGATTGAAGATAGTTATTATCCAATGATTAAAAGAGCAGCAGTTTCTCCATAGCTGAAGCAGCACGGTGAGCAGTGGGATGGGCAGATTTGGAGGGCTCATGTCGGGAATGAAGGATGCTGGAGCAGGGCAGGGACAAGCCCAGCCTGCCCTGGGAGCTCCTCAAAGGCTCTTTAGCTGATGGTGGCACGGACAGCCCGGATGGGAGCGGGGCTCCAGGAGCCGTCCCCAGCGTGGCCCGGGGCTGAGCACGGCTGGGGCACAAGGGGAGCCTGTTCTGCCTTCCTGGCCCGGCTCAAACAGAGGACACGGGACAGAGCAGCTCCAGGAGAGCCTGGACAGAGCCAGCCTTGTTGGCACAGCCCATCCTGCTGCTCCCCAGCTGTTTGCCTTGGATGGGAGCACTGGCAGCGAGGTTTGTCCAGCCCCAAGTTTGTTGCCTCTGCTGCTCCTCCACCAGCAGAGAGCCAGAAGAAAACCAGCGTGCCTCCAGCTCCAGTGGTGCCTTTAGCCTGTGTCTCCTGTTCCCTCTGGCCCTGGCCCCTCCATGCTGTGTACCCTGAATCCCCAACCCAGGCTGCATTTAGCAGCATTTATGGGATGGGGGAAATGTCAGCCTGGAAGTCTGTGCTGAGACGACGGCAAATTCACTGCCTGCTGATGAATTACTGCTATACAGGAGCTAATTAAAGAGAGTATTTAGTTTATTAGACTTTAAATTGAAGGAGAACCTTCTTAGCTGATAGAATTTCCTTCCCTGCCCTCACACCTGAAGATTCTCCACTCTCTTTTGGTAAGATTTGTGTTTCTGAGGTTTGGTCCTCTGTGCCAGGCAATATTTTTCACTCCTGACTTCACTGATGGAAGTATGATTGCACAGGAATCTGGCACTAGTGATGGATGTAATTAGCCCCCTCCACATCCCAGTTCCTCTGCCATTTTCTTTGCTGGTCACCATCACTTTCAGGTCAGCTCTGGCCTTGCAGCAAGTTCCTCAAATAACGGGAATGATGAGTGGTAGCTGAGGCAGGTGCCAGTGCCTGGAGGCAGATTTTAGAGGTGGTATCAGTGTCAGCTTGGCACCAGCAGAGCTCCAGACTCACCAGTGCCAGATCCTGCTTTTCACAGCCTGTGCTTCTCCACCCGACCTCTGCGGTGGCTGCTGCACAGAGGGAGGGCTCAAGCTGCTCTGATCCCCTTTTTAGCAAGTGCTGGCCACGGTGTTGGATGCATCCCAACCTGTGGAAAGGCAGAGGGAGAAAGACGGGAACAAGGCACGCGGCTTGCGTTTGGGAATGGCACATCTTGAACCCCTGAGGAAAGTTACAGCGTGAGGAAGGAACTGCTTTGTCCATCCTGCGGCTCATCCTCCGGCCTGCCAGAGCCATCCCCCGGCAGAGGGGACAGTGTCCCCAGCCTGCTGGGAGCATCCCGGCGCTGTCCCGGCTCCCAGCCGCGGGCAGAGGGTGAGCTGCAGGCTCGGATTGCAGCAGGCTCCTCCTCCGGAGCCTGCGGGAGGGCAGGAGAGGCGTGGAGCTGGAGTCAGCAGCTCCGGGCTGCCTCACCTGGCCCGGGCCAGCGGCGGGAGCAGCATCTTCCCGAGCCGCATCCCATGGCAGCATCGCCAGCCCGGCATGGACAGCCTGAGCAGCAGCCTGAAGAAGAAAGCCACGGAGCACCACTACAGGGCTGAGGTGATGATTGCTGGAGAGCAGCTGAGGTAGGAGGTCCCGGGCCCTCCTGCAGCCCGGGGCTGGGCTGTTCCCGGGGCTCTGGGCTGTATCCCGTTAGCGGCAGGCTCAGAGCTTTATCCTTGAGCAAGCTCTTCCCCCGGGTGCTCTCCAGTACCTGCTGATCCTTCCTTCACCCACCAAACAGTGCTGAACCAGGTCCCTTTCTGTCATACCTTGTCCTGCTGCTCCTCTCTGGAGTTCCCACCTTTCACCCCCAGGTACCAGGGGACTGCTGGGTGACTGTAGGTGGCAACAGATTTTTTTTTCCCCTTTCCACCTTCCCCGAAGCACCGAGAGTGATGTGGTGGCACTGAGCAGCCCCCACAAGGTCCCTGATCCCCTGCTGGATGAGGGCTGCAGCATTTCTGGGGATGCTCAGATTTTTGGGATGACTTGGAAGGGCATTCCATGGGTGCTGTGTGCCTGAACTGGAGCTTCCCTTTCCTGAAAGTCTCACTTGGGAACTTCTGCTGGTTTGTAGTCCCAGTTCTTCAGCAGCTTCTGAGGGTTTTCTTCCTCTGAAGACAAAAATCCATTCTCCTATGCAATATATGGCTGAGAAATGTGTTCCTTGAGTATCTGGGGTCAGAACCCCCTCCTTGCTTCCACGCATCTGACTGTGGGGGTTTTTTATCTCTTGAGCAGTTTGACTGTTTGTATCTGCAGCCATTCTGGTTTGTTTTGAAATGTGGGTGGAAAATAGGAAATATATCCTCGATAATGTGGGGGGTGATGTGACTTCCCTGTACCTGTTGCAGGACAGGAGCAGGTCAGACCCTGGACCATTTGGGGACTGCAAGCACGAGAAGGGGATTCAGTAAATTTGTTAGTGAACAGAACTCCTCCAGTTCACTGCACACTGGGATAAAATTAATAAAAACTCCAAAGTTTATGTAGTTTTGGGAACATACATATTTTTTTTTTCTTTTTTTCTTTTTTTTTTTTTCTTTTTTCCCCCATAACTGCAGTGCCTTGAAATTTCCTGGTTTAGGGAGCTCCCAAAATCTGAGAGTTCACAGTGAGGGAGAGGAGGGTCCTTCTGCTGGGGCTGGGCACACAGCAGTTGGATCCTTCTGCTTTGGTCTGGGCAGGAGGCTGTTCCCAGTGTTCCCAGTGCAGAAGGATGGGAAGGAGCTGCTGGTGTAAAACCTGGGGAGGAGGATGAGGGGAAGGACACCAGCCTGGCTGCTCTTTCCACTGAACCTCTGGCTGGAAGGAGAATGCAGTGAGGCAGAACACAGAGAGTTTGAATTTCTCTTGTGTGTTTTGGGATCTCACAGCCTGCCAGGTAAGGAGTTAGTGGTGTGGATCTTCCTGGCACCTGGATAGCTGGTGGAGAGCAATGGGGAAACTGAGGCAGAGAGGCTGGGTGATGTGTCAGACAGCAGCAAATGGACAGGGCTAAACGTCCAGCCCTGCTTTTCCCCAGATGTGGAGTACAGAGGCATGGAAAGGAGCCTTGCAGCTGCCCTGACTCAGTAAACCTCCATCAGCAAATAACACTGCTGTATCCACATGAAACATCAAACATTTGTTTTTCCCTGCTCCCCGCTTCCTGCCCTGCCTCCCCACTATTACATTAAATCAAACAAACCTTTGCTCCATCTTTACAGTTCTTTGGCTTCCCAGCAAGTTTGCAAATGCCTCAGAGTTTGGTTTGGCCAGAGGGGTGAGTCTGTTCAGTGTCAGGATGTGTTTCCCAGCCAGGAATAGCTGCACAAGTGAGGGCTGGTGGAATGCTCCGTGTGGATGGCTGGGAATGAAGTGGAGCTGAAGGAATCAGAGGGAGATTGGCCAGTGTGGTTTGGGTTTGCCTGTCTGCCAGGGTCCCTCTGCTTCAACAGCTGCCTGGTCCAGGGAGGAGGAAAAAGAATTTTATATTTTGAGTCTCCCCTAGAATGACAAAAATAAAATTTTCACTGATGGTTTGGCCTTGAGTCTGACAGAGCTGCTGGCTCAGGCTCCTTCCTCATATCTGCTGTCATTCCTCTTGTGTCAGGCATATGAACTTGCATGAAAATCGTATCGGTTTTACTAGGCGTCGTGTATTCCTGGGTGGCATTCTGTATGAGAGGCCAAATTAGTCACTTCTAATTGCAACAAATGGCTTATCTACACAGAGAGGCTCTGGAACAGCTTCCTCGCTTTGCATTCACACCCTGCTGTAATCGGAGTTCCTCAAGTATGGACAAGCCCTGGTGCACTCTCATCTGGGTATTCCCATGGTCAGGAGAAGCAGCTGTGCTCTAATAGCTCTGTTAAGCTGCATTAATCACTCCTAAACATAAAATATACTCAGTAAATTTATGTCTTGCACAGAAAAAGTGAGAGGAGAAGGAAGCTTTTTTCCTACAAAGAATAAAATTGCAATTTCTGCCGCTGTACAAAGCTTGCAGAGCTGAGGAGTGTTTTATTTGGAGACTCAAACTGCAATGCTGTTAAATAAAGCATTCGTATCTTGCTGCTCTGGAAACTGAGCTCACTAAAGGTGTGTGGCTGAATGTGCCAACATTTTCATTCCTGCCCAAAAGTCATTTGTCTGCAGGAGGTTTGGTGGTTCTCTGTTGGACTTGGGTCTCTTGTGGTGAGCATGACTTCCTTGAGGAATCATGGGGCACTGCTTGATCTAGCAGGGAACATTATTCAAAGATGAAACTTCATGGTCAGAATGACCTTAAAAAGCTAATTATTAAATTTCTAGCGCTGGTGAAAGGGAGGACTGGGAAGTGGACTTGTGCTTACTGTGATTTTTTTTTTTAGATTTTAGTCTTCCTATACTTTTTTCCCAATGAAATTCCTATACTTTTATTTAAATACAGGGAAAATCAAAGGTATCTCAGTACCACTTTGGGCAGTCAAAGCCCTCCCTTGTCCCCAGATGTACTGGTGCTTTTTCAGACTGGGGGTGATGCAAACTGGGGTTTGCTGAGTGTGTTTGCAGCAGCTCTTTTGCCTGAACGTGCCTCTCCAGCAGCAGCTGCTTTGCAGAAATGCTCCTGTGTCTGTTGCTGCCTTTTAGTGAGCACTTTGTTGTTTTGGTGGTGGTGGGGGGGGGTTTATTTGTTTTCTGTATGCTTGTTCCTGTGAAGATAGGAACAGAAAAGATCTTTTGGCTGATGCATCTTTCCAAGGCCACTCATTTGTATTTAGCTGCTGTGGGAATGTGGACTGGAATTAATCTCCTTGAAAGATCCACCTTGTCATTTGAGATGCTCAAGGTCTGTTTACATGGGAGGTGAGGGAGAGTTTATTCCTCATCTGTTTGGACGTCCCTTTCAACAAGGCTACCCAGGATGAATAATGATGGCTTTGTAGTGACCTTGACAAAGAAACAATTTGCTTACCCAACACAACCTACCCAAAGCAAACGCACGTGGAGGCTGTGCCTGCCAAGCCAGGAGTGTTTCATAAGAGCCCATTCTCATGTTCCAGCAAGTGTTTTATCCTGACCTTATTCAGCCTTTTTTGTTTTTTTTTTTTTTTGTTTTTTTTTTTTAATCCTTTTGAAGAAGTAATATGTCCACAGAGACATAGGGCCACCTAGAAAACTCATAATATTGCACATTATTATATATTTCCTTAATTTTCTTTTTATCTGGAAGCATGGTTAGAGCCCACTCATGGTTTCACCAGCTTTGTTTTTGTAACAGCACATGAGAGCTGTGACATCCTGTGGCTGAAGGACAAAGTTTGTCTCTTCAGGGTTGACAGGAAACAGTAAACAAGAGGAAAGTGAAAAGTCCACAAGGACACTTGAGCTGAGCCTCTTCCGCTGCCCTGAGTCTGCAGGACAGAGGGAAAATTTGTCACAGGCTTAACAGAGCCCTTAAAGGTCCAAGATGCTGCTCCAGAGGTGCTGAAATTCCACTTAATTCCTGTCCTGGAAATTGCTCCCAATCGAATATTTTCAGAATAAGTTCTTAATTTTTAAATCATAGGCCTCAGCAGCATTGCTTCATCATTTTTTTCTTTTTTTATTATTTTTTTAAATTTTATTTTTAATTTTATTTATCTCCTTCAAAAATCTGTGCATTTTTTTCTGTATTCTGAAGCATGATTAAATAAAGGGAATAAAATAGGGGAAATAGTGTTCTCCTAACCAGTTCTCTTTCTATTCAGGCCTTGTGTGATAATGGTCTGTGTATTATTGTATATATAGGGGCTGTGTGTGAGTGTAAACATATGTACATATATATATTTTTATATAGACTCTTGATGGCAATAGAGCAATCTTGAAACATTTATTATCTTTACCAAACATTCCTCTAGAGTGCCTTCCCACTTGGTGACTGTGAAGGAGAGAAAACATAAAAATTGGCTGTGTCTTCCTCCACAGGTGGGGAGCCTCTGCTTGCAGTCACTGCTGACTGTGTCTGGTTGCATTTTGACAGTGGACCATGAAATAAAGGAAGAAAAAAGACAAAAACTCTAAAAATAGCAGGGCAGCTGTCTGTGGAGTGTTCTTTCTGGGTAAAATCCATCTGCAGAAGGAGTGCTGGTCACATGTGGGAATCAGCCTCCCAGGTGAAGAGTGAAATGCTGGATATGGACCTCGGGATTTGAGGGAGGTCTGTGCAAGGCAAGGCCAGGAGCTGATTCTGCATGAATCTTTAGTATTTTAATTAGCAGGAAGGTCTGAGAGCTTCTGTCAACTTCACAGCATTAATTACAACAATCAATTACTAATTATTCCTCTAATAAAGTGTTCTATGGTAAAACTTTTTGGAAGTTAGTATTTGTAAATCCTACAATATAGGATAATCCATTACTAGCTGATAGATTTTTAGGGTATTTAAACTTCTTGTGAGGTACCTAAAAGTATTGTCCAACAGGCATAACTTTTCCAAAAAGAACAAAAGAACTTGAGGCATGAAATAATGACAGGCTGCAGCATTTAATGCCTTAGTAAAACTCACTGGCTGGGGGCAAAGCTGGGAATTGCAATGAATAATTTTAAACGAAAACCATCCTGGAGTTAGAGAGATGTTTAATTAATATCTCCCCTCGGAGCCTGCTGCACACGCTGGGCACTTCCCAGCACTGGTGCTTTGGGAACGGTCATGGCTACAGGGCAAAAGTTTGGCCCCTGGACAGATCTCCTGCCAAACTGGGCTGGAGCACACAGGAACTCTGTGCCTCTCTCAGTTGTTAAGGTTCTTTTGAAAGTCAAAGCTCACCTGAGTAACCTTCCCCGAACATCGGAGCTGCAGCGCAGCCGTGGCAGCGGGCTCTGGGGGTAGGAGGGTCATTGTTTGGGTAAACTCTGTCCGGTCAGTCCCAGCTGGAACCAGAAAACATCAGGGCTCTTGTGCACCGCTGCTGTGGTTGGTGGGTACGTGGATTAGGTAGTGCTGGCATCCACCTGGCACTCTTTGCTTGGACAGAAGAAAGGAGGGCTCCTGTTACTGCTCCCACCTGGAGTTATGAGTAAGGCCCTGTCCTTTATTCCTGCTTTTGTGGCCGTGGGGAAGGAGAACCAGACACAGAATCGTGCCAAGATAACAAATACACTCACTGCTGGTTTTTTCAGGGTTTTGTTTCCTGTTCACCCTATTTGGTTGGCTGCTGTGTGTTTTAGAAGCTTGTTTAGAATGAAGGGACACGTGTGGGTCACACTAAAGCTGCTCAGGCAGCCCGAGTGGCGGCAGGAGGAGAGAAAGGGGCAGTGGAGGAGCTCCTTGGGATTGACTGATTGGGATTGACTGATTGGGATTGACTGATGCAGTGTGGCAATGTCAAGGGGTTTGGTTGAATTGATCAGTCCCTGCACATCCAGGGTGGTGTCTCCAGGCTGGGCAGATGTTGGCCATCAGACCCAAACCCCCCTGAGCTGCCAGCTGTGCTCAGTGGCTGCCTCTCCCGCCAGGCTCCGGCTGCACGATGGGAAGCTGATCAAGGACAGGCGCTACCACCTGCGGACGTACCCCAACTGCTTCGTGGCCAAGGAGCTCACGGACTGGCTCATCGACCACAAGGAAGCGCCCGACCGCGAGACCGCCATCCGCCTGATGCAGAAGCTGATGGATCACTACATCATCCACCACGGTGTGTGGGTGTCCTGCCACCCCCAGGACGGGGCTGTGTGTCTGCTCTGCCCCTGTGGCCCTCAACCCAGCAGGCAGGAGCGTGCCCAGGCCCCCGTGTGCCGCCCTGCCATGGCTGAGGGCTCCTGGAGAGGCTGCATGGGGCTGGATCTGTGGGAGGCTGTGCTGGTTTGGGGGATTGGTTTGTGCCAGTTCCCTGCCCAGCAGAGAAGGGCCTTGGGCTGTGCACTGGTAAAATGATGTCTAAAGTGTCTCCTCTTTGAAAGCAAGCTCAGTAACACCTGGCCCTTATTCCTGTACCCAGGCAGGTGGATGTTTTTATGGCAGCTGGTCTGGCTCATGTCTATGCCACAGAAATGGAAGCTGAATTACAGCATGTGCTTCACATCTGCAGGAAAATTCAATTTCTTACCATAAGACCCCAGTATTCCTTAGTTGTCCTATGATGGGACCAATAGGGCTGTGGAGTCCACATTACTCCAAGGAAAATTTAATCTGGCACTTGTGAACCTGGAGCTGAAGGAATTCTGCCTCCCTTGGGATTTAAGTGTGTGCTGCCATGTGTGGAACCTAATTAAAAAAAATAATAAAAGGAAGGAAAGAGGAAGCATGAAGAAAAAGCAGCTTGATGCTCAAGCCCAGCTCTTAGCAGTATTCAGGTTTTTTTTTCCTTTTTAAAACATCTTTGGAACTTTGAGGAGTTTTGAATTAGCTCAGGTCACATAGTGAGTTCTGTGCTGTAGAGCAAGGTCTAGCCCTTGGTCCTGATACAACAAGAGGAAACAAGCTGTGCTTCAGCTGGGCAAAAAGCAATTCCTGCCCATGTGGTTTTCAGGCCCAGCCAAAACCAAAAGGCCCAGACTGTCAAACAGCCCTGGGACACCTCTGCCATCGGTGGGAAGGGCGGTGGCTGAGCTTTCCTGCTCCCAGGGCTTTGGGACAGGAGCTGTGGCAGCCTGGGGCTGGTGCTGGTTTGTCACACGAGGATGTAGCTGAGGAGACAGGAGCAGATGATGACCACACCACACCAAACCCTCTCCTCCCCCCTGCTTCTCTGGGGTCCAGAAATAGCTGCCTTTGACCACTGCAATGCAAACATTCCCTGTTGCCATCTGCTACTTGCTGAGGGTAATGTCCTTTACATTAAACTGCCTTGAATAAAAATAAACTGCTGCTGGGCTTTATCACAAAAAGCTGAAGCAGGAAGTTCTCAGTTAACCATTAACACTTACACCTGATTATTTTTCCATCTCTCCAGCTGACAGTTTCAAATAAATCCATTAGTTAATTAAACCTCTGCAGCACTGGGTACCAGCACTGTTTTGATTGCTTATTAGGACATGTCCTTCCTGCTCCTGTGACAATTCCTGGCAGGACACAGAAGTTGATTTTCCAACTTTCCTTGTGTCCATTAATTTTGTTAGTCCTGTGGAAAGAGGGATGTCAGCTAATGCAGCACAGTGCTGGGTGCTTGGCAATTGTCTGGCTGAACTGTTTGCCCTCTTCTCCCCTGGCATCCAGATAATTATCTCATGAAGATCATCGTGCTGCCTCTTGATTGTCTGGTGTGCTTTGAGCTTTGGTTCTGTTACACACTGGAAACACATTGAAATTGGTCTTAAAATAGGAAAACTGCTTTGGTTTTCTATGGGTACAGTCCTGTAGGATTTTTTTTTTTTTGTTCTATTCCTGGTTGCAATGGCTTTGGAATGTTGCTCCTTGGAATTATGAGGCTGCAAACTTTCACTGTTAAAACAACATTCTCATCCTGCCCTCGTGCTCGGTGAGTCACAGGCTTTAGAGTCCTGATTGCATCTGAGACAGCTGCTCTGCAGGAATGATGAGCCTGAGATAATCTGACAAGTTTTAGCATTTTGCTGCTCACCTGAAGGGGAATGTGGTTTTGCCAGTCTACTCAGATGGACGAAAAAGTGTTAAAATTTTCACAAGAAGTATCTTGAATCTTTTGAATTTCATTCTAGTGGATGATGTTACTTTAGTGAGGAAACATTTGTGGTTTTTCTCTTTGACTAATTTCCTTTGTTTTCCAGGCAAACTCTTTATTCTGTTTTTCTGTTGTTTGGGTTTGTTTCTTTTCACTTGAATTTCTTCTTGTGTCAGGTAGGTGGAGCTGAAGGCAGGCTGACTTTTAATAGCTGAACTATAATTTTTGGGCTGGGATTTTTTGTCTTTAATTAAGGTTTTTGAGAGTTTATTTGCACTTGTAGTGTAGGAGTCTGTTTCAGGCAGGTTTATCTCACAACTGTATCCCAAATATTTACCTGCTAAAGGTTACTTGAACTATAAAACTGTGCATTTACAGTCTGTGTGGCCATCCCCAAGATGAATCTGAGGCTTTTCATACAGATTTAATTATTCCACTTGTATTGCACCTGGCTTTGAATGAAATTTTCTCTTGAGGTCAGTTTGCCATGCAAATGAGTTGCGCAGAGTTGGCACAAAATGATGTGGAAAAGTTTGTGCCATTTTTTTATTTTTTGGCTTACGAGTATTTTTGACAGACAAGTGATTTTATAGGAGTTTGAGTGGAGTGTGGTTTTTTTTTTTCCTCTGTCCTTTAACTCTGCTTACATGTGGCTGTATTTTATTTCTTAAAAGTTGATTGAGGCAATTCTTTTCATCATCTTTTACTCTAAATCTAAACATGAACCATTAAGTGAAAAAAAAACCCCACAAAAAAACCACCTGTTTATTCTAAAGAATATTTTAATATTTAATTGATATTTTAATGTCTGGAACAAAATGCCGACCCCAAGTCCAGCTTTGCCAAGGTCTGCACTTTGGGATTGACCTTTCCCACCAGCATGAGCTTCAGGTATTCATGAGCAGGTAACTTCTGAGGGCTTGGATGCTGTGATTGTTCCACGGCACGAGGGGCACATGGGAGGACGTGGCACGAAGCCCTCCCAGCTTTTAGGCTGGAGACAGCATCCTGCTGAGCCCTGAGTGTCCATCACAGACTGACATCCCTGCCCTGTGTTCTTCCAGTCTGTGACGAGCACTCGGACTACAAGGATGCCAAGCTGCTCTACCGCTTCCGCAAGGATGACGGGACCTTCCCCCTCAGCAAGGACGTGAAGGTGTTCATGCGAGGGCAGAGCCTCTATGAGAAGTACGTGAGTCCTCCCCTGGCACTGGGGCTGTGCCCTGCTGGTTGTGCTGGCTGCTGCTGCCCTGCAGCTGGGAGCCACAGCTCCTGCTGGCTCTGCTTTTCCCTCTCTGCATCCCTGCTGTCCCCCTGGGAAATGCTGCTTCCTGAGCCCTGCCACAGCTGCAGGACAGCCAGCGTCCTTGGGGATGGGACAGGAGCTTTGCTATGAACCTTGGATGCTTCCAAGGGCTCCAGCCCATGTGCAGGGTCTGGGATTTGGTACAGGGAAGGGCAGTTTGAGTGTTCCTGGGATGAGCACATCCAGTGGCCATTCCCAGCACTCTTCCAGCCTCCTCACATGAGCTGCTTCCACCAGCTGTATTAGGGCTTGTGTCCCACCAAAGTCAGCAAGGTATGGGACTTTGAGGACCCTCATGGGCCTGGGTCCCTGCCCCTTGCTCAGCCTATTAGCAAAATTCCTAATAGGAAAGGTTGTTCCCAGAGAGTAGAGAAAACTCCTTCCACCTCCAAGTGTTTAGTTTTCTTTGTGTTGATTGTTTCTGGTTCTAAATCCAAGCCATCTCTCCAGAGTTTAACCCCACCCCGCTCTCTGGACCTGTTTCCTTTAACAGCCCCTTCACATCTTCACATCCTCCCACTCTGGCAAGGAGGGTCACAAACTGGTCCTGAAGGAGAGTCCTCCACCCGGGCGGGTGGTGATTTTGGGTGTGTCCCTGCCCTTCAGCCAGATGTGCATCCCTTGTGCTTTGCTCTTGATCCTCAGCAGTGGCCGTGGGTTGGGGAGAGCATCCCGGCAGTGATGGCTGAGCCGGCTGCACCCTCTCGTGGAGACACTGGATTTAGCTCTCACACGCTGCCTGTGGAGCACCTGCAGACCGAAACCCACCCTGTCCTTGCATTTGGACTGTCTGCCATGTGCTACCCACGCTCAGTCGCTTGCTTGGCTTTCCCTGTGATCTTTAGCTGAGCTCACAGCCCAACTGGTTTTGCTGGAGCTTCTGCCTCGCTGTGATGAAGATTTACAAAGGTGCCCGACTGCGGCTCCGTGTTCCTCCCTCCCTTCCCGCTGCTCCCCGGCAGGAATGTTCTGGCTGCGATGCTTTGCCCGCTCCCCTCGGCCTCGCTCCAGCCGGCTGCAGCTGCCGGGGGGATCGGCAGGGATGTTCGGCATCACCGGAGCCGTGTCCCACCTCTGTGCCAGGCTGGTGAGCGTGGAAGACTCAATCCTGAAGATGAGGGAGGAGAACTCGGTGAAGTACCAGAGGACTTTCCTGGGCTCTGAGATGATCGACTGGCTCATTCAGGAGGGAGAAGTGGAGAACAGGCAGGAGGCAGTGGAGCTGGGACGGGCACTGCTGGAGCACGGCATCATTCAGCATGGTGAGTTGGGCTGGAAAGCGAGGGGTGAGCGAGGAACAAATCCCCATTCATGCTGGGCAACAAGTGCTGGTCAAGTGCCCACTTGGAGATGGCAATGGAGCCTTTTAGTTCTATGTTTGGAGCTGGTGACCTTTGAAACTGGAGCAATCTTTTACCATCCACAAAGGCTTTGAGATGAAATCTGAGCTCTTGCTCTTCAGTTCTTCAAAGCCACCGGCCACAGGGCTGGGCTGCACCCCTGGGTTTGGAGGGCTGGGGCGTGAGGATGTAATGTTTAGCTCCTCTTGGCTGGAGATCACATCCATCTGCTATAATTAAAGTTCCAATTCAGAAGGCAGGGAGTCCTCTGAGTGTCCTGGGACAGGGGCAGGTGGAGGGCTGTGACACTGACTGCACCCCTGGGAGATGGCAGCTCTTGGGGGGTGGCCCTGCTGTTCCTCCCTCCCTGCAGACAGCATTCCCAAACAGGCAGAAAAGCTGCAGTAGAGCACAGGGGCATTAGAAGCAATTCATGAGGGTCCCTCAGGCTATTTGTTATATATTTTTCCACCCCCTCAGCCTCTCCCTCCTCCCCTGTTCTCTCCTAGTCTCCAATCGGCATCACTTCTTTGACAGTGACATCCTCTACCACTTCTGGATCAACTTTCGGCGGCGGCGGCGCCTCACGGAGTTACTCAATGAGAACTCTTCCCGTGCCCTCTCCGAGAGCCCTGACAGCCCCTTCTGCCTTCGCAAGCTCAACCCAGAGCCGGGCAACACCAGCTTCCTCTCTGGTAACTGTGGATGTGAAAGCAAGCTTACATTACCAGAGGACCCCAGGGATGAGGGTGTCACTCCAGCAGAGTTTAAGAGGTGCCAAGGGCGTCCCATGAAGTGAACACCCATCCCACTGGTTTGTGGTGGATGTCACAATGCAGTGGCAGTCTCTAGTCTTCCCTGTCCCAGGAAAATAACTCAGCTTAGCATCAGATCAGCTCTTGATCTTTCTTTGAAGCTGGTTTTACTCTTTCTAAGCTCAAATACCTTCTTCAGTGCACACATACCTTTCAGGTGTAGGTCAGGCTTGGGGGGAAGCTTGTTGTTTTAAGCTACTCTGTTTTTTCATAGAAAAAAATGTTATGTGCCTTTTTCAGTCCAGACCAACAAGGAGATCAAAGTTGTCTCAGCAGTTCGAAGGAGCAGCATCACTTCCCTCTCTGGAAACTCCAACGCCTACTTCAGTGCTCCTCCTACGTTGGTATTCCCTCCCGTGGCTGAGTGCAACCCCAAATCAGGTCTGAGCTTCTGCATTGCCTGTTGTTATGTGGGAGACACCTATTCCTTCAGGGCATGGGCTCAAGCCCAGGTCCAAGCCCACCAAACCCATCAGCCTCACCTCTGCATCTTGATTTGAAAATGTTTGGAAAATCACTGAGATGAACACAGAGGTTTCTGTGTGCAGGAACTGTGGTTCTAACATCTGTTTTCCAGCCCAGGGTAATCCCCAGGCTGCTTTGTTATGCACTTTAGTGGACAAACCCCTTGATTCTGATAGAATCTGTCACCTTCTGCTCTAGTGTTAAAGAGACCCGTCACCAATGAAGAGCTGCTGTCCCCTGGGGCCCCCTATGTCAAGAAAACGCTGACTGTGAGTGACCATTGGGAATGGCATTGCTGATCCAGCAGTATCCAGCTCCCTTCTGCTCTTTGGTGGTTTTCTGTTGGCTGCTCTGACCTCTCTATGCTAAAACTTTGACTGTGTGTCACATCATTGTGGCTTTTTGGTGGTGACTCTCTAGGGGTCAATGTCTTCACACATTCTTGTGGGTGGAAATGTGCTTAGCCCATCTGAGAACTTAGTGTATATCCATGAGGTAGATCAGCAAAAAAAAAAAAAAAAAAAAATTTTGGCCAGAAAAAAATCTCCCATTCTGGAGTTTTTTTGCCATTGGTCAGGTTGGCACAGGGTGCCCAGAGAAGCTGTGGCTGCCCCTGGATCCCTGGAAGTGTCCAAGGCCAGGTTGGACAGGGCTTGGAGCAGCCTGGGACAGTGGAAGGTCCCTGCTCATGGCAGGGGGGTGGAATGAGATGATCTTTAAGGTGCTTTCCAATCCAATCCATTCTAATATTCTGTGATTTCTGTTCCACCCTGCTGCATGCAAACTGTGGAACCAGTAAGTCTTGTGACACTTGGGACTGTGACACTCACCCTCTGTCACACGGCTTTATGCACAGCTTTGTGCATCTTTCAGGTCCCTCTGCAGATCAGGGGTGTTGATATGATCCATCAGCATCTCATGGAGCTGCACCGAATGAGGGAGGGCCAGTACTGCCTTCCTTGTGATGGGCTTTTTGCATGGACAGATCTACAGGATGCTGCAGACAATCTGAGTTTGGGGGTTTTGCTTTTTAAATTACTTCTAAAGTTATAAGAATTTGACTGGTCAAGTCAGGGCTGGCGGGTGCTGGGTGGAAACGTTACCAGACAGCTGTAAGACCCTGTGGATCCTATTGCACTTGGTTATTTTTGTGTCCCATCCCTTCACTGCCCACCTCTGAAAGGGCCAATCTCACAGACAGCAGTGTAGGAAGCGTGAGGGCTGCCTTGCCATGCTGGTTTGGCACCAGGAAATCAGGTGGATGACATTCCCAAATTAAATGTGCTGTAGAAAGTGGTGGGAAGGAGCAAAAAAAAAAAAAAAAAAATCAAGCTGGTGATTAGCATGGCACATCTGAGGACGTGCTGCTCATTCTCCTCCTGAACGCCCTTGCCCTGCCCTTCAACCCTGCCAGCCTGGGCCTTTCATGGCTCATTTCCTCCTGCTGAGCTCTGCAGTTGCTGTTATTTATTTATATGGGTGATGTGCAAAGTCCCTTGGGAATTCCTTTTCTCCTTTGGTCACTTCAGAGGGCGGCAGTATCAGAGCAATCTGCTCTGGCAGGCTGACATCAGTGTGGGGCAAGGCCAGAGCAGCCCCTTCCAGCCAGGAAATGCTCTGCTGTGCCAAGGAAAAGTGTGCGTGCTCCGGGGGTGTTCTCAAGCTTGCTCGTGGTGCATGCCTTGCCCTTCAGCTTGATGCTGCCTGTGATTCTCCTTCCTGCACGGGCTGACTGGGAATTAATCACAAAACAGCTTTGCAATTAATCAGGGAGCAATTAATCAGTTCTGCTTCTCGCTTGGTGCACGGCCCTTTCTCTCCCGCCCATAACGGGTTTGGATCACGAGCTCTCTGTCTCTCTGGGAACTGTGGCATCCCCTCTCTCCAGCCCATTCCTTGGTTTTTAAGCCCCTTTTGTTGTGCTTGCAGATTGTGGGGGATGCAGTGGGCTGGGGGTTTGTGGTTCGAGGAGGAAGACCTTGCCACATCCAGGCAGTGGACCCAGGAGGACCTGCTGCTGCTGCGGGGATGAAGGTACTTATTACTCATG
This sequence comes from Poecile atricapillus, assembly GCF_030490865.1. Taxonomy (NCBI): domain Eukaryota; kingdom Metazoa; phylum Chordata; class Aves; order Passeriformes; family Paridae; genus Poecile; species Poecile atricapillus. Next base: position 6,141,689 of record NC_081263.1, read on the forward strand.
GAGGATAAACAGGAGATGGGATTGGTGTCCTGTTTGAGCTTTTTGAGCTGAACACCTCTCCCATGATATTCCCACCTCCTGCTCTGGGGATCAGACTGCTGGCATGGGCACATGGAGCTCTGGGAGAGGTGGAGGGAGGGATGCTCTCTGCAGGCAGAGTGCCCTGTGTGTGGTGGCAGAGTGGAGGATTTGCCTTTTCCAAGGCAGCACAGGAGCCGTGGCCAGCTAAAACTCAAACTCAAAAAACTCTGCCATCCCTGTGCCAGGCCTTGTAACTGTCAAAACTGTTTGAGCTGCTAAAAACAAAGCAGAGAATTCCCAGCTCAGTTCAAGTGACTTTCTATAACCCCAGGGAAGCAAGGAAGGAACAGAGTTTTGTCCTGAATCACCTGCTCTCAGTTCCTGAAATGCTCAGCTCCTGAGCATTTTGTTTCCATGCTATTAGCAATGGACTTCTGCATGGAGCTGTTTTCCATGTACACAAAAACTGTAATAATATTAAACTGATGCCTTGATTTGATTCATCAAGTAATTTCCAGTATTTCCAGCTCAAGAGAAATGAACTTAGAGCTTGAAACTCAGTTTAGGCCCAGGCATGCGAGTTTGGTGTGAAGTCTTAGTCATGAATGAAAGAAGTGCTGAGGTTCCCAGTTCCCTACAGGAACTCCAGCTGCAAGGGAGTAATTTCTAAAAGCTGATATAAGTCTAAAGTCACATGAATATTTGAAATAATGGGATTCTTCAGAGGCAGAGTGTGACTCCTTGTTTGCTTCAGGCAGGATTGGAAGGGGATGGATGAATTTGTTTCATTTACTCAAGAGCCCAGTTAATTTCTCCTTACCTAATCTCATTTGCTACCAAATTGCTGGATGTTAATATTGTGCTTCATTTCCATCTGTGAAATGAGCCACTGCTCATAAATGAGTCTTTTTTTCCTCTGTTAGCTCACAGCCTAAATCCCTTTGGTCCCATTTTTATGACACAGTGATTGCAGCACTTTGTGATTATTGGTGTAGCTAAGAGGTGGTGATGCTTGAGGGTTTCCAGGATTTTGACACAAGTTATTTGCATCACAGCCCCTGGTTCCAGTTAGTCCTGGGCAGGAGGTGCTGTGGGACTGAGGGTAACCTGTCCCTCCTCTCTTGCAGGTGTGCCAGTTTGTTTTCTCAGTGAATGGGGTCTACGTTCTGCATCTGGACTATCAGACCATCAGCAGCCTCATCATGACAGGACCACGGACTCTGGTGATGGAAGTGATGGAAGCCATTGAATGAGCCAAGGAGCCTCATCCCACTGCTGCTGGAAGAGGCAGGACTCTCCACTTGGCAGGGATGGACTGCGGGGAGGGACCAAGCTCGACCGCTCACTGTGATGTGTTAACCAGGCATTTTGATGTATTTTCAAATAAATACATTCTGATGGACAAATCTTGGATTTTTCTGCTCTTGAAATATTTGTCTCTACCTGCTCTTAGAGTGTCTAAGCTCTTGCAGCTCCTTTTTAGTGCCAGCGTGAGAACTCAGCACTTAATGAACCCCACCTTAGAGCAAGCCCTTCACCAGCCAAGCTGTGAGGCAGGTGGCAAAGCTGGTAAGCAGCAAGGAGTTTATACCAAGTGGGTCTGTCTGAGCTGCCCTGAGCTGTCTGTGCACTCTTCTGAGAACACAATGTGCTCTCCAGATGGCCCCATAAGCTGTGCCACCGGCTCTGTCAAGAAAATAAGGAAATGAATACAGGAATGTGTGTTCCTTGTAAAGTCTAAGGCTCCTGCTACCCTCCTGGCATAGCCAGGCTCACAGCCAGGGCTGTTTGCTGTTCCCAGCTGTTTCTTGAAAAGGTGACATTATCATGATTGTGCTTTTTGTGCTCCCAACCTTTAATAATGCTTAATTTCATTAATCAGCTTCACCTCAGCAAGGAGGCAGGCAGAGATCCCCAACATCATAGGCTGCTACCAGCCTAATGGGGGGTGGTGGTAAAGGAGGGACCAAAACCAGAGTGCCCAAAAGGGAATGCATCCTAGTCTGAATCTGGCTCTGGGAAGGCACAAAAATGAGTGAAAGCCACCAAAATCCAGCCCTCTGTCCCCTGCTGCTTTCAGGACAGCTATATTTGCAGCCAGTGAAAAATATGCCTTGCAAAGTACCCTGAAAGTGAACTAAATATAGAAAAACAGGTAATAACAAGATTTTAGGGAGGTTTCCTTATTTCCAGTTCACAGAGCATCCTGTTTGTGATTAGCCTGCCGTGCTGTGCATAGACAGGATGATTGCCAGCTCTCCTGCTTAGGGCAGGATCCTCAGGGCAGCTCCTCTGGCCATAAACCAAGCCTTAAAAAAAACCCCAAAAGGCCAAAAATAGTAATTTTGTTTTGTGTTAAAATGGGGTTGACTTTTTGGGGGAATCTGATGTCAGGTGTGTATCAGGTGTTGCCGTACTGCTGGCTGCCTTTTTTCCCCTTGGTAAAAAGGGAGATCTGCTCCCCCCAGTGCTGGCGCTGAGGTAATGGAGCACAGAATTCCTGGAACAGATCCCAGGCAAGATGTTTGCATTGATAATTGGGGTCCTTCCAGCCCCTAAGTGGAACCAGACCATCTCCTCAGCTGTTTGTCAATAAACTCAGTCGTTATTTGTAGCATTCAGTGCACGAGTTCAGCAAACTCCATCTGCCTTTCTGCTTTTCAAATTCTCTTTAGGGAGAGTTTGGGTGTCTGTGATGTCCCAAAGGTTTAACCCAGGGTGCTTGGCTTGCACTAAGGTCAAACCCAGAAAATTTAGGCATGGTGTGGTCACCTTGGGAAAGGCAGGTCAGGAAAGAACACCCTGAACACGAGCACTGAAAACAGCTTCAGATTTTTCTGTGTCAAAGCAGGAATTTTTAATTCTGTATCTGAATTCCTTGAAAGCTCAGGAGATAAGTGCTCATTTCTTTCTCTCCTACTTTTAAAGAAAGCTGTAGCAGCTCTGAGCAACATCAGAAACCCATTAGGAGTTACAGAAAAGGTAATTAGTGGTATCTGCACATAGGGCAGTGACAACCTCCTCTCCATGGGGTACAAAATGCTCTGTGCTTTGTTTTATTAAGATTTGTTGCCCACTTTTGCCCAGGGAAAGCTGTGGCTGCCTCATCCCTGGAAGTGTTCAAGGCTGTGTTGGATGGGGCTTGAAGCACCCTGGGATAATGGAATGAGTTCCTTCTACAGGGGTTGGAATAACATGCTCTTCCAACCTAAACCCTTCTGTAATTCTGTTATTTAAGTGCTTCCTTTTGGTGTTATCCTTTGGTCTGTATTTTGTGATGCTTTTAAGTACTTACAATATAATATAATAAAACTGCAAAGAGCTAACAAATGTTTGTTAATTGTGCAAAATATTTGAAAACTATGACTTTTTTCCCCCCCATTTAACTCAACCCTTCCCAAGGTATCCATGTTTCCTGCCGAATGGCAATGCAAGTTGCGACAGGAGACTGATGCTGACAGTCCCTGCAGACACAGCTGAAAATTTGGCCTCTGTAACGAGAAATGTCACTGACAGTCATTCCATTCCTCGTGGCAATGAGGACAAATCTGCCCAGAAGAAGTTTTGGCAGGGAGCTGGGCGTCTCTCGCAGGTGCTCCTGGTGCTGAGGATCCCTCCGGCAGGAGCTCGGGGCTGGATCCACAGCTGAGGAGCCCGCAGCACCGTCACGATGAGCTCCAGTTCACCACTCAGCCTCTGGCCCTGCAGAACCTACAGATGTGTTTAATTTCCTTCAGCAAAGGATGCACATCTCCCCTTCAGCGCTCGCAGCCCTTCCATGGGATGTGAGTGAGGCTGCACTGACTCCATCCCGGCCAGTCCGAGCCTGGCAGGGAGCCAGCACTTGTTGCTGCGCTCTAGGAAACCAGCCTGCAGCCTCCCAGACAGATTTTCTTTTATTTCATTAGCAAAGCCCCTAAAAGCTCTTCGCTCCTGCCCATAGGAGCAGCCTCTTGCTTTTCACGCTTTATTTAGCGGCGCGAAGGGGCCAAGCCGTGCATGTGGAGGGGGAGGTGGGGGAATCCCATCCCTCTCCCTCTGCTCTCCCTCCCCTTCCTTATCCCTCCTGACGTCTGGGAATTGAGATCTTTAATCTCGCCGAGGAGCGGATGAGGCGCCAGGGCAGCTCCTCGCACGGCTTCCCAATGTAGCCGGAGCCGTCCCGGCTGACTCCGAGAGGTCTGTGCCTCCTTCCCCTCCGGGCTGGGGTGGCAGGGATGCCGAGGAGGGGCTCTGCAGTTCTGGGGCATGTGTGGCTATCCCAGCAAGGGCATTTCTGCAGAGTTTTGCTCTCCGGGACGCTTGGAGCTGGTGTCGGGCAGCGGGGACAGGTCCCGTCCTCGTACGGTGAAGCGGCTTTGAGACATTCCCTGCCAGTTAAATACTGCCAGGACTGCCTTGGCGACTCTTCAGGGGCTGTGGCTGTGAGAAATGCACTTTGTTTGTTGGTTCGATTTCTTTTTTTCCTTCTGTTTTGTGGCTGATTATATAAAACTGCAGGGTATTGCTGCCAGAGAGTATTTGGAAGGGTTTGTTACCTGTGTGGGTTTTTCCCACCTGGAGCTGTGGGTGAGTTCAGCCTGATGGGCTGGGGGAGCTGCAGAAGTTCAGCCTAGAAGTGAAACTTTTTCCTGACTTTTTTTTTTTAAATGTTTCTGCTATGTTTGAGACCTTTTGTTCAACAGTGGAACTGAAATTGAGGAACTTTTCAGGAGAAAACAGAAAGGGGTGGATGAGGTGGATGAATTTGTGGTTTTTTAGTCTGTTTTAGGTCCTTTAACCAGCAAAGCACTTGGGGAATGTGGGACAGATTTATTCCCTGCAGCTGGCTGCCTTGCTGGTCCCTGTCTCTTCTGCAGGGCTGTCCCTGTGCTGCTCATGTGGAGTGGGACACGAGGTGACATTGCTTCTGCCAGCACTTCTGTGCAGAGGCAGTGATGACTTCTGGCATCATGAAATGTCCCCAGACTGTGACTGTGGAAGATGGAAATAGTTCACACTGCCTCCAAATCCTCACCTTTAGTCGTGCTGATTTAAATATGTAGCAGGCATATTTTTTTCTTTAACTAAAGAGACTACTTGTAAAATTTCTTGTACAAGAAAGGAGATCTCTGACTGCCTTAACCTCCAAATCTCCTCTGAGCACATGGCTGGAGCAAGTGGAAAGTGGTGTGTCCCCCACACACCCCAATTTTCCAGGCCCTGGAAATACTCACCACTTGCTCCATGTGCTGCTGTCTCCACATTCCTTCCCTGGGGGTGAGTAACAGGAGAGAGGCTCCAGCGTGCTGTGGGCTCCCTGCCTGCCTGCAGGCTCCTGTCACTGGGGTCCCCTCAGCCCCAGGGTCCACACTCAGCCTGGCTGGCTGGTGGCACCACTGATGGCAGAAGTGGATGGGGAGGGACCACAGAGTCCCGGGCTTGGGATGTGGCAGGTGAGCTGTGGAGAGGGAGCTCCTCCAGATGTGTGTCTTCCACCACTTCAGACAGGTGCACTTGCTATCCCTGATTTAGGATTTAGGTAGGAAAATGAATGTTGGAGAAGAGGCAGAATGGTGATGGGTTTGCCTCTGAGATGGCAGAAGAGATGAGGTCCCTGTTTCTGGCTTTAGTCACAGATCCACACCCTGGGGTCTAACTGTGCCCAGTCTGGGTTAAAACCAGAATTAATGTGAGGGTGGGGAGGTCCTGGCACAGGGTGCCCGGAGCAGCTGTGGCTGCCCCATCCCTGGCAGTGCCCAAGGCCAGGCTGGATGGGGCTTGGAGCAACCTGGGACAGTGGAAGGTGTCCCTGCCTGTGGCAGGAGGATGGAACACAACCTTGAAGGTCCCTTCCAACCCAAACCAGTCTGTGATTCCATAATATTGAACTCGTCCTTACTGACAGCACAGGGTGGAAGCTCCTGCCTGAATCAGAGCCTGGATCAGTGCAGGCTGGAGGAGTTTATTTTTCTGGATTTTGGATCCCATATAACCCTGGTTAACATGAAAAGATGGCACACTATCTTTTTGCCAGATTTTGGCATCCTGTTTGTCAGCAGAGCTGCACAGAAGTTTCAAGGACCTCAGGAGCAGTTTGGTGGCATTGCAAAATGAAATTTTAATTCAAGGAATTTGAGAAATGCTGACTTTTGCTGCTGTTTGGCACACACACCTCTGCAGCCAGGGCAGGCTCTGCTTTCCTGGAGGTGACAGTCAGAGTCCTGAAACCCACCTACAAAATGTTTGCTGTTTTTTTATAAACAATGACCTCATTTTATTAGCTGGAAAAATAAAGCAAGTGTTTCCCATGGCTAAAGGCTTTGGTTACACTGCAGTTGTTCCATTCATCTTCAATAATCACAGACAGAAAAGGGTGGTTAACAACTCCCTGTTACAACTTGCATGTTTTTCCATTCATTCTTCCAGCAATTGAGATCTGCTTTAAACAGATCATGCCTGGGTCACTCATGTGCATATTTATTTTTTCCTTGAAATAACTACAAAGCTGCTGTCTTTGAAGGGAAACAGGCATTTGCCAGGAGCCTCTACATACCTGTCCATCAAGGTGAATGGAAAAGGTGAATGGAAGTGAAATGTCACTGCAGGAGGTGCAGGGGCTGGTTCTGCCAGAAGCAGTGAGGCTGAAATGTGGAGCATGGAGATGACAAAAGGCCAACAATGTGTGCTTAAAACCTGGTTTGCTGAGACCCAGATGAGGGGGTGGCAGTGCTTCCATCAGGGTGGTTTTCTGCTGGCCTGAAGTTCCTGACCCAAACTGAACAGCACTGAAATCCAGGCTGGCAAAGCAAAGCCCACTGCAGATGCTCAAGGTCCATGGGCTGAGGCTGGCAGTCAGCTTTGGCCATGCTGCAGAGGTTATTTCTGAGTCAAACTGATCCTCTGCCATGGTTAAGTCTGTCCTGCCTGCTTTCAGTCTGTTCAGCTGAATGAATTAAAGCAAAATTATCCCAGCAAGTCCTGGATATAACTTCTTGGGAATGAAAGAAGTAATAAACCCCTTCTTCATAAACTGTTCACATACAAACTCCACTGGGTCTGTGGATCCCTCCTGCTGCAAAATTGCTTTATCACAGCAACTGATGTCTTTAAATCTGTGGTTTGAGGAGCCTGGCTGCCACAGAGTGCTCCTCTCCATGCTTTTCCCCTTATGACTGGTGCGTGCATCCCAGGGACACGAGAATCGTGCTGTCTGTATACCTGTAATGATCATGGTCACGATAATCAGAACTAATTTCTTCTGTAGAGTTAAACCAAAAGTCACTCTGGGATCTATCTGTCCAATCATTGGCCAGTGTTGATGACTTCCATGATCAGAGCAGAGCCCATCACTGAGTTCCACCTCTGAGATTGTCCTGCCCAGAGAGCAGTGCCCAGGCCCAGGCCCAAGCAGGAGGAGAGGAGTGTCCCCCACCAGGTTTATAAACACAGTTTAGTCCAAGGCACTGAACAGCTATATTGGGGAGACCAAAAAGATTAAATAGTGTGTAGGGATTGCAGGAAAATCTGTGTGTTCTTCTCCACCCACCTTTTCAGTGCCATCAGTGATGTCCAGAGCTTGTGGTGCCTTAAATGAGGACAGAAAAAAACTGCATTTTGATGTGGTGAAATAGAACTTTTACTTCTCCTTCCTGACATTTGCACTTTTGTAGGTCCTGGTCACAATGCTGATTCACATTTGGTTCTTTCTTGCCTGCCTGCCTGTGGTGAGCCATGTCTGGGGACGAGTGGGCCAAGGTAAGGAGCCTGCCTGCCCCTGTGGGGCTGTTCCCTATGGTTTGTCTGTCCCCTGGGACACCCAGCCCTTCCCATTGGCAGTGGCACCACTGTGAGGGGCATTCCCAAAGCCAGGCAGGATTCCAGGGGGCTGCTCTGCTCTGGTGTCTGCTGGGGAAGCTCCAAACAGCCTTTCCCAAGCATGAAGAGATGAGGGGTCAGGGGGCCCATCTGGGGAGAGCCCCTCCATCCCACCCCACCCCACCAGGCCTTTCCTCATCTCTGGCAGCAGTTCAGGCACTCCCTTGCATCAGGGATGCATTTCAGCCTGTGCAAGCAATGAGGGGCTTATGTGATCTGTGGGAGCCTGAGAAATAGGAAAAAAAAGGCTGTTGCTATTTTAGACACTGCACCTTCCTGCTTTGGGTGTTTGTGGTGAGACATGGTACAACATCTGTATCATCCTGTATCATCATACCTGATTCCTCCTGTATCATCCTGCTCCCCAGAGGTACCAGAAAATCCCTACAGCACCTCAGCACAGCCTTTCTGATGTGGAAGAACCACGTTTTTGTTATGTCTGAGCGCTCCATGGAAGAGCACAAAAGTTTCTAGAGAGGTGGTGGCCCTGCAGGGCTGGGACAGATGTGTCTCCCTGCTCTGTATCTTCCAGACTTCTACAGTTAAGCCTGGGCTTATCTCCCTGTGAGCTGGAGAGCAAGGTTACAGCATCAAATAGCACATCTAACGCAGGGCAAGGAAACAGTGGAGCTTTCATGGCACTGGGCATCATTTGCATCCAGCACATAATGGTGCTTTAGAGGATGATGTCCTTTCTGGTCTATCCGGGGACATTCTTGTCCTTTTTGCTTCTGGGCTCCTAGAGTGATGCCCAAGGAGCTGGACCACACTTGGCCAAAATAAGACAGCTCCATGTTTAATCTAATGATGAATTCCCCTCATTGTTCCATGATCTTTTACCATTTCTCTTAGGCACGATTTTGGGATTTGCTTTTTGCCCTTCACCCCTCTTTCCCCTGTTTTCTTTCTTCCTCTTCAGATTTGCCTGGGGTGAGATGTGAATCTGAGCTTTGTTTCCCCAAAATAGTTATCTGCTTGTTGGGCAGCCTGCAGGAAGTCTCTGCAAGGAAAGGTTAAGGCACAGATGCTGGGCTGAGACAAGCAGGAACCTCACTGCCAGCTCTCACTGCTTTCCTGGGTGGTGACATCGTGGCAGGGATGTCAGGAGGTGTCTGGGCATCATGCAGGACCAGATTAGGGAGCTGAGGAGCCCTGGGTGGTGACAGTTTGGCAGCAGTGAGCAAAAAACTCCAGGTCACCCTAAGATTTATTTTTTTGTGAGTAATTGTAAAGGGAAAGAGATTGGTAACAGCTGCAAATGAGGGGGAGCTCTTGGGTGCAGATGTTTACAGCTTGCTCACTCACTGCAAATCAGGGCATCCTGCTGGAACGGCAGCTCTGGGCACAGTGTCAGAAGGAGGGGAGAGAAATCTGCTGAGTTGCCATCCTGCATCCAGCTGAGTGAAAAAGTTTCATATGGTGACATTTGTGTGACAGGAATCGTTGATTCCAGGAGTGACACATGAGCTCAGACATCTAGCTGGGGTTAACAGATAGCTGTGAAATCTGGAGATGATAAAGGAATGTGCTGTTTCTTCTCTTTACCTCCTTGTCTGATACTATTCTTTTCCTCAGGATTTGTCATTTAGTTTGCAGCTCCCTGCAGCAAACTGATACAAGCAAACTCTCCCCATGAGTTATGGTCCTGCCAGGAGCTGTTATTTACACTTTATCAGGTTTTCTTTATTTCTTTTTTTTTTTTTTTTTCCTTCCATCTAAACCCATCTGGTCCTTGGAGCTGCCTCTGAAATGATCTTTCTTCAGGAGTGTGGGATCCATCAGCAGAGGAATTTCTGTATTTCTCAGCAGCCCAAGCCTATTGAAGAGCCTTGCTTGAGCCCATTTATCTGTTTGCTGCCCTCCCATTTCAAATATTTGCACTGAACACAGCTCCTGTAAGAAAACACTCAGCATGAAAGCTCTGGGGAGAGTCCCCCAAGACATGAAGGGTTCAGAGAAAGCCCCCACCTCTGGGCAAGCTGCTTTACCTTTCTGCAGGGGTCTAAAATGAGCACCTGAGAAACTCCTCTTTGCACGTCCTCAGAGGAGAAGCACATGGGTTTGGTGGGAGGAATTGCACCCATAAGAGCATGGACACGTCTCTTCCTCCCCAGGGTCAGGCCGGCTGAAACTCACTGTCCTTTCAGAAGACAGGCTCCAGATGAAGTGGAAAGAGACTGAAGGGAACATCAGTGGCTACAAAATTCGGGTAAAGCCCATGGCAGGTACGTGCTGACAGCCTGGACATGAGTCCCAGCACAGATTCCTGTGGGAGAGAGGGACCGAGCTCCACCTTTTGTCTGCAGCACCACAGGACCTAAACACGAGCATTGCTTAGACCTTCAGGGAATAGAGACAAGGCAGAAGGAGTTATCCACAGCCTGTTCTGCTTTCAAGTGTTGGTTTCACTGGGCTGTACGTGCAGCATTGCCAAGGAGCCTCTCTGTAGTGCCACCCCATGCACAGGCCCTTTATCACTCATTCACAGGAAAGAGATGAAATTCAGCTCTCTTCATCCTGGGGGAAAGGTTTAGCCAGAAACGCTGTTCTTTGGGACTCTGAGACAAAACTGGAAAAGCCTCATTGCCTGGCTCTTCTGTGGGAGCTCCCAGCTCTCCCAGCACCTGCGGGGACACGGAATGGGAAGCCCTTGACCCTATTTGTGTGGGTAGGCTCATCCCTCTAGCTCCCTACCCCTACTCCCTGATCTGAGATATTGAACCTGGTGCTGTTGGAAGGACACCATGTCCCTCAGCAGGGAGGGAGCATCCTCGGTGGTGGCTGGCATTCGGTTCCCAGTCGCTGCCGCTTTCCAGTGAGCCGGGAAAGGGATGTGCAGGGCAGGAGTGCGGGCGGCAGCTCCTGTGATCATCCACCCGTTTTTAGCTCAGCCCCCACCTGTTTCCCAGGCTGGAGCAGGAGGTTTCTCATTCCTTCCCTGGCCGGCTCCTCCCCAGAGCTCCAGCTCAGCAGGGATTGATGGGCATCCCGGGAATGCAGGGAATCCCTGGCGCTCCCAGCACATGCCTGAGGCTTTCCCTCGCAGGCTGGGGAGTTTCCAGCCCTAGGCAGGAGCACGGGGATGGATGGCTGGGTCACAAACAATCCGTCTTCACAATTTAAAGCTTGCAGACCTTTCCTGGTCGGAGGGGTTTAGGGAGCTGCTGTGCCTGTGTTTTGTGCAGCACAGAGCCCATGGGGCAGCAATCGCTGCCTTGCTCCCTCTGCTCACTGTCCTGCCAACACAGAAACCAGTTCTTGGCTGGTCAAGGCATCCCAATCCCAGGACAGGGTCCAACAGCTCGGGACATGGCTGTGGAGGGGTCTGGAGGTAGTGGCAGCCCCAGAAATGAGCTGTGCCCTGCAGGCAGCAGCTGCCCCTGGAGACAGATGGGGCAGAGACAGCACAGCTGGGACAAGTGAGATGAGTCCAAGTGCCAGCGGTGACCTCCAGAGACACCGAGTCACTTCCTCATTTTGTCACATATGACCCCAATCAGTTGTGGGTTTCCATAAGCGGTTGCCAGTCTTTACACTCTTTTTTTTTTACACCAGCTTTTCATTCAACAACTCCTTGGAAGCTGGTGAGAGTTGCACTAATACTGGGTGGGAAGTAATTTTCTAATTTGGGCTCTCCTCAAAATTTAAAACATAAATAGGAGCTGACTGTGGTCCCTAGGCAGACATTCCCTGCATTTCAGTGCTGCTTTTGCTACTGTCAGCTTAAATTTAAGCTCTGACAGGCTCTGAACTGTGGCTTCATCCCACCTCAGGGGACTCGGAACAAGAAGTCATGCTGAAAACCAAGACTCCCAAAGCCACGGTGGGAGGGCTGAGCCCCACCAAGGAATACACCCTGCAGGTCTACGTGCTCAATGGCTCCCAGGAAGCCCTGTTTGCCAAGAGGAAATTTGTGAGTAAGTGCAGAGGGCTGAATTTTACCACTCAGAGCTCCTGAGGCTCTTGGGGCCCATCCTGTGGCACACACCCTGCAGACTGCTTGGCAATCACAGAGCCTGGTACTATTTTGGATGGAAGGTTAGAAAGGGAGATGGGGAAGACCCAGGGGATGAGGGAGGGACTGTGGCTCACAGGCCTCTCTAGATGTGCCATTTCTCTGTTTTTGGTCTTCTTACAGTAGAGGAACTCAAAAATGCATCCCAGACTAGGAATAACCGAAGGACTGCAGGAGATACGTCAGGGAAGAATCTCACCTCCTCGGGGAGCTTGGCAGCTGAGCACAGTGGGGTGGAGGAGGCCACCCCACCACCCCTGAACACTGCTCTGTCACAGACAGGTGAGTGCTCTCACCATCCTGGAGTCACACAGGATGGATTTTGAGCCACGGCCTGTGCCACCCTACCACAGCTGGAGCATCCAGCTGTCCCTAAAACCATTCCCATTTTCTCCCTGCCATCTTCCTTACAGAGATATTCTTTCAGAGAGTCTTGCTAGCCTGGTCTCATTCTTTGCATACGATTCTTAGCTACAGAAACACAGTAAAGCACCTAAAAAGATTTGCCCCTCATTCCAGCCAAGCTGAAAATGCACGTGCAGGTATCCAAATTCAGCAGATGCAAACTTATCCTTCAACTGAATGTGGATCCTTTTAGAACAAGCTTCTCCCTGGGCTTTTCCCTAAGCTCTGTGTCCCAGGACTGGCTGCAGGTGCTTTACAAGAAGGATTTCCTCAACCTCCCTGGCTCAGGACCCTCTGTAACTACAGAGTCTCATGTTTCCATGACCTCAAAAGGGAATTACACTTGTTAATGGAAGGAAAATCCATCAGGGCCATTATCCAGAAAGTCTTGCACTAGCTCAGGGTGTTTGGAAGTCACAGATTGCTGAGCTCTGGAGAACAACTGGGTATGAGGTGCCATGGGATGTTTTCCCTGATTTATATTTTATAAACATTCATCGTTTTTCATCACTGAAGTTAAGGGGAAGGACAAATTTGCTGATGTGATCCATTTTTAACATTAGCTCCAGAGCAGGCATGCAGCCCTTTCAGAGAAGTATGAACAAAGATGGTGTCAGTCTGTCCACCCATAAACCTGTAGGAATTTTACCCCTACACCTGTGCCAAATGTGGCTTAAATCAGCTGAGGAGTGGGGCTGCATGGGGGTAACACAGTCAGGAACAATGGAATTTTTCTCTTTTGAGCACAGCAAAGGACAGAACTGAAAAGAAAAGGCAGAAGGGGATTCAGCCAAAGAGCTCAGGAGAAATGACAAGAAACCAGCCCAATGTGGAGACCAGCATGACAGAAACAACATCAACAACCCCAAAATCATCCCCGCGCACTCCTGCAAATGCGGAGCCAGAGTCTTCAGGAAAAGAAAAACCTCCAAAGGATTCAATGAGACGAGGTGAGAGGGTGTTCAAATATGTCTTGCTCCTTCTTCCCTGCTGATTTCCCTAACACTCACTGAATTCAAGCTTTCCAGCCCACCCTCTGCCCCCCCAGAGTACAGTGCTGCTGGCTGTGCTTCCAATCACTAGGTCATGCTTTGGGAGCTGACAGAGCTCACTGGAGAAATTTGGAGATCTGTAGAGCAACATGAATTCTCAGGAAAGCTGGAGTTGGGCCAAAAATTCCTTCCAGATGATTTAATTTATTGATTTTAATTGATTTGGCTCCATTCTCTCTTCATGTTGTCATCTCCCCCTGCTTCTGGCAGATTCATGTAAGCATTTGTGTTCTTCAGCAGAGCAGCCCCAGCCATGGACCTTTCCAAGGTGTTTCCTTCCCAGACACCAGGGGTGTCTTTTCCAGGGGTGTTTGTTACCTGGCCTGCTCCTCTTTCTGGGCTGTTTCACAGATAACTGATCCATGAGGACCCTTCACATTCAGCTGAGATGGTGATGGCGCCCAGCTCTGCTGAAATGGTGGGAATGGGATGGGCCAGAGCATCCCCTTTGTCCCAGCAGAAATCCCTGTCTGTGATAGGAGACATAACTCCTTGGAGCCTGATAAATCTTAATGGGATCATCTGTTTCCCCTCCACCAAGGACGGAAAATTCCCCATCTGAGAAATACTCAAGGAAGATGCATTCAATTAGCAACATGCCTTGTCTTATCCTCTGCTAAGCTGAAGGCCTGGGGTGGGGAGGAAGGCAGAGCTGGAGTATCCATGGTGCCAGCAGGTTTTTACGGAGTGATTTGATTTAATATAAAGCCATGAAATAATTGTAGCCCACAGGGGATCTCGTGATGGAATGGAATTAAGCAATCACCTGCAATTCGTGGAGACTTAGGCTAGATAAAAGGAAGCACTGGGCTGGGGCAGAGATGGAATGGAGCTGACAGCTTGCAGAGAGCAGTGCTTGGGTTAGCACACGCTTCCTGACAGCTTTAACCCCTTCTTTGCAGAGGTGCAGCTGCACACCACTCCATTTCGAGGTGCTGAGATGGGTTATCCTTGGCTCCGTGGTTTTCACAGGATGCTGGCATGTGCCAGACTGGCAGATGGTCTGTTCCACCATCCAGACAAGGCCTTGCACAGCACAATTGCTTTTTATCTTTAAACTGGAACAGGTTTTCCTCCTTACAATTGCTTCTCTCTGTATCAAACCTTTTCCCTCCAGGCTCCCAGTTTCAGTGTGACACTCCTGCAATGATCGATATCGTCCTGCTTGTGGATGGCTCCTGGAGCATCGGGCGCAACAATTTCAAGCTCATTAAGGAGTTCCTGAGCAATTTGATTTCCCCATTCAGTATTGCAGAAGACAAGATAAGAGTAGGTAGGACATGCTCCAGTTTCCTGACCTTTGGATGCTGCTCTCTTGTCCCTGTGGTTATCTGCTCCTCTTGGGAGCCGTTATCTCTTTAGGATGGGCTCCTAGAGCTGCTCTTGGAAGTTTTTCCCATCTGGCAGCAAGCTCTGGCCTCTAGTGGCTGTGAAAAATATCTGCACAGTGAACAGGAGCGCTGTCTTGGGCAGCCCTAGGTCCGGTGGTGATGCTGAGATACTTTTGTGATTTGCTGCCATCTCTGACAAGGTGCTCAGCCACCAGAGCACGGGGTGCAGTGGCAATGCCTCACTGGGGCTGCTCCCAGATCCAAGTGATGCTGACAGCCAGGCTGTACATGAAACGGTGTAAATTCTTCTCAGCCCTTGAAACTGATTGTTTGACCCGGATTAACCTTGACATCTCATCAAATACCTCTGATCATCATGCCAGGGTACCCCTGGGGTCTGAGGCATCACTCTGCTGCCAGCATGGCAGGACTGTAGAATCACAGGATGGTGGAACATCCTGATTTAGGAGAGACCCACAAGGATCATTGGGTCCAAGTCCTGGCCCTGCAGAGAACACCCTGAGGATCCCACCCTGTGCCTGAGAGCATTGTCCAAACATTCCTGGAGCTCTGTGAGGCCTGGGACTGTGACCACTGCCCTGGGGAACGTGTTCAGTGCCCCACCACCCTCTGGGGGAAGAACCTTTTCCTGACATCCAGCCTAAACCTCCCCTGACTCAGCTTCATGCTATTTTCTCAGAACCATGCAGAGAAGTGGAGTCACAAGCCCCATCTGCTCACCCCCAGCCCCTGTCATTATTTTGTGTCATGTTCCCTGCCAGTGCTGACCCCGGTTCCCAGAGTGGGCCTCCTGCAGCTCACCTGGGCTGGCTCAGTGCCCAGAGCTCCTGTCTTCCCCAGGGCTGTCCCAGTACAGCAGTGACCCCCGCACCGAGTGGGATCTGAGCGCTTACTCCACCAGGGAACAGGTGCTGGAGGCCGTGAGGAATCTGCGCTACAAGGGTGGCAACACCTTGACAGGTAACTCCACCTTGCAGGGCTCTAAGCAGCCACAGTGGGGGAAGCTGTTCCCATGGACAATGTGCTCTGTGGGTTCTGTGGCCACTGGGGAGCAGAGAAAACAGTAAAGGCACGGGGGTTTTTTGGAAGGCTGTGGAACAACCTCCATCTCTGCCTCTCCCAGGTCTAGCACTGACCCACGTCCTGGAGCAGAATCTGAAACCAGATGCTGGTGCCCGGCTGGAGGCTGAGAAGTTGGTGATCCTCCTGACTGATGGGAAATCCCAGGATGATGCCAACCTGGCTGCTCAGACTTTGAAAAACCTGGGCATAGAGATATTTGCCATTGGTAAGATCAGAGCCATGGATAAGCTGTAGGACAAAGCCAGCCTGTTTTGGGTCATCTTCAAATTGAAGGTTATGTTCCCTCAACTTTGACAGAAGCATCCTGAGGCTGTAGAACTGAGGTAGTGGGTGAGACCTCATTACATTGTGGCTCAGATGAAAATTAACTCATTTGTTCAGCCCAGGCAGTGTCTTCAAAGGATTTTTTATGTTTTTGGAGAAAATATTCATATGAGAGATTTCATACCTCCCATCTAAAGACCTTTGGGAGCCTCAGGGACCAGTGCCATGAAAACAATAATCTCAGCAGTGGAATTAGGCAAGAGAAGGTTGTATTGGGCATAGCAGGAGACCTCCTGTATAATTACTGCCTCTCACAACTTCCCATTTCTCTGAATAACAACATTATCTGCTTTTCACTGTCTGGCAGCAACACCAAGACACAGAATGGCCTTGAGCAGCTCTGGCCTTGAGGACCACAAGAGGTCTGCTGGAAACTGATACATAAGCAATACAGTTACATAAAAACTCTCCTAAAATTGCAATCTCCAAAAGTTTAAGTGCTAATTTATGCTGGGAACATGCAAATGAGGGTTCATTGCATAGGGTTATGCAGGTAAGTGGCTTTTATGGAGGGAGGAGAGCTGCTGAGCCTCCTTGACCAGTGCTGGGGAACCTTGAACTTAGCCCAAGCAAATTGAGTTGTACTGAGGAGCTTGGTCAGCAGAGAGTTAATGAGGAGGGGGAGCTGAAGGATGGGGATGGAGGATGCTGTGTGATGGAGAAGTTCTGTTATATAAATGGGCTGCTTTTTGCTCATCCCTGGCTCTGTTGAAATGCAATGTGATGTTGTGATGAACAACAGGCTCTCTGTGGGGAGCGCTGGCACCTCATAAATATAAAATGGTTGTTTGTTCATTCAGTCCCTCATCCGTTTATGCCAGCTGCCTCTCGGGTTGAGAAATATCTACCTTTCTGATAGCAAAGCCTGCAAGTGGTGAGGAGGCAGGAAAACAGAAGGAAGCTTCACCAGGCTGTCTCCAGGCTGCTAAAAGCCTTGTGAGCTGAAAGCTCTTGCCAGGCTGTGTTGCCGCTGATGATGAATAGATCACACAGACACAGGTCGAGGTGTGGTGAAGGAAAGAGAAAGTTTATTTTCCCTCCAGGATTTATAGGCTCCTGACCACAGCCAGGGATTGGATGGTCAGGATAACACTTTCTCACTGCACTGGCCATGAGAGATGCCCATCACAAGACGTGTAACAGAAAGAATGTACACATATCTATGTTTACAGTTACTGTCCTGGGAAAGGCTTTAGAAAACCATGTCAGCAAGCTCAGAAGCTGAGTTTTCAGGGCGACAAGGCTGGGCTGAGGTGGCTGCTGCAGGAAAGCCCAGGGCCACTAAAGACACCACTGAGGCAGTGGAGAGATGGGGAGGCTGTGCTTGGAGAGCAGGGGGGTGGTGAACCCGTCACTGGGAGTCCCTCTGCTCATCTCTGGGAGTTTCTCGTTCTGTGGCCGCAGGGGTGAAGAACGCGGACGAGGCGGAGCTGAGGCAGGTGGCCTCGGAGCCGCTGGAGCTCACCGTGTACAACGTGCTGGACTTCCCCCTGCTCAGCTCCCTGGTGGGCAAACTCACACGGGTCCTGTGCACCAGGATCAAGGAGAGGAGCCACAAGGAACACACAGGTGAAGTGGGACCTCCTCGGTGAGGGCTGAGCCTCCTGCTGCTCATCGTCCCCTCTCCTCTTGGAGGATAAAATCACCTAATGACAGCAATTACCACTACAGGGAAAAGGGGCTTCCTTTCCCTCTTTCTTTTTCATGTGGTGTGGTAAATGTGTTGTAACCGTCTCCTTTTCTGAGTTTTTTCCAACCAAAAAGAGGCAGAAAAAGCAGAACTAATATGAAATATACTAGGGAAAGTGTATGGGGTAAATGTGGAGTACAATGAGGAGATGATAAAACACATTTTTTGTTTTCTCCACTGAACTTTGAATGTTGAATTTCCAAGGCATTTTCAAATTCAAATCAAGCAGCCATTTCTTTCCTTTGCTGGGGAGCAGCTTGCATGATGAAGAGCATGAAGAACCACTCCAGATGTTAGCTTAGATCCTCAGGAGAAATATCATGTACATATTTCCATCTCTTTTTGCTCTAAGATTGATCTAAACAGAATAGGAACATCTAAATTCCAAACATAATTTTATTTTAATGCTCTGGACATTCATATAAACAAATTCATTCATTCTTATTTCTTTGTATTTGACATAATTAGACATTTTACAAAGGTGAAGGTTAGGCTGAAAAGAAATGAGCTTCTCCAAAAAGAAACCAAAGTAATATTTCCTTGTTAATTTTGGCCAATTTTTATGACTGAGGAACACAGACTTGTGTTGAAGAATTATTTGCAGCACCCAGCAAAATACACAGCTTGCTCTTTATGGAGTATTTATGTTCTCTGTACACCCAGTTTTAAAATATTTCAGAGCAGTCTGGAACAGTTTCTGTACTCTATAGGGAAGGAGACTGCAACTTGATTTGAAAAATGTCACTCATATTTATGAGCTGGAAAGTACGTTTGGCATGAGAAGTGTGAATATAAGAAAATAACTGTTTTTAATTCCTAGGCAGCACTGTGAAAGACACCCCTGTGAACACGGGTTCTCAGCTCAGCCCAACTGACCTGAAAATATCTGCTGTGACCTCCAAGAGCATGCACCTGGCCTGGAGCCCTCCTCTGAGGCCCCCGAAGAAATACAGGGTTGTGTATTACCCATCCAAGGGGGGGACCCCCAAGGAGGTGAGAGACCTTTCCCTGGACACCTGAGACTGACACAGCTTCCAGATGGTGGCTGGGACTTTAAGTAGGCTTGGGTGGACAAAAAGAGGGTGGCAGTGGGACATCAGTTAAGCCAGAGATGAGACTGAATGCACAATGAGTGTAAATGTGATGAGGTTATAGGGTGATGAGATAGAAGACATTGATTTTCCTCTTAGCCAGTGTTATCCCCTCCCTGAATCACGTGTTTTGACTCAAAGAGGACACTCAGGTACAGAGAGCTGTCCAAGGATACCCATCTGTGATGGATATGATTTAAAAAAGCAAATCCAAATTGTGGATGAATTTCCATTGATTTCAGTGAGAGCATGACTAGAGTCTTGTGCTCAGTGTTTGCACAAATTCAGGGCTTAGATGACAGGAATCCTTTCTGCCTCTCACCTCTCTGTTCTGGAGTGATTTTACCTAGCACAGAGCACACCTGGGCTTCATGTTTCTGGGCACAGATCTGCCACAGAGGAGCCACAGTGGCCAGGGATGGCCAGTTCAGCCATTCCATTGCTGAAGAGCACCTCCCTGCCTTGACAGCCCTGCCTTGTGCCTGCAGGTGGTTGTGGAGGGAGCAGTGTCCTCTGTGCAGCTGTCCAACCTGACCTCGCACACGGAGTACCTGGTGTCGGTGATCCCCGTGTACGGCACGGCCGCGGGGGACGGGCTGAGAGGCGTCACCTCCACACGTAGGTCGTGAGTAGAGACAATTGTGCTGATGGCTGGTGGTGGAAGGTGAGCAGAGATCACTCTCTGACCATCTCAGACTGGAGACTGCCTTGTGGATTTCCCAGCTCAAGTTCAGCCTGCCTACAGCTCTCTTTATCTGTGGAGGTGCTCAGAACTCAACCAGACAAGACCCTGAGCAACCTGTTCTTAGAGCATCTGGTTGGGACTGAGACCTCCAGGGATCCTTTCCACCTTTGTCATTCTGCAAAACAGAATGTAGCAGTGACACACCCTGCTAGAAATATATTGCAGCTCTTTGCTGGTTTTTGTTTTTAATCCATGGTCTCCAAGTGAATTAAACTCTCTGTAACATAGAGACTGTGTTAGACATGGGGTAGGTGCCCACCAGCTTGCAGCAGCTGTTGTAAAGCCAGGTTTGTCCCCTGGGTTTTGAGTTGTTTCAGACCTCATAACTAAAGGTACCTTTGTGCCTTATTTTTCTCTTTAGTGCCTTTGTCTTCCCCTCGCTCCCTGCGTGTCTCTGAGCTGAGCCACAACAGTCTGAGGCTGAGCTGGAAAGCAGCCCAGGGTGCCACACACTACCTGGTGCTCTGCTCTGCAGCCCCTGATGGAGCAGAGGACTATACAACAGAGGTAGAGTTTGTGACAACAGTGATAATATCAGTTTTTTGTCTGTCTGGGCTGAGTTTAGTGCTAGCTCTAAGCTTTGGCAATTGGTATCATGTGGTCAAAGAAAAAAAAAAAGTGTTAGAATTATTGCCAGAAACAGCTTTCATAAAATATTTATGGTTTGTCTTAAAACGATTTATAACTGAATGTTAATTTCATGTGGGAAATTAAGGCATGGGAGAAATCTGGCTGCCTCCTGGGGCCCTGGAAAAAAAGGTACTGAACTCACATCCTTGTAGCCCCAAGTGTAATCACTGTATCCTTGAGGCTGTACATAAACATCTTGACTGTGTGTATCTTTAAATGTTAATTGAAGATGTGTTAGGGTGGATTTTACCGACACCTGAAAACAGACCTACAACACTGCAGATGAATAAAACAATGGTTGATGAATGAAAAATCCTTAAAAACATCTAAGAACCCTTTGTTTTGCATTATCTGGATGCATGCCTTATCTGGAGTATCTGTAAGCTGAGGACATGAATTTTAAAAAAAACAGTGAGTGGGGAGGAACATTTATTGCCTCTTGACTAAGATTCCCCCTTTGAATGCACAGCAATAGGGGAAATTTCAAAGCAAAACAATTAATAGTCTGCTTTCAGGGCACAATCATGGGTTTTTTCTAAGATTCAGAACACTGGAAGCAACACCAACACTCAAATTTGTATTTCAGCATACTAAAACATTTCCACAGTCACCTGACCTGCTCCCTGCAAGAGTGCAATGCTCCAGACCTATGGGATGTCTGCAAAAGCAGCATTAAAATGTTCCCATCTTCTTATAAACTGTGCTCCCATGGGTGCAGGCTCCTGAATGTGCCCGTGGTGTTTCTGCAGGAGCAGAGCTGTGCCCGTGCCGTGCTGGCAGCAGATGGCAGCAGCCCTGCCTCTGCCACAGCTTCCCTTGCCTGGGAAAAGCGGGATCACAGCTCTTGGATACCCCCTGGTCCAAGCCAGAGCAGCAGCAGCGTTTTGGTGTGAGAGGGCTGGGTTAGGAGGAGGTGCTGTGCATCCCCAGAGGGTTTGGTGTCCCAGGACAAGAGAGGCAGAGCACTGCAGAGCACCTGCCCAGGTGGGGAAGGGGCTGGAGAAGAGGAGAATGAGGGGAGACAGCATCGAGGTGTGCAGATTCCTCATGAGGAGAAGTGGAGGGGCAGCTCCCATCTCTGCTGTGACCAGTGACAGGAGCCGAGGGAACAGCTGGAGCAGTGTCAGGGCAGCTTTAGGTGGGATGTCAGGAAAGGGTTCCTTACCCAGAGGGTGGCTGGGCACTGAACAGGCTCCCCAGGGAATGCTCCCAGCACCAGGGTGACAGAGGCCAAAGAGAATTTGTACAACACTGTCAGGCACATGGTGGGATTCTTGGCGTTTTCCTGCTCAGGAAGAGGATTTGGATTCTGATGATCCTTGTGAGTCCCTTCCAGCTTGGGATATTCTGTGGTAATGATTCTTAGACCATTCTGGAGTGGAGATGTCCCCTTAGTGTAACCAAAGGGTCCTTGGCCCATGTCTCTGTAAGGTCCTGCTCTCTTAAGTGCATTGGGAGGTACCCTCGAGCCGAAGGGCACCCTAAAACCCCTCTCTGTTGGCAGGTGAAGGTGACCCAGCCCGAGGTGCTGCTGGAGGGGCTGTCCCCCAGCACGGGGTACTCTGTGGCAGTGTATGCCATGTATGGGGAAGATGCCAGTGATCCAGCCAGCATCCAGGAAACCACCCGTAAGTGCTGCCTGCTGAGCTGCTATTAAACACTCAGGGCAGGAGAGATGTGTTAAATGAGGTGCTCCCCATATTGTGCATGTGGCTTGCACACATGCTGCCACTTTTCTGCTGGATCTGAAGTGAATATTGGTCCCCAAGGGGATCTCTTGCATGGTGAGCTGTGAAAAAGGAGTGGTGCTCTCCTGGTAATTAAGGACTTCTGAAAGAGGTGTTCCTTGAAGTTCTTGTTATCTGGGGGAGCAAAAGGCAATCATCTGGCTGTTTCCTCACCTAAATCTGCAGCAGCCCTTCATAGCCTGTGTGGTAGTGAATAAAGGGAATATTTTCCTGCATAGTGAATGAGCCTCTTAGCTCACAGTGGGATCATCTCAGAGCAGCAGGAGGCAGTGGGTGGCACCTCCTTGGTGCAGCCTGTGAAGGCTCGGGGTGCTGTCACTAACTGTTGTTGCAGTGGCCTTGAGTCCCCCCAGGTACCTGAGCTTCTCCGAGCTCAGCCACGCGTCCGTGCGGGTCAGCTGGGAGGCGGCAGCTGCGGCCGTGCGGGGTCACCACGTCACTTATGTCTCTAGCAGAGGGGGCAACGCTGGACAGGTGAGTCCTCAAGGGCTGGGGGGAGGAAGAGAAACTTGGGAAGTCGGATAACGCCCTGTTCTCTCCTTCAGCTGTGTGGTTCAGGGAGAGCTTGTGTGCTGGCAGAGTTTTAACTCGGAAATGGGCACTTCTGCTGCAGTTATGACCACATGCTGACCTCTCTGCAGCTGTACCCTCTAGAATCACAGGATGTTTTGGGTTGGAAGGGACATCCATAACCAGGCAGTCCAACTCCCCCGCAGTGAGCAGGGGCATCTTCAATTAGATCAGGTTATTCAGATCCCCATCCAATCTGGCCTTGCATGTTTCCAAGGATGGGGCATCCACCACCTTTCTGGGTAACCTGTGCCAGTGTTTTACCACCTTTGTTGAAAAAGTCTTCCTTATATCTCATCTGAATCTACTTCTTTTAGTTTAAAGCCAGGAGCCCTTGTCCTATAGCGACAGGCCTTGCTAAAAAAGTCTGTTCCCATCTTTCCTATAAATCCCTTTAAATACTGAAAGGCTGCAGTTCAGAGTCTCTTTTTCTTCAGGCTGAACGAGCCCAAGTGTCTCAGCCTGTCTCTTACAATACTCACACAACTCCCCCACTGCAGGTGGAAGTTCCTGGCACTGCAACATCCACTGTCCTGAGCCCTCTGTCCTCCCTCACGCAATACTTCATCAGTGTCAGATCTATGTACGATGAAGGGGACTCCTTTCCAATTACTGGCAATGTCACCACCTGTAAGTAAGGAACAGAAACACTTCTGGTCTCAGTAAGAGGTGACAAAATTGGTTTGTGTGTCTCTGAACTTGGAAGTTTTGAAGATTGGCCCCAGCAGCTCGTGGCCTTGCACAGAGCACAGATGGCTGCTGTTCTTTGTGTGTGGAATACGTCCAACTGTGTTATGCTCAAAATGAGCTGGAAGGGATAAAGAAAAGAAGCAAATGAAGAAAAGCATGATGTATCACTAACCTCTGCATCCTTGAGACCCACCCTAGCCTTTTTCCCTTTACAAAACTGATGTGATATGTGTGCTTTCTGTAAATGAGATAACCTGTCTTAATTAGGGCTTTAGAAATAATTTACCGCTGTCTGTCCTGATGCCTGTTGTCACACGGGTCTGAAGAAGCGACAGACAGGCTGGTCTCAGACATCTGCTTGGTTGATGTTTTGCTCCCCAGCCATCTGCTCCCCACCTTGGCTCTGACATGGTGCTGTCAGAGCCTGCACTTCAGCTCCTGTTCCTTGTGCACCCCTCAGTGAAGGTCCCCCCTCCACGTGCCCTGAAGGTCACCGAGCTCTCCGGGAACAGCCTCCGCCTGCAGTGGGAAGCTGTCGCTGCCTCGGACGTGGTTGTCTATCAGATCAAGTGGAGCACAGCCAGTGGAGAGAAGCCTCAGGAGGTACGAGCCCACACAGAGATCTGGGGGGACTGGGCTGGCTCGGAACTCACCTGCCAGAGTGGCAGAGAGCTGTGTAGAACTATTCAGGGAAATGCACCCCAGCTATGGAACAGTTCAGCAGGATCCCTCCTGGATCTGGCTTTCAGTGGAGCAGTCACCTTGAGGGCTGGAAGCAGGAGGGACAGCAGGGCGGAGTCCTACAGGCTCTGGGAAGATTGCAGAAGTGTTCTGGGAAACCTCAAGGATGAAATTTAATAGGGACAAGCAGAAAGTATTAAGCTTAGGCAGGAATAATTAACCACAGGTATACAGGATGTAGAACAAATAGCTAAGAAGCAATTCAGTAGAAAAAGATCTGGGGTTGTTGAGAATCATCAACCCCCAATGTCAAGGTGTTGTGGATAAGAAAAAGACAATACCCAAGTATTTATAGATGGAGATCCTGCTTTTTAGAAGGTGAAGAATTTTCTCCTGAGTGCTAGGAACCACTGATACTTTTGGGATATTGCTCTTTGGGAAGGGTGAGGTCCAAGTGAGGAGCACACAGAGGAGAATGACCAGAGACAGAGCTGGTGCAGGAGGGGCAGGGATGGACCAGGGATGGACCAGGGATGCCCTCTTCCATCTGAAGCCCCTATTTTAGTAGGAGGTCAAACATCAGTTTAAATGGAGGCTTAATACCCAAGTCTTTCCTGCAACGAGTGAGACCAAATATCTTCCATTTGGGCTGAACAGAGGGGTCCTGGGGCTTCTGTCCCCAGCTCCCCTGGAGGCTGGAAACTCAGCAAAGGGATTCTGTGTTCCCAGCAGGCACTGCCTTGTGTCAGAGCTGTGCTGTGATGCTGAAGGAGCTGCTGATTATAGCTGGGCTGCTATGCATAGTCATCTGCTCTGCGTTGTTCACAGCTGGAATTTTGCCTTTGCTTCCCCATGTGCACCCCCAAGCAGTAAACTTTGGCCCCAAAGCCCGGTGCTCACTCATTTGTGCCTGGGGACAATCCGAGAGCCAGGCACTTGGGTGGCATGAACCAGCCTGGGGATGCCTGGGAGTGGGACTGACTCATTTCCTGCCCTGCTGCAGCTCTCCCTGGCTGGAAATGTGGCCACAGCCGTCCTGCCCGGCCTGCAGAAGAACACCGACTACAAAATATCCATCTGGGCCTACTACAAAGATGGTGCTCGAAGCGACACCGTGTCTGTCCACCACAGGACCAGTAAGTGAGCAGTGCTGGCATCCACAGCCCAGGGATGGCAAACAGGGCGTGGGATGCCTCACAACTCAGCACACACCTGCAGCTCAGACTGGTCACCTCCAGCTCTGAAAACCCAAATGCCTGGAAAAAGCTAGAGATATTTAGGCTTCTGTCTGAAAATGTTCTCAATCTGTCCTGAGAACAAGAGGCTGGACAATCACATCAGGCTGGTGCACTTTAGAGGCAAATGATAATCCTTGCACGTGTTCCATGAAGAATACATTTCATCCCTCCCCTGCCTCAGTGTAGTGCATGGATGGCAATTAATTCTGAGGGTGTTCAGCTGAACGTGTCACTGTGCTGCCTAAGGAATGGTTCTTGTTAATAAAATATTGCCTGTAAGGAGGGCAAGGATTTCCTGAGCTATGTCATTGCTGAGCTGTGCCTCACTGAGGGCATTTACAAATATGGGAGGGAATCCTGCAGACACACTCTGCCTTGGAAGCATTATCTAAATCTGGATTTGTACAGGCAGCAGCACATGAGGTTAAAAAGTGGCACTTCCAGAGGTCCTGGTAATTAATATTGCCTGTAAAATGGCTTTGTTGGAAGTGAATGGAACACAATCTCTGGAGCACCAGCAGTCCTCCCTCCCCTCTCAGATCTTGTCCTCCTCTGCAGAATAAACTCATTTAGGCTGATGTTGAGCTGATGAAGCTTGAAGTAAATGTAATCTTGGAATAAGAAGCTCAGTTTTTATTAATAATAAATAATAAAAACATTTTTTATAGGAGGCTACCTCAGGCAAGTACCTTGGAGCTGCATACTGACAAAAGGAAAAAAACCCCAAGCATCCTACTGATATATGTTGACAAGAGGACAATTAGAGCTGTTTGGAGGGTGTAGGAAAATTAATTACTATGTTTTAAGCTATGAATTATGAAATGTCAGAGGAGGTCCCTCAGCCCCACAATGACATGTGACAGTGCCCTTCTAGGCCCATTTGCACAAGCCAGTCCTTGCTGCTGCTGGCACCACAGCAGGACAGGGAAAGCAATTTGATTTCTGCTTGTCAGCTGCTGTCCTTGTGCAGGAGCCTTGGGAATTGTCAGGCTCTGCTTTCTGGATAAAGAAAATAAAATTCTCCAGGCAGTCAGGCAGGTGTGCAGCTGGGCAGCCAACACAGTGTTCAGTGCCTGGGTGCTTTGCAGGAGCAGTCAGGACACTGCCACACTTCTCCCAGCCAAAATTTGCTCATGAAATCAATGCTTTGGATGCAAATTCTTTTCTAGTGTTTAAAGAAGTGCCCACAGTGGCACAGAAGGGGAGGCTGGTGATTTCCAGTGCAGCTCTGGGGCAGGTCAGGGGAAACTTGGGGTTGCCAGAAAATTGCTAAAGGCTTGTGCAATGAATATATGGGATGATGTGGCACTAGGCAGGACTCTGGGAATTCCTGGGATATGGTTTTATTTCAAATATTCAGTGTTTAAAGCAAAAACTGCCACCTTGTGCTGTGCCTGGTCAGGATATCCAGAGGTGTTCATCAGAGCTGGTAGATAACAACTCATTCAGACACAGCATGGAAATCTCTGGTGTTATCTGAAAACCCAGACCCCTTGGTCTGATTTTTGAGCCCTCTCCCCCTTACTTTTCGTTATAAAATGAAAATCTGAGGGCTGGAACAGTGATGAAAGCTCTGTGGTTCTCCTCAGGATGGCAGACTCTGGGTTGCAAGGTGGTGAACAGCACTGATCAGGCTGTGCTGAACAATACCAGAAGTGTGTGCTAGAGGAGGCTGTGGGAGGGAAGAAGTGCTTTCTTTTGCTTTCATCATTGCTTTTCTCTTTTTCTCTCTTGGCAACATCCCTTTATGTAAGGATAGGTCAAGTCATGAAGTTTTTCTCAAAAATGTCTTGGTAGAATTTCCAAGAAATGCTGAAGTTTAAGGGCAATGACTGAAGTGAAACTCAGCAGGAACTGGTAACACAAGATTCTCTCCCTTGTCCTTCAGCCTCCCTGGAATACTTTTTTCTTTGAAGGTCAAGGGAAAATTTGAGCAATGCTCTTTGCCTATGGTTTTGTGAAATGGAACCAAGTTCCTCCCCTGGGATGAGGTAAAAACACCAAGTTCATTTCATTGAGGGCCAGTAATGCCTCTTGTCTCACCTGAAACACCCATTTTGTGTGTGAGACCAAATGTGTTACGTTCATGGGACCCTGCAGACACCAAACCCTCACAAAATACAGAACATCACCAGAAATGTCATCCTCTTATAAAAACCAACAATGCTCATTGCTGTGATGTGTCCTTTGGAAGGACTGGGATGAGACCACTAATCTTTCTGGCAGTAAAAAGAGTTGTTTCAAAGCTATGGCTTGAGATTTGTCATTTTATGAACTCAAAATCTGTGAGTAACTTCAGCTGTAAAAGAAAATTCAGAGACAGTGATATGGTGCAGGTCCCTTCTTGTCTTGGAGAAATTGGATTTTTAAAATTCTTTGTTTTAACTAGAGGAAAGAAAAAAAGTTTGGGATTATTTTTCAGTAACCCAGTTAGCAAACTTTTCCCTGCAGGCTTTCCAAGAGGCAGGGCAGGAACAAAAGCATGCTGATGTATTTCCCACAGACAACAAAATTGTCAAAGTGTGCTGCTTACCCATGGTTCTGATGTTTCTTTTTTTCTCTCTGTTATATTTAGACTGAATTCTCATTTGAGTTGAGCTCTCCTTTCACTCTGTTTTATAAATTGTCAAGTGTAGCAAAGTTCTTATCCTTGACCAAAGGCTTTCACAGTGATCACTTGTTATACCAATAAACAACCTTAGTGGTACTTCAAAGCCACACAAACCTTCCAGGCAAGCACAGGGGAGTGCAGATGATGCTTTCCTGAGAGGAATCTGCTGGGACATGGAGGTGCTGCTGAATGGTGATTCCTGGGAAGTGCTGGAAGGGGTGGCTTTGGTCCTGCTGAGAATCAGACAAGAACCTTCTTTTGTACCAAGGGAGAGTTCTTTCATCCAGGCTGGGAAAAAAGGACTTGAGCAAAAGGAAAGAGTCCCTTGATAGTCCTGAAGGACAAGGAGAGGGCAGTTTGGATGGGAACTGCTGCTGAAACTGGGCTGAGCCACCCTGGCTGGCTTTGCACTGAAGCATTTTACAAAGTGCTTGTGTGCCCTGCTCCTCCAGCTAAGCTGTGGGGAAATCTCTTTATCCAGCTCCTCAGTGAACCCTTCCTAGCAGAGTATGCATGGCAAATAAGAGATTGAAATGTGGAAATGAAGCTTCAACCCATGTGAGGAAAAACATGGCTTGTAGTTAATATCTAATAGTCATTGCAGATGAGCATTCTGATGGAGTGGAGCCCAGAGCTTTATTATTATTTGAGTATTTGTGTGCCTGTGATGCTGGTTAGACCTGAGAGCATGCAGGGATTGCTCCTGTAGAGGAGCAGAGGTTGGAGAGGTAAACAAAGACACAGATGGTGGCAGAGATGCTTCTATCCTCCAGGGCAGCTTCAGGAGGTGGCCTGTCCCCTGTCTGTCAGATCCATGCCATCAAATTCTGCCAGGCCTGAGGGCTTTCCAGAATAAACCTGACTCTAAAGACTTCTCCTAACTTTCCCTTTAAAGTTCACTTAAGCAGTCTCACCTCAGGTGAAGAAAACAGCCAATGCAGGCAGCAAAGATCCATCACTGACAATAAAAGTGCTGCTGAAGTGACTTTATTCCCACTCTTGTTTTCTTCTCTGCTTTGCCTCGTGGTGGTGCACAGCAACAGCCTCCAGCCTGATTCAGCTGCTGCAATCTGGGTACAGCCTCAGTAAAAGGAAGCTCATTTTATAAACAAAAGGGAAGGGGGATCAATGAAGATGCAAATGATCTTCACTCAACCTGGGCTTTAAGGTCACCCCAGGCTTTGCTGGGTGGGCAGAACATCCTTACAGGAAAACTGCAGAATAAATACCTCATCACCTGGGTGTGCTTCTTTGCCTGTCTTCAGGGCTCACCCATCACTTTTAGTGTCTTCTAAATAAATTCTTCTTTTTCTGCGCCCAGAACTTCTGTGTTTTCACACCAGCATGGGTTTAAGGACAGACACATGTTTTATGCTTGGAAACAAGCCCCAGGAGCAGATGACCCCATGCTCTTGAGTTTCTTTTTGAGCTGATTTAGCCCCCTCTGCCTTTCCCTTCCTCCCTCTCAGCCTCTGCCCAGAGAAATCCCTCCAGCATAAGAGCCTCTGTTGTCAGATCCAGTTTTCTGCACAGCAGGACCCCAGGGAAAGAAATGCATTTATGTAATTAAAAATTGCTCGCCTTTGGTCTCTGGCAAACTCTTTTCTGGTTGTCTGGCTCAGCCCACCACCTGTTTGGAATCCATCCATCCATCCTAGGACAGGGCCAGAGAAGAGGGGGTAGCTCAGGTACCACATGTGACCCATGCTAGAGCTGTGGGTGTTGGTGTCAGAAGCTCTAACAGAGCTCTGGTGTGCTGGATGCTCTGGGATTATTTTGGGGTTTTTTTAGAGTAATTTTAAGACAGAAAAAAATGAAAAATATTAGGAATGATGACAGGTTAACTCTGATGTGTGATCCATGTTTAATTGCCGGTAAAGCTGTTTGTCCAGCTTGATGAAATTTAATTCTAGTTCAAGGACCCCTGGTGTTTGTTTGTGATTTGCACAATGGGTCTCTTTGCCTTGTGCTTCCAGGACTCTTTCACCTTTCCAATTTTTCCATTTCACTTTTCCATTTTTCCCATGTCCTAGGCTTGGCATTGCTGAATGCTTGAGTTGTGGTGTGTTGCATTTGGGAAATCCTCATCCCTCCAGAATCTATTTTCCCTCTTGCCTGGTGCACAGGGTGTGCCTGTGTCTGCTCTGAGTGTTGGTTCCCTGCACAGCAGAGTGCTGTGGCGTTCAGAAATGGGCCTGGAAGCAAACGCTGCTGCCTCCATTTACAGAGATTTCTCCCTGCTTTTTATGCTGCTCACCTTCCATCCCTGTCACAGATTCCCGGAGCCCACCCACCAACCTCCTCATCGACTCCGAGACCCCCAGCAGCCTCCAGGTGCACTGGACCCCTCCTGACGGCCGCGTTCAGCACTACAAAATCACCTACAGCCCTGTTTCTGATGCTGCTGCCCAGCAAACTGTGAGTGTCCAGCTCCTCTGTAGGACACAGGCCAAAGGCCCATGGGGACAGAATGACCAGAGGAACTCTGCTCACTCCACTCAGGTTTAGCATTAGGATATCAGGACTCAAACCCAAATCTCTTCTTGCTGATGTGTTGCTTTGTAAACAGAGCTCCAAGACTCTTCTGTAATTAAGATATTTTACTCCATCAAAGCCACTAATCAGCTTTCTCTGCTCCCTGAACTGGGGTGGGGAATTCTTGGAGGCAGAGGGGTGTGGGATAAACCTACTGCCCCTCTGGCTTAGGGAGGTGAACTATTATCCTTTTAAAACACAAATTCCCTACTTAAATAGCCTGGTTATCCTGTTATAAGGCACTTCTGCTGCATTTCCAAGGGGAGTATTGGGAACTTTGTATGGGAAAATGCTTTTCCTCTGACAACAGCTAGTCCAACAGCAGCACACAGCCAAGCTTCCTGGGCTGGGCTGAGCAGGAGTGCTGCTCACACTCCAGGAGCCAGCCCCACTTACTCTGGGCTGTGAGTGAGAGCTGGAATGAGAACCCCAAATGCTGGGATATTTTTCCCCCTGTTGTAGATCATGGCTCCTGGCAGAAGCAGCAGTGTGACCCTGCAGTCCCTGCTGCCTGATCGAGCCTACAAGGTGACCATTTCTGCCATCCACTACACGGGAGAGAGCGAGAGCACATCCACAACGGGACGGACAGGTACAGGGATCAGCTGGAATGTGCATGTTCTTCATCACCCTCCATCTGTCAGCCCCAAGGCAACCTCTGCTGGGAAAATAATGGCCTCACTTGCCTGAGGCCAGGGCTTTGCTCAGAAATAGAATATTAGCCTTGAAAAGTGAAAATCCTGCCCCAATTTCTGTACTCCTGTGAGTTACTGGAAATCCTGGGATGAGTGTGAAGGGCTGGTGGTCCTTTGGGTTTTGAGCCAGGCATCACAATCTTGAATAACAGAGCTCAAGCACAGCCTCAAGTTGGACCAGGAGAGGTTCAGGCCAGATATTAGGAAACATTTATTCACTGAAAAAGTGGTAAAGCATTGGAAAATGCTCCCCAGGGAAGTGCTAGGGTCCCCCCAACCAAAAGTGTTAAAAACCAAGCAGATGTGGCAATTCCCAACGTGGTTGAGTGGACGTGGTGGTATTTGGTCAAAGGTTGGGCTTGATGATCTTTTAGGTCTTTTCCAGCTTTATGGTTCTATGATTGCTTTCTCTTTCAGCTCCGGTGCTGTCTAAATTCCCTTCCATCCGAGGATTCATCCCACCTAAAACAGAGGGTAAATCATCTCCTCTAAAGCCCTGCTTTGTTGTTGTTGGTTTGGAATTCAGTAGCAAGCAGCACAGTGTGGGCTCTGCAGAGCAGCAGGAGGGGTCCATCAGCTCTTGACAGATGCCCTTGGGGACAATCCAAGGACAACCAGAAACCACAGAACTTCTTAACATCAGGTTCAGTAAAGAGACCGACAGCATTTTAGAGGATTTCTGCACAACTTGACCAAAATGTAGTGCAGGGAAGTGTGACATGTTTTAAATTAAAATTCCCTGTAAAGTCCCTTATTAAATTTAATGAGCATATGCTCTCATGGCTGATAGAAAGCAAACTATGAAATGGATTAGTGAGAAGCATTGAATTAATAGGGTTATAAAAAGTTTTTAATAAGTAAATATTAGAATGCAGATATTGTGGCAGTGCTGGCTTTTCCTAACTATTTGAAACTATTCCAAACAAAATTTCAGTTTTAAAATTTATTGAGTGAAGTCAAGATTGAAGAATAAGTCAGCTTAGATGAAAAACATTTAGTTTATAGCCATCAAAGAACATACCAGATTAAGTTTTCAAGTGGTTTATTGAGGTGCACAGATCACAGTGGAAAAGTCCTGTGAACTTTCAAGCAGAAAACAATCCTCTCAAAAGGCCGATGAGTCACCTTGTAAAATTTAATATAGCAGTGTGGCTATGGTAGCTGAAAAGACAATGGAAGAAATATTAAATTCTTTATGTTTTATAAAGTACCTTTTTTTTGAAGAAGGAAAGACAATATGTAACAATGCTGGTAAAACAGTTGGATGTACAATAAAAGACTCCTATACTGATATATAACCAAATTATTGAGAGAAGTGGTCTGAGGTTGCAGGACTGAATGCTTATTGAACAGTGAATAACTGCATTGGTCTGGGATTTGGTGAGAAAAACAAAAACCAAAGAAAATAACAAGACAGCAGGAATCTTAGGCTGGAAAGTCTAGGAAAAAATCTTCAAAGCAGAAGTGAAACTTCCAGTCAGGGATCCTTGCCCTGACTCTGAGAGGCTTCACCCAAGCTGAGCATGGCCTGATCAAAGAGTTGTGAGCAATCCCAGTGCTGCCAGCAGGGAAGGAGGGGAGAATTACCAGGGATGTAAGCAAGAGGGACTCTGGGGCCTGGGCAAGGGTCAGAAAGAGCTCACTTACTCCTAAACAAGAAAGTCAGATGCCTGGAAAATGGACATGATTACAGCCTGCTTTGGGAGCATTTCTATTTTGTTTTTCATTCACCATGCTTCAATTTGAGAGAGCTGGAGAGGGACTTTTCACAAGGGTGTGGAATGATAGAACAAGGGGGGTGGCTTCAAACTGACAAAGAGCAGGTTTGGATTAGATGTTAGAAAGAAATTCTTCCCTGTGAGGTAGGGAGGCCCTGGCACAGGTTTCCCAGAGAAGCTGTGGCTGCCCCATCCCTGGAAGTGTCCAAGGCCAGGTTGGATGGAGCTTGGAGCAAGCTGGGGTAGTGGGAGGTGTCCCTGCCCATGGCAGGGGAGTGGAACAGGATGAGCTTTAGGGTTTCTTCCAACCCAAGCCGTTCCTGAAGCTTTAGAAAAGTTGGTTTCTGGAAGGAGCAGGGAAAGAGCAGTGTATAGGTTGAAGATCCTGCATCCAAGGGCTGGATCAAGCTCAGCATTGCAAGGCTCAAGTTTCAGAAGCTGATTTTTTAATGGATTTCCATAGATCCTTTCAATAGTTTTACACCCAGTTCTACAGGAATTATGGTATATAAAAAATTAAGCATTGGTTGGAACAATGGGGGTCACAGCACCTTGTAAGTCTTTGTGATTTAAATCCTGGCTTTAGTGGTCCCATGGCCATCAGATTCTTAGGTTTGGGTGCCCTTTCTTCACCACAAGGAATGGCATTGAAACTCTTACAGGCTTTGGGATCTCAGGTCTTTCAGAGCGAGTAAGTCACCTCCTTTAGATGTTTTACACATTTTACAAAAGTTAAGCTGCCAATAAGGTAGGAAATGGCATTGACACAAGAATGGCAAGGCTGTGCTGAAGCCTCAGTACAATCATCTCTTAGATTCTATTATCCTGATGACCTAGAAAAGCCCTTGTGAAACAGCCCATCCTGCCAAGTATCCTTGGTTTTCAGGGACATTTCTCATTTTGTGTCAAGCATTCCCTTTGTCCCAGCTCCATCTGGCATAGCCTGGGATGTACACAGCAGCAGATGATTGAAAGTAGCATTCATGAGCTGTTTTCTAAAACACCCCTTTACCTGAGCCTTTAAAGAGAGTGCTCTTAGCCCTGGTGCCTCATGTTCCAGTTTCACATCCTTGCCTCTTCTCTTGCTTTTTGTCCTGTGGCATCTCAGAAGATTCATCAAGACAATTTCTAAAAGACAAACTGCAAAACTTTTCAAAACTCTCTTTGTTTTCTGAAAGAAATCAAAACCCAGATTCTCAAGTTGAGATACATTTTTTTTCTTTATTTGTATTTTTAATTGCAAGTGCAGAAATTGAAACGGCATATATTTTTATGTGTATATCTTTATTTTACCACACCACTAAGGTATTGTTAAAAGAAAAAAAAAAACTTTTGATGCCTGTTTTTAAAAAAAGACTTGACAAAAATGATGCTGTCTTGTATTTCATATCATCAGGTGCCAGGCGAGTTAGTCAAAAGAAAGTGATCATGGAGATGTTTGATGATGAAAGACACTATTTTTATTTTGGTGATAGGCAAATCAGGAAACAGCTTTTATGTTTGCATAAACATCAGTTCTCTCTTTCTCCATATATATAAACAAGGTTAAAGTCCAAGCTCTGAATGAAGCTGAAGGATATTCTAAGTTTTGCTATGTTTTCCCTTTGCTCTGCCTAAAGGAACTGTGTTCATTTTGCTTCCATAATCCCCTGCTGTCTTTTTTTCCTCTAACAGTTTTCCCCTTTTATTCTGTTCTCACAGCCTGCCCCACCATCACCTCCACGGAAGGTTCCATAAGAGGTACAGTAGCAGATCCAAGCCCTGGTGCTGCTGGGCTGTGACTGAAAACACTGCCTGGTCTTGATTTGGAGACATGCAAGAGCTGAGTGTAGGGAAAATGTCCCAAGGAAAAGGGGAGAAGTGCAAGAAATAAAATTGGAACATATCTTTTATCAGGTAGAAGAATATTTTGCAGTACCTGAATTGTTATGCTCTGCTGCTCCACCAGCTCGTGCTCTCAGCTGTTAGTGCTTAACACCAGGATTTTCACCAGCCTTAAGGAGGTGAAGCTTCAAACAGCCCTTGAATTTCAAGAGGATTTGAATTCCTAACTCACAAAGGCTCCTCAGACTGCCAAAGCTCTCAGTCTGTCCCTGGGATCACCTGTGCATCCTTCAGAGGAGGTCTCACTGCCCCAGGAGCTCTCTGCACTCAGGCTGTGTGGATTTTGCTGGGGCTGGAATTTCCCCTTTCTCCTGTCTGTGCCATGAGAGCCGTTCATGCTGTTGGGTTTGCTGCAAGTGTTTCTTACTGAGAAAGCAGCGAGTTCTGCTTGGGAAGGGGCATCACCTCCTCCCCTGAGTTACAGGTGAGACTGAGGAACTGGCTGCAGTTCTCAGGTCTGGTTACTCCAAGGTTCAGTCACTTCATCTCTGCCCAAGGCCAGGCTGGATGTGGCCCTGAGCAAACTGATCTTGCAGGTAACATCCCTGCCCATGGAACCAGGTGCTCTTTAAGGTCCCTTCCAACTCAAGCTGTTCTATGATTCCGTGACTCTGTGAGAATAATGGGATTGTACTTCAATATGTTTTTAATTGTGACTCAAGCCTTCTCTTCCTGTGGATTTTAAAGGAAGTCTCAGAGTCAGAAGCTCTGTACCAGAGATAAATGGGCCTCAAGTAGGTAATTTATTTTGGCAAACTCCCTTGTACTGCTGGGATATGAAAAAAATAATAAGATAAAAGTACCCTGGGCCAACCCCCAGGCAAAATAAAAACTCAAGCCAAGAAAGTGCAGAAGATTGTGAATGGTGAAGGGGTGAGGGAATCCAGACTGAAAGCACCACACTGAAATGAAGCCCTTCCGTTTGTTCAAGAAGGATCCATTTCCTTCATCCCAGTCTGTTGCAAATTCAGATAAACTCAAACAGAATCCAAACGGTGAGATCTTGTCTTACTGAACAGAAAACTGAAATGGAAATGACTTAGAGCTTAATGATGAGCTGGGGGTGAAAGATGAAGCTGAATGAGCCAGAGAAGATGTCAGAGGTGTCAGAGGAGAATCTTTGTTGCCCACATAAGGCAGGTCAGCCCTGGGTGTCTCCTGAAAACAGAGAGAAATGGAAATGTTCACATTTTAAAGTTTTTTTCCTATTTTTTTTCTGGCTCTTACACATAAGGCATTTCAGAGTAGAAATCATTTTCTCTCTCTGCTAGCAATTACTGGACTGATTCCATGCCTTTTGAAGATAATACTTTGCGTGTAGTTGAAAGGAAGAAATCGTTGGAGTAACATCTTTCTCATTCGGGTCTTTTTTTTCATTCTGAAGATCTGAAAACACAGTTGTGAAAGTCTCCATCTTTTGGCCACTCTCCTCCAAGAGGAAGATATTACAAAAAATGTGCACAATCTTATTTTCCTTGGCTGCCATTTGAGGGGTACACTCGAGCTGATGTGTCATTA
Source organism: Poecile atricapillus (assembly GCF_030490865.1). Taxonomy (NCBI): domain Eukaryota; kingdom Metazoa; phylum Chordata; class Aves; order Passeriformes; family Paridae; genus Poecile; species Poecile atricapillus. Next base: position 6,177,842 of record NC_081263.1, read on the forward strand.
AGGGCATTTTCTCCTGTCGCCTTCTCTGTGCCAATTCAACCTGCTCTTCAAACCCACTTCTTTTGCTCTCCTGCCTAACCACTGATTTCTCTGTTTTCCTTTGTTCCAGGATTTGATATGATGGAAGTTTTTGGCTTGGTAGAGAAGGAATATTCCTCCATTAAAGGTGTAGCCATGGAGCCCTTTGTATTCAGTGGCTCCCGCACCTTCACCCTGTTCAGGGACATTCAGCTCACCCAGAGGACCAGGTGAGAACAGAGCTCTGGCTGTTGCCATCCTCATCCTCACTCTCATGCCACGTGCATGGCAAAGGAAGGTTGTTTTGGGGAGGAATGGTGCAGCCCCTCTGGCAACTTCCAAATGAAATGATAAATATGATGAGCTAAATCAAACCATTGGTAGATTGAAAAAACCCCAGAGGGTTTTTACTTAATAAATAAACCCCTGACTTTCCTCAACATGAGTTGTCATGTGGAAATTAAGGGGACACAGTAGTATTTATTATACATTTGTACAGCCAAATATTTCCACAGTGCTGCTTTTGGTTTCTACAAAATCACATTTTTCCAGCTTTTTAGTTGCTGTGATGGACATGAGGGTCACATCACGTATGGACACTGCACCAGTCTTTAGGCATTCTGCCCACAGCCACCTCCACTTCAGGGATGGCAGTTTGAGGTCACATTTTCATCTTCAATACCTTCTCCCAAATATCTGGTTTGGGGAGAGAACTTTGCTGTAGAAAATATCACTTGTAGCTGCTCTCTGCAGCCTGGGCTGCATTGATGAGAGGGAATAACCCTGGCTCTGGGTTGTGGCTTGACCCCATTCTGTTGCATATGAAGCTGCTCCACAGGGTCCCAAGCAAGCCAGGCAGCTCCTGTGACCTCATTCTTTTTTTATGATTGTGAATCAGGAGTGATCTGACTCCTGACATTCATTGCTACTTTGTTTAAAGCCTAATTACTGAGCCACTGACTCCACTTAATCTTCATGAAAGAAGCAAAGCTTCTTAGAGTAAACAGTGTGGGGGAGATTCAGAGAACCCTTTGGTCTAAATACTCAGGAAATGATGGGCAAATCCTTTTGTTCAGCTCTTACAGATGCTTTTCCAAGGACACTACCCCTTCAGAAACTGAGAGAGAAAGAAAAAAACCTTATATTATTTATGAATCAGTCTTGAAAAGATGCCTGATAGATTGTGTTTATGCCATGCTAATGTGTCCTGTTTCAGATTACAGGCGTGTTTGAAGCAAAACCAATTTGACCTTCCCTTATTGCCTTGTGTCCTCTCACTGCTGCTGAGCCTAAATCCTGCAGCTGGCATTGGGGACCCAAAGGGAGATTTTCTGTGGGCTCAGTGCTTATCCCTGAAGGGCATTTACACTGATTTAGGATAATAGAATCATTTAAGTTGGAAGAATCACCTAGTCCAACCACTACCCTAATGCTGCCAGGTCTGCCACTAAACCATGTCTCTAAGCAAAGAGTTTTGTGCCAAAGTTTAAAGATTTACCTCGTGATATATGGCAACCATTCCTCTGTCTTGAAGAGGAGACCTGGGGGAGTGCTTTGGAACCTGGCAGGGATATTTTGTAAGCCTCCACTGAGCTCTCATCTCAAAAGCACTGAGGCTGCACTCGCTGTGGCTTGGCATTCCCCGGGGCAGCTCTGGCAGTGATGGATTGACACCAGCTGCTCCACCTGAGCATGCCCCAGGCATGAGGAGAAGGCCCACGAGTGCTCATCGCTCACCACAGACTTCAGCAGCTCCGGGCTCTTTCTGGACATATCACCACCAGCTCCTGGGAGCAAAGCTTGTCCCGGCCCCCCTGCCCAGCAAACACCAGGATGAGGCTGCAGGATGTTGCCTGGTGATTTAAATCACTGATGTTTCCTGGTGATTTAAATCACTGATGTTTCCTTGCTTTGTGCCATTCCAGTGATGTCCACCTGTTTGCCATCCCACCCGAGCACACCATCATCATCCTCCTGCGCCTCCTGCCCGACACCCCCAAGGAGCCCTTTGCCGTGTGGCAGGTCACGGATGAGGACTTCCAGCCTCTCCTGGGTGTTAACCTTGACCGTAAGATTTCTTGCTAAATACATTAAAGCCGGGTGTTTCCATACATCTTGCAAGCAGCAGAACTCACTGGGAATGTTTCAATGGTTTCCTTACTCAGCAGCAGTTTCCTGGGAAGCTTTGTTGTGGCTGCCAACCTCACATTTAAAACACTGCCCAGTGCAACTGAAAGACTTCATTTTCATTCCACTTGTAGCATAGTCTTTATTTTTACATATTTTTTTCCATTGTTTAGAAGTACTTCTTGATAACATAAGAAATCTTCCACCATGTTTAAGCCTAATTATTTACTATTGTATATATGTGTGAAATCAATTTCTAAGCTGTTATTTGTCTTATTTTCCCTGCAGCCAGTAAGAAATCCTTGACCTATTTCAATCATGACTACAAGGCTGATTTACAGGAAGTCTCCTTTGATGAGCAGGAAGTGAAGAAGATATTCTATGGGAGCTTTCATAAGGTCCTTATCAAGAGAGGGAGAAATGTGGCTCATGATCTCACTCTGGTCAGGGAGTATTATTCAAACTGAGGAGTGATCATCCAAATGCTTTGTATCCTGATTGTCAGGGAAGTGGTCAGCCTCTTTGATATGCTGAAATTCATAATTGTGAAGAATTGAGGTGGATCTCATGATCAAAATATGATTTCCTCATATTGATTTTTCCCTTTTCCCCCAGGCTCCAAAAACTGAGGTGTTTTTTAGGTCTTTATAATCAGGAAAATTGAAAAGTAATTAAGTTTTTTTTTAGACTGTAGAATTTTGGTAACCATTTAGTTCTGGATGAAAGGAAAAGAGAACCCAGCCTTGTGAGAAAGCCACTTTTTATCACTCATAACAGGGTGGGGGGTTTGGCTATCTATGTCCTCATAGCAAAGAGATTGCACTCAAATGAGCAATGAGCTCTTTCTGCGGGTATCCTTGGGCAGGTTCAATACTCAGCTCCAGAAAGGCTTCTCCCTAGGAGAGGTGAGGTGATCAACAGGGGAAAGCACATACTAAAACTTATTCCTGAGCCCCCCTTCACTCATTAAAAACACCCAGCCCGTGCCAGCAGCAGGCTGGGGATGGGACAGAAGGTGTTACTGTCACTAGAGACCCCCTCATCCCACCACAGAGCTCCAACATGGCTTTTTCCACCTGCTGCACAGGTGCACGTGGCCGTGAGCCACTTCAAGGTCAAGCTCTATGTGGACTGTAAGAAAATAGCAGAGAAACCCATCAACACCCTTGGCAGCATCTCCACCGCCGGCTTCATCATGCTGGGAAAAGTGACCCGGACCAGGGGGCCCCGGAGCGGCTCGGTGCCGGTGAGTGCTGGGACACGCTGCTGGAGCTGGCTGGGGCAGGAGTGTCTCATCACCCTCAGCTGGTGCCTCCCAGCGCTGGCACAGAGATTTTGTCCCTCCTGCCTCGGTGTGGGGACTGTGATGGCAGCAGGAGCATGTCCCAGAGGAGCCTTCTGCTGGTGGCATCCCCCGGGCCTGGGGAAGCACAGCTCCTGCGCTGAGATGCTGGGGCAGACAGGAGGGTTTGGGAATTGCTTCTGCAGGGAAGCTTGGGCACATCAGCCCACACTGAGCGAAGTCGGGAAATGCTGGTGGCTGAGGCAGCAGAGCTGGGTGTGCCTCAGTCTCCAGTGTGTTTGGATTTGTCTATCTGAATGCAAATGAGGGGAAAATAATCTCCAGTAGAGAGGCTCTTTATCAGCTGCTACTTGGAAAAAAACCCCAACACAACAGTGAGTGCTGGCCTGTGGGTATGTCCTCCCTGCTTCCCACAGCTCTGCAGGGAGCTGCTCCCTGCAAGGGAACAGGAAAAGGGGATGGGTGGACTTGGTGCCCTGGCCTGTGCACAGTCCTCAGGGCAAAAACACCCTTCTTCTGTCTTACTGTTCCATTCTTACTCCCCAAAGCAGGAGAGTTAATCATGTGCAGAATCAGTGGCAAGTTCATCACTCACAAGGCTCTAGTGGGGCTGTAGGAAATTATTCCCCACTGATGTGAAGATCTTGCAACTTTGCTCTGCTTTTAGATCTAGAAGTACAGGGGAAAACAGCTCATCAGATGATTTATAACTCCCCTTGCCCCAAAGCAAACTCTGTCCCATGTGCATCCCCAGTTGCAAACTGAGGGTCAGAGGTCTGGAACACACCGGGAAAAAAGTGGAATTGCCTGTAAGAAATGGGGTCTGCTATGTAACAAACCAGGGGACAGTGTGTTCAGTCAGTATTTACTTGTTTCCTAAATAAATTATCTGGCAATTTGATCACAAGCCTGGGGCCATCAAGCACGAATCTGTGCTTTCCTTGTCCCTCCCAAATTCCCTCTGCTAGCAGCTTAGCTAGACAGGTCTGGCCAAATAATAATCAGCTTTATGCCATCCCTACTCCTGTTGCCTTTCAAGCACAGCAGCTTTCACATGTTCTACAGCTCTGCTGTCCTTGAGAAGACAGAGTGCCTCATTATTGGTTATCATGGAATGTTATTTAATTTAAGAAATCTTTAAATGCCACTTGATCTGCAGGGCTCATCTGCATCCGTATGCTGCCTGTCACCCTCCCTGGGCTGTACAGCTCGCTCCTGGTTAAATGCATGGAATGAAAGAGAAAAAAAAAAAAAAAAAAGAGAGGAATGGTGTCAAGGAAAGAGAAATTAATCTTAGTCTCATTATTTTGTTTGGCTTTGTGCAGTGTGTGCTTTTTTGTTAATCAAAATGGGAAGATGTGGCTGTTGCGAGGGAGGCAGTGAGAGACTGGTTGGGCTTTCTGGGGGAGGAGGATCACATCTGCCTTTGGAAGCGTTGCCACCACATTTACCCTTCTCCCCATGCCCCAAGGGGAGAAAATCAAAGTTTGCTTTCACATTTTGGTGGTGCTGAAGCCCAATTAGTTGAGAACCTGCTGCTATTGCAGGGCTGTGAGTAAATTGGAGATGATGTGATGCTGCTTTGTTGACTTGCTTAGAAAGACAGAGACCTGTGGGCTTGTGGAACGCTCAGTCTGGGGGTAGTTCTCATGTTGTGGCTTTTTTGGGGCACAGTTATAATTGGGATCACACAGAAGACTCCTGTCAAATCATACCTGAAGATTATTTTTATCACTTGAACTTCATAAGATTTGGTGATGAGTGGTGGGAGCCAATGCTACTTTCTTATCAAACTCTCTTTTTCCTCCCCCAGTTCCAGCTGCAGTCTCTGCAGATCTTGTGCAGCAGTGTGGGGGCAGAGCAGGACAGATGCTGTGATCTCCCTGCACTGGTAAGACAATGGCACTGCTCTGCTCATTGACAGGAATCTGGGGAGGAGGGGACAAGTCCATGGCACTAGGGTGACACTTGAAATGATTTTGATAGACTCAAGAGGGAAAGGATTTTTTCCTCTTGGGAATAACATCAGTGTGTTTCTTGGTGAAGTAAACAAAACTATGTTTGCTTCAAAAAGAATGAAAACTTACAGTCCTGGTGCAGTGCATATTTTTCCTGGCACGACCTCATCCTGCCCTGTCCTACAGCTTTGCTGCCATCTCAGCCCCGAGGCACAACATCCCCCAGTCTTCCTTTCATTGCTCTTCTCAACACAGAGAGCTGCTATGTGGGGTGTAAAAATATGTAGAAAGGAGAAAATTATCTTCCAATATGTGTTTTGCACATTGCAGGCAGGGCTGGTTCATAGCTTTTTCTGTCTACATTTGTTATTCAACAGAAAAAATAAAGCACTTGATTGCTCACAAAAATCTCTCAGTGGAGTAGAAAAAAAACTCTGCTTTTCTTCAAGTAAAAGACTGAATTTTGAAACACTGAGTGTTGTACTTGTGATCCATCCTGCTCTTGCTGTGCAGCTGCTCATAACTGGTTTTGGCTTGATTTCATTTCAGAGGGATGAGGACACCTGCCCTACCTTGGCTCCTGCCTGTTCTTGCACTTCTGGGCGCCCAGGCTTGCCAGGACCCCCAGGGCCCCCTGTAAGTTCACCCTCCCACCCAGTGTATTGCATGTGCTGCTGCTGCTGCTTCATTTCTTGTGGTGTGTTGGGCCTGTGGGTAACACTCCTGGGGCTCTGTGAAGTTTCAGAATCACAGAATCATTCAGGTTGGAAAAGACCATAAAGACCATTGAGTCCACCTGTTAATCAGAGCTGCCAGGCCCAGCTCTAAACCATGTTCCCAAGAGCCACATCTACGCCTTTTAAATCCCTGCAGAAATGGTGACTCCACCCCTGAGCAGCCTGTGCCAGGGCTTAACTCTTTTGGTGGAGAAGTTTTATCCTCATGTCTAATCCAAACCTCCCCTGATTCAACTTGAGGCCATTTCCTCTCATCCTAACTCAAGGAGCTTTTCCAGGGCAGGGCTGAGTTTCCCTTTGCGTTTTGGATGGTGATGAAATGGGGAGATGGAGACTTGGCAGCGCAACAGCTGCAGCTGGGAACAGACTGAGCAGCTCCTGGTTCCACATTAATCCTCTTAGGAGAGGAGGACAGGTCACCCTCAGTGTCTGCAGAGATTTCATGGATTGGAGGCTCTGAAACTCTCTGTAAATTTAAGAAAAAAACAATTCACCAAAAAAATCTTTCTATCTGGATCCTATGTTAAATTGGAGCCTTGTAAGTGTGTGTGTGGGTGGACAGTGTAAAGAGAAAGGGGAGACTTTGCTATCCTGTCTGTCCCCAAAGCTCTCTTTCTGTGCAGTGAATGTCACTTGCAAGAAAACCCTGAAGAAATGAGAGGGAAGAGAAAACAACCATTGCATATGCAGTATGCTCAGGAAAAAGGGCATAAATTCTACCCTATCCATTATGGATGCAGGAAAGCTGTCATGGGTTTAAATCCCAGAAGAAAATATTCCTGTTAAACACTAGGAAGCAGTTACAAAAAAATTTGCTTTTTGAAAGTCTGGGGAAGAATATTTGATTTGCACAAGCCAGCTGAAACTTGACACGCAGCCTTTCCAGAGCACCTCAGTTCAACTACTCCAGGTGCTTTTCTCCTGGAAAATAACCATAATGGAAATATTTGCCTCTTTTTTCGACCGAAAAGGTCTCAGATCACCTCCTGTACCGACCTGTGGTTTAGCTGTGAGCTGAGTTCCGTGCAAGGAGAGTGCCTCATTGCAGAGTAATTACTTGCTCATTCCGGTGGAAGTTTAATTAACAGCACACTCCACTGTCACAGTTTGCTCCAATATCCTAAGTGCATAATTACCAGCTTGCCTTGCCCTGTGGTTTAAGCATGTGGTTTAAGACAACTCCTTAAAGAGCAGGACTCTTTAAAGCATTAGAGGAAATCAGGTTTTGACACATAACCTTCTCCTCACACCACTGAACCCTTGGTAATTTGCTGCAGTTACAACAGCACTCACCGCTATTTTTAAAATTCCAGTTAGCAAGACATGTCCCACCTTGTATTTTTCATTGTCCTTTATGAGTGGGTCTGACTAGATCCAGCTGGCTTCTGAAATGAGTTTCTGGGCACTTCTGAAAGCACCTTTCCCAAAGTTCCCTGCCTGTGCTTCTCAATTCAAATCCACAGGGTTTTCTTTGTTTTGGATGCAAGAATAGCTATGCTCAGATTAAGATGTCAAAAATTCACACAGAATGAGTTCATGCCAGAAGGCTGGTTTCTTCTCCCCACCCAGAGTTAGGCAGAGGCAGAGCTAAGCCAGGTCTCCCAGAGCCAGGTCTGTCCCTGATCTCAGCACATGTCACTGCTCTGGGGTGGAGAGTGTAAAACCCAACTGAGTTCCAAAGGAGTGTAGATGTGAGCACCCCTTTTCTTCCTTCTCAAGCGTGTTCCCATGTCCATATGAGACATTGTCTCAGCATGGATCCACTGAGAGGGAGTTGGAGGGAGGTTAAACAGGTTGAAACTTCATCTCTCTCTGCTGAGAATAAGTGCTGTGCTCCCAATGGTGGTCATGGAGGGGCTGGGTTGTTAATTTCTTCTTCCCTTTCCCACATTTCCTGGACAACTCAATTTTCTTCTTGTCTCTATTCATTTCAAGCTCTGTGGGGCAGGAAACATCTTTCAGTGTGGGGCAGTGAAGTACACAGAGTTCTGTCCCGCAGGCTGCTGGTTACAGTGCAATAAATAAAATGATGCTCTTTGTGTCCCACTGGCAGGGCAGCCCTGGGAGGAGAGGACCTCAGGGGGAGCAGGGGGAGCCGGGACCCAAGGTGAGTCCTTAGGCTGGTGATTATCTCACTGCAACAAGCTGAGCCCAGAGTCTTAACACATCCAGGAGGATGGGATCACTTACTATTAATTAAATGCTCTGTTAAGCTTTGGAAATTGAGATGATGAGCCTGATTGTGCTGAATTAATGCACTGTACATGGTCAGCAATGTCCTCGGAGAGCAGCTGTGCTGGGACAGGGTCAGGCTTTGTGCTGTGGTTGTTGTTGCTGCCAAATCTCCTGACCAGACACACTGGTACTGCCCTGGGGCAGAGCAGTGTGAGGAGGGAGGCAGAGAGGGAACCACAGCCCTGAGGTGAGCATGAGGAATGGCTGGGTCTGAATCCCCCAGCCCTGGGGACTGTAGCAAACCCTGGTGCAAGTGTTTGCATCTCCATGGATCAGCACAGGGCACAGCCAGAGCAGACCACGCTGTCTGTCCCATTTTTTGGGATGACATTTGGGAAAGCAGCATGGCTGCAGGGGTAAGATTTGGGGGAAGGAATGAGAATGGACACAGACCTCAGAAATGGGCTAAGGAATGCTTCCCTTTGCTCTCTGACCACCTTGAATAACAGGAATAACTTCTTGAGAAGGTGAATTGTGCTCTGCAAAGCAGCCTCTGCTGCTTTGCTGTCTGCTCTCATGAAAGATGGACACAAATCTTGGACCTAAAATACAAAGGCAGCTGAGGTTACTGGAGATGCCTTCAGTGCCCCAATTTAATCTTGAATCCTGTGGATGGTTCATGCTGACCCAGGCCATGCAGTGCAGCTCATGAGGAGAGCAGGCACCAACCACTTCCTTCCCTTATGATTGTTTCCTTGTCTTTGCTTTCAGGGTGAACCAGGCCCACCTGGACAAGTAGGACCAGCGGGTCCCAGTGGCCAACAAGGCTCTCCAGGTTCCCAAGGAATCACAGTTCAGGGCCCTGTGGTGTGTAACCTCTTCCATTGCCTTTTTTTTTTTGTCACTCGCTCTTCGCTCTTCACATTTAGAACCTGTCTCTGAAATGGGTGTCACTGCTGGGATCTGTGTATTTACATCACCCTCACGAACAGCTGAACAGCTGCAGAGGGAGAGATGACAATCAGTGGGTTTTATGCTGACGAGGCCCTGCACTTAATCATTCTGGCCAAAGCCTGCTTTTGTCCAGACTCTCCTTAATGGGCTTTTATTGAAAGCAGCCCAGTGGGGTCCCTTCCAACTCAGGATATTCTATGAATATTCAGTCATTTCTCTTTCCAGTCATCATCATGGCTTGGCAGGGAGTAGTGGCAAGGGCTGCCACATGTCTGGGATGGCAGAATCCCTGTGCACATGCTGTGGCTGTAAATTACCCTGGAACACTGCAGGGAGGAGGAACAACCTGGGACATGGATGTGGAGCAGCAGGATGCTCTTTGCCTTAAAGTGTTCTGCCACACCCCCAACTGTGTGCTTCTGTTTTATCCAAGGGGCCACCAGGAATTAAAGGAGAGAAAGGAGACACTGGAATCCCTGGCATGCAGGTAATGGTAAACACCACTCCTACTTGTCCCAAAGATTTGCCTTTTTTATTCTCAGTAACTACTTTAAGCAAGTCAGGAGAGTTGTTGCTCTTGTCTGCTTGGGAACTGTCTGTCATTTTGGAATGCCAAAGGGAAATGGAGTCACTTGGTGTAAGAGAGATAGACCTATCTGGAAGCTGGATATAATGGAATTAAAGCTGGGATAACAGCCTTTGCTCTATGCAATGAATAACTCTCTCTCTTCTTTGACCTTTCTCTTCTGTCCTCTGTTACAAGATGAATTAGGGTAATGATAATCAGATGCTGACTTTACCCAGAATTTCTGATTTACAGGGCATTCCTGGTGTGCAGGGAGCTCCGGGTAGGGATGGACTTCAAGGTGCAAAGGTAAAACACCTCACCCCTGAGGTTTTATGCATGAGTGCCTAAAAATCTGCTAGGAGTGTCCCAGCAGAGAACCAAAACATCCCAATGCAACTCCCAGTGCAGAAGTGAATGATCTTTTCACAAAGGGATTGGGGAAGAAAAATGGGATAATTTCATGTTTGGCCAAATTTGAGCAGATGCCACCCTTCCTGCTGGTTGACAGATCATTTTTTCCCCACCTTTAGCAAGCTCCTGTTAAAAGTAGGACGTGGAAAAACATCTCACTGCTTATGAGGTGTCCTAGAATCCTCTCATCAGTAAATGACTGGATTTGGCTTTGCAGGGGGTGAGGGGACTCGAAGGCACAGCCGGGCCTCCAGGACCTCCTGGACCAAGGGTGAGTACCTCCTGTGAGTGATGCACTCTGAAATCTGTTCCTCAGCAGAGTTTTGTGGTTTCACCTGGAAGTGTCAGGGCAAACCCCCTTCCTGGGGAACCACGGTGAACACCTGGCACATCCTGCAGGTGCCCCCTTTCCCTGCCACTCTCAGTGTAAGAAGAAAACCCTTGGCTTTCTCTGGAAAGTCCTGAGGAAGCTTCATCTCAGTAGGGAGATTCTTATTTTGCTGTTTTCGCTTTCCTGACACTACTGTTTTCCAACTGTTGGTTGAGTTGGAGGTGATTTGGCTTGTTAGACTGAAATCAACAGGAGCTGAGGACGCAGGCAGTGTGAAAGGTTTTCTCCCCATGTCACTGCCAGTATCTGCTGCCAGGGCTGGATGGAGATGGGTGTAGCTGCACTCTGTCGTGCCTAGGGTAGCAGAACTTTAAGATCTGTTGATTTACAGCTCCTAATTGGAAGGCACCACAGGAACACTTCATTTTACTTGGGAAACTGAACCAAATTTGGGTTTAGTTGATGGCTGGTGGACCTGATAAGTTACTGATTCTTACAGCTGAATCTCACAGCTGAGTCTCACTGCTGAATTATAAGGAATTTGGCAGTGGTTGTGCTAAGTTATTTATGGGAGCCAAGGTTGAATTAGGCTCATAACTTTGACTTATTCATCCTGGGAATATGTGGAGCTGGCAGGATTGAGCCTCAGCTTTTTAAATATGAGGAAAGTACTGTCACCTTCCGAGCAGGCTCTGAAAGCTGTTCTGGTGATGCCTTGAAAACTTTTCTCATTTTGACTGCTCAGAAAAGTTGCTAATATCTACTGAGTTCAAATATAATAGCCAGAAATTTCTAAAACAAAGTATTTCTGCTAGTTGCTTTTGGCTGATTTTTTTCTTCCCTTTATGGCTCCAAAAGGCACAGATAGTTCACAAAGAGGAGATGACCACAGCAGGCACTTCCCACCCTCTAAGCTGCTGTTGATGTTGTAAAGTATTAGAGGTCAGCAAAGGTTTTAAAGGAAAAAGAAAACAACCATGTGGTACTGGGAGGCTGAAGAAGAGGGCTGTGCTCTAGGCTCTGTCTAAATCTGAATATATAATGAAAGATCAAAAGCCTGTAGGATGTAAACTACACTGCAGTTTGTTGGCAAAACTCAGCTTTGCTGGCTTGGCCATAATTGAGATGGTGATGGGAAATGATGTGAGCATGACTCACACACAATGTGCTTTGAACAGTGGGCTCGTGGCTGGACAGGAAACTTAAAGCTACTGTTCCCTTGCTTGAGTCCCCTAAACTCCCACCACGGGTGCCCCTGGAGCCCTTGAACAGAAATAAACGTTAGGAATTAACTGGATTTTTAATCTCTAATGTCTGCAGGGTTTCCAAGGAGCTGCAGGTGCCCGAGGCAGCAGCGGTGAGAAGGGACCTCCAGGTGATGTTGGGCCAACAGTAAGTTCCTGCTTTTGGGTCTCGAAGGCCAAGACATAAAATAATTGAATGGAAATGAGCTGTTCCCCCAGCATCTCTGCCTCAGAGTCTGAAGAATGGTTTAAATTCACACTCATCCTTCTTTAGGAGCTGTCTGGGCATTCAAAACCCAGGCTACTGATCTGTTGATAAAGCACTCAACAAATCCCACCTCCCTTCGCCCTCTGCAGATTCACCTGCTACACAAAACCTAAACAAATTTCTGGTGTAACATTCTGAAATAAAGCAAGAAAGTCACTCCTGATCTGGAGCAGCCAGCAGGGCTTGTAGAGGAAAACACAGATCTAAATGTCACAGGTATTTCTTCTCCTCAGATGTTAAAAACCATCGTGTCCTGTGGAAATCTGTTCTAAGAGCACATCTGAGAAATTTCTGCATCCCTGTTGGTGGTGCTTATCCCACTGCTCCAATTATTGATTCATTTATTCTTTTTCTTTAAAAACAAAGTTTTTCGGTACAAGTTCATACTTTTAAGTACGAATTTAAAGCTCTTACAATCACTGCCATGAGGTCAAGGAAACAAGAAGAGTGTGAGAAACAAACTTTGTGCTCCATCTCCCACTAATATAACCCACATCCCAAAAATGTCTTTGTTTGCTTGTTTTCTGTTCTTCCTTTCCTTAGACTTCTTTATTTTTAATTTTTTTTCCCCCCTTTAGGGGCTGCCAGGTCCCAAAGGAGAAAGAGGAGAGAAAGTGAGTTTTTCTGGTGCTGGGTGACACTATCAGTGCATCATACCCACAAAAGAGTGGATGTGGTAACCTGAATTGCAGCTTTTGCTTACAATTCCAAACCAAACCTCTCCAGTGTTGGTTGTACCTATTGCTTGTTGCCTTTCCTTTCACCTGCACAGGCTGGGCTGGTGGGCTATAAATAATCCCACAGAAGTCAGGAGCTCCTTAGTATCACTTGTAGTAATAAAACAGAAATGTCAAATGCAAATCCATTCTTTGCTGAGAAGGGAAAAAGCAAACCAGCTTGGCTCCACTTTCTTCTGGTTTAATGTGTTACAAAAGGGGAGTAATTTGTAATAATCACTGTCTGTGCCACAGGACAGAACCCTGGCACTCAGGACATCCACACTACCTTGGGAAGTTATTTTGTTGGGAAAAGAAGTTTTTCAAGTGTTTTTCATCCTGACTTCTGGTTAAATCAAAATGCCATGACTTTCTAGGAGTCATTGCCAAGACTGACTTATGCAAATTCCCCTTCAGATGGGGATGAGGTGCTTTTGTCTCAAGTTAATGCCTCAGAATTATAATTTTTAGGAGCATTCTCCTACCAGTCCCACCAGCTTTTCCTTTTCTAGCCTTTTTTTAACATTGGAACTTTCCATTTCCCCCCTCCTTTGGGTGTTGAACAGGGCAGCTTTTTAAGCCTGGATTACCTGCACTGTGATCCAGCAAGAGATGTATGTTTTATAAACAGTTCTGGAAGTAGGTGCATTAGGTATGAATTTTCACAGTCGGTGTTTATTTTCAAACAGGTTTTTGCATTTTTATCGCTTTTCCCTACTTTACTAAAACTTTGACAAGGGCCTATTATATATGATTTATTCAAAATAATACAGTAAGAATCAATATTCATAGAAGATGGAGTCAAAGATAGGACAATGTAATATCTGATCATACTAAATGTTTTACATATCACAGAACACTGAGTTATAGACTTAGCATCTTTTCTGATAAAATTTGAGGGTGAAATTTGCTCTCCCTTTTTTGGTAATTATTTAGATTCGGTCTGGGCCTTTTGATGTGCAGGAGAAAAGCAATTATTGATGTTTCCAATTTCAATTTTCTGGTTTCAGAGCTTCGTGATAAATAAATAGAGCTGCATTTCACAGTAATTAATATCTCTGGAACTCAAGCTGAGAAAATGAATGGGCTGAAAGCTATCATGCATTATGAGATCGATCCTTTCTAAAAGATATTAATACTTCCTTTCTTTCTTAATTAAAAAAAAAAAAAAAATGCTTCATTTTAGGGGGAACCACAGTCTTTGGCCACAATTTACCAGCTCGTTAGCCAGGCTTGTGAGCGGATGATTCAGAGTGAGTATAACCAACCCAGCTCCTGAGTCTGTTCATGTTGTGATGGGACAAGGGGATGGCTTTAAGCTGAAGGATTGGATTTATCTTGGATATAAAATTCTTCCCTGTGAGGGTGGGCAGGCCCTGGCACAGGTTGCCCAGAGAAGCTGTGGCTGCCCCTGGATCCCTGGAAGTGTCCAAAGCCAGGCTGGACAGGGCTTGGAGCAGCCTGGAATAGTGGAAAGTGTTCCTGCCTATGGCAGAGGTTGCAATGAGATGAGCTTTAAGGTCTCTTCCAACCCAAACCAGTCTGTGATTCTATGATCCCATGACTCTCCAGAAGTGGAAAACCAGAGGAGAGGCAGCCTGTAGTGATCCCAGCAGCTCCATGGCCCCATGCCCTGCTGAGCACCACAAACAGCAAATGTCCCATCTCAGGCTCTAAGTGCTACTTTGGCTTTATTGGGTGGCATTAGCACAGAAAATACATGCAAAATATTTATTTGAAAAAACCTTTGGTGTTTTGCAAAGCCTCCTTTATTTCTTAAATGGAAAAGCTTGAAACTAATTTGAGAGAAATTATTCTTTCAGCGAAATGTGCTGATTCCTCCCGAGACGAGGCAGTTTTGTAAAGCTCCTGTGCTGTGATGCACAAAGAGAAGCAGTGCCTTGTCCAAGGTCAGGCAGCAAAGTCATCACTCAGCTGCCCATCTTCATCTTCTGCCTTTCTCAGTTTGGACTGACAGCTTTTTAGCACTAGCTGATCATTCTAAGTGCCTTTTTAGACAAAATCCTTTGATTTTGATCTCTCTTCTGAATTTCCCAGCCAGGGAAATGTTTATTTTCTGTCTTGCCTTCTCAGCTCATGTGTTGAAATTTGATTCATTCATACATGAACATACAAGGAAGCCAGTTCCCATTTGGGAGGAAAGGCTAAAACCAGGAGAACCAGGACCACCAGGTCCTCCAGGCCCACCGGGGAACAGTGGAGAAAGAGGAGAAAATGGCAGCCCTGGACAGCCAGGCAAAGATGGGTACCCAGGAGAGAGAGGTATGGACAGAAGTGTTCATAAGCATTTTTCACTGCATCTTTAATACTTTAACTAAACATCTAAGTGCCTCAAGCAGTACTGTATAGATAATCCATGATATTATCTCATTTCATTGCTGTTTTCCTTTTGGACTTTTCCATTCTACGAAGAGACACCCAAATTATAAATCTCAACAAATAGGGAGAAGCCAGATGGAGACCACTCTATTTTCAAACTCTGCATGGAAGGAAAGGCCAGTTTAGCACCATTTGTAGGTTTAGGGGGGATGGAGAGTTTAATTTTAGAGGGCAGGAGGCTTTTCCTACAGAAAAGCAGCCATTTGGGTGAACACATGGTGGTGGAACAGATCAGCTTTAGGCAGAAATGAGGAGTGTTGGAAAACACTGATGGAAGGCATGAGGCAACTGGAGCAATCTTTAAAGGGGAATTAAGTTTCTGGAGCAGTAGTTTCAGCAATGAAAGTCTCAGACATGACTAAAGAAATAGATTAATGTAATCTGAGAAGTGGCCTCAGTTATTGCACCTGAATGAGTGAAAGGTGTTTTGCTTGGATTCACAGACAGTGTTTGTCAGTGGCTCAAGTAATTGTCTGTCAAAATAAAAAGAAAAACATTGGTTTCAGCAGTGTCCTAACACCTCTGAGTAACTGGAAGTGTTCTGTTTAACTCCTTCCTCCTGCAGTAGTCAGTCTTGGCTGGTATGTGCAGAGCTTATCAAAATGTCACTTCAGAGAGTAAGGAGAAAGGAGTAACAACCTGCAGATTTTTCCAGCCTGTCAAGCAGGAGAGGGCAGAAGATGGATCTCAATGAAAAACCACCTGGAGGACATGGCTGATCAAAATATTTTCATCTTAAAACAATGAAAAATCATATTTTGTCAAAATGTAACTGTTTTCTCTGAGAGGTACTGGTTTAATGAGTAATTTAACAGGAAAACATCAATCCTGCCTAACCAGCACCTGGTCAAAGAGATAGTTCAGCTTTGTGATTTGTTTGATCCACATGAAGAGCACAGAGGTGGACCTGACCCTCAGGCTGGTGCAGTAACACAACTGCTATGAATTTCTCTGTGAAAAATGTTCATTCCCACCCCTATTGGGCTACAAATCAGTGCTGCTTGGATCAAAGAAATCAGTGCCCTGCTGGTCACAGCAAGAGTAGGTGCCCAGACTGAATGAAAGCAAATGGATGTTTCTCTGTGTTGCCAATGGCTGTGACTCCACTTTGACACATGGAGAGACTGCAGGAGCCTCAGTTCAGGGTGAAATTCGACATAAAGTGAAGCAACACTTATCTCTTATCTGTGAACAGGTGCCCCAGGGCCCAAAGGAGAAAAAGGGATGTCTGGACCCAGTGAGGAAGGGAGCCAAGGACCCAGAGGCAGAACAGGTAGAGTGACCACAACCTCTATTTATCGATCCAGCAAAGCCATGTGATGGCCATCAGCTCTCAGATTCAAAGTATCATCCAGCTGAAGGACCTCTGTGGTGGGGTTGGAATCACCTTCCCACCACAGCCCTGTTGGCAGCATCCTCTCTGCTAAAATGCAAGAGACTACTCCAGGCAGCTTCTTCTCTCTGGTAGCCATTCCCAGGGGATGATGTATTTTGAGGACCTGAGACACATCCAGGGAGTTTTACTTTTGCTGCCTTTTTGCATGCAAGACCAGATGCTCGGGGGATAGAAGCTCTGAAAATTCAGCTCTTGGAACATAAGGGTTTGTGAGTAATCTGAGGATTTGGCGTACTCCTCCACCCTGATCCCTGCTACTTGGGATCTGTGGGAAGTTTGCCACTGGCATAAGAAACCAGGAACTGTCAAAAGAGTGTGGTCAAACACATTCTTCATTTAATCTTCTATAGCTGAGATGTAAAGACACAAAACCCAATGACTCTGGATGGGTCCTGGGGTTAAGGTGATTCTCAGCATTAACATGTAGTGGATTTGGGGTTCTCATAACCAGGCTCTACTTTTAGCCAAGCTGGGCACCCTGAAGGTCAGGACTACTGGGATTCAGGTACTGGGATTACAACAGGTTTTCCAACAGGCAGGTCCTGTCTATCCACAAAAATGAGGAAGCCATGTTCAGAAAAATTGCCTGCCATGTAGGATGGAGGAAAATACAGAAGAGGGATTACACTGCTACAGTGAATGTCCTACAGCTGACTGTGCTTCTCCTTCTGCAGGCCCACCAGGAGAAGTTGTGCAGGGAAAACCAGGTCCCAAGGGTTACCCTGGGAATGCTGGCCCTCCAGGTTTTCCTGGTGTCAGAGGGCAGCCTGGGCAGCCTGGACATCCGGGGGGCTGTGATACCTCTGGGTGTTATGAGGCCGATAGAAGAGGTAAGTCTCGACTACATCAGTACAAAAGTTATGATTTCATGGCTGGTCTTTGGTTACTTCTCTTGAGCCAGGCAGAGACCTCTGTTCACCCTTCAGGCGCCATCAGTCCTGCAAAGCCTCTTCTGCAAAGCAGTCAGGGTGATCCCCACAGGGATAAAAGCCAGTTCCATGGGCTGTTCCTCAGCTGTCCTCCATGGATTAGCACATAATAGCAGCAGTAGTCAAGCAGGTGGGCAGTGATCATGGGGGATCAGTTCTTCTTATCCCCAGCAATGTTTCCATGGGGATGGAGAGAGGAACAGTTCCTCAGTTCCTACATTTACATTTCGTGGAGGCTCAGTGCGACAAAGACCAGGGTGATGAAGAAATTCACTGGCACGGAACAAAAAATTTACAAGGGAAAGGGTTTAATTCTGTGCCATTCCTTCTCAGACCCTGACATTGATTTATTCACTTGCTCAGTGGCCTCATCCTTTCCACACACAGATTTTGTCCCCTGATGGCTGGGGCGGAGGCAGCTGAAGACATCACTTTTCCCTGGAAATCTATGGAAGAAAACTCCACAGCTCCAAAAGAAGCAGCAACCCAAATAGCAGATGTGTTATGTTTTTTTAATGCCCCATCATTTCTGTACGGACAAGTCAATCAAACTCCTCAGCCACAGCCTGTGTCTGGCTGAGCCGTCTGTCTGCACAACTGCAGTGCTCAAACTCACATCGAACATCCCACAGCAAGACAAAGGCACAGCTGGGCACTCAGGCTGACAGACTTGTAAGAAAAAGAAATACTGTATTGAAATGCTCAGAAATAACAGATAATTTCTGCCCATTTGTCTGCTTGTGGTTTCTTTTTGTCAGATGTTGTTCTGTGTCCCCAGCACAGAGAAAAGCAGCACCTCGTAACCAAAGAAGCAAATCCACTGGAGCAAAGCTGCATTTTCTGTTGGCTGCCAAGGTAACAAAGTCTAGCACCATCTTGGCTGTTTCTGCTTTTGGCAGAATGCTGATGGTTTCCTTGCAGGGGTGTTTTGTACACAAACATTGCAGCCAGAGATTACCTTACTGTGATGTGACAAACTGCTGTTCAACTCCTCTGGGGCTTGGTAACTCAGGCAAAGCCTTACGTGAGTCACAACCATGTGCTGAGAGGAGCTGGAGATTAACCTACTGCCTCTTCCATGTCTCCCTCCTGCAGGCTGAGTAGCTACTTTATATTTAATCAGGTGGAATATTGAACAGCTCTGAGTCTGGCTTTTACCCATATGACAAAGAGGTAATTGTCATGTTACACCCCTCTCCATGCCATCAGCTGAGATGTCTCTGCAACAAACCATGTAGATATTGATAAAAATGTTCCTCCTTCTTTGCAAACACTGCTTCAGGCTGTGCTGGATCATTGCCTCTAACTTGCCCCTGCTTCAGAAACAAACTGAACTCAGAACTCTTATTTAAACCCTAACCCTAAAGCAGAGTGGCAAAAAAAGTATCAGTACAGATGTGTCAAAGCTGTTGAGAGGTAAAAGATGGAGCATCATGCACATTCCTCTGCGTTTATTCTGGATGTGTAATTTCTTCAGTTACATACAGGCTGACAGCCTGGGTGTGCATACAGCCAGCCTTTGAAAACTAAGCAGCAAATACATCACATTTAGAAAGTAGATTGTCATATCAACACCAAGGGAAAGAGGTTTACCTTAAGAGAACTGTCATTTTTAGACAAGGAGTCCAAATATTGTTTCTTCTTGTCATTAAGGAAAAATCCTATAGAGTTAAGAAATTCTGCTAAAGGAACATTGGAACATGTCAGACTTGTGTGGGAGCCAACTTACAACAAAAGTCAGATAAAATATGGTTAGTGCATCCTGTAAGTATTTAAAGTAGTCCTTGGCTTTATGTGTGTTCATTCTCTAGAAACTCCCAAGAATTAATATTTTCAGCATGACGTACATTCCCTTTGGAAAATGTAGGAAAATGCATAGAAATGCCACTCTGATAGAAGTAACATTTCTGTTCACTGTGGAGCTCTCCAGAGTTGCCTTGACATATAAAATGAAAACCTTTTAGCTCAGATGAAGTGTTGTTGCAGACAATGCTCCAGTCAGAAGAAAAAGGAGAGGTCAGAGGAGCTGAAGGTTGCAGCACAGAAGGAACACAATGTTTGGAAGGGACACATTCACAGGAGCACCTTGCGCAGGCGTTGGGAGTTGCAGTCTTTCTATTTATACAGGTCAAAGGGCTTTGGAACTGTTCTTTACAGATTCCTCGGGAAAAAAACAAAACAACAAAGCCAAACCTGCATTAAGTTGGTTTAGAATAGCTCTGAATTTAGCACTGAGTATAAAGTCCAAAGCTGTGATAACTGGCAGGTGAAAGCAATGGGCAGCAAAGGCGAGGAGGCAAAAGGGGTACCTGCACAGCAGACCAGAAAATTCTTACCATGAAATGCTTACAAAATGGGGAAGGTGAGCAGTGCAATGAGGACATCTGCATTTTCAGGTTGTTCTGCTCCCTTTCTGACTTAAACCAGTGCAGCCAAATTCCCAGTTCTGAACTTGCTGTTCTGCCTGTTCAGATTAGTAACCGCAGGTGATTTGAGACAGAGCTCCTTTATGCTTCTTTATCAACTGTTTTTGAAAATTCTCATATCCCCTCACTGGGATTTGATATATTTTGATGGAATTTCAAGCAACATGTGCTTTTGTCTGGTTATTTCAGATACAACAGGAATGGTCAGACTTGAACAAAATTGGGTCCCAGCAGGGCTATTGATTAGGAGACAGACAACCTGCACAAACAACTCGTCCATTTATCTTCCTAAACTTTGTCCCATGAGTGGTTTTATCTACTTGAAATCAAGGATATTTAGTTCATGTAGTGTCACAGAGCCTGTGCCAGTGCTTTGTAACCCAATTCCTCGAGCCCAGGAGCTTTTCTGATGCAAGATTTTAGGCACTGAGATTTTGAACCCCTTGGTATAGGTATAGGTAGATTCTGGCAGAGGCTGAGGACTTTTCAGTAACAGATATTTTTGCAACAAACATCTTTTTCAGGTATTATCTCTGTCTCAGGAGCAAGATACAACCACAGGAATAACCAGCAATGCTGTTAACAAGCAGCAGAGCTTGTTATGCCCTTTCTCCATGACTCAACAGCTTGGCTGGACCAGAATTAAAGGGCTGGAAACAAAAAGATATCCTGGGAGTTGATAAAGTGTTATTAATGGATATCACTGCAGTGGGAGAGGGCCAGGTGGGACCATCGAGCCAGGTGGGGCTGTTATGGGGGTATTTTTCTTAGGACTGCCCATGAATCTTACATCTCACATCTTCATCTCTCTGCCTGTCTGCCTCTACACCAGTGAATTTCCTTCAGTCAAATTTCTTGATAAATGTCTAAAGAAACTTCTCCAAAAGGGAGGTGTTGTAAGCTATGTGGATTAGCTCACTGGGGAATCAGCCCTGGCAGTGCTGGGGAAATGGGGATTGCACAGATCATCCTACCAGCCAGCTGCAGACAAAATACCCTGCATCCTCTTTGGTTGGGAAGATGATTTGCCCAAAGTGAGCACCAGGGAAGCAGGAGAAAGGAGATTTAGGGAAAAACAGAACAATGGAGGTAACAGAGGTTGTTACAGTCAGTTTTGTTCCATTCATGCCCAAAGGAGCAGAACTGGAGGGAAAGCATCAAACACCATGGTAAGAATTCAATCTTTCCTGCACAAGTAAAACAGAAAAGATCAACATCCATATCTGCTGTCTTCGATGTTTTTGGTGTCTCTGAGCTTAGTTTTGCACTCCTGGAACCTGAAAACCATATACTTAGCTCTGGATCCCTCCCAAGACACTTTTAGAGCTCTCATTGCGTCCCACTCTTGCTTCCTCACTCTTTTTCTGATGTCAGCTTGTTCACTCAAGTCCTGGGAATCATTTCTGAGCTGGGAGCATTACAAATGCCAACAGTCTAGCTGCATGCATTTTCCTGGAGTCTTTCATATGCTAAAAACCTCTCTTTGTGTTCCATGGGTTTGAAATAGCACAATTATTCACTATTCTACGGTTATAGTCTGGTTCATGTCCCAGTTTTATTCCAGTTTCTGATCACTGAATCCTATGGAGAGATAGCATTCTCCTCAACAACCTCTAAGATGGAATAACCTGCTTAAGAAAGAGAAGTAGATGCTGTTTCCTGATTTCTCCCCTTAGACTTTAAAAGGAGGCACATCAGAAGCAAAACCAAGAATTTATTTGAACTTTAACCTGAGAAACTACTTATGCAACATGTGAAGAGATGTAGTTATCAGTGTATGGAAGCTGCTATGACATTAACAAAGCAGAGGATGCCAGGGACCTGCCCTACCCCATCTCCTGCCCAAACACCAGTAACACCTTTGTATGGGGTTTCAGCTGTCACTTCTCATCTTGTCCCACCAAACCCTGTGATCCTGCAGCAGCACTGACTCTTCGGGACACAATCCCATCCTTCACACTCCTGGTCACACCTGATACTTCTGATGTGCTAATGGAGCTCTTT
Organism: Poecile atricapillus; assembly: GCF_030490865.1. Taxonomy (NCBI): domain Eukaryota; kingdom Metazoa; phylum Chordata; class Aves; order Passeriformes; family Paridae; genus Poecile; species Poecile atricapillus. The sequence continues at coordinate 6,199,807 of NC_081263.1, forward strand.
CCTCCTCCTCCTCCTGCATGGCAGGGTGGTTCTGCCAGGGATTTCATGTCCTGCTCCATTGCAGTCCCGGTGCCACGCTCCCCCTGAGACACGGCCCTTCACACAGTGTGCACTGGCCACAACTTGGACCAGAAAAGGTAAAAATTGGAGATGAGCCTTTGCTGTGAACAGTTTGTGCCTGTCCCAATATGTCACCTTGAGCATTTGGCTCTTATTCTGTCCTTATCAGTGCTCCTGGTGCCTCCAAGCCATTCCCTTCTGCCCTCCGGGGCCCAGCAGCAGCTTTTGCTGCCCAGCCAGCCTGGCTCGGCTTTTGCTGTGGCTCCCGAGTTTGCTGGGAGCTGTGAGCAGAGACTCGAGCTGCTGCTGACTCCATCCCAGTTGGAAACTGCTGGTTTTACTGCTGAGAATGTGCATGCACAGCCAAGCCTCCCACCTGCTCTGCTGCTAGTGATTCCCATGTGTTCAGGAGGAGGAGGAGGAGGAGGAGGGGAGGGAGGCAGAGGGAGCTGTGAGCAGCTGCTGTGGGCATTGCTGTGATACGACACCCAACAGTGCCCAGGGTCGGAAATCTTCCACCTTCATGATCCTTCACCCCAAATGTGGAGAGGAGCTGGAGAGGCCTCAGCCCGGGCCCCAGGGTGGCTGTGACAGGCCCTGGCAGCCCTGCCGTGCCCCAGCCCTGCACACACACTGCAGCTGTGCCGAACATTTATGCACTAGACCTTGAAGATGTTCGACTGTTTGTTTTCCTTTCATTGCCGTAAGCAAACTCACTGACTGTGAAAAGGGATAAATTAGCATCTCCAAAGGCTGAGGCTCTCTTCATTCTGAAAACAAGCAACGAGGAGCAGCAGCTCGGCTCCCTCATCCTCCCTCCCTCCCAGCCCGTGCTGTGCCAGCACAGCTCTTTGGGGAACAGGCCCAAACCATGGCTACTCTGCTTTCTTTGTGAGCCAAACACATTTTAAGCACTTGGCTGAGTCTGTGAACACAGAGGTCAGTTGTAGTTTCTTAGACGAGGCCTCACAGGCTGATCACTGCATTGATTTTTAACCTGTGCTGTTCGGGCTGAGCGCACTGACTTGTATTTTAAAGAAGTCTCTAAACGCCATTGTTTGTGTTCCAGCATTGCTGCCACAAGCCCGAGCTGCTCGCTGAGCCGTGTGGCAGGAACGAGCCTCATGTGCAGGCTAGCACAGGGCTGACACACATCCCAGCTGGGCTCTCACCTGCCTCTGGCTTCTACCAGAACCTTCCCCAGGCAGCTGCCTGCCTCTCCCGGTGTGCATTCCCCTAAATTCAGGGCAGGGTAAAGTTCCCAGAGCCCAGGCAGTCTCCTGATGCTGATCCCAGCCGTGGGGCGTGCAGGAGGTGCTGGGCAAAGCCCAGGTCCCGGAGCTGTGAGCCTGCTCTGAGCTGTGCTCTCACGGCAGGCCCTGAGGCAGCTGCATTTCTAGACCACATCTGCCTCTGCCTGCACACACCGGTAAAATGTTCATAAACCCTTCTGCCTCTGAGAGCTCTGAAGGAAGCAGGGAGACACTGGGCTGTGGGCCCAGCTGGCATCCAGCACTGAGGGTGGGAATGGTGAGCCAGACCAAACTGATCTGGACAGATTGAAACACAGGAAGTTTCACTTCAACATAAGGAAAAACTGCTTTACATTGAGGGTGCCAGAGCACTGACGCTGCCCCAGGAGGTCATGGACTCTCTCTTTCTAGGACCTAAATAACCTGCTGCAGGTGACCCTGGCACATTCCTTTATTACCCTGACATCATCCTGGATTTCTCTTCTGGCTTCCCCATGTCTAGGTACCTTCCCCACCTACACTAAGGGTTTTACAGCTCTTTCAGTGCCCCAATTTAATCTTGAATCCTGTGAATGGTTCTTTACCAGTGTTGGTCCCAAGCAGTCATCTAAGCTGTTCCAGACTCTCTGCCTTTACCAGCTGAGCACAGACCACATTCTGCACAGGTATCCCAAATTTGGAACTTTATTTATAAAATGACTCATACAGGGGCACACAGTCCTGAAAGACTTCAGCCTGACAGGGCAAAATCACTGGGCAGGGCACAGTGAGACTGCTGAGGGTGACTGGAGCTATTGCCAGAGGCTGGTTTGTGGATGCAGAGCTCCTTACTGTGCTGCTTTAGGGACAAGCTCGTGTTCTTACACTGCTGAGTACATGCCAATGAATGTCCCCATGCTATGTACAGACTTTGATAAGAACTTTTCCCCTAAATTCGATGGAGGAGATGAAAATGGCTTGGCAAAACAATGCGACCTCGGAGAGGATCCCCCGAGAGCTCAGGAGCAGCTCAAGTGTGGACACGCAGTGAATTATTCAAAGGGCTGCCTCCATTTCTCTCCTTCCAGGTGAACTAAAATCCATAGAGTGGGATAGTAGGAACAATAATTTCTTCCCTTTGGTGCTATATTTAGATCATTCCTGCCAGCCACGGTGGGAGAAAGAGCCCAACAGTTCCCAGCAAGCACACAATAATGAACATCCAGAGGAAGATCCTGTCAATGACCATTGCAACGTACTTCCAGTCTTCCTTCACCTGGAACACAGAGGGGACAGGCCAATTATTAACATTTACTGGAGATTAAAATTCATGAAAACTCTTAGAGCTTTACTCCAAAGTAGGATATTTTCATATAATTCCAGAGATAGGAAGGGGGAGGTCTCACTCACACTTAGCGGTCCTATAAAATGACAAAGTTTTATTCCATCAATCACCTGAGAGATTCCCAGACTGCAGGCATGTGACACGTGAAGTCACAAATGCCTATGGATATCACACCCCTGTGGATAATGATCATCAGCACACTCACTCTCCCATTCTCCATCAGCAAGAGCTGTAACTGGATGTGTAAATGAGGCTGTGATTCAAGCTGGGGCGGTGTGGGGTAAGGAATGACTCCTTTCCCCATGCTCATAAAAACACTTGCTTACAGATTAACAAAGCCAAACTCTTTCTGTGAAGGGATTTACAGCTTTGGGTGAATCAGCAGTGAAAATGAACCAGCAAATAAGAGTATCTTCACCCTCCTTTTTCCCCATTTTTTCCTTGTTGTGGGAGGATTTTCCAGCAGTTCCTCTCTGAGGAGGTCTAGTACCATGAGGCAGAAATAGTAAATGACTGCTTCATTAAGAAAACATATATATATATGAAAACCTCTTTTATTACATTGCTGCTATTAATTTCTTTCCCAGGAAGAGGCCTGATCAGATGGTAAAGTTCTATTTGATATGACTGTACCCATAATGATTTCCTACAATTTCCCACTTGGTGATTAATAGACCTGAGGGCTGAAATTTGGCACGCTGCCTTGTTCTTTGGGGAAAACATCTCAGCAGGATCCTGCTCAAACCCCTCCAGTGGCTGTGAGTGGTGAAAGCAGAAAGGGACAGCAAAGCTGCCAAAAATGCATTTTGGCAAAGGAAGCAATCCAGATATCAGTGAAATGCCATTTGCAGCAGAGGATGTTTCCACAGGTACAGTGCTGTTGCTGAGCTCCTTGGCTCAGTGAGCAACTTTATGAGCTGGGAAACGAGGCATGCACTGGAGACCATATTATATTTTCTCTGAACAAAGCATTTTCAATTTCAGGAACACCTGAACATTGTCAAAAGCATAAGAATGGGTTCAATGTTTTCATTCAATGGATAGATTTATTCCTTTTAAAACCAGAATTGAGTTAAGCCAGCCTTTACTACCAAATAGGCTGATAAAACAACCAGGTTCATCCTGCATCTTGTCACCTTCTTTGGACAAATCATGTTATCTTATGATTGCACAGCCCTCTGCACAACCATCTGTAATTAGGGTAAGTAAAAAAAAATATTGACCCCTGAAACCAAGGGGTCAATCTCATCCCAAACTTCTATAATTTCCTTGGTTTGTGAACTGTAATTTATTCAAATTGATAAGATCATGTAGTGACAGGACAAGGGAAAATGGCTTTAAACTGAAATAAGAGTATTTTAGATTAGAAGTTAGGAAGAAATCCTTTATTGTGAGGGTGATGAGGCCCTAGCACAGTTGCCCAGAGAAGCTGGGGCTTCCCCTGTGAAGTTCAAGGAAAGGTTGGATGAGGATCTGCTCATGGCAGGTGGAATGAGATGAGCTTTAAGGTCCATTCCAACCCACACCATTCTGTGATTCTACAATTCTGTGATAAGAGCTCAGTGGATAACTCTGTTTTACTGTACCTATTTTCTGACCTATTCATCACTTGCTGAGAGTTGGAGTCTTAGATGCTTAAAATTCCTCATGGGAAAGGCATCCAAGCAAGCCCTGGATGATTGTTTTTATAGGATTAATGTCCTATCATGTAACCAATGTGTAAAGCAAATCTGAAATTCCCACCTGATGTTCAGCTGGAAAGCTGGATTGAGTAAATAATGCCTCCTTCTGGTAAAATAACTTTCTTTGAATATTTATGCTAGTAAAAATAAGTGCTTGATCACACAAAGAAAAGAAACTTGATGAGTTTCTCTCTGAGCAAAGAAGAAGAAAGTGAGAGAAGAACAGCTTGGACAGGAATTTGCTTTCTAATGTAATGGTGTATGCAGAAATACTGAGCCCATCTTGAAAATGATGGCTGGGAGTGCATCAGATGTTTGTAAAATCAATATCCAGCTTCAGACTGAGAGCACAGAGGGTGAAATTGGAAATTATGGGGAGATAATGAAAAAAAGGAAAGAAAAAGAGGACGAGGGAGAGAAAATGATCTGGATTTTTTGTTTTGTGTTCTGCCACCGCTGTAGCATTTCCTTGTGGTCCAGCAGCCCATGTGGAGTCTGATCCGCAGACGTCTCTCTGACATCCATGCAGCTGTCAACATCTGCCACAACTCCTGACCTCTGTTTTGATTAGTTTTTAAGAAGCTCACTCAAAATTATTTTTGGGAAACAATCAGGGGAAGAATCAGCTGACTCCCCTACTCTCAAATTCCCAAAAAGTGGGAATCTGCAGCTCTTCCCTGGTCCAGCTCCTTGTGGGTCTGAGCCTCAGGATTTGAGTGGAGGATTGAGGTGCCTTGGTGACATCTGATCCCCAGGACCCAGAGTCTGCAATGCAGATTAGAGCAGTCCCAGGTGGTTTTATTGTATTTTGTTAAAAATAACCCTGTGAGATTATCCTGTTTCCTCCCCCTCAGCTTTATTCTTTCCCATTTTATTTTAAAATGTCTTCACATCAGAGTATTCCGGAGATGCACACAGCCATGGGCAGAATGACTTCCCAGACAATGCTGGTGGTGTCTGGTTATTTTGGCTGATGTGTGGCACGGAACTTGTTTTGCCTTTCAGTCTGTAATTAATTTCTAATGGCATTTCCATCATATGCCGGGACAATTCCGTCGTGTGTTTTCCCCAGCGCCCCATTGTGCCTGTATTTTTTTGCAGATATCTTTCTGTAACAAACAACTGCCTCTTGCATTTCCCATTTTCTCTTTGCTGGAGCACTTAATTAAATGAGCTATTTACTTTTAATTTAGAAGCACTGCCCCTGTGGCAATGGAGTTTTAGAGGGGAAAAAAAAAAAAAGAAAAAAAAAAAGACAGGAACTTAAAAGAAGCTCTGTTCTCCTTCTGAGAAGGTGAATGTCTCTGGAAATATTGCCCACAAGACAGCAAGATGTGTCTCAGCAGCTGCATTAAAGGTGCCTGCTGATAGATTTATTGAAGACTTCCATGAAGAAATACCACAATTTGATTTTAAGATGAAAGCAAATTTCTGACTACTGATTTTTTCCCCAATAAATTCTCATTTTATTAGATCAGTTCTGCTCCTCACAGTATATTTCAGTTCCAAAAGATCATTTTCCTTCTTCTTTTTCATTTCCACTGGGAGGAAAAAAACTGTACTTTCCTACTTTATATTACTTGGGTCCAGAGAGAGAAAATAGTGCAGCCCCACAATGGAGTCAGCATTATCCCCTCAATCTGAAAACTCAGGCTCTTCCTTCTGTGCCAAGCTGCTGTGGAACAGTGGAGAAAGGTCACCCCGAGTCCCCAGGGGAGCCCACAATCCTGCCCACAGCTCATTGCTGGATGTTTTCCTGGTGCTTTTCCTCACAGCCTGGGCTGGCGGGAGGTTGGGTCAGAGACCAAAGGCTCAGTGTTGCTCCTTCTGCTTTTGATGTTTAGTGCTGTAAATAGCTTTCTCCTCAGGATGATCACTTAATTTCAAGAGGGTAGAGCAGCAGAAGGTATCAGAAGAAAAATTGTGGCTTTTGAAGTCTGCTTCATTAAAAAAAATTAAGAGGAAGGAACCCAAAATATTAATTGAGACCATTCTTGTTAACACCAACCAGCTCAGCAGGGAGAACCATTTGAAATGGGAAGTATTACTGGTGTAATATTTTTTCATTTGCACCATGGGGAAAAAATTGAGCTAAACTCAACTGACATCCAAGGGTTTACTTGTGATTATTGCCAGAGGGAGAGAGCAGAGTTTAATTCCTGCACTCCTAATGTGCCTCTGAAGTGCTTTACCCTGGCAAGGAGTTTTGGACTGGAAACTAATGAAGATGAGGATTCACAGCCCATCTCTGCCACAGATTTGTTCTGTGACCTTGAATAGGAAGTTTGTGTTTTGGCTGTAACTCCTCAACACAAGGAATTAACAGTTCCTTCTTCGAAGGGAAGCTGGGAAGTAAAATCAGTTGAAGAACAGGGGCCCTAACTATGATGCTAAAGAGTATAGAAATGGACAGTAGCATTTCAGCTTTCCTTGCTGCTCTGCAGAGCTGTGAAAAATGCAAATAAAAGACACTCTCCATGCTCAGGAAGTCTTGTATAAGCACACTATGACTTGCACTGATTCTAAATCTTAAGAATTTTAAACTGTAGACAAAGCTAAAAAGCACCTTTTGCATATGGATCTGCTCAGGAAAAGGTAGATAAGACTTTTCTATAATAAGATGACTGACTTCAGGTTATCTTGTGCCTTCCTTCATTATGGCCATAATTACTAGCACACAGTATCCATAGTCCTGCAGGAAAGAGCTACAAGAGCTGTGAAAGGATGTGGAATTTATGTGCATCGCTATCTCCATGAAAAGAAATCTTTGCAGCCTCTACTCCCTTTATCTGTAGCCATATTTACCCCCACAGAATAAGCAGGAAATTTGTTTCCCTACCTCCCTGCACAGAGCCAACTGCTCCAGTGCAAGTCCACTAATGAGGAATCACATCACAATACATGAGCAGAGCTACACAGACCCTGCAGTATCCCCACGCTACCACAGCTTCCCACACCCACAGCCTGCTTGGGCAATTTGCTTTCCTGGGCTCCAGAGTCAGAGTCAGCGATTAATAAAAAGCAGAGAGCGTGAACTACCTACTTGTCAGGCTTAAATAAGGAAGAAGTCTCTGTTCCTGTGAGATGGCAGTGTTTTGGGTCTCTCACAAGCCTAACTGCTACTTTGCTGCTTAACAACAACTTTACTCCGATTTTCTGCTGGAGAATTCATCGTTCTAGAGCAGCCCCGAGCATGATCTGGTTGTGCTGCCCCCTTGGCCCTCATTCCAAGACCCCAAGGACATCTCCAGCTGTTCCTACAGTGGCCAAAACCCACAAGAGAGGTATGGCTCATCCTGCCTCAACATGTACACACTCCGCACAGCTCAAGGCCTGCTGCGGCTCCCTTAGCAGCTCATTTTTGACTTTCTGAAGGAGAGCAGGTTCTGTTGGAATACTCACTGAGAAATCCGCATCCTCCGCCCGCAGGTGGTCTGCGATGTAGTGAACCCCTTCCACTGCCAGCTTCAGGGCTGGGGACATCAGCACGAGGTGCTGCTCTTTGGCACAGTGGCTCTTGCTCCCCTGGGCTGCTGTTCCGACCGCCTCACCCTTTTTGCACTTGCACTTGCACTGGGGGGGCTTGTGCCGGGGCTGCTCCCCGTTGAGGTGGCACCGCTGGGATGCTGGAGAGCCACTGGAGTGGCCGTTGGTCTGGGAAGAGTCCTCTTGCAGGTAGCAGTACTGGATGCTCCGGGACCTGCAGCGGATTGTCCCCTCCTCTGCCTTGTTGGGGCTGTACATCTGCTGGACACTCAGCGACCTGCCTTTCAAGGCAGAGGTGGCCTGGGTGTCTCTCAGGAGGTGGCAGGACGGCTGTGGAGAGGAGCAGGTCACCTGTACGGGCTCTGGGTGCAGCACAGAGTACTGCCCTGAGGGGGATTTGCAGATGGGCTGGGGTTTGGCTGGCTCCTCGAGGTGGGCACAGAAGGAGGAGGTGGGTGTTGGCTCATTGCTCTGGGGACTGGGGGAGGATGAGGTAGTGAAGTTGGGCTCCACATCCATCTCAGACCAAAGCCTCGGTGCGTTGGTTATTTTGTGCATTGACTCAATGAGCTTCTTGCAATTGTCCTTCACTGTGGAGGGACGTTTCATGAAAAGGATCCGTGGGACTACGTCCAGGAACACCCTCCTCACCCAGTCTGGCATCGTGTGGGTGCGGGGGGAGCGGTGGTGCACGTTGAGCACGAAGACAGTGATGATGATAGACAAGGTAACGAATATCATGGTGAAGAGGAGGTACTCCCCAATCAGAGGGATGACCAAGGAGGTGGATGGGATGATCTCTGTGATGAGCAGCAGGAACACAGTGAGAGACAGCAGCACGGAGATGCACAGGGTTATCTTCTCTCCACACTCGGAGGGCAGGTAGAAGACCAGCACGGTCAGGCAGGAGATCAGCAGGCAGGGGATGATCAGGTTGATGGTGTAGAACAGCGGCAGCCTCCGGATAATGAAGGAATAAGTTATGTCAGGGTAGATCTCTGTGCAGCACTCGTATTTCTTGCTGTTGTAATTGCCCACAGCATTGATGATGACCCACTCCCCGCTCTCCCAGTAGTCCAGCTGGTCCACATGGCTGTGCATGCTCACCAAGTCTATCTTGGCTTTGTCGTAGGTCCAGGAGCCAAACTTCATCGTGCAGTTTTGCTGGTCAAAGGGGAAGAAGGTGACATCGATGCTGCAGGAGCTTTTATAGATAGCAGGGGGCATCCATTTAATTCTTCCATCATAGAAGAGGTGAGCCTTGGTCAGGTGAGTGACTGCAAAGTCACCATCAGCACTGGGGACAGATGGAAGATAAGAAAAAAGGCTCAGACTTCTCTAGGACATGTCAACTCTGGTAAGGAAATAGGATATTTAGTGCCTGGCTTCCAGATGACCTGAGAGATGCAAAAGGCACATCATGTCCAAACACCAGATCCATCTACTCTGTCCAGTGAATTTTGAGCTCTTGGCTCAAAAGCCCTGGAATTCACATGCACATGTCAGCCTTCCCCTGGTGTAAGTCAGGTCCTTGATGTGATTGTACACAGGTTTTCCCCAAAAGTGTCCCAGATGTGCTCTGGAATGGGTTGAGTTTGTTTTAGAGGTGGGAGGAAGTACTATCAGATAGTGTAGCTGGGGGATCTTCAGAATTATTTGTGACAGCTGTTAAAAATGAAGGAGTGTTGGGTAATCACCCAGTCTCTTATGTGAAAACCATCAAGAACATCCTATTAATAGGAATAATGAACATTAATCTTTTGATTTCCCTGTCAGGAAGAGAATTGGCTTTTGTGGTGTCTTCTCACAGTAATCCTCAGCTGGGGGTTATCAGATAAATAGATAACAGCTCAGGAGTTTGTATTGGAATTGCATTAATAAATTGTATTTTCCAGACTTTTGGAGGAAGAACCCCAGTTACAATTAGCAGCACTGCCAGAAAAAAGGCAGGCTGTGCAGGGGAAGAGAGCTGCTGCTAAAAACTTGAGATGAATTATTCAGGCTGCTATAGCTCGAAAGCTCTCTGCTCCTGCCCAGCCCAGCCTGCAGCCACGTCCCTGGCAGTTGCCAAAAATCCCTGGGTCCTGCTCTGCTGCTTCAGCACCCAGATGTGTCCTGACAGCAGCCACACAGTGGCAGGGGTTAGTTTCATAGAATCATGGAATGGTTTGGGTTGGAAAGAACCTTGAAGATCATCTGATTTCAACTCCCTGCTATGGAAGTCTCTTTTTTCCCCCCCTTCCACTAGACCAGGTTGCACCAACCCCCATCCAATCCAGCCATTAACAATTCCAGGGATTGCTGCAGCTTCTCTGGGCAGCCTGTGCCAGGGTTTCACAACTCACATCACCTATTTCCGCTCGCCCTGTGAAATATCCTAAAAATGAGACTGGTGTAGTATTGGGAAATAGTGGCAGGATCTGGCACTTGCTGAGCTGCCTTGGCTAACACAGCTTCTGAGCAGAGCTGGAAACGTCCCCAGTCCTCAGGATCACAGCCCAGATGTCCTTGAGACAATTTTCTAGGTTGCTTGAAGTAATGGAAAAATAAACTCAGAATTCTTGTGTGGTGGAGAACCAGGTTTTACTAAACTCTTCTTTGTTCTTTGTGTTCTTTGGGGAAGATTTTGGAAAAACCAAAAGATCACAAAAGGACATAATGCCTCTTGACCTCTAAATTAGATTTTTGTCTAAAGATTAAAAACACTTAAAAAGAAAAAGCAGAAACTACATACAAGACTCTCACAAAGGGATTAAGACAAAATCAGCACAGTGATCTACTCTGAAGCAAACAAACCTGAGCCATTGTACAATCCATCCAGCTCCTGTCTTACCTCTTCTTTCTTAAATCTAATTTACACTCCAGAACATGTGATTTGGATGAGAACCACCTTTTTCTTTTTCTCCTGTGTTTTTCCAGGAGCACAGTAAAGTCAGATTGAGACATGAAACAAGCACAGCAAGTGACAGTCCAGTGCTTGCTGTTCTTGGTGGTTTTCTTTTTAAATCTCAATAGGAATATGGAATCAGATTCTGCATTTAATGATATCTCTGAGGCATGATTAAATCTCTCATTAATGGAGCAATATTTTTAATTGGATCTTATTAGAGAAAAGGGATTATGAGCATCCACTATGAGTGTTTCCCTTCTTAGGTAGAGCAGCGTGTAAGTGGCTGGATAAACACTGGTGTGCATTTTTCCTTTGAAATCTCTTGGGAAAACAAAACAAATACAAAACTCTTGCTAAAATGGCATCCAGGGATGATAATAATTCATGTAACTGTGTTTCAATCCCAGAAATGCCTTCCCTGGCAGTTTTGCAGTTTCTGTGTCATCACCACACTTCTCTTCTGCAGAAGTTCTGTAGATGGTACCATTGTGATGCTGAAGATCTTGTGTGTCACTTGTTTCTGTAAATTATCTGCTTTTTAATGAGCAACATCTTTTTTTAATTTTTTAATTGCTCGCCTAACAAACCCAGCTTCATCTTGGGTCCCCTTTGGCTCACATGTTTGTACAAATAACAGTGGCACTGCCTTCCAATGGATTTTGCCTGCAGTGCCATGGCAGGAGTGAAACCAGCTGCAGAACATCTCCTTGGATTTAGTCACTTATTGACTCTAAGAAGCCATAAAACACCCTGGGATGCTCCTGCCTCCCCAGCCTACCAGGACTATCAAAGAATTCCTGACTTTATTGAGAGAGCTTCACTTCTCATTGCAGTTCAATGCAGAGGAATTTGTAAGCAGAGTGAATCAGCCATGCTGAGTACATAGAATATATCCCAAGCAGCCACATCATGCAAAGGCAGTGTTCCCACTTGTCTCATTCTTCATGCATCCATATATTTTTGCCTTCTTCCCCAGGATTTCCACCCACACTGGACCTTCAAGCATATGTTTACTGGATTGGAAGCTGTGCCTGCTGGCACCCTGCCCATGCAGGGGAGCCTGGAGAGATTCTCTCTCCCCTCCTGTGTAAGAATTTGATTCTACTCCTCTCCACATGAGAGAGGGAGCAAACGAGGTCATCTGGCTGTTGAGTGCCTTCCAAAATCTTTCCCTCCAAAGGGATGAAGGTGAGACAATCAACTGCAAACACAGTCTGCAGTTGGGAGGTTGGGGAAACCCTGTGTTCCTTTGGACAGCTTTGCTGTGGGAAAACCCATTCCTGTTCCTACAGCCCTGACTGCACCATGTCAACATTGCTTTAGACAGGAAGGTGGGAGACCTGATGTAGTGGGACAGAGAAAATCTGCAGACATTCCTTTAGAGCAGTAGCACTTTCTCATCTCTCTCAGTGAAGACCACTCTGTTGTGACAGTTGTCATGAAAATCCATTTGGAAGAAGGCGTGAGTGCAAGGTAAACATCACAAGAACTGGAGAATTCAGATAGTCAGGCCCTCCTGGTTACTCTGACCTGACAGCTTTAAAAATATGTCAGTAATAAAGAACTAGAGCTCTTATATTTTTTAATGTCAAACACAGCAGTGCACACCAAGAAAGAGAGAAGACAATTATTTATTTTTTTCCCAAGGAAAAAGCTGCAGCCTTTGATTTCTCATTTTGAGAATAAAGGTTGCTCTTCTAAATCTCCTAAGTTTATAAGGGTTTAAGGATGGCATTGCTTTACTGACATCTAGTAGCCATGTTCCACTAAAAAGCTCTGCTGATGGAGAATTTTGATTTTCTTTTGCTACTTCCTATTTTCCTGCAGTTGGGAGATACACCATCCTACAAAATTGTTTTCAGAATGCACATAAACGAGGCACACATTTATTTTAATTTCTGATGATGTAATTTAAATTCAGATAGACCTTTAAAAGCCTGAAAATTATCTATGCACATATATGGATATACTAGAATATCCTCACTTTATTGAAAAATGCTTTAAGAGCAGTAACAAAGAAAAATTGTAGTATTAGGAGCCTGCACCCTTTTGGTACACATTAGAGAGATGCTTCTGGAAATGTTCAGATTAAAATTCTCTCCAAAGGGAAACCAGAAAATATTTTGTTTAACTATGGTTTTGTGCTACGAAATGTTAACTCAAATGCACTGCTTGGAAGGCACCTCTGGAACTGTCTCCTGCCCAAAGCTCCCTGCTCAAAGCAGGTCAGCTACAAGAGGATCAGAACCTTACCAAGTTGGGTTTTAAATATTTCCAGGATCTTGGCAACTTGGGTACAAAACTTCTTGGGTGCCCAGGGGGGGATGTCACCAAAACCCTCCCCCCTCCACAAACAAAAAATGCAGCCCCCAAGAGCTCATTATTCCCTCATTAGAGAAAAAATACAATTCCTTTTTTTATACTTCACAATATACAAAGAAAAACTAAAATGTGCTTCAAAGTCAGTCATGAGTGGAAAAACAAATAAATGCAGAGGATTAGATAATTCATTTAGAAATGATTTGGTGGTGCCTGAAGAGCCTTTAATACCTCAGATAAGGAACAGTCTGGTTTCTTGGCAAAGAGGAGGCTTTGTCACTTCACTATGAACTCATATTCCTCTGTTATATGTATGTTGTGTCACATCCAGTAGAAACTATCTGCAGAATCTTGGAACTTAACTCATCAAGCCTGAAAATTCAACAGCATATTAATTTCCCTGTAGGATATTAATTTGGTTTCAGATTCCTTATGAATGTTGAAAACTACATTTAGTCTCTAGGCCAAACCAGCGAAATTTACTGATTTAATTTGGGTCTCTAGAGTGGGTAAATGGAATTTTTTTTACAATAATGAGCCAAGATATTATAGTAACCTCACAACAAAGGGTTAGGTTTCCTTAAAGATGCAAATCTGAAATCAGTGGAAATTTCTCCATCTCTGTACCTAGCCCAAGATGAAAAGAGAAGGGGTATTTGTATAATCTTTCTTAAAAGAGTCAATCCCAAACAGAAATACCATATTTCTGCCAGAGCATGTGATAAGTAATAATTAGCTCACACTAGACAGCCTGAAGACAGCCAAAGGTCAGTGTGGCCTCTCACTCCCTCCCACCAAGGGTTCTCTGCACATTCTCTTGCTCTCAGGGACCCAGAATCATGTGCAGCTTTGTTAAACTCCCTCTAAACTATATATATCTGTGTAAAATATGAGATGGACTCCTTGTTAGCATCACTAATCATTATAATTTCCAGCTGAGATGCCCACCAGGGTAAGCCCTGGCTGGGAATGCAGTTGGTGAAATGCTGTGCAGAAGAGCCTCACCTTGGTGTCCCACTGCTCTGGAGGTTTTGCCTTGCATTTACCCTGCAATCCCTAAAAAATGTGAAACCTGATGAAGACACTGACTGAAGCTCCAGAGGGGCTTGGTAGGAAGTTAGGTGGAAGAGAGAAATACATCTTGGGGTAGAAAACACTTTGCATAATAACAAAGGGAAATATAGCAGTGAAGACATATGGAATTAATGGAAACCCACTAATGTCTGGTGTCTAGCTTACACCCATGTTTAATTCATGGATAAAGTAACCAATTAAAAATGCATGATAGACTCATGACAACCAACAGATGAATGCATGGTTATTAATGCTAAGTATGGATCAAAGGAGGGAAGTAGCTTGGATTTGGAGAGCTGGGGAATGAGATCTCCCTGTGTCAGCAGGTCCCAGGACAGTCAGGTTTGCTACTGCAAGTCAGAGCAATAAGGTGGGCAGGACTGAAAGACTCTCACTGCCCAGAAGAGGTTGAGAAAGACATTCTGGAGTAGCTGCTGTGGCCAGGAGATCAGACCCCTGGAGCCCCTGTAGAGACTCAAGTGAAGCAACAGTGAACAACAAGAGAGCTGAGGGGCAGAGCATGAGAGGGGCAGGAGCCAAAGGCTGCCCAGCTCAAGGTCTGGGTGTCCTGGACATCTGGGGGATGTCTTCAGCATGAAACCCCAAAATGCCCAGAGGCTTGAAGGATACCTTGACTGGGGGTGGGGTGAGATCATGTTTAAGATTTTTTTAAAGATATTTTCATCCCAAACCGTTCTGTCATTCTGTGATTCCCTGTTTCCAGGCCCCTCCTTCCTGCATGGACCATCCTCATCAACCATGTTGAGCCAAGGCAGAGTAAGCAGAGGTGACACATCAGGTTCTTCTGTGCCAGTAGCTCAGAACCAAAGGATGGTTTGACACACAAAGGTCGTGCAGGGATTTGTGCCACATCATTTTCTTTGGCACCATGGTCCACCACGCCACCAGAAGCACCAAAAATAATAATCCTTGCCATTGTCATTAATTTAACAACAAGAATGACAAGGTCATTATTTTTTTTTCCTAGTGGAAGCTGTGAACACCTTTCTTGGCTGCCAAGTGAGGCACTTGCAAGGCTATACTCATGCTCAGAGTGTGTCCCTGGAGGGCAGGAAGGTCCAAGTGCCTCTGAATGAGTCATTTCCATGGGGCTAATCTCCGAAAGGTGCTCAGTGAGGATGCAGTGATTTCCAAGAGGTTTGCAATCACTTCACACCACTGAGGATCAGGAATGAGCTAATGGGAAAGATAACATCCCCTGTAGTCTCCAAAGCTCACAATCCCCTGGGCAGATTCCAGCTTCAGCCATTTATTTTGGTTTTTAAACAGAAGCAAAATCATATCAAGCTAGAACCAGATGACTGTTTATTAAAACCGAGCCTGGCTGCTGCTGTGAGGGTTTTCTGAGTGTCAGCCACATGCAAAAATGCTTTTCTTTGATGCCTGCAGCAAGTGTTTTCTCTGGAGCCTGTGCTGGGGTGGTGGACTGGGATATCTTACATCCTGGGGGACTGGAGAGCTGTGCTGGGGGCTCCAGGGAGAAAACAGCACTTGGCACTTGGGCAGCATTTCTAAGAATATCAACAGGCTCCAAAAGAAAGAAAGAGAACCACAACCTGCTCCCTAGGAAGTGTCCATCTCTCCTCACTAGGGACAGATTCCAAGCATCTTCGATGAGGAACAAATACCTATTTAGAAATCATTCCAGAATGGTATTTAGCTGACCTGAAACCCCTGGAGCTGCACAAGCCTGACATGTTTCAGCATATTTTCCTTATTTAAGCCCATCCTCAGTAATTGGCTTTTCCAGTTGATGGTGATGAATTAGGGGAGAGCTCCTGGGTGAAATGAAATTGAAGAGGACTGAAAGCTCAAATCCAGCTTAATTGTGCATCTGACATGTGAAGAGAAAACAATACCTGGCATCCCCCAACAAAACTGGCTGCCCAGAGGAAGGATCATTAGGGGAGCAAAGCCCTTGTGATGAATGTCACTCATGTCATTTATGGCATGTTATAGAATCTACATGAACTCCAACCCCAGAGAACAAAATAAAGTGGAATAATTGCAGGAAACATTTTAACCTCACGAACAGAGAAAATTTGCAAGGATGGGTTCTCCTTCTGGTCACAGTGCTCACACTCACTTGTTATAAAGGACAATGTCTGGCCTCCAGATGAGCTCTGAGGGGATTCGGATGGATGTGACATTTTCATATTCCTGGGGGTCCCAGCGCAGCTTGTAGTCATGCCACTCCTGCCAAAAATGAGGTGGTTACAAAGTGGGGAGAGTTCAGCATAAAAACTGAAAAGAGGCATAGAAAAACACATATTTGGGGGCACCCACCTGCTTCACCCACACATTCGTGGTCATCATTTGATTTTTCTCATCCTGAAATGCAAGATCAGATATTGGTTACAGGAGCAGATTAAGACGCCCAAAGAACCCTCTTAATTTCCCTTAATTGTATTTCATTTATGTAATTGCAAATCACCTCTGCAATAAATACAAGTTCAGTCTTGGAAATAAAAAGCAGATGTTTCTGTCATTTGACATGGGACAGGGCACAGCTGTCTGATACCACTGAACAGCTGAGCCTGCACCTAAGCAATCCTGTGAGCAGATGGAATGGAATTTATTGGGATTTTACTCAGTGCTGATGGATTCAGCCTGGGATGATGATACCAGGTAGAGGAAAAAGCTCCCCAGCCTGCCTTTGACCTGAGCACTGAAGGAAGGGAGTGATGGATATATAAACCCTTACTCACACACGTGTGGTGGATTCCAGTGCTCAGCTTCACCTGCAAGGGTGTTCTCCTGTGAAACATTATCCATGGGCACACTTCTGGAAACAAGAAGCTCAGCAGCATTTCTCCTTCTACCAAATACATACAACTTGTGGCACTGTGGATTGGATTTTCTGAATAAAGCCCAGCTGCTCTGCTGACATTCTTGGGCAGCCTGTTTTTTCTCAACTCTATGCACAAAAAAGGTAAGACTGTATGTACATATTTAAATAATGTCAGGCATTTATAATGCCAGCAGCACTGCAGTAGGGTTAATTACTGTTTGCTGCTTGCCTTTTGTGCCCTCTGTAAGTAACTCACATGAATTACGTGCGGCAGAGCCTAGTGCTGGTCTGACTGAAGTGTCTCACCACAGCTCAGCGTTTATTTGTGTGGGTTTTTTTTTATCTCTTGCCTTGGTTGGCATCAAACCCAGCTGAGCTGGCAGGGTTCAGCTGACAGCAAACTGCTCATCATTAACCTTGCTCTTGTGGCAGTTCAGGATTGATTGTGAACATTAAAACCCAGAAGTTTGGGGGTAGCTCTGCCTCCTCCTCCCTGAGCCTCCTCATTGCTGTTGTGGCACCAGACATAAAACCTGAGCAGAGGTTCTCTCCTCTGGGGCTAGGGATGAGAAACACATGGAGGAAGGAGGAATACAAAAAGACTCCAGTGAGAAACAAAGAGAGAGAAAAGACCCAGATGCTTCTTTGGGTGTCAATGGAAGATGAAGAATGCCATGACCTGGACCAAGCCTTAAGTACCTGCTTCTCTTACCACTTTGCAATTCAAGCATCTGAGGCTCTCCACCACAGCCCCTGCACTGAGCATCCTGGTGTAGCAGGTGCTGCCTTTTACTGGAATTCTCCCTGGAACTACCCTTTGTGGAAGCTCCTGCCCATCACCACATCATCCTCCTGACCCGAGGGAAGCACAGCTGCAGTCCCACGGGATTATCTGAGAGGGGTTTGCAATGTGCCCAAGCTCCTCCTCAGCTGGCACAGCTGGGTGCTCCTCATGGAGCCAGCCCAGAGGACAGCAGTGACTCCCCAGCCATGGGGCTGTTGCACTACCTGGTCCCTTCTCTCAAGGTGATCACAGCACATGAGGTCCTGCAGACAAACAGCCATAGGAATCCAAGTGTGTCTCTTGGTGGCTGCTCCTGGACACATATTTGGTCTCTTCCCCCGTATTTCTGGTCCCAGAAAACCCTCGGCAATCCAGGGTGAGGTGAGGGCATGCAGGAATGTAGAGCTCCCCATTGATTTCTGTTCCCCTGCCCCCAGCTTTTGTCAGCAGGAGCTGGGGTTTGAATACAGCTCTGATTTCCCTTTCAGACTCCTTGTCACTGGGAGCTGAGCGTTGTGTCTAACAATTGCAGCGGGGTTTGCACCAAAACTGTCACTGTTGGGAAGGGGGAGAGGAGCTGAAGAGCCACGGTGGTGGCAGGAGTGTCACCAGTCACAGACTGGAGCAGGAGGGGTGAGAGCTCTCCTCCAGCCATGCCCACAGGTCCCAGCACAGCTCTGCCTGTGAGTTGCACTTCTAACCACTGACATGGTTTTAAGAAGATTAATTTTTCTTAAGTAAACTGGGAAAGCACTGTGGAGCAGCTGTATTGATCCCCCCCTTCCACGATTCAGCAGCTGCATAATGGAAAGTCTCTCTCATGCCTCCACAGTCACTAATGTCTCATCTTTAGTCTTATCAATTATTCAGATGAGAACCATGCAACTTCAACATTAGCAACTGCAAACAGCCCTGGATCCCTCAGGCTGACTCAAGAGTGAGGAGGGGAATGGGAGACCATTGCTGTGCTGCAAAGCTGGAAGTGGATGGCTTCTGCACGAGATGAGACTCTCCAGCAACTGGTGTCTTTGACTCCCCACCTCCTGAACCATCTCAGCTGTTTTCTTTTCATCTCCAAAATCTGATTTTGTAATATAAAACTGTGTGGAGAGTAATCTGTTATGATTGTCCTACACTAACAATGTCTTTAGGTTGCATTATTCTTTCCATTGTCATAGAAATCACAGAATGGTTTGTATTGGAAGAGGTTTTAAAGCTCATCCAGTTCCAACCCTCTCCAACACCTTCCACTAGACCAGGTTGATCAAAGCCTCATCCAGCCTGGCCATGAACATTTCCAGGGCTGGGGCATTATCACCCCTTTCATTCTGCCACATGACTACAGTAAAAAGTGACAGGGAGTCCCATCTTCTGAAAAATAAGGGGGTTGGACAAGATGGCCTTTAAAGGTCCCTTCCAACCCAAACTATCCTGTGAAAGCCAGCCCAATACCTGCTCAAGGAGTGTGCAGCTGTACAGACACTCTCCTGGGAAGTGCCACGTGCAGATAGGGACAGCAAGGAGAAAAATGCAGGAGCAAGAGGTGCACAAGCTCTAAAGCCTGTGAGTGTGTCTGGCATCTGCAGCCCTGCAGGGACCTCCTTTGTGTAACACTTGACCCCAGCACACTGTGCCAGAATAATCCCATAAATGCTGTTTCAGTGCACATCAGTCTGCATGCAGACCTCTCTGTTTTGTACCAGGCATATACAGTTTGCACATGTGTGACTTCTGTCTGAGCAAACACTCCAAGAATTTTCTTGTTAATATCTGCCAGATTAGCTAAAAATGCTCAAAACTTTCATTTGCAGAAACCTCTTCAGGCAATCTCTCTTCCCAAGGTGTGCAAAGCACTGTCCCTATTAGCTTGTGTAAATTAGTATTAATGAACATGGCTCAAATTCCAAATTAGGTATTTGATTTATTCTTTTGCCAGAATTCTCTGGCATTTATGCCAGGGGCTCCATTGCCCTGCTGTGATCAGTTCCGTGGATTTTAATAGGGAATTTGGGATTTTGCCTGTAGCAAATGAAGAGTAAAGGATCCACTTTGATGACCAGCTACTCACATCAGTTGCCCGTGTTCCACCAGCTCTGTCTGCATGATCACTCCTCTCTGCTGAGGGCAGAGCCTTCCCACCCCAACCCTGGATCAGCCAGTCGAGCCCACATGCACCAGGAGCCTCTCCCTGGGCCCCAGCCTGGCTGATCTCAGCCTTTGTTGCACAGAGAGGTTGCACTTACAACATCGATGAGCTGGGCGATGGACAGGCCAAAGCGCACCAGGACCACGTCCGAGATGTTGGCCACGGGACGGGACCATTTGTTATAACCAGAGAAGAGTTTCTTCAGGAGCCGCTCCTCTGCGTGGGCTCGGGTCTCCACGTGGCCAAAGGCTGTGGGGAAGGAATGAAACACCTGCAGGTCCAAGGGCTGGCATAGCTGGAGCCTTCTCCAGAGGGAAACTCCAGGAAGCCACAGTGATGGGCATTTGGGGAGGGTGATGTTACTCAGGTGATTTGTCACCCCTCTATCCCTGCCATGGACAAGGATTCCTCACTCTATTCACCCACAATTACAGAGCAGGATTGGTCTGAAGAAAATGGGGGCACCAGTAATACCATTTAGAAAATACTACGTGAGCCATTCTTCCCTGAATCTGGTCTAATTTTTATGGCCACTTTGTGGCAAGTTTTTAGCACTGGAGTCTGCAGGCAGGGAAGGGGGATGCTAGAAGGACGAGCCAAAAAGGAAAAAGCAGCTTCCTGCTGGGAGATAGGAATTTTGGATCAGATTTACACATAAAAAATTGACATTACACATATCAGAAGAAAAAAGGCAGCCTGAAATTCAGCTCTTTAACCTGCTTGGTGGATATTTCACAAAAACAATGGGAAGAGGATGGTGGAGAGCACAAGTTGGATAACAAGATCCCAGTTTTGCTCAGGCATAACTTTTCAAGTTATGCCATGCAAGGAGCAGCCCTGACTGCTCATGCAGGCTCCAGGAGCTGCCAGAGGTGCCTGTGGTTATTAAAAATTAAAGCCACGTTTCATCCAGGGGCTGTCGGAGGAGCTGCACTCCTGAGCCGGCGGTACCAGAGAGAGGGGAGAGGGAGCCGGGGGCTCTCCCCACGTCCCTCGTGGAATATGGCTTCTACTCAGGCTTTAGCTGCCCTGGATTATACAAAGGGAAGCATTAGCTGAGCGCTGGCTGTGCTCTCCCCAGCCGGAGCTGTAGCCCCGAGACACATTAACACACTTTACCCAGGGAAAAAAAGCCCAGGCAAGAAGCAGGATGCTGAGCCCCGGTCTGGATTCTCCCTCCTGTCCCCTTCCCACCGTGGCTTTAACCCTTTCTCCATCTAATCAGACTAGGAGCAGAAAATAAAGGCAAAGCGGCTGGTGCTCAGGGGACCAGAAATGATGGGGCAGAAGGGTGGAGGAGTCACGGAAATTCCCTGTTGACAGGGGCTGGTCTTTGCAGCGTGTCTTTGAGAGGGAAAAGGGAGGAAAGAGCTGAAGAGCGGAGCAGGGGGAGAAGAGCTTTCTCAAACTTACCGGGGAAAATGCTGGCACACAGCAGGAGGAAGAGGTTTCCCTTAGGCACGAGAAATCCCATGGTGGAGCAGAGCTTTAGTGTGCAGAGTCTCCCGTCAGGGCAACTTTTCCGCTCTGAGTCTCTGGATCCTCCAGGTTCATTACCCTAAACTCCTTTGGCTCTCTCTCCCTCTGGGAAGGGATAGCAGCTGATGCTTTGCTTTGTTTTGTTTTGTTTTTTTCCCTTCTCTTCTCTCTTTGACTGATCTCCCGCTCTTCCTCCTCGAAGGATGCTCTTTCCCGGGACGCTGCTGCTCGTTCACTCCCAGGTGATGCGCAAGGGCTGCGGAGAGCTCGTGTAAGGGCTGGGGTGCCCAGCTTCCCTGGGCTCTCCTGCTGCTCCTCTCCCCGCTCCTTGGCTGCTGCTTTATCTGCTGCTGCTGTTCCAGCCTTCCCCCAGCCCTTGGGGCAGCCTTTGCTCGGGTTTTGCTGCTGATGGGCCAGCGATGATGCCTCTGGAGCAGAGAGTGAGCACAGCGTGTTTGTATATTTAATGTAGTCAGACCTGCCCACCACCCGCTTAGGAGGAGGAGGAGGACGAGGAGGAGGAGGAGAGAATCCCTGCGCTCCAGCAAACAGGCTGCAGGGGGGAAAACTTTTGCAGGAGAAATAAAGGGGGAGATCCGGAGCCCAGCTGCAGCCAGAGGTGGATATGGGGCCAGCTGGGATCTTTATAGCACCGGAAGCCCAAACAGTTCTTAATTAACGAAAGCTGTCTCTTTAATCTCGTCCAACTGCTTTTCAAAATCACTCCAGTGTAATTAGACTGAGATATTTCTGGCTTGGGCACGTATCTTTGCTGTCAATAATTACTGGGGTGATGAACCTGCCCAGGAGAACAGGGCTCTGCTGTGCTTGGTGCTGTACAAACACATAGTACAAATACAAATATTAGAGTCTGCAATTTTGCAAAACAGGGGTGAGACCGAGACGAGGTCACTTGAATTTATCTATATGCTTAAATGCACCTTAAATACATCACAAAAAACTCTGCTAAAGTCTTGCAAATTTGGTGGAGGAAAGGATAACTCCTTGTGCTAGGAAGGAATTATCACTCCAGCCCTTCATCTCACATCCCTGATTCCTTGCATGGGAGACATGGAGTGGAGCTCTTCCCATTTTATTTCAAAACTAGCTTTGATATTAACACAATTACTTCCACACGGATAGCAAATGGATTTAATTTTCAGGCAGGGGTAATGTTGCCAGCTGCAAAATTAATCAGAGTCCGTTCTAATAATATTAGCTACATATTTTATGAATAATAATTTCCCTACTCCCAAAGCATCTCAAATATCTTCCAATATAATAGATTGCTCACTGCAAATGGGGAGGATTAAAGTCATAAGAGAAATTAGGTCTGTAGTGAGATTATAAATAACATCAGTGTAGTACCAAACTCAACTTGTCTTGTTTTTCTTATCTCATCTCTTCCTCAACAACTGTCAGCCTTTCCAGAGACAAACCACACGGTATTTTCCCACTTCATGGATTCCTGTTCAGTTGCCTGCTTTGCTTTCGGAGTCCTGATCCTCACCGCAGCACCTGAGCACCTGTACATGCTATAAAAATCTGTAGTGCTCATTCCAGGGAACCATCCAGCATTAATTTAATAAGCAGCAGATGTGAGATCAAATTAACTCGGAGCTGAAGGGTGGGATACATCCTGAGAGCCAGGTCCTGTGCAGCTCTGAGCACCTCCAGCAATGGGGGAGCAGAGGGGCCATCACTCCTCACCAGGGTTAAAACAGCATCACTGTCACCTGCTGCAGCCACACATTCCCAAAAACAACCACCAAAAAACCCCTAACATTTATTTAATCACCTTTTCTCAGTGGAACCTGAGGTCTGCAGGTTCTTGTACTCCTTGTTATGTCCAGCCCAGTTCTGACCCAGCAGCATTAAATGGGGGAATCCTGGGTTTCTTCCCACCTCCATCCAGCCACGAGCACCAAACACAACAAACAAATAGTGAGGAATAGGATTTCTAAAGGCCATTTTTCAGAGAGGCTGGTGCTCTGCACAGGTCACACACTGAGCAGCCAAACCCAAGGGATGCAAGATCAACTATTCCCTTTTGAAAATCTTGGCCATAAATAATACAGGTATCCTTGACTACAGGCCCTCCTGTGCAGAGCTGATTCAAATCCCATGGACAAACCCCATCCATCTTCACCTTGCCTGGCTTTCTGTACTGGCAAGCAAACACTGCCTTTAGATTAACCCTATAAATTATTTTGATTAAAAAAGGATTTCCTTCCTTTGGAAATTAATTGTAAATCACTATTTCCTATGAGTGAAACATTTATCCCTCACCTCGCTGGCCATGTGGGAAATGAGCATATTTTACAGTGGTTTCTGTGCCTTGAAGTGACCTTGTTAAATCTCACTGCCAGTTTCTTTCTGCATCATTGGGCCATAACAAAATTTCCATCAGCTCCTGTGTGTATTTGGAAGGCGATGACTTCCACTGGTACATGTGCAAAGGTCTCTGACTGGAACAAAAGATGACATTTAAAGGTTTTAATGATTTTTTTTTATTGTGGTAGAGAGCTGCAACCCCAGCCTAATTTCCAGGGACCCCACTCTGAGTCTCCTCATTATTATTATCTTCCTTTGTCTGAAAAAGACGTGGGTAATTTGGGTGATCCAGATGTTCACAAAAGCTGATTCAAACATCCCAGCTACTGAAGATTTTAGACTGAACAAAACAGAAACAAGGCAGCGTCTCTCCATGGTCTCCACTGAAATCTCAGACTTGTCCTTGGAAAAAGGTCAAGCCAATAACAGGCTCAGTTGTGGGCCATTTAGTGGAATTCCATGATTCTGCAAGGATCTGGTAAGTGTTGACTGTGCCTTCTTGCATTCTGCACTCCTGGAAATCTCTTGTCTGCTTTAACCCTTTCTGAAGTAATTGTTATTCTATAGAAGACACTGGCAGAAACAGATGGAAGGTCCCTGAGAGGTGGGTGCCTGCACATAAATTGTGCCTAAGCCACCTCTCCTGCCATCACTTATTCAATATTGAAAAAATCAGCTGCTCAGGGAGGCAGAAGCAGCTGCACTGCCAGGGAATCCTAGGATTGCACATTTCCTTTGAATTTGCTTTCTCTCCATGATCTTGTCTTGGATGTCATAGCCAGCCCTCCAGAGCCAGCCCTTGACCTCTGCTTGTTTTGTAAAATGTCATCTGGATGTTTAAGTCTACCAGAGTGAGACATTATAATGATGATATCTCCTTACCTGTTGCCCATTTGGGCTTGGCACAGGGGACAGCCGGGTTAATGGAATGCTTGAGAAACACCATCTTTGCATTCAAAGGGGATCAGGATTTTTTTCCTTGTCTGTCCGTTCCTGTGATAAAGATTTCCCTCTCCTGTTCCTAATGGCTTTGTCATCAACAGAGGCTTCAGGTGGAGCAAAAGCAGAAGGAAGAAAACCATCAGTGAAAGGGGAGAGATCTCCTTTCAGTGAGATGTGCACTGGAATGAGCAGAGCAGAGGGACGTGCAGGGCTGTTTCTGAGCAGAGCAGGCTCTAGCTGCCTCTGGGGAAACCTGTGAGGTACTGCTGGCTTCTCAAGAGTGACTCTGATTTATTCATATTCATTTCAATTTGTTTCTGAAGTGAAAGAAGGTTTTGAAAGGCATTTTTAACTAAATCAAAGATTTTTTACTCTGCAAGAGACTTCTGGCCATGCAGGGGAGCTGAGACACCTGCATGGGACTAAGAACAACGGTAGAATAACAGTGTAGGAATGTGAAAGAATTCAAATTGTAATGAGCACAGGGAGGAGAGGGAGAGATGTTGCCTGTAAATGTAGGAATTATTATTTCCAAAGCAGTAACTACAATTACGGAGCCCAGGCTTTTCCAAGTCTTCTCACCTTCTTGGAAGTTGGCTATGGAATGGATTTCAACCACAGAATTCTACCATATCCTTTATTTCCTGCAGCACCCTCAGGGCACTGACCAGGCCCTGCAGTGCCATGGCTTTGCTAAACCTCACTCTCAGTGAGAGCCCAGGTGTGCCGACACATCTGAGATGCTCCAAAGCTGCATCTCCCACGTGATTCCCCTCCAGACCCTCTCTAGGTGCACACAGTGAGTAAACACCTGGCAGCCCAGCCCTGGGTACACCACAGACACACATTGTCCAGTCAGGCTGATGCCTTAGGATTTTAGCTTTTATATTTTTCTGAGCCTGTACTTCTTTAGTGTAGAACTCTAAAGCTCCACAGTCTGTTAGTTACTGCCTTCCCATTTTATTCAGGATACAAAACAACTCCTCTCTGGGCCTGAAACTCAAGGGCACCCTACTGTCTCAGGCCCTGAAAAGTGTAAACAAAAAGCAAATTGGGGGGGGGGGGGGGAAGCAAACTGGGAGTAGTATATTACTTCATTATCTGAAGCTGTAATTGGAGGATTGTAATATGTAAATGAACCAAACTTAATTGTCTGAAAAATTCATGACCATTGTCTGTGTTGGGTGTAGCCCCTCTTGGAGGCTTTTGACTGCCCAAGGTGTACCTATTGAAGGCCTTTAATAAATATGTGCTTTTACTCTCTCAATCTTGTCTAGCCTCTGTTCCAGGTGGCCACTCCAAGGCATCAGGGCCCCCCCAGTGCTGAGCCAGGGCAGCCCCACGGCTCCAGCCATGAGGAGATGCTCGGTGGGGCTTGGAGCAGAGATGGGCACACCCCACAACAAGGCAGTGTGGCTAATGCAGCATCTTCCCCTCCTCTCTGTGTGCTCATTAGGATTTCAATCCCAGCACAAGAGCCCTGATGCATTAACCTTTTGTGTTGCCTTGGAGTTCTCACGCATTGCTGGGCTGGGAGCTAAGGGAGCTCAGAACCTTGCAGGATTAACTCTATAACGAAGCTCTGGGGAGAACTCAGTTGTATTTACCTCTGAACAGCCTGTGCTGATGGAGAGCAGGGGGAATTCTCTCATTCCTTCTGTCTCCAGACTCGTTCCCACCTCTGTCCTCCACAGCAACACATTTATTCTCTTCTTCTCTGACCCATGATTCATCATGCCAACAAAACGCAATAATCCACACGTTTCTTCCTCTCTGGATTTCTCTTCTTCCTGTTGCTCACTCAGGCATATCCTGGGAATTTCTGAATAAGACTCTTTATTAATGAAGCAACAGGAGGATTTACAGTTCTGGCTGTGCTTAAACAAAGCAACAAACAAAGTGAGCCAAACACTGAAAGAGGAAATGAAGCAAAGAAGAAAGTCATGGCCTCATTAAGATTTCCAGCTCTACAGCTACTAAAGGGCTTGTGTTACAGATCAGATGAACCTCTACATCTTATTTGTAAATGCCAGACTCCATTGTAAAGAGCCCATAAAGAGCAGGGAGGCAGCTTTCACTTAAGATCCATGAAGATGGATTTTTAAATTAGAGAACTGAAGCATGTTTCTCCAGACAAGTTTGTTCTCCAAGGATAGCTTTGGTTTCACTGCTCAGCTTTGTGGATCTAAATTAGGCTCTTGTCCTTCCTCACCAGAGGGCAAACACTGCCCAATTTACTCACTGAGGAAATCTGAAGTTGAGTGACTGACAAATCCTTTCCTCTCCCCGGTCAGCCCCAGCAACAGATCACAACTTCCCAGCCAGTGCAAACCTGTCCGAGGGTGCTGCAGGCTACAGGCAAAGCCAGGCCTCATGAGAACAGGGTGGAATTAGCTGGATGAGGTGACTGAGTAAGTTACAACCTCCCCTGAGCTCCTGGCCTGATGATGGGAAGTGTCATAACCCTGCTGAGCAGCTGGGGCTCTGCAGGTCAGGTGCAGAACCTGCCCGTCCCTCTGGAGAGCAGGAGCTGGGAGCTTCTCCAGCCAGCCCTGCTTGTATCAGTGGAGCTCAGGAGGTTCCTGATTTGAAGCTCTTGATGCCACTGCACAGACATGACCTAGAACAACTCCCACACCAGCCCTCAGCTCCCTGAACAGAGGATATTTTAGCCAGGCATGGAGAGAAAAGTGATCTGAGCCTGAAATACCTCAAGTGCCCTCACCAAGACTGATGTGAAGACAGAGATGAGCTTTGCCAGAGGTAGACCCTACTCCAGGCTCTGTCTTGATGACTTCAGCCTTCATTTTCTTGCCCACATCAGTGTGAATGTGATCTGTGTCCTCTGTGGAAAAATCAGCATTAAAAAAAAATGCAGCCAGTGGTAAAAACTTGGTCATAAATATTGTGCTTGGCACAAAGCTTTGGCCATAAATATTTCCTTGGTTAACCAATAGGAAATGATAGCTCTTAAATCTCAATTATAGTTGAGTAGTAACTGGCTCACACTCATTGGCACCAGGGTCCTGCCTTGCCTGTGTGGCAAATAATAAGGGCAGCTTTCCCACAGCTTTGGAAGCAGCCCTGAAACTCTGATTTCTGATTTCCAGAGTTCAACAGCGTTTGTTTTCTTTCTTAATTTAGAAAGAGCTGGGATGGAAACACTCTCATGTTTAGACTTCCTTAAGCACTGTCCAAAATCTTCCTGCAGTAGATGTTGTAGTGGCAGTTCTTTCCCAGCTTTTTATTTTTCCATCAATTTCTTTATTTACTGGATTCATTCATATATAGCTCACAGACAATCTTAGGATGTGAATCTTCAGAAGTGCTGCACAAACAGGAAAGGAAAAGTGGTGTTTTTTGTTGAATTTTTTGGAATTGGAAGTTGCTGAGATGCTGTCTAGTAGTTTAGCTACGATCTCAGTTGAGATACCTTTCATACCTACTAAAAAGTTTATGTTCAAAGTTAAAAGAGAAATAATAAAGAGGATTCAGATCATCATCTGTTATGGCTGCAGACAAGCTGTGGCCACACTCACCATCCTGGTACATGCTCTCCCCAGTGTGCACCTGGGAAGGTGGAGAGGGGACAATCCAAGAGCTCCAGAAAAAGGTACCCTAAGTCTGGATTCAGGCCAAAGATCTTTTTTTTCCCCTTCACATCTCTTTTTGTGCAACAGATGAGAAAGAGTTTGGATAACCAGGAAGGTTGAGCCTGATTTGTCTGCATCCTCCTCCCGCATTTCTGGTACCTTCAGGCTCACATCTCTCTGCTCATTAAGACACTGGCTTCTATTCTTTTCCTGCTGCCTGGCCCACACAAAAAGAAACATCCGCCATCTGTTCCTCCCACAGTTTTCTGGATCACAAGAGTGTTGTTGATTAAGGAGGAAGTTTTTCCAAAAGGCACCCATTTCCCACTGATTTCCCCCAAAATATAGCGTCTTCATCTAAAATTACAGCTTCTTGTCCTGCATGTTGACAACACACTGGCCTTTATTTCAGATTCGTGTACAAACCTGTATTTGCACAGCAGTTATTTACAGCACTACTCACTGCTCAGTCAGAGTAGAGGAACACAAACACTTGATTTCAAGTGCCTGGATATCTTTGGAAATCTGGACCATGCCCACCAAAGTATTGTCAGAAAACCACAGCAGTCTCATGCTATTCAGGAACTCAGTTATTTTTTGCACTTTTCTACAAAAACAATTTATCATGATGTCTTTAGGCCTCATCCTGCCACTCTAAACATCCAAAAGTTCAGGGATATTTATACCTGGACTGCTTCTAATTTTTCCAAGCGAGATGATTGGGCTGGCATGGCTACAGCAACTCCCATCATGATGACTGTAGAGCTTGGAATTAGCATGAAGATACTTTGACATATTTTATTCCTGATTCTATTCTTCTTCTTTTGGCACAGACTGGTGTCCCATATGTCCCATTGTTGGACCCTGCACCAGCTGAAGGAAAAGCATCTTTGATTGACACTTGAAAATACCAAGTTGGGCCTTTGGGCTGGCTCAGGCTGAAAATGCTCTTGGCAAATGGAAACAGTCATGTCATTTTTATTTCACTGTTCAACAGGAAGAAGATATTTTATACACTGAGCAATACACATAAAAGTTTATTCTCTGAGGGGATGAAATATTCCTCTTTTGATCTCCTGTAGCATGTTTCCAACTGGAAACTGGTTACAGATCACACATTCAGCTCTGAATGGAATTTGGAGGAATAAAAACCCATTCCCAGCTCTGGCCTCTGGGTTTAGGAATCAAATGGCTCCTTCCCTTGGGGAACACAACTCTTGGTCTGAGCAATCTCCTGCTCCACGGGTTCAAAACTCTTGTGTGGGATTACCCACACCCAAAGAACAAGATCAACCACCTCCTTTCATCTGTGAGGATGGAAATGCAACCAAATTGCACAGAATGAGCTGGGGATAGAAGTTTGGAAACATGGACACTGGGATATTTCTTTTTGTAACCCATCTCCAAAAACACAACATAACTTACTTTCCTGGGAGTCCTCAGGACTATCCACACCATCAGGAGTAAAAGTTATCTATTCTTTCAAATTTTGCCATTATAGACTAGGAGAGAAATTAAAAAGGACTCCCCAGACTATTTCACACAAAAACACGTGTGGATAAATGAGCAGGAAATAACAAAACCCCCTGTTAGTGTAGCAAAGCCGGTGGTAACATTATTTTTCTTGTACACCTGCTGAAAGCATTTTACTGCAGTCAGACAGGAGCTGACTAATTTGTGGGTTGCAGCAAGAAATTAAATTTGTTTAAAGGAAGAAAAGATGGGCATGGAAAAAAAATTATTCCCTCTGCCTATGCAGAAAGTGCTTATAATATAATATTTGCAATTCTCAAATATTCTCAGTCATGATCCTGTTAATGGCAGGGGAATCAAGCCAGGTTCTTGGAACAGGACAACATTGAAATCACTGATTATGTCCATTTTGTGGGATGAAAATTTTGGTGGATAAAGAGCTGTTCCTATATGGCAGCAGTTGAGTTTGATCCTGTGGCTTAGGATATATATCATACAACATGCAACATATCTCCTATAACCCATAAATTCCTTGAACAATGGAGATTGTAAATGGAATTCAGACAGCTCTACACAGCACAGAGTGAAAAATCAATCAACTATAATAGCAAATACAAAGGCTGTGCTGCAGGGCTGAAGAGCCATTTTGCTCCATGTATTCAAACACCTGCAGCAGAAGAGGCTCCTGTGAGGCATCTCTCTTCTGATGGAGAGACATTTCTCATCTCAATCCTTAATGAACGCTCAAATCATTGAGCTGAGCCTTGCTTTGTGTGAGGAAGAAAGTGCTGACCACTTAACATGAAAAAGCGCCCACAAACATGAGTCATAGTCCAAAGAGCAGGAGTTTTTCTTTAAAACCGTAGGACTGAACATGGGTATGAGGTTCTTTGCAATCCTTCCTACCCCCATCCTACAGAGATCATACACTTCACTTCCTCTCTAAGATTTTTTACAGGTATAAGAAGGAAAAAAGACCAGAGTTTGTCAGATATTTATTTCCCTTCAGTGTCTGAGGCTGTTGGTGAGACATCACCAGCTCTGTGGTGTAACCCCAAGACCTGGCAGCCCTGAACCTCAGCCCTTCCCCTGGCATCAGCATTCAGCCTTTGCCAGTGACTCTGCTGCAGAATTCCAGGGGTGAAACAAGCAGAGAAAACCAAACCTCTGGTCCCATCTCATCATGGCCTCCTCTCCTCTGGAATATGCTGTTTTCTGGAAGTGTGAAAAACTTACTAGATTTGACGACCCACACAACAGTAATATTTTTTTATTGCAGAGATTTGGTTATTTTTTCCCTCCTGCGAGTGAAGGCGCTTTGGAATTCATGAAAGTGTTTTATTGAGAGATACTCGCTTCAACGCACTGCCATTGTTTGGTCCTCTGTTCTCAGAAGGAAAACACAAATGTATAAATTATGCAGCCAGAAGTCAATGAGGCTTTTGAGGGGGAATTCGCTGACAGTGGTTTGGAAGGCAGCGAGTGGCTCCTCTCTGTTGTGGCCGGTGACTCCTAAGCTCCCATCACACCACGGTTTATTAAAAATCCAGTCAGGTCCCAGGCAGAAGTGATGTTATTCTAATACCCCATTCATTTCAGCAAGGTGTAAATTGCTGTGTCGAAAGGAATGACGTTGCCTGAAGCGAGTTACCAGCTTTGTGGAGCAGGGCAGGCGATCAGATGTGAAAGAGACGGCACAAGGGCAGGCAGGGGGCTGACAGTCGGAATATTCCCATCAGGATCCCAAATGTAGCAGCCAAAGCTTCAGTCAGAGACAATCATTGCTAGGATACAGGGAAATGTGTCCAGAGTCATAGCAACAACTGATTACAAGCAATTCCCCAAATGTTTGAGGGGATGGTTCACTCTAGTCAGCACTTCAATTTCTTGGTGATTATCCAAGATGTGAACATCTTTACCCAAATAATGCAGCTGTCAGCCATGAAAATCGATTAAATGGGAAAGTGGATTCCTGCAAAATGGTCCCTGCAAAGATGTCTGTGTAGGTGGAATTCAAGGGGGCCAGCAGTGCTGGTCCCAAAGTGGGAGCTCAGAGCTCTGCACATCCTTTTCCTTTATCCACATCACACGATCCAGCCCTGCCAAGGCTGGCCTCACCCCTCAGATGCCACATTTAGGGAAAAAGAGCACCAAAAATTTAAATTTAAATTTATACTGCATCTCCCATGAAGATGCTGAGTGTTTAAGGCAGCCAAGGCTAGAGATGGCCCTCGACTGGCTACGGGCATCCCTCGCAGGGTGGATGAGGGTAGGGCCCTTGGGAAAGCTGGGCTGACAGCACCTCCTGGGGAGCTGGGCTGCTGCTGCTGCTGCTGCCACCAAATCACCACCCACACATCAAATAGTGGCCACCATCACTCCTGGCACACTTAGTTCCTGGGAAAATACGATGTTGTCCCAAGCAGGGCAAAGATTTCCACAAGAATCCGTATTTCAGGCTGTGCTCTGCTCCCTGAAGGTGCCAACCTCGCTCCCCCCAGTGCTGGGAAGAGGCTGGATTTCCCTGCATTTCCCAGGTTTGGCACCTCGGGCAGGACAGTCCTCGAAGTTTCCCTTTTTAAATTCCCACCTCCTTCCCCTGGATCCTCCTCCTGGCTGTGTGTGCCAATGCCAGGTGTGAGCAGAGCCCAGAGCTGCCCTTCAGGGGAGGAAAGAACTGACAAGCAGAAAAGTCTGAGCTAGTTAAATGTGCACAAGGGACGCTTTGTAAGCCTAATTAGAGGTAATTAGAAGTCCTCCAAAGCCATCTACCAAAGCCCTGATGAATATTTATTGCCCTATTATGGACTGCTCCCAGGTATTCTCCAAGAGCCCTGGTAGTTTTGGGGGGAAGGCAGTGATAAAAGTACTTTTAAAGCAGTTCTTTTCCAGGATTGCAGTGCTCTGTGCAACTTACATGACTTTTACAGACTTTTTTAAATATTACAGGGGAGCACAGTGACTTTCCTCAGGATATATATGAAAGGTGACCTGACCTTAATAGATATCTGTTATTTCTACACTGTTTGGAGTTACACTGATGAATTGAGATATTGTTTGCACCCTGGGCTGTGTGAGCTGTTGTCAAGGGAGCCACTGGTCACACCAGGCTCTCAGGAGGAGGGGAAAGTTTCTGGGTCCGGAGAGTAAAAGTCCAGCAGTGACAGCAGCTGCAGATTTAATGATGTTCGGTTGTTTGGGATGTGAGCTCTCAAACCATCCAAAGAGAGAAGGTAAAGCTGAGTTGCTGGGTTTAGCCTGGGCTACCAGGGCGGGATTTTGTAGGATTTTACTGATTCCTGCCTAAAAAATTTTACACATGAAGAAAAGCCACTAAACCCAACCTTCACAAAGCTGGCTTGTGAATGCCTTTCCTTTAAAACTACGAATTGTGGAGCCATGAAACAACCTAATGTTTCATGGCT
This sequence comes from Poecile atricapillus, assembly GCF_030490865.1. Taxonomy (NCBI): domain Eukaryota; kingdom Metazoa; phylum Chordata; class Aves; order Passeriformes; family Paridae; genus Poecile; species Poecile atricapillus. The sequence continues at coordinate 6,232,883 of NC_081263.1, forward strand.
AAATAAATCTTAATATTAATTTAAATGTGAATTTGTAATCTTAATTATTTTAAATGTGAATTTGTAATTCTTGTATTTTCAGCTGATGTAAAAAAGGAAATTGGTAATTCACAAACAAATCAAACACGAAAACAAATCCTCTTTAAAACCTCATGATTTTAAACTTTTTCTTGAGATTTTAATTGAACTGATGCATTGGTAGCACCTGCCCCATCTGCACTGAAAACCAGCAACCACATCCCCACGTGAGAAAGAACAGAGGGGAGGGAGAGAAGGAGAGAAGAAGTTTAACAGCCCGAGAAATCCAGTCAAGAAGGAAAGTTGCTGCAAGGCATGTGCTGTGCAGAGGGCTGAGGTGGGATTTCAGTGGCTTTTGTACTTTATTTTAAGTACAGAGGACGTGCTTTGGAAGCAAAGACCATTCATCAAAGTGGGAGTTTGTGCTCCCGATCCAAACACCAGCAGGGGTGATGCACAAGGCTCTGGCCATGCACCAGCAATTCAAGCACTGGGAGTGACTGACACATCTCATGGTGCAACTCAGTTTAAAATTATGGTTTGTGCCTCTGAAAACACTCAGGGACCTTCGATATTCAGGCTCCATGTAAAAAAAGATAGAATTAACCATTGATCCAACACCACCCCAGCATTCCAGGGAGATGAACTGAGGAGCTTCTGCACACTCGTGGTTACACAACCCACAAATCAACCCCCCTCTCCACACACATCTCTGCAAGAAACACAAGATAAATATAGAGAAGGCAGTATATCAGCTAATTAAGCTCTCACAAAGGTGAACTGCTGCAAGTTTAATTAGCTCGCCGATGTTCCTCCTGCAAGGGTGTTTAAATCAAAGTCAGCCTCATCTGGATCTAATTTGTAGTGCACAGGGATGCGGAGGGGTGAGCAGACTTTCACCTTTCGCTGGAAGCAGCACATCATCTCAGGCATAGGGAAAATGAGGTAAATGACATCACCAGGCTCCTCTGGGCAATGTGTTACATTTTTCTGTTGAAATCATTCATCTGTTATTTAGCTTTGCATCGTGCCTTTTTCTACTGAGGACGCTTGGCTCGAAAATCCAATTGCACAATTCACCACAGTAATCCTGGTTTAATGGGAAAACGCTCATGGAAGGGCTGTGAGGGGCACGGGGCCTTGGGTGACCCTTTCCTAGTAAATCCCACCATAGGTACCCAGCTGGAGGTTACCAGAGCTCCTGGTTTGCTTCCCCAGGGACTGAGCTTCTCCTTATGGCATTTAAACAGGAGATAAATCAGTGTTTTTCAAGAAAGGTGGAAATGTGAGGCAGGGGAGAGGGGCTGTAAATAATCACTCCTGAGTGTCCATTTCAGCTTGTAGCCACAACCAGAGCTGCTGATCCAAGTCAGGGCTCTTCCCAAAGCTGGAGTAGCACCATTTCCGCTGCAGCTGTAGTTTGGTGTGGGTACCTCCCTGTGCAATTCATAAATCATTGCAAGTGCTACTTTTAATTAAGTCTTGAAACCATCAGCTTTTCTAAGCTAAAGTGAAAATCCTACCCATTAGCTGAAGACTCTCCAGAGCTGGAGAGAAGTGATCAAAAGCAGATGGAGAAGAAATAAACACATGGCAACTATTACAATTTTCAGATTGGGTTCTTTACCAGCTGTGTCCAAAACTTTCTTCTCCCAGAAGTGTAAATCTTCCTTTGAGAGTGTAGCATGAACTGGAACCAAAATTTCTGGCAGCTTCCAAACTCTGCTCTACACCCCTAAAAGGGAAAAGTCCACCACAGGCCACCACCAGCCTGGCTTTTTCTCCGTGGTCACTGCAGTGGGGTGCCCTTGCTGGAAAAGCATCTGAGATTCCTCCACTGCACACAATTCCAAGGCAGTAAAAGCGTGGAGAGTTTCAGAGAGGTTTCCAACCCTTCCTCTGGATTTGGGCTCTCTCTGCCTCTCCCCTGTGGTGCTTCCCTCTGGCACCTTTTCCTGGTGCCTTTTCCTTTGTCACTGCTTGTCCCACAAGGCTCCGAGCCAGCTGATGGGAAGCTCATCAGGAGCATCCAAGGAGAAGGGAAGGTCAAACACCATCACCACACTTTCTGAGCCAAAACCTGCTAAACAGGAGGTCCTCTGGTTCAAAATTAACAATGTTTTCCATGAGTAGAAAACGAGCATTTTCCTGCTTTTTCTAATATGAAGAGACAGGACACACAGTGGATTTTGATGGATGTAAATGGATCAAATTAAATATACAGCAGCCAAACCAACTCTTCCCTCCCTTCTTTCTTAGATTTAAAATCAAAAAGGAATATTAATTCTGTCTCTGTCTGAACACATCAGCTGTTCTGGTCTGCCCATGTGCCATTTCTTATCCCAGAGTGTGTGAGAGCTGATTGGAAATGGTTTGCCATTTAAAATATTTTTTCCAAAAGCAAACCTTGTGAGTCTGAGGCTGTCCTAGACATGAGGAATTATAATAATGTTTGTCTCCTCTAATTTAGAGGATCCACAGACCTTTGATTCCACATCTTCCTAGCAGTATCAACAAACAATTAGTACTTTTGCTGAAACTTGTTTATGCTTTCCTTACTTTCAAATGAACAGAAGGTAGGGCTTACTAAAATAAAATTATAAAAAAAGGGAGAAAACCAGAATATGTCAGTAAGAAAGAATTACAAAGTGCCTGGAAAAGAACAATTAATAGCCTCTGAGAAGTTGAGTAAGGGCTACAAAATTCATTTGTATACTAACAGGATTTTCTTTTGTAAAGGAAAACATGAAATATAAATCAGCGATTGACATTTCTCCTTGGGGAAAAAGAGACGAAAAGTGACGGATGACAGATGGCAGAGAAGTGACAGTACACTGCAGAGATGCTGAAATCATTTGTTGACAAGGAGAGTTTAAAAGCTTGAACGAAATGAGATATTTCTGCTCACACATTTATTCAGATAGTGCTTAACTGGTTTTGTGATGAAGGCAGAAAATGCTATTTAAAGTTTCTGAAGATCTGAAAAAAAAAATAGCTTAGGGATGATCATTTTTTTTAAAGTCCAAGTTGTGAAAATATGATAAAGCATTGGCAAAACATTTTCTTCAGGATAAGACTTGAAAGCCAGCACAAGAAATAGGTTAAATAAACATAACTTTACTGTCACAAGAAATTTTAATTTTGCATTTTCCCTAAACATCTTTTTATTTTTAGGCAAGCAGTAGGAACTCTTTAAAGCCTCACTTAAAACACCCATATATTAATATATACACATATATATTCATATATACACATACAAATTTATATATACATAGAAAAGATATTTTATATACAAATATATATATAAATATAAGGAAATATAAATCCCCCATGTATAATTTTTTATTTTTACATATTGCTTTTTTATTGTCAGTCGCTGATCAATGAGGAAAAATGAGAGAACACTTCAAAAGGTATTAAATGGGATCAGGGACAAACAAAGTGGAACTAAACTTCAAAGTCATGTCCGATGCTTCCAGAGGTTTCTCAGGAGCTCAAGAAGCCAATACAATCCCTTGTTTTGTTTGTGTGGATCAGCTTTGCAAAGCCCAATCTGTCAATAACAGATTTGGACCATCCCAGACCAGAGGAAATCAATGCCATGAGGTCTCCCAGAGCTGTGTTTAATTTGGTTCTTGCACATCAGATGAATGATTCCTCTTTGGTGCTGGTTACACATTCCTGGCAAATGATGGCTGGAAACTGGTTCATCTGCTCCCTTCTTCATGACATTTAAAATTGCAAATGACCAGGAAAAGGCTCCAAAAAGAGCATTATTCAGCCTTCAGAAGAGACCATCAGCTCTCTCCACATAGTAGAGAAAATAAATCTTTTATCTAGGTACTCTTAAATACGATGTGCTGGGAGCCAGAAGTGCTCAGACAGGACAGGGATGGTGGGATGTGCACAAGGACTCAGCCATGGGTGGTTCCTCACTTCCCAGCCCTATGACCAACCCACAGATTTTGCAGCATGATACAAATTCAAACCCTAACACTTAAAAAGTAATGGAAACGATTAGCAGAGCTACTTGACAGCCCTTGCCTGGATAAACCCACATCCACGCTTAGTCTGGAGTGGATTTAAAGTCTTGAGGAATGTGGGACCTTCCTCACAAGAGGATCACTTCTGCACAGGATCTGCTGCAGAACAAAGGGTGACTCTCCACCTCTGAAAAGAGCAAACAGGAGACAAAGGCTTTAACAAGAAGGAATTCACTGAGTCTATGCGAATCGCGAGGTCTTGCGTTAATAGGGTTAACAAAGCTTTGTTAGCACAGAGAGATGCACATGGAGGGGAGTTTTTAGGGTTATTAACTCTCATACCTTGTTGGCTGGGATTACCATGCAGCAGAGAAATGTGATTTCTGTATGATGCATTTGTTTGCAAGGCCTGGGGCGTTTCAGAGAGAGGACCACCCTCGGATTGGAGCTGTTCGCTCAGGATGAGCAGGAGAGGATTCCTAATTCCTCCTCCTGCTCAGTGGAGCAGTTGGATGTCTTCAGCAGAGGAATTCGCTGAGGGTCGAGCAGCAGGGAGATAACCTTGCCCTGCAGGGATGGGCCATTTTCTGTATTCATCAGCCATTCCCTGGCATGCAACAACAGCATAGCAATGAGCTGCTCCCACCCTTTCCTCTCCTCTCAGCATCCTAGGAGTCAGGCAGAAGATCAAGCTAAGCTTCCTGATAAACCTAGCCCTATTCTCTTCCTCTTCACTTCTCAGTTGAAAGACAAAACAGGAAAAAGAGACAAAGGAAAAGACTGGAGAGTGGAAATTCTGTGGGGAGCAACAGCTTTAAGGTCATGAAGCCAAGACAGGAAAAAGCTGCAAAGACAAAGCTTAACAACTGTGGATCTTCCATATTCCAGGTTCTTCACTGATGGTACCTAGTCAGAGGCTTCTCTCTTTTCTTTTCTGCAAGCTTTTTTTCCCTGTTAAAAACTGTCTTTCCAAATGTTTTTGTTTGTTACAAATGAGACAAGAGGAAGCTGATTCACAGAGATGCAGGTGCCTCTGTTCTGGTGGGTCAGTACAGTCTGAAGCCTCAGAGGAGGGACAGGAGAAAGAACTTAGGTTTCCAGGAATTCATGAAAACAAGATAGGTGAGCCAAGGTGATAAATAATTACCCCTTTTGGTGTGTACTTCAAAGAAATGGGTGAATTTCATCCTTTCTGTAGCAGGAAAGAGCAGACTGAACCCCTGTTTGTGGCTCAGCAGGGAGTGAATACTGGGGGGCTGTTAACACATATGGAAAATTCCCATCCCTTTTTCTGCACCTCATGGAAGTGCTAAACACCAGCTTCAGCAGCACCAGCAAAGGAATAAAGTTGGGAGCAGCCTGCTGCACTCCCTGCCTGTATTTACTGCAGAGAGAATGACTCCTCCTTGTCAGGACTAATTCCATAATGGGACTGACAACCATTTAGGGGCTGAGTGGTGTCATTAGATGTGGCTAGCCTGCTCTCCAGCTACTTTTTCTGGCAATTTGTCAAAATTTGTCTTTCAAGATGTGCTGGAGGGGACGAGGGGAGGAGGGAGTGCAAAGGGTTATCTATTTCCAAACTTTTCTTACAGGGGAAAACAAAATCCTGCCAGCTGAAGGGGTCGCTTGGGTGAGGCATGGAGAAGAGAAGGGAGTGGATGGGGAAGCAACCCCAGATCTGCTCCTGATCACAATGTTGTTCCCACACGCTCCCCTGAGCATTTGCAGGTGTCAGTGAACAGGCAGCAGCTCCTGGTGGGAAGGGAACCCTTTTCCTGCACAGCAACACTTAGAATTTTTCACACACCCAGAGAAAGGCTGGATCCTTATTTTCATATCACTCTTGTGTCCATTTTTAGATGTAACAGTGCACATTCATCCAGGGTTTCCCTCCTGAAATTGCAGAGGAAGGAAGTGTTAAGCCCATTACAAATACACTTTTTGACTGACAGCTTAAAAAATCTTCAGATTGTGAAGCAAGTTGTCCCCATGTCACATATTAATTACTTACCATTATTCACTGTGGAAAACAAAAGATGTGGTAGCTCTCAGACACTCATGTCAGCTTGACTTTGATCAAGGGCAAACAAAATAGGGAAGGAGAGCAACGTGCTGTTTGAGCTGGAAATGCAGTTGAGGTTTCATTTTTTGGGATCTCACCCTGAGGCCACAAACCAGCCTGGGCTTTGCTGGAGCAGCACTCTCCCCATGGCACCTGGGCTGGCAAAAGCTTTGCACTTCCCATTAGTAAGTAGGATAACAAACATCACTCTTCCTTTGGACAGAAAGAAACCAATATAATGAGAGATGTGGGTAAAACTCGACCAAAACCTGAAAGAGCCTGAACAGGACCCCCTTGGCTTTGTTCCACCTGCTCACCATAGTCTGGCATTGCCTTCTCTGGCTCTCCATGGCCAGAAGAGCCCCCTTGGTCCCAGCAGCTGGGGAGATGGCTGTGTCCCTCTGCAGGTGTCAGCAGCAGTGCCCAGCTGATCTGTTCTGACAGCAAATGAAGATGTTCTCCCCTCTTCCCCCATGGATAGCCATTCCTTAAAACAAGTTGGGTTTTTTTTTCAGCTCTCACACTGAAAAACAGCAGAGATGCATTGAAATGATCGAACTGGCTCAGGGAGGATGGTTAATCACCTCTAGGTGTGTGACACGTTGGAGCCTCACTGCAGTGATACGGTTTTATGAATCATGTTCCCACAGGGCACGAAGGAGCTGCACAGTTTTATGTAACAATATGCATTTGGGTGATAAATCTCCCACATACTTTACCTGGATGGTGCCACAGTTCCCCACAAACACTGTACCTGCTGATTTTTATATATTTGGGGGGAATTTTTGGATCCATTTGCACATACAATTATCAGGGTTGACAGAAGTTATTCTTAGGAGAGAGCAGGCAGGCTGGGATTTAAAATAAATACAGATGTTAGAGAGAATTCATGTTAATAAAATATTTCAACTCTCATCTTGGTGTAAACCAAAAGGCAGTGGTGGGTTATTATTTTTCCAGTTGTCAGGTGCAAGTTAGATTTACACAGTGCTGAAGGAAGAAGGTGGAGGAGAGTGGAAGAGAGAGCTGCTGGGCTCTCAGCAGCCCCAGGCTCTCACTTGGAAATAATAATTTATGGAGCTGACATTCTGGGGACAGAAACCTGAGGGCAAGCCAGCCCTGAGAGGGGAAGGACACATCTGAGAGATGTGAAGTGTGAGGTCCACATTGCCGTGAGTGCTGGCATATGTGATGGATGGGCAAGAAGTTCAAGCAAGTGCAATAATGGATTATGAAAGCTGTCCTCACTCGGGGAAGAAGAATTGCCCAGGTGCTGAAAGAAGCTGCAGCAATGGAGCCACTGGGAATGAAACCTTTATTTCTGTCACTGGAGCCGTGCCAGAAGGCTGTGTTTAGGATCTGCATGTCAGAGAGATTCTGCACTGTCCAATTTCTTTTCTGTCTCCTGGATGGTGATTGATTTACTGACCTTGAGCCCAACACCTCGCCCTGTGAGCAGCACACAGCCTGTCCCTGCTCTTCGTCCAGGCTCTTACCTTTCAAGTTATTTCTCCGTGCATAATCCAGGAATCTCATTTGATTTCAGTACAAAATAAGAGTTTTATGCTACTGCATAATGTAACATGGGCTGAGCCTATTGCAGGGACTTGAGAACATGCATGGAGAGGCATGGAGAAGGGAGAAACACCTCTACTATTTAATCATGCCTCAGAAGCTGAAAGACAGGGCTCTGCTGTCCCAGAGCATGTGGAAACTTGGTGGGGAAAGGTAAAATGAGCCTCCTGACACTTCTGAGGAGGCTCAACCACCCCAAGGATGTCCTTCCATCCCGGCTGGGTACCTGGAGAGGGAGGGAGTCCTGCTGTATCCCTGCTTTGGAAAGGAGAGGGATGTGAGCCCTGGAGCAGCAGCTCAGGATCCCAGCACATCAGCAAGCCCTGGAGCTGCCTGCAGAGCCTCCCCCAGCTCGGACATGGCCAGCTGGGCTTGTTGGGCTCTGCCTGCTCACACTCCGTGTCCTGGCCCTCCTCCCGGCACAGCCCTTTGCCCGCTTGCCTTAATCACTTCGCAATCTCTTTTTCCCTCGCCTGGCTGCCCTCCCCCTTCCCTCCCCTTTCTTTTATTTCCACCTTTCCCGACATTTCCCCTCCTCCGTCCGCCTCCTCTTCCCTCTCCCCACCTCGCATTGTCCTTCCTTTCATTCCCGATCACTCTAAATCCTTTCTGACGTCCGAGCTTTTGTTCCTCTCCCTCCTGGCCCTGCTGGGACCTGGGCTGCCTCTCTGTTTACAGGGGTGCCTCTACAAACCCTGTGTGTGATAAAGGCTGCAGAAGTGCCCCTCTCAGACCCTCTGAGGTTTTCCTTTTGCAGAGCATCCCGTCCTTTGTGCCAAACAAATGACTCAGCGCTGCCTCTCGCTCGCTCCTCCAGAAAGGGGGATGCGGATGAGCTGCCCAGGCTTTGGGCTGAATCTGTGCCTCCAAGATGCCTCCAAGTGAAAACAGCAGTCAAGCAGCGAGATGAGAAGGAGGAGAAATTATTCAACAATGTGAAATTAACTTAGCTTTGTTTCCCGCTGCCTGGATGGACCAGAGGCCAGACAAAAAGCAGCTCCTCGCTTGCTCTTGCCTACCACGTGCATGCAAAGATTTCCCAAGGGTTTACCCACTCCCTTTGTGTAACTTGAAACATAATCATATTACAAACAGAAATCGCAGCATTTGGAGCTTTCAGCTAAGTGTTCTTGGACGGTCACTTGTCAGTTCGACTCCAGCATCCTTTATCAGTCACTTTATGCCATGGCATTTCAGCTTGAAGACAACCAGCTGCATCTTTCAACATTGCCCACTTGATCTGGCTGCCAGTTTCTCTCTGACTCACAGCATTTTATTTTAAGCAAAAGAAATCATGAAATATTTATCTTTTTTCTTTGGGAAACTTTAAACTGGAGGAAAAATGTAACATTTTTGTTTTTTCTCTTCCTCCTCCATGTCTCTGAACTGCTCCATTCACTTTCTCTGGGATGAGAGAACTCAGGAGTGAGCACCAGCCTCACTTTACAGATATTGGGATTTCTTTATGGGACTCTCAGTAACACAAAACCCCTTTCACCTTCTGCCCGTCCCCACAAATTCACCCTGCGTGTCCAAACCTGCCTTCCTGGTTCTGCTGGGGGTTTCCAGCATCACTTCTGGAGACAGGTAACTGCACACTTTCTCTGTGGACTCCTTCTTTCATCCTGAAGGAAGCAGCAGAACCCACTGTTACTGTAAATTTGAAAACCACAAAACAATCTACTGGTTATCTTTGTGTACTTTCTGTGCTCTTGGCACCCTTCAGGGATGGCTTGCCCTCATCTGTCACCAGTGGGAAAAGGGGAAAGGCCCCACTAGAGCTTCTTGGTTTCCTCTATAGGGATATAGTGGGACCAAGCTGACTTTAACCCCCACGAGATAATAATAAGCCCGTGGGAGGAGGCGATTAGTGGAACAGATTCCACAGGCGCCCTGCTGCCTCTAATCTGTCTGTTGGCATTCTGCTGCTGCTGTTAGGTCCAAACAGCCAGGCAGGGACATAGCCACGCATTTCCGTGGGGTTTATGTCAATCTTCTGACTTTTCATTTTACTGGGGTGTTTTTTTTTATTTTTTATTTATGGAAGGTATGGCATTGGGCCTGGCCTGGGCTGTGGATAATCTCTGCTTAGAGCTTTTTGATCCATTTTCGAAAAAGATTATTTTAATCTCTTCCTCCCTTCCCCCAGAGCATCTCTCCACACCGAGGGATAATTATTTATCCTCTTGGCTCACCTCTCTCCCACTGGCCATTGTTTAATGCTGGCCAGATGCCTGGAGCAGGGGAGACAGGGTGAGTTTTTGTGCAGGGGATGTGATGTAGCACGGTGTCAGTGATTTGAGACAGCAGCACAAAAGGACTAAATCCATACTTAAGTAAACTACCACAAACAATAGTTTTGTTGCTTGTCTGTGCCCTGAGCCAGGCAGAGGCCAGGCCTGGTTTGAGCAGTCCCTGGGATGCTCTGCTTTGCTGTGGCAAGTTGTTCTGCTGAGAAAAGAGAGAGCAAACAGGAAAACCCTTCAGGCAGGGCCAGGCAGGTCCCCAGCACCATCTCTGTTCTGCCAGCAAAAAAAGGCAGCAGCTAAGAGCTTCTGCCTGTTCAGCTGCTCAGTGTAAACAGGACTGAGTTTGCTCTGGAAGAAATGATCAGATTCATGTTCAGGACCCCTAAATTCTCCCAAAATGAGTCTGTTATTTCCTTCAAAGGCTGCTCTAAAGCCACACTTTGGGAATGGCTGGGTTTGGTCTTCAACATGAAAATTAGGGAGAATGTCACCAATCTCAGGCCACATAGAGCTGGACAGCGTGTACAGGCTGATAAAGGGAACTGGAAATTCACTCAAAAATATGATTCAGGACACATATTTTCCCCTTTCTCTTCCTCCTGCTTTTGTCTTTAGCAAACCCCTCTCCCTACTCACCCAGTCCTGGAGGGTAATTTGTCTCTTCGTGGCTTGTGGAGCCTACTTGAAAAGGTTCAATTAGTGAAGAAAGGTTCTGGCTCTGTATTTGCAATACTTCCATTCCCTGGTTTTGCTGAACCTCTGTCTTCATGGAGATTACACACTCATCTTAATTAGGAAGTGGAAGAGGAAAAGAGAGGCTTTTTAGCCTGCATTATTCAACTTTGATCTGACTCATTCCCTTTCATTCTGGAAGAAAAACATTTCAAAGACTTCCAGGAGCCTCAGTCTAATGGCATTGACCAGAGGCACTGTCAGTCTTGCTGGAGAAGAGAAGAATGCACTGATATCGCAGTTTCTCACAGAGTGTAATAATGCCCTTCTTAGAAACCAGCTTTCATTAGACAAATTTCTAAATTTAAGGTCATATTCTTTTCCCTGGGTGATTCTCAGTTAAGAGTCTATAGTGCAGATGCATCTTACATTTTGGTTAGCTTTACCCGGGGAGAGAAAGCGATTCTTTGTCTCCTACTTAGGTTTCACAGGCAGTTATTAAACACACTTAAATATACTCAATATTTTAAAGAAGCTTCATGGGTTTTACCCTCAAAAAGGAGTAGGAACTCTAAATTCAACTTTCCTCCCTCCTGGTGTAGCATTGAGACATTGAGAGAAATTATTTACAAACTGGGCTGAGATTGTGACATCCTGCTCACTAATATTTGCTTAACAAATATCACAAACACAACCACCTTCTGAGGGTTTTTTGGAGAGGGTTGGGGTTTTTTTGCCATCTTTTCAGGAAGGGGATTTTTTCATTAAACACTTAAATTTAGTCATGGGGTTGGCAATGTGTTGCTGGTTACCCCCAGAGATGCCACATTCTGTAAGGGAAGTGCACATAATAGAAGGAGTAATTGCACCAAAACTAAATTGTAGCACAGATCTTCCCAGCCTCTGCCACGATTGTGGTTTGAAGAGCAAATGGCACGATGGAAATGTCCTGGGAGCTGTCTCTGGTTCTGGAGCTCACACTTGTACCTCACTGCTTTAGTTGTCACCCTGCTGTCCTCCTCCCCAGGCTGTGCAGAGCCTTCAGCAATAATGCATTATTAACATCCTCTTCCTGGGCACCAGAAATCAAACATTAATAGACTCATACAAAGTGCTCCAGTTCAGATTACTCCTTTCTTCCTCCTTTCTTTTGCTAACAGGAGATGTCAATACAAAGCACGCTCTGAGCCGGGGGTTGGCTCAGGGTGGAATTTCACCACAAAGTTACTGTTGGAAAAAGGGTTTGGTGAAGCTTTGGTTCACTTAGCCACAATTAAATACCTGCTGCAAGATGGAAAAATCCAGCTTTTGCTAGTGTGTGAAACATGGAGCTTCATTTGAGGTTTAATAAGTAAAACAAACAAGAACCACTCCCCACAGAACACACCCACCCTTCTCGTGGCCTTCTTGTTGAGCAGCCAAGACAGTTTCTCACTGCGATTTCCCACTACCTTTATTTAAAATAATAATAATAAAAAAGAATTCTTAAAAAAGTGTATGTGATTTTCAAAATCAGGCAATCCTTTCCCCCAAAAGCTCCCATTCAGTGCTAACAATTCCTCTTGATTTCAATAGAGGAAGACCCAGGGAGACTCTAAGCCTGTGTGTGAGTCTTCACGCTGTCTCCAGCAAGGAAAAACAGTGAGACAAATTTCTCAGTCTCTCAGCTGCCTTCCACTTTTCACAGGACACAGACTTCTCCTCTTTTCAGGTGATATAAGGCTAGTTTTTTTGGGAGTAAATAACCCAAGCCACAGTGGCAAGATTTGTCAGATTGTTCCTTGAAAGTACCATGGGAAACTGGGCAGTGGAATGGAACTCACTTTGCAACCTTGCTGCCCTTTAAAAAATACAAATAATAGAGCATTAAAAATATAATCATATCTAAAAAACAGATTAGAATGAGTAGACCTGCTTCCCAGGTTGTCCAAAATGTGGAAAATCATATAACTCCAACCTTAAATTTTTTATCCTCTCAAAACTGACCCGACAAGGTCCTTCAGGGGCAGGGCATTACCAATTCCTGAGCGAGAGATGTTTTGTCAGATACAGAGGCTGGGAAAGAGGCCAGGATCTGCCATCTAAGGGTTAGCCAAGCATCCTATTTATAGACTGTTCTGGTGACAAATGAAAGGTGAACCTGCCTGGCCAGGGCTGAGGGCAGAGCCTGCCCAGGAGGGGCTGAGCAAAAGTCTGAGCCCAAACTGAGCTGTGCCAGCTCCCACCCTCTGAGCAGTGCTGTGTTATCAGTTCTGCCTCAGCACAGCCAGGTATGAATAAAATATCACATGAATACATTCATCACACCTGGAGAGCTTGTCTGACACACTGAGAATCCAGCCAGCTCTGTTTAATAAAGAGCTTCCTTTGGTGCTTCAAAGGACCTGCTCACACCAATCAATTGTGTCTTTCAAAAGCAGCTTAAATTGGACTTACATCCATTTTTAAATTTATTTATTTTAACAAGACCCAACAAGGGGACAGAGAGGGAGACTCCTCAGATGGTGTCAAATTTTAGATTAGTTCCTGTAATATGGGAAAATCAAACGAATTTCAAGCTATAGCAAGAGTGATTTTATATTTAGAAAAAGGCAGCTAGGAGTGATTTGAAATGCAGCCTGGCTGAAGATGGACAAATGGGCAATAAATAGATTTCCAAGTTGTAATGAGGAGGAAGTAATTGGTAAGGGGATGTGTTTATCCTTGCAGTGTTGCCCCAGAAAGGGTTTGTCTGTTCCCACACACAACGTGGGATGAGCAGTAGAGCCTGGGATAAATCCACAGGACCTGAGGACACATTTGGTGACTTCTGGAACATGAACTATCCCAAAGTAACAGTGGGGTAGAGAAGAAAAGACAAACCAATGAGGAAAAAAAGAGGAATATTTATTTCTATTTCACTTCCCAAGATGAATATAGCACAAAGCCATTACTTTAGAGCTCACTCTGAATTTAATTTCAATGGCACATTTGGGGGAAGAGCTCCTGCTCATCACAAAGGTGTCAGACACCGTGTGGCAGTGGTTCCCCTTGCTCCAAGCATTGAGCAAGTTTCTACATTTTATTTTAACGTAATGGGTTTTCCCCTGTTGGATGAATCACATCCAAACCAGGTTTATATTTGGCTCTGTAATTCAGCTCCTTCCTCCGTGGCCTTTCAGGATGGAAAGCTCTCCCTCTTCTCTGCCTCCTTAAATGTGTCATCACCTTCTCATTTTATTTTGGTGTCTTACCTGGTTTCCAACTTTCTCGAGGTATTATTTTGATCAGCTCAACTGTTCCAGCCCCTTTCTGTGTCATGCCTGGCATAGGAAGGGCCAGATTTTCAGGGTGGATACAAATCTGCATAACTCCAGTGAAAATCATGGAATTCAGCTGCTTTTTTGCAACCTCTGGATGTGACTGACAGATCTTGCAAGAGCCAGACGAGGTTTTGATACACCCTGGATTGTGCATGTCAGAGTGACTCAGAGCCTGTGGAGGTGGGAATAGTGCCTGGGCAAAAACAACATTTTACCCTTTTTTGTTGTTTTTTGTTGTTTTCTCTGCTAAAGGTAAAAGGATAAGCTTAATTAATTTTCAATGTATTTTCCCTTCACATTCTAACTCTCCTTCCCATAATAGTTTTTCCTCCAAGGTGTCAATAGGAGCATCCTTCTCTACAAAATACCAATCAAGAGGATTCCAGTTAATTGCTTCCTGCAAACCCTTATAAGCTAAACAAGCCAATCCACTGCTCTTTAATTCCCTTTTGCTTTCTGTTATTAGGGGTTGGTCAGTGCTTAGGGATGCTGCTGATAAGCTAATAGCCGATTAGGACTCTAATCACGTGCCATCTGGAATGAAAAGATGACTCCAGGGAGAAGCAGAACACAGATTTAGTGTTACTGAAGGAGAGAGATGCTGCAGTGCTTGCAGTGTGCCTGTGGAGTGGCCAAGGGGGACATGGCAGGGGTGGCCAGGCCCTCTGTGCCGGGGACAGGGATGGGGACAGTCCCTTTGCTGCTTTTGGTACAGGCAAATCTCCTGTCCCCTCCCCTGGCTGGGTGCTCAGGAAAGGCAGAGCTGGCTTTGCTGCATGGAACTGTTGCCACTTCTCTTTGAAGTGCTCAGGGAGTATAATCTTGTTTTTCCAGACTCTCATCTACCTCATATCAGCTAAGCGTTGGCAAACACTTCAGTCCTGCTTGGGAAGGTGTGAGAAGAAGATTAATATGTCTGTCTTTGACCCCAAAGATGGGTTCTGCCTCACTTTTCCCAGACAGGGTCTGGGTCTTTGTGCTACAAAACACTTCTCACCTCAGTGAGTGCCTGGAACCTGTGAATATCTGAAAGCCAGACTCCAGCAGCTCAGGAGAAGTTTCCTTTGGGTCAGTTTGAGTGGTCAGGACCTGAGTGCCACGACTTGAATGCGAGGAGCACACCCCATCCTCCCTCCCTGTGCCTGAGATGGTAACAGGCATTTGGGATATACAGCCCAAATCCACAAAAGAACATCTGCACAGCCAGGCTCTGCTGCCCACAACCTGGGGGTCAACAGAAAACCTCCATTATGGTGTGTAACCTCAGGTTGGAAAGAGAGCAGGCAAAGAAAACAAAAGGCATTGTTTAGATGGAGTCCTCTGAGCTCCTTTCTGAGGGCACAGGGCAAATCACAGCTCAGTTATCCGGGGGTAAAGCTGTATCCTCCCTCCAGCTGTGCCCAGCTAAAACACCGTGAGCAGGCAGCTCCTGCCTCTAAGAGCAAGGGAGCTGCTCTGGGTCAGGACACAGTGCAGCCAGGCTTTCACCTCATGAAATGATGGTGAGCTTCACCTTTTCGTGGTCTGTGGCACTGTAAAAATGGCTGTAATTAAAGAAAATCTTGCTTTGGTTTTGTTTTTTCCCAGCGTGTGTTTAAAGAAAGCGTTCGGGGTGGGGCACTGTGGGATGGAGAGGCACCAACTCCAGCTGGAGCCCGTGGTGGAGGAGCTGTCAGCGACCAGAGGCTCGATGAGGGAGGTCAGCATCACTCCTCCAAAGACAGAGAGGGAAGGCACAAAGCCCTGGAGCAGTGCAGAGCTGCCTGCCCGCACCAGATAAGGGTTCTGCTGGACTGGGCTGCGTGAGCAGACAAGGCTGAGGGGATAAGCACAGAGGTTTTGTGTTCAGGTAACTCAGTGCACGGTCAGGAGCAGAGCAGGGTCACCTCAGCCAGGGACTGTCCCCAATTCCTCAATGCAGGCAGGTTTTTCTCTTCCATGAGTGTGAATTTTAATGGGTGGAAGAGGGTGTCGGTGCTTTTTAATTTTTTCTTGATGGGATTATTTTTCCCAGTCAAACATTTGGTATTTGAACAGTTTATTCAACCAACTCTGCCACTGCAGCCCCTCCTGCCCAGAAGGTCTCAGCATCTCACAGCCTGAAGGGTGGAGGGAGGAAACTGCCATTTTCATTTTACAGGGAACTGAGGAATGGAGAAACAAAGTGATTGATCAAGATTAATCTGTGGTAAAGCAGAGCCCCCCATCCCAAATCCTACTTTGTGTGTTAGCCTTGCTCTGTATGCCTTTAATAAGAACAGATTTAGTCCTGGAAATCAGGCTCCATTCATGCTCAATGCAGTGTGAAATCCTCCACTCTTTACTACATCTCCGGAGACTTGGGTTGCTTGTATGTGAGATCTGGCTTTCAGCTCTGGCTCCTGATTTTAATTTCTATCATCTACAGGTGCTTGGCTCGAGAGCCTGCCCTGCTGCTGGTCCTGAATGCTAATTCCTGCCACGCTGTATGGAAGAGCTGTTGTAAATGTGATAAGGAAGCACTGGGAGCTAGTGCCAGAGTCTCAGCTGATTGCAAACTGATACTGCTGCCTTGTTTAAGTGGAAAATTAGATGGAAAAAAATCATTAAAATATGGTAGACATTTTCTTCAGGCTCTTTTGAGGGCTGCTGTTTGTCGGTGCATTCCAATAAGATCTCTATTCCCTATGCCCTTGTAATACAGAGCAACTCAGTGGCCTGTCAGAAAGTACATGACTAACTGCTGTATTTTCTCTGTTCTGTTGTAATTAAAGCTCCAGGAATGTTTATGGGATTTGGGCCCTTGCTTTTAATGAGAGTTGGACTCGTTCCCCCATTTTAATCAAGTATGGGACTGGTTATTATTAACGTAGCACTTTGGATGCACATGACTGATTCCAGAGTTAATGAAGATGGATTCTTCTCCCAGAATAGATTGCAGGCCCAGGTCCTGCAACCTCTGATTGTGAGGTGTTCATGAGCTGCTGCAAGATGACAGAACTCTGAAGATCAGCAAGAACTGCCCCTCCTGAGGATGCTCTTGTGGTGGGAAATGATTAGAAGACAAATGGGATTTTCTTGTTTTGGATAAAATTTGAATTTGGTCTAGAAAATAAGAAACAGCAAGAAATCAGTCTTGGAATGGCCCATCCCTGGAAGTGTCCAGGGTCAGGTTGGATGGGGCTTGAAGAAACCTGGGATACTGGAAGGTCCCTGCTCATGGCAAGGGAGTGGAATGGCTTCAAACCCAAGCCATTCTGTGATCCTGTGATTCTGAACTCCAAAACCCAGTTCGTTCCAGGCATCAGGTTACTGAGTTCTTGACACTTTGCTGTTCTCACTCCCCATCCATCACACCCACCAGCCTGTCTGTGGCTGCACCCTGAGACACAAGCTCAGGCCTCCCTTGCCACAATATTCCTTCTTCTTGTGTCCCTTCTGCCCTTCACGTGCCCTAAGGCAGATCTGCACCTCCATGTGTCTCCAATTGCAAAATAAAGACACTGCTGTTTCTTGCTTAGTTTGACACTTTTCAGGCAAATCACATCCATTTTGTCTCTGTGCATCTTTGTGCACAGTGGTGCATGATGGCAGCTGGGGGTTCTTGGAGACAGAATAATAGAAATACTGAGTGAGAAAAATAGGGAAAAATAGGACAGTGTGAAGGGCAGGGATAAAATCCACAAGGTCAGGAATTTCTGGCCATGTCTGGCCTGACCAAGTGCTGGCATTAGTCCTGCTTCAAGCTGGAGGTTGGATTAGAGGCTTCCAGAAGCACTCTCCAGCCAACACTGCTGTGATCTGGAGATTATGCATAGAGTCTGCACTTCAGCACATGCTGAATTTCACCAGTTCTAAAACAGACAAGTTGGGTGAATAAACTTACATCCCCTGAGGTTCATCCCTCATTTGCATTGGCAGAAACATCCTTGGTGTTTAATCTCCAGTAAGGCAACGTGGTTGTGCAGTGAGAAAAAGGGAAGGACAGAGGGGAGCTCCCCAGTTTGTTTCCATAACCCACACCAGCATGGACTGGCCCAGGGTGCCAGGTAATATGGCCAGGTTACACTGATTTAATGAGGAATCTTAAGCAAATACATTTCACCATCCGAGGGGATGAAAACACGGACAAGGTTTTCTTCTCTCTTCTGCTGAGCTGAAACTTGTCATGCCATGACTTGATTTTATTTGATTATGTGCTTACATGATTTGGCAGAGAAACTGCACAAGTGTAGCACTTGTCTATGGGTCTGTTGAGATGAGATGACGGAGTGCTGTCTCTGTTTTGGTAAGAGCAGCCCATCACTGGGTCATCAGCAGAGAGTGAAAATCGTGTCAAACCCTCTGCTGTTCAGCTTCAGGCTTCCCCTGCAGGTTTCCTGTGGAGGCTGTGAAATGTCCATCCCTGCAGACATTCAAAAATGGGTTGCAAAATGGCCTAAGCAGACTGGTCTAACTTCAAATCTGGGTCTAACTTCAAATCTGGGTCTAACACCGATGTTCTCTCTATTTGGGAAGGGGGATGGAGCAGGAGGCTCACAGGGGTTCTTCCAGTTTACAGCCCTTCATGGTGTCACAGGGGGAAAATGAGCTGAGTTTTCCTCAGGAAAATCACCCAGATCAGCACTTACACAGGCAGGGCCCATATGAATTACAGTGTCAGGAAAAGTCACCAAAGCATGAAATTCCTCCTTCACCCTGAGTGTATTGGAATTGATTCATTCTCCTGAGAAATGTGCTCATGTTTGGCACTCAATCCATTCATTTCTCTTTCAGTCTGCACTGAACACCCACATTGAAAACTTGGGGTTGATCCCAGCAGTTTTTTTTATGTGAAGTTCTGTGCAGGTTTGTAGATCCAATGGCTGGAATGAGTGATTTCAGTGAGCAGCCCTTAAAAAGAGAGTGATGAAATATCCTTTTAACTTTCCATCTTTCTAATCTGTCATCATATTAGAGCAGGCATGGTAGGCTCTGTGCAATCAAATCCTTCCACATTCAAGCAGTATTCTGATTTCAAGCAATTGGTGTACAAAATTCCAGAGATATTCTGTTCCTTTTGAAAATTTCACAGCTCAGGACATTCCCACACTGAAGTCTGTGTGACTCCTTATTTTTCTAGCTAGAGTTTAACTAATCTTACCCTGAACTGCCAAAAGCTAGAAGAGTTTTCAGCATAAATATATTTTTACCTGGCAGTAGCAGCTACCCTCTCTTACCTGTCAATAATTTGAATTATACCAGAAAAATTCATACCAGAAAAACTTGGTATGAATAAGACCCAGTGTATCACCTTTCATATTCAGGTGTTCTGCTCCCAGGCAAAGGAGATTTTAACTGTTTGATCATCCACACTATGTCTTATTCTTCCTGTAGGATATAATGCTCCATAGAAGCTGATCCATGCTGAATGACTAGCTCTTCTAAAATGCCTTTGAGAAAACAAAATGGTTTGATTACAGCTTCTAAGTCGTGAAATCATGAAGAAAAAAAGGAGGGAATTGGAATACAGAATGTGCCAGAACTGGTCCTTTTCCCACTGGTTTCTGAGGACTGGGATTTTCCTGTTGGGATGACTCTTGGCAGTGCCAAGGGCAGCAGCATCCTGTGAGTGAGGAGTTTCAAGGACTGCAGGTCTTGGGGACACAAGTAAAGGTCTCAGGGACAGCCTGGTGCCTCAAATACTCCTGTAAAACTACAGAGTCTCCCCTGCTGCCGAGGGGGTGGCACCAGAGTTAAGGAAATGCAAACCCATTTCAAATGCAAATACCAAGGCAACAGTTTGCATTAAAAAATAGCAGCTCTGAATGTCAGGGAAAGAGTTTTAGAGGCTTCGTCTGCCTCATCTCAGGCAAGTTGTCCAAATGTGGGCAGGCTGCTATTTCCAGAAATCTGGGCTGGAAAGGGAAAAGTTGTTTGGACGGGTTCTCTAATCATTTCCGTGGGAGCAGTGACCTGGGAGAGCTCTGACCTCCCGTGAGAGACCTTTGTGGGAAGCCCGGGAGGATGGGCTGTGCAAAGTGGGATTGCAACAGCAGAACTGGGGAGAAGATGGTCCAAGCTTCTGCAGACAGTGAGAGGATGATTTGAGAATATGATACAAACTTGCTGAAGAGCGGTAGCAGAGCAGGAGATGTCTGGCAGTGCCGAAGGCTGGAGTTTGAAAAGCAGGAGGAGAAGCACCAGGGGTGGGCCAGGATTGACATTGTTTTGGAAGAGGAATATTTAAGGGTCTTGTGTCACTGTGACCTGATACTTCTCCCTCATGTGCTGTAAAATTTGTTTTGCTCACAATTTTTTTTTTTGCAATAGGATTTCAGGTTAAAAAAAATAAAAAAATTCACAGAGCTTTCCAAGGAAACAGAAACTGATGTTACCTCAACAGCTTCAGCCACCCCTTGCCAAGTTCTGCTCTGGCACAAACAGGTCCCTTCCATCTGCTGTGTATTTCTAGCTCTCTAAATTGGTGTTCTGTCCATGTGATCCATTCTCTGTAACAGAAAACTTCATGGGCCATTTCTAGCAGCTCACTCTGTCTCTCTGTCCCTGGCTCTGCAGACCATCACAGGTTCTCTGCCAGCACAGCCCCTCGGGGCAGGCAGCTGTACAACTCCAGGGCTGGGACCCCCAAAAATGTCCCTGAGTCACTTCAAAATATACAACTCCAGGTGGAACAGCATCTCCAGCAACTGAAGAAACTGTGATTTGCAAGATGTTTGGTTCCTCCAGGGCATTGTGCTCAGATCTAGAGGATGGGAATTAATCCTTTCGAAAATACTACCAGTTTCGCTTTATTTTAATTTTGTGCCCTGGCCACCATTACAGTTAAGAATAGCTGTAACTGCTGTTATTACAGACTGTTTTACCCACACACACTTCTTTACAGACAGGCAAACTTTCACAGAACTCTTCTTTAAAAATAAGTTTTCTATTGAAGGAAGATTGGAGGCACTGGATAACATTTTCTTTAAATTGTCCAATTAAAACCAAAGTGGCCAAGAGCTAGTAATCAAAGCAGATGTTAGCTCAAAATCTAAACCAATTATTTTTAAAATCTGTTCTTGATGGACTTATGCTAATGAACTATTTTATTATCATGAGAAATTGTAGCTTGTGCTGTGGTTTTAACAGTCTAATTACAGAGATAACGCTTGTTTTGTGTGCCCGTGATAAGCACAGACTTTTAATTCACTCAGCAAATAGTGGCATGACAGGAATTGGCCAGGACTCTGCATCTGCAGCTCTACAGAAGGCAAAAACCAGGAGCTCTCAACATCTGAAGAAGTGTTCAGAGCTCCTCTGTGTCCTCTCTCCATGGGGGATTAATGAGTGTCTCCAGCAGAGAGCTTCTTTCAGTGCTTGTCCCTGTGTAGACCTCAAGGAAACTGCCTTGACTGCATAGAGCTTGTGGCTGGAAGTTTTAGGACTAACAAATATTTAATGTATTTATTCATTTTCTATACCTGCCTTTACTGCTCCAGAGAGGGAGAGAACACTGGAGATGGTATCACTGAGATGCTGAAGAGCAGACTGTGGTGCTGTTATGTTGGCTTTTGATTTCCAAACAGGGAACTCATTAAATGCTTTTAAAAGTCCTTGAGAAGAGATCAGATCTTCATAACAACCCCAGGCAAGGGGAAATCTCTGCCCAGGAGGGAGAGGTCAGGGTCAGTTTGGAGCTTTCTTCACAATCCCTCTGGCTCTCTGCCCACATGTCCATGAAAAACAAAACTTGGATTTTCCTTTTATTTTGCCAATGTTACTGCAGATACTTTAGCCAAAGGCAAGAGAACAGAACCTCTCTTTTCCTCTGTAGAAGTTGCTCTTTTTTATTTTTTTTTCTCTTGGCATAAATCATACCTTGCACAAAAATGATAACTACAGTGCAAGGACCCACAAGAGCAAGGATTTCCAGAAATCAGGCACCAATCCCATCTGCTCCCACATCTATGAGATGCCTGGAAATTTCTCTGACCTCACACTAACACAACATCCATAAACAGAAAAGTTTTAAGACTTTTTCCAAAACCATGTGAGCAAAGCTCTGTGTGTTGCCTTCAGTAGGGTCTGGCTTTATCAGAATCAGGAATCCAAAACTCTGTTTATGCTCAGTCACAGCCACTAAAGTTCCAGTCCCTCACTTGTCCTGTGATTCCCTCCATGCCCCAGAGCCTAAGAATAAAGCTGGTTTATTAGTGGGATGTCAGCAGTGCTTGGGGGCACCCTTGTTGCTGTCCCACAAGTCACAGGTGACAC
Source organism: Poecile atricapillus (assembly GCF_030490865.1). Classification (NCBI taxonomy): domain Eukaryota; kingdom Metazoa; phylum Chordata; class Aves; order Passeriformes; family Paridae; genus Poecile; species Poecile atricapillus. The sequence goes on from NC_081263.1 coordinate 6,254,982, forward strand.
TGGAGCCCAGATGAGTGGCTCCTGGGAGGGATGCTGGGAATCCATCCCACAGGATGTGGGGGTGATGAGGCTCTCACCAGCTCTCTCATAAAAACAAATATCTCCAGTGGAGCTGCACCCCTTGAGCATCAGCCAACAGAGAACAAACAGCCCCTTACCTGGACTCTGCTCCAAAAGGGCTGAATTGGACAAAACCCCCACTGGAATAAGTCTTTATTCAGAGTACAGAGGCAAATTCTGCTGCCTGTGTTTCTCTTCTGCCTACATCAGCTGCCCAGCCTGAAAAAATTGCCAAGCTATAATCAAGATATTTTTCAAGTGACTCTGACTGCTGAATAAATGTGGAGGTCATGGGGCTGTTTTCTCCCTCCTTCTTCTAAAATCTGTTTTCATACAGATCAATATCTGTGAAGACTGAAGGAGAAAACAGGCTTTGGGAGTCAAACCTTTTCTGCTTGGAAGCAGGGCAAGAACAAGAGGCTCTGCAGCAGTGCTGTATTAAGGAGCAGGATTTATCATTGCAAGCCAAGGTTGGCTTCTCTTTCATTCTTCAGCTGGATCCTTCCTTTCAGTGACTCTCATTTCTTCCTTGTACAGCAAGAGAGTGAATGCTGAATAAAGATCAGCACCTGGCACGTCCATCCTCTGACAGTTTAAAGGAATTGTCTCTTTTCACAGCACAGGACTGAGCTTTCATCCCATCTGTTGGTACTGGTGGTTCCTGGGTACTGGAAATCTTAGTAATTAAAGAAATTGAAACGTTCCTTGCTTTCTATTTTGTTTTTCCAGGTCCTCATTCACCTGGGATGATAGAGGTGCAGCATTGACATTCAATCACTTTGATCAAAATTCCCATTTTGCAGGCAATGTGGTGAAAACCCTACTTAAGATTTACTCCTACACAACCCCATAACGTGGCAGATAATATTCTCAAATGCTGCTGAACTTTGTGTTGGTGATATTGGGGTTTTTTGTGCCTCCTGTGAGCTAAGCCTCAGCCACTGGACAGCAGCAGAAGCCTTCACCCTGTCCCTGTGTGTCCCAAAACCCTCATGGGAGAGCACAGGTTGCCCTGTCGAGCAGTTTGGGATGCTGTGGGGAAATGGGATTCCTGAAGAGCTCATATTTCTGCAGAACCAGCAGTGCTTATCCCACATTTGCTGAACTCCAGCCCATGAAAACAGCTTTTTTTTTTTGCATTTTGTGCAACACCACCTCACCCACTTAAAAGCTGCAGAAATTTGATTTGCAAACAATCTGCAATTTATTCCTCTCCCAGCCACCCCATTTCTCTATCGAACACCCTCCCTATCAATATCCATCACAGAGCATCTCCTTCAAAGGCCAGCTTCAGCCTCCCAACCCTCTCTTCATTAGGAAAGGATGAAGTAAATCAGCTCTTCAGCAGGTCCCAGAGGCTTCCAGGCTGCGGTGGAAGATGAATTGCACCATTGCCTTTTATGAGTAATGCAGAGTAGTCACAGCAGGGCTTTACAAAGGGCCATACATCTTCCCAGAACCGTGTGTCCATTAGCTAAATAGCTCTGCCCCTCTCAGGACAGCCTGCAGTTGTACAAGATGGGAGAAATTGTGCAGTTATCCCTCCAGCTGAAGTACACCCTGTGTGGGAGCTCCTTCCTTCCTCACAGGACAAACCTGAGGATATGGACGGGGTGAGCACAGTCTCTGTAATCTGCAGGACACAATGCAGGTGAAAGAGCTCAGGGTCAGCTTACCAGCACTGCATGAACAAATATCCCAAATTAAACATGTGAGGAGCCATCGACTCTGGAAATAAAGCTCCTGCACCCTCTGCTGGGGAGAGGCTCGTGGCTGCACAGCCTGGCACACCAATTTCACAGGACTTCAATCTAAAATTCCTTATTTTACCATGGAAATACTCGCAGGGATGTGGCTGAGATGGAGAAAAGAAGACAGGATCTCCACCCATCCCAGCCCTTCCTGCCATGCCGAACAAAAAGCCTGCAGACCTCAGATGAGAAGGAAGCCTTGAATAATATATTCGATGCTATCAATAAATCATGTAATAAAACCGAAATAATGTTTCTTCTCCTCCCATCCTCGGCTTGAAGGGTAAGAGGCCAGGAAACATTAATATTCCTGTCTCTGGTTCTTCCCACGCAGTAGCTTTTCCCACTTCACAGAACACCCCATTCCTTGTGAGAAAACATGTTTTGCCCCATTTAGGAACCCAGTTTCACTGGATGCCTTTATTTTTACCAACAGTGCTGCTTCCTCTCTGCAAAAAGCAAGGGTGAGGCATCCTATGGGAGGCTTGTTAAATCAGGGAAGACCCCAAATTTGTCTGTTTTCTTCCCTTATTTAGGAGAAATGAAATCCAGATGCTTTGGGCTACCGAGGTGGGTTGGGGCACAGCCTGTGTGTATGCTCAATTCTGGGAGCAATCTCCTGCCTCTCCCTGGAGAAAACATCTCCAAGGTGATGGAGTTGGCTTCCCTGCAAGTCCTCACTGTGTGAATTGGTGCTGAGTTATAATCCCCATCAGGAATGTGGGCTGAGCAGGAGCTCAGCTGGCAAAGGGAGGGAGTGAGGGGGCTCCACCGAGGTGATGCTGAGCAGCCCTGGGTTTCCAGCTCAGCAGCAGGTTCCTTCTGCCCTCTAGGGTCCAGCTCCGAGGAGGGCTGCTCACCTCACTCCCCACGAGAGCAGCTCCAGCTTTTCTGCAGGGTGGGCTGGAGAGGAAATTTCGGCTTTGAGCCGCTCCAAAAGCTGCCCTAATGATGCTCCACTGCTGAACAGCAGATGGGGTTATGTGGTGCACCAGTTCTCCCAGTTCATCTATTGTGCCTTGCTGCTGTTTGGTTTAACCACTCAATTAAAAGTGTATTCATTGGTTTGTATTCATCATCTGACCTCAGTAAAAGCTTCAGCTGAGTCAGGAAAAAGCCAACTATAAAATAATATTTTAGCATTTACCCTTTAAGAAGAAATCAGGACCTGAAAGGACATAGCAACTGTGTTTTTTATTTAGTTTGGAGAACCAGTCCCAAATTCATGTGCTGCTTTTGTGCTCAAAAAGGAATTGAGCAGAAAGCTACAAAACTTAAAGATATGCCAGTATAACAAAACCCTCACACCAGTTACCAATGCCGACCAGTGACAGAGGGAGAAAAAGAAACAGCAAGGATTTGTACTCATTTTTGGTAGTAGAAAGTTGGAGAGATAAAGTGTGTCAGTGCATCTTAAAACATTTGTTCAATAAATCATTGGGAAATGTGTAATTTATAGGTTTGGTGATGGGGGAATATCTAGGACTGGCTCAACTGAAGCTAAGAAATCTCTGAAATCCAAAGTGAAAAGAGGAGCTCTGGGACACTTGTTTGTTTTATTTAATGACTATGGTGTAAAGAATAATCTTATCAGCTTTTTAGGTGTGCCCAAAACCTCCTCTCTCCACCTCTGACTTGTCTCATGCTAACAGTCCTTCCAGGGCAAGGAGATAAAAAAACTTGCTCATGAGTTTTGTATGAAAAGTCTCATGTTCCATTATTCACGGAATCCTTTATTCATACCAAATTACATAATCCTTTAAAGTGTGTCCCGTGCCCTCTTCCTTCCACTTCAATTTCTGTCTGCCTTTCTCTTTAATTATGTATTATTAACTTCCTTATATAAAGAGAGTGACCACCTTGCTGAAAATGGTTTCTCTTTCCAGAAAGACACTTTATGCCCAAAACCACCATTAAGTTACTATTGATGGAAACAGGGTTTCATCAGGAAACAGAAAACAGCTGCCAAGAAAGTAATAAGGGTAAATTATACCCCAGAGCAGAGCTGGAGTAGCATTTAATGGATCAGAGAGATTTCATTCACTGTTCTGCCACTGAGTTATTGCACAGCTTCTTAAAGGAAAAAGGTTTCTGCCCACCCTGAGCTTAAAATCAAAATGCTGGAATCAGGTGTTATCAGGATATAAAGCTGGGCTTGGCTTATTTTTCTCCTTGGAATGAGAAGCATCAGCTTGGGTGTCTTAAACGTAGTGCCCAAAAGCAGGACTGAGATTTTACAAACTGCACCTTAATCTTGCAACACCTGCTTACCCTTCCAGTGAATGAGGAAGAGAAGTTCCATTAATTTTCAAGGAGAATAAATGGTTTAATTAATTGGCAAAAAAAGGAAAAAAAATACCCTGGGATTTCTGCTTAGGAATAGAGTTTTTGGCAATGAGTTCCTCCTGCAGAACTTCAGACTCTCTCACTGCATATACAATTCCAAATAACTGCACTAATTTGAAAAAAACCACTTTTACTTAAATTCTGAAATTTAGTTAGAGTCAGGAGGCTGTGCATGGCATCATCACTGAGTTACTGAAGGTAACTGGCATCCTGAAGGGCCAAGAGCTAAACAGCACTGAGGGCAGATTGTTCAAATAAAAATCAGTTTCCCTTGAGGAGCTGTATCTGTGAGAGGACCAGGTAGATCTGTTCCCATGATAGCAACTGCTCTCCTAAGGGACATAAGTAGTTTGTATTCATATAATTTTTTTCTAAGACTCCAATATTTACTTCTGCTGCAGGGAAAGGACCTTTCTGATTTTCCCAGACTATCAGGAGGCCAATACCCAAGGAAAAGCAATGCCTCCTCCTGCTGGTCTCCTCTCTTGGCTTGGCAAACGTGTGAGAGAAGGCTGCAGGTCTGCTTGGCAGCTCTGCTCTGGCACAGCAGGTGCCACGTCTGGCTGCACCAGCATCCCTGTGGGATGCAGCAGGACAGTGTTTGGATGCTGTTCATAATCCTGTGCAGACTGGGGAATGTGCCTCAGCAAAGTGAGAATTTTCCTGCTTATCTCACTGGTGTGAAACCTAATGAGATAAAGTGTAGTGATGTTATTGAAGCCCACTCAGTGTGCTGTATCCATTGGGAAATGCTCACACCTGGACTTCTCTAATAGCTCTGGGGAGGATGGAGCTGCTGAAGGCTTCGAGCCAAGGCCTCTGGCACAATCAGGGGCTGCTGTGCCTGGGCACACCGTTCATTCTGCCAAGCCTCTGTCACTGCCTTGCCCAAATGACTGGCAGGCTGTCTAAAACCCAGCCTCTGGATCATCCACATTCCCATGCTACATCTTTGTGGAAAAAAGTATCAGCACGGAGGAAGGGATTTTGCTTTTTCCTTTTCTCTTACAAAGTGGAACTGCTGTTCCATCAGCCAAGATCTCTACAGGAAATACTGTCAATCAATCCCCTTCGCTCCTCAACACTGCTCCAAAATCCAGCTCTTTTGATTTAGGGCTGATGCCTGGCAAGTGAAGTAACTCATGGGTAACTCTGTTCCCAGTGCCATTTCTCGGCTCTGAGCCCACCTTGATGACACCAACCTCCATTTTTAGCAGGGTGATAAGGAGCTGGCACAGGGAGTGAAAGGCTTCTGTAACCATCTTTTTATCTGTCAGGATGTGGTTGATGGTGAAGCTTAAGAGAGTCAATATTGTTTTAGGACTCTGAAGAGGCAGTGTCCTTGTAACTAAGGGCATTTGAGATTTATGAGCTTGATTTTATGCTCAGAAAGAAAATATGTGCTCTAACACTGGAAATAAAAATGTGTTTAAATGAGGTTTAAGTTAGGAAATCAGGTCCCTATTTCTCTTCTCTCCATCAGCCATTAAATACATCCCCAAAGTACCAAGAAATCCCCATAAATAAAGAAACAAAGAGAACAGAAGAAGTGCAAAGAAAAATAAATGTGTATTTCATCTCATGAAGGTTAAATCTCTGGTATTTTTACTGAATGCAAATTTTCCATTCTGATGCTTCGAGGCTTAAATTAATGATTGTGATTATTTAATTTTCCTCCATTTCCCTTCCAGTTGCAACCATCGCTGTTGGTTTTCACACCACACATAAAGAGTTTTGCAGCTGCCACAGTCATTCCTGTGAAGGTACAAGCTGACCCACGCTCAGTGCTTCAGTGTAAAAGTCTGGGCTACGTTGCTTTTCCACGGTGCTCATGTAAAACCATGTATGACTGTGTCTGTCAGCTTCCAGCCAGTCCCTTAGGAAAAATACAGGTCATTCCCTTGGCACCTGTCCCTATAAAATGTACATTGCACAAAGTCATGATTGAAATGTACAGAGGAAATTACACATTCACCAACAGAAATAAAAAGAAAAAAAAAAAAACATAAAAAAAAAGAAGAGAGAAAGGAAAATCTGATTGCTATTTTACAAGAGAAAAGTGTGTCTCATTCCACACATACAAAATGTTTTCAAATTGTACATAAGTACCAAAGGCATTATGAGAGATTCTTTGGAGATGAAACGAAAGTGCAAGAAAGCCAAGGCAACAGAGCAAATGAAAGGAAGCAAAGCAGCAGCTGTCTTTGCTTTCTAAAGGACAACCAAACTTCCCGGCTCAGCCCAGCCCCGGAGCTTCCCACGCGGGAGGCGCGGGCGTGCGGCCCCACGCCCGTCCCAGTGGGAAATTCACCTCTCAGCTCTCACTGTCAGGACAAAAACATCAACCATTTCCAGCTCAGGTAAGGCCAAATGAGCCAGATGCTGTTATTATCCATGGTAGTGTCAAGGTATCTCAAGGAAGCGGCAACACACTCCAGCAATGGATGTACCCTTTGCTCAGTGACCTGTTTAGGGCTGAAGCAGCTCTTACAGCTGAGAACTTTGGACCCAGAGATGAATTTCAGGCCAATACAAAAATTTGATTACTATTTACTGAAGGCATCCAGCAGTATTAAACCGGAAAATTAGCTGTTCATGCCTTTGTTTATTTAGATTAAACACTGAAGGGTAAGCTCTACCCAATATAAATCTTGTATCTGTGAAAATACTGGCAAAATTCAGTCCTAGAGGATGGTTTATTTGGTGAGGCTGGTGAAATCTCTGAATAGGGGCTATTGGAGTCTGTGGGCTGACCTGCTTGGAAAATCAGATTTATCAGTCCTTTCTTCCATAACTCTAAGATCAAAGATGGGCTTTTAATATTTCTTTTCTTAAACATCTCTTACCTAGGTTTTTTTTTAAATATAGGCAAAGGTAAGACCCACGGGGCACTGGGATCCTCTGCTTGGGCAGTAGGGTTGTGGGAGACCCTGGCACTCTCACCGCTGCCGTGGGACAACCTGGCACAGCACATCAAGACTTTGCCCTTGGATCTCCAAAAGCACAGGACAACTGTTTGGCCACACATTTTAGGAACAGGCTTTTTGGACTTGAAGTTGGCACTGGCCACTCTATTATACTTGTTTGTTTGAAAGGAAGCCAAATAAATTATCAGTCACAGAACTGCCTCACTCTGCTGCATGGCCTGTGCTGCCTTCAGAAGTGGGATTTCTCCTTGGGATGGCAGTCACACACCAATCCCCCCTGCAAATCTTCCTTTTTTGAACAAAACAAACTATTGAAAAAGTAATTTGGTTTTATTTTACCCACTGTCTCACCTCCAAAACAGAATTTTTCTTCCCCCTGTGCATCTCAGATGCAGCTTTATCTGTTTTGATAAAGATATACCCACATGCACATACAGCCCCACGTGGGTGCGTGTACTCCAACCACATGCACACGCTTCTGCAGCCAAAGTTGTGTTGTCCTTTTATCTTGCAGGTTATGACAAAGATAAACTGTGAGCTTCATTCAATCTGTACAGAATTTACAGTTCAGATGAATAGCAATGAAGAATATATAGGAATACAGTAGCTGTTAAGTATTTATGGGCTGTGTGTGTTCGTTTTGTTCAGGTATTTTTTAATTAGCATCACAGAGGCAATCTCGTATTTTAGCTTCCTGATAAAATCTGTTTAAAGAAGCATTCAAATGCAGTGAATTTCTTAACAGAACAGGATGTTCATTTTTTTTCCCTTTTCCCAGCTACGTTGAGTCACATCACAAACCAGGCAGGTGACACTTTGGTGTCTGTTCAATGCACATATGTGGATTGCATGTAGAGATACCTATCAGCACGTGGCATGTAATGTGCAATCTGTGTGCAGTACATGTGGATAATGTGCCAAAGTGACACCAAGCAAGATAAATTTCATAAATACAGTGTCTACATTGGAGAAATAGGAATATAGTTTTAGTGTGTGGAGTGTTGTTGCTGTATAACAGTGGCACCCACCTATATGAATTACTGATAAAAGAATAAAACATTTATAAGAATAATTTATTGAATCTCCTAAAGCATTTGATACACCACGCAGCAACTGCAACTATGTTTAAAATCTGCTCTTGATTTAAAATAACAAAATCTCTGTCATTTATCAGCTATATCTTGTTTTGCCTCGGTGTTCCTGAAAGTCTCAGGTACTCTACACTGTGCGTGAATTTTTTGAGAAAAAGTGAAGAAACTTCAAATTTTAGGGGTTTGAGGGGAGGGAAGAGTAACCAACAAAAAAAGGTCTCCATCCTGCCTGATGACAGGAGCATGAAGTAACTCCAGCTCCAGGGAAGATGCTGGAGCAGTGTGAATTACCAGACAGGACAGAAAAGACCTGTCACCAGCCTTGATGACTTGTCCTCAGGTTCTCAGCAAGGCTGAGCATGGTGTTTGTGGAGATGCTAAAGAACCAAGACCTCCACACCCCCATCTGTGATCAATCCTTTCCATGAGCATCACTGCATATGGAAAACACTGGGTCCTGGCCACTGTGTTGGTCAAGTTTAATGGATTACTGTGAAATGCTGCTTCTGTTCTAAAGGGAGGTGCCCATGGCATGTTAAAATAAGGAGGTATTTTCCCATTGTGGCTTGCAAAGCTTGTGCTGACCTTTTCCTGTGTGGAGTGGGAAGGAGAGAGCATCTCCCCATGTCCACAGTCATCACTGTCAAATGGAGCTGAAATTCCAGCAGAGGCTTTGCTGGCAGCCTGACATTCAGCCTTGTTTTGGGGTCAGAACCATCCAAACTGGAGGTTCTGGCATGGCTTCTACCTGAAATCATTAACCTGCCCTAAAATTATAGGCGTAGCTACAGGTAAAATCCAGCCTGAGCTTGGCACTGAGCTTTGGAAAGCCTTGTGAGCTCAGGTTTCTCAGATCCAGGCAAACAGATGCTGCTTGAACAATTCACCTGCAGCTGTATTTACAGGAATTAGGAGAGGGCAAAATGCTTCCAGGTTCACTGGCAGCTTTGGAAACAGCACAGCTTGGACCAGCTGCTTTCCAGTTCTCCCCATTACTGAGCTGGAGCCTGGCATGCACAGCCACATCTGTGGGTTGCCAAAAGGGACAAGGGTCTTGAAAACAGCTCTTGCTTCAGGGAGCAAAAACATCTGCACTGGTAGAGCCTGTGAGCTCTCCTCAGAGATGTTCACCTGGACAAGAAAACCTGAGCCAGACCCTGATCCCTGTTTCATTTTAATAATCTAAAGCCACGGGGACAAACCCTCACAGGGCACAGAGACAGCACAGACCCCATCCCCATATGGAAAAGCTCCAGCAGAACAAACCAGGGATGTGTTGAGGCCGTGGTGGCTCAATGAGGAAGCAAAGAAATTGCCAATAAAAAGCAAAACTGTCATGCTAACAAAACATAAAGGCTCTCTGGTGCATCTGGTGATGCCAGGCCGAGTCTCAGAGCAGAGTTTTGGCATTACAGCTTCCCTGGTAAATGGTCTGGGCAAGGAAGGGGAGGATATGGGGCCAGGGTCAAACTAGGTCATGGCAGCAGTGCCAAGAGATGAGAGACTGCAAAAACCAGTGAGATGGACAAACCCTGAAGGCCTCCTGACAGCCTGGTATTGCAGTGGGGAGAACACTGACAAAATATTTATGGAGATGAAAATGCCACTCCATAAGGAGAGTGAGAGATGTTTCCTTGAGGAATGGTTATGGCACAGCTGCAGGGTGCCCGAGACCCCCAAGGCTGTAGAGAAGGGTGGGTGGAATTTCCAAAGAGTGGTTTCCAAGGTTTGGAATTCACACTCTCCCCTGTGCCTCGGGCTGTGCTGCAGGCACAAAAGCACCTGGCACCCCAGGGCTGGATGCAGGTGAGGGAATCCTGTGGGAATTAAACCAGACATATGGCAGGTCCCACACATGTGGGTTCAAATGGCATCTTTGAAATGAAGACCAGGCCTCCATCCTTGGCACTGCCTGCTCCTCCAAACCCGCAGAAGGGCTATCTGGGATGCTCTTTTTCAGAGGCATCCTGATGGAAAGGAGGTTGTGACACACAGCCAACACAATTCGTATGTTTTCCTCCCCATTTACACGTTTGAAGGAACCACAGGTACAAACAGTTTTTTTACCCCGTAGTCACAAGCAGTAGAAATGGAGTCTGTGCATGCTGTATCAGAGGGATGGGTGATGACCAGTTGCAGCATGAAAGACACTTGGTATATCAGTGTAACCTACAGAAGCACCGCAGCACCCTGCGAGGTGGCTCACTGGGAGGACAGCCTCTCCCCAGGGTGATGCTTTTGGCAATGTTACCTTGTCAGGTACTACAGCAATCTGGGAGTGCAGATACAGCTGGAGCATATTGCTGTCTACTCATCTCAGGCTGCATGCAGTAGCAGGCAAAATTGAGAGTACAGTCAGTGAGATAGTCCAGAAAGCACATTCATAAGTTAAAAAGGACCCCGCTGCTACCTAAATTCAAAGCGTGATTAATAGTGTATCAAAAGGTGTGTGATCCCTCTCCCTCTAGACACTAAGGTAAGGCAAGCAGTATTGTGTCACTGGGGCATCAAACACTAAGATATACTAAAGAAGATTCCTATGCAGTATTATTATCCTTATTATTAAAAACCCACCCTGTTGTTATTGTTAAAAAAAACAGTGAACCCCCACCCCTGCTCTGAGCAGGTTTTGCTCCGTGAGGCAGAAGAGTTGGGGTGTTTGTGTGCTAAAAGCAAGGGTTTGCTTTTACACCTCTGAGCAGCAGTGACCCCGTGGGGCTCGGAGGGGCTGCTGCCCTCAGCCCTCCCCACAGCCTTCTCCTCAATGCTACCTGCAGCTGAAGGAGCTTTTGTATCTGATTTCCTTGTTTCTGGCTCAGGAAAAGGAAGCTGATGAGAACAGAAGAGGCTGACCCTTGATGGAGAGAGGATGGAGAGGATGCAGACGTGCAGCTGTGCGTTGGGAAGAAAGGGTTGGAGGCTCAGGGCTCGCTCAGCCTGAGCATTCACATGATGGAGAAACAGAAATCCTCACCCTGCTCCTGGGCTTTTCGACATGCCCAATAAAATACTCACTGCTAAGGGTCTTTGCGTGGCACAACTTTGGGTAAATTCCTTAGGAATTTCAGTTTCTCTTTTAATACTTACATTTTAGTCTTAGCAATAACATTGCTGTGACCACGGTGGTCTGAAGATAGCAGGAAAATGAGGTTTCCAGTTGCTCCCTCTTGGGAAAAGTATGAGTGAAGGTGTTTTTCTTTTCTCTTGGGCAATTATCTAGAAGAGGAGCATTTGTATCTGAGGTGATGCTCTGGCTTCTCAGGTAGATTATACAAACTTTTTCTAAAAATTCACATAATTTAAAATTTTAAAAATCAATTAAAAATGTAAAAATATACCTATTTATCCGTAAATAGCAATGACCTTGCAAAATTCATTTGGACCTATTCAGCAGCATTTGAAACAAAATGCCTTTTTAGAAAATCTGACCTATCACATAGTCTGTCTAAAGAAATAGAATGGCTTTCTGAGCTGAATGAAAGGTTTGGTTTTGGTAAGCTCCTTGACGTTTTTTGCTTTAAAAATTGTTATTAAGAAAATGGGTCAACAAGGAAATTCACATACAAAATCTGCACTTGAGTAACATTAAAGTCCCTTCCCAAATATTGGGAAATTTGACTTATGGCTGTTTTTCTGTCTTGGGGTCACATTATGAAAGGCCACCTTGCAACATCTCCAGCCTCATCCCCCGTACAGAGAACTCCTCAGACCACCTGAACTCACACTTGGACCTGAAGGACCCAAAAACTTACTGTGGCTTCATGTCCCAGCCCAGGCATTGCTCCATCATGTAGGTGGGCCAATTGCAGGATTTCTTTCCAGACCTAGACCCAGATTATGGGAAAAAAAAGCCCAGAGGTTTCTTGGAGAGCAGAGCTCAGGCCCTGGTCCAAGGTCACGGCTTCACATTCAGCACAGACACTCCTGGAGCCGAGTGTGGGCATGGGCAGCCTGGAGCAGTTCAAGATGGTCTGCTGGAAATTTGGCTTTCACATCTTCAGCTCTCTCACTGGACTCCTCTGTCCACACTTAACATTGCCTAGAACTTGTTTCTGTCCTCCAAAAAATATGGAATAAGATTTGGGAGGAAGAGGGGAGCAAAGAGTAGCCCAAGAGAGGCTCAGCAGAGGGACAAAGTTTGCCTGTCCACCCTTTTAAAAGTCTTTGTCATCAGGACTGCCTTATCAGCAACCCAAAACTGATTTATTCTCTTGTAGTCTGGTGGTTAAGACTTCTTGTGGGAGATTGCCACCAGGAATGTGTGGTACAGACATGGGGGAGCTGAGCCATTAGAAGGGAAGACTTTTCAGAGAGTATTGGACTATGATTTAGGAAAATAATGGAATTATTTATGTCAATAAGCAACAAGCAGGACCTGTCATTGTTTATGCAGGCTTAAATAATTTCATGGAAGTGATGAGCATTATTTGTAGCTAATTCTAGTGTAAGTTAACCCCAAAACCCATGAGGTTTTGCCTGGATGAATGAGAAGTGATGAGTTATGGCATGGTTGTGCATGGGGGTGTGTCAGAATTTCTTTGGTATGACACCACAGAAAAATAGATCTCATACCTTAAAAAAAAAATTCTATCTGAATTCTATGTGAATTCCATGTGAAATGTATATAAAACCAGTTTTCTGCAATCACTGATGATGGGACAAATCCAACAACTTTTCAATATGCAAGTCAAAATATATTTATAGATTCCAGTGCAGGAAGTTGAAGAGGAAAAACTCAATTTTTCCTATGCAACCCCTGAAGATGAGTTTTAAGGTCCCTTCCCACCCAAACCATTCTGTGGTTCTGTGAATCGATGATTCTGTGGTTCTGTTACTAAAGACCAGGCATGTACCTGTGCTGGAATAGGAGTGCATGACTTCATCCTTATCCTCATCCTCATCTGGTATTCCTGCCTCTGTATCACACCCTTGGTGCCAAATTTCCAGCAGGCCTTGAAAAATAATTGCAAACAAATAAGAGAATAAATCTCTGTTATCTCTGACTTGGACAAAATTTGGAGTGAGCAACTGGCTGGAGCAATGTTGATTTTTGCCTCACCAAATATCACTTCTATTCTTGTGGTCGGTAGAAAGCCCAGGCCACCATATTTGATTTAGGACCTGCTGACACTTGTTCTAGCAGAAAGGATCTCATTTTGGAGCACACCAGAGGCAAATCAGCACGATTTACAACCATTAGGCATTTAAACTTGTCTCTGTGTGGAAGTCAAGGGCATCACTGCGTTAATTCTGCACAAAGAAATCTGGAGCCAGAAGGAGATCTGGAGCACAAAGAGAGAGGGGAAAACTGCAGAAGTTAACAAAAACATGGCTCAAGAGGGGAAAGAAAAGAACTAGCGTGGCTAGAAGCCCAGTTTCTCCCTAATAACAAGGTTTTCCCCTCCTGAATGGTGAAAAATGGCAGGGAAAGTTGTGAAGATACTTCCCTCTTCCTCACTCTGTGATAAGACCTGTGTGCTGGCCCTGGGCATTAGCAAAAGAATGGTTTTATTTCCTGTCTGCAAGTTGTCAGACTGCACCCACATCTTCCCTAAGGCCAAAATTATCCTGGGTCTCCCCTGGTTGCTGTGTCTGGTCAAGCAAACAGGAGGAGAGAAAAAGGCTGTGAGTCTCCCTTCACCCCAAGCAAATCAATGTTCACCCTCTCAAAGGCCACACAGAAATGAAGTTGTCACCTAAATATCCTTAACAGGCTCTTGATATGACACAGGGAAAATGTGGAAAGATGGGGTTTGAAATCACAGCAGAAAACACATGTGGGATTTGGGCTGTGGATGCACAGCAAGGTTCAGAGGCACAATGCCAGCCCTGGTGTCCCAGCCCTGGAAACAGATCCCAAACCAAACCTCTCCTGATCCACCCCCTTGCAAATAAAACCCCTAACAACTTATCCACGTAAAGGATCACTTTGTGGCTTTGTTTTGGTCCCAAAAGAAACTTTGAGCATCACTTTTCCCTTCGCTTTCCCCCAGCTGAAGGAGCTGCTGAGGTTCCTGGCAATGACACAATGACCTTTCCAAGAGGAAGTGCTTCCACAACAACGAAATGGGGCAGACGGGGATTGGCACAACTCGCGGGCAAGCACGGGCAAGAGGCTTCTGAAAGACCATGAAGAAAAAAAGCAGGGCCTCTTGACTCAGCTTGAGGGATCCAAACAAACCAAAGGATGTCCCGAGAACGTGGGGGTGAGATTCTTGGCAGGGCAGAAGAAGGAAGGAAAGATTTTCACGGGCATAGTATGTGCAAAAGTGTTCAGGCACAATGCAAACTGTAAGAAAAGTGCCCACTCTGACCAACAGGGCTTCCAGAGGATGGAACTCAGCACTTAACTCGCAGCAAGGCAGGGACCACAGCATCCTGCACGTCCACCCTCTCCCTTTGTCTGGTGGCTGTGCCTCCCCAATAGCGCTGCTGGCCATGAGAATGGCTTGGGATCATGGCAGCCCTCCAGAGGGGATGCCTTTGGTTTGTCTTTGCTTTCAAAGCACCCCCAGGTCCCTTGTCAGCAGAAGGAGAGATAATTAAATACAATACATGGTTTAAAATATAAAATTCCATCCCCTTAGTCTCTTGTCCTCCTTCTCTATCTCATTTCTCTGTTCTCTGGATTGTCCCTCTTCTTGCACTCAAGCTCATATTTCTGAGTTTTTCCTAAGATGGAATCATTTCCAAATGCTCTGGTTCTGAGCAGTACCCCAGCAAGTCCCACTTAAGGCTATGTCTTCTTCTCATGCAAATATCCCAGCCACCATCCCTCTCCTCCAGGGGCCCACACAACATTTCCATGTATTATATTGGAATTATGTCACCTTCCTCACAGCTGATGAGGAACCACAGAGTAACAATCCCTCATTATTACACGTGCCCTGAAACCCAAGCCAGAAACAGACATGTATTCTGTCTGTGACTCCAAAACACCTAAAAGTGTGATCAGCTTCTGCCATGACATAGCAATTCCCCCCTAACACTTGTCAGCCACCAGTTAATGTGATCAACAAAAGCCCTGGCTGGGTGATTTATTCCTGCCCTGCGCTTCTGAAGATTCCCAAGAAATGCAAATTGCTTACTCTGCGCCATGGAAATTTCACCTAATGATCTTAGAAAGAGAGTATGAAAGAAATCTGGACTTCACGGCTCCAGTTCGCTCATCACCGTGACCTCTTCCAAAAATGCAGGCTTGGACCTGCTCATTCCCCCCCAGAGTAAGCTGCAAGAAAGTATCTGCCAGCTAAGGGTGCCCTAGAAAGAGGAAAGCCTTAGCTGTGGATCTCCTGGAGAAGTTCGGCACGTGGACAGCTGGAGCTGCCAGCGCTTGGACGTGGCTCGGCGGCTGCAGGGAGGCTTCACTGCCGGGGGGCTGACCAGCCCATGTCACTGAAGGGTCCCTCGCCCGTGGCTGACCTCGGGGGGGGACCACAGGGTGTGCAGAGGTCAGAGTCGGTGTCTGACTCCCCTTCTGCAATGTAGGGTCTGATTTTGGCTACGGCTGCATAGCAACCGTTGTTAAGGATGTCCAAATTCTCTTTGGACTGGGAGATGCTAAAGCCGCTGAAAGAGCGCTCCAGTTCCTCGTGGTCCACCGAGGGGATGGAGATGGACGTGTCGCTGTCTCTCATGGCACTCTCGTGGTGTTTGGTTGTAATGTCTTCGTTCCTCAGGTACTCGGCGCTCGCCCGGTGCCCGCCGCTGTAGGCGGACAGGGAGCGCTCGTGGGAGGGCGGAGGTGGGATCCGGACCAGCGAGCCGGGGTCTCCGATGGGAGAGGAGCCGTGGCTCTGCCGCTGGCACGACGTGGAGGGCGGGCACGCGTTGCTTGGGGCTGGTGGAGCGGAGAAGTTCTTCTGACCCATGGAGCTGGTGGACCTGATGATCTTGATGATGCAGCCGTTCTTGTCGATGTGCTCCCTGCTGTCTTCGGGGCTGTGGTAGGGAGGGGCTGGGTCTGGTTCTTTGGACCCAAAGTAAGCCTCTGTCTCCGTTGGTGGGATGCCCATCCGCTGCATGTAAATGTTCACCAGGAAGTCCAGCTTCTTCTCCATGGACTGAACCTGCAAAAACACCACAATTCCAGCAATTCATGCAGGCTGAAGCACATTAACATCCTGGTTAAGAGCAGCTTCCATCGAGGCACAAGTGTGGGGCTGGGCTTCGTAGATCACCTCCACATACACTGACCCAGAGCATCTCAAACTTGTAGTGAATATTTAATTGCTCTGTTCTGGAGGGTTTAATTCTCCACCCTTTTACAAGGCTTCCCTTGTTACATGATTTTCCTTATCTAATCTCTATCTAATCTTTATGACAGGCACCAGGTTCTAGAAAAGCTGAAGCACACTTGCTTCTTCTAGCTCCTTCCTGAACTTTCCACTTGTCTGGGCTCAGAAGGCCATTGGAATTTCTGAGCCTTAAGCTCTAGGAAGATTTTGAATCTTCAGCAAGGCCAGCAGCTCCAGCAGCCAGCCTCAGGGACTCATTTGAAATGTGTCCAGCATGGTGGAAAAGAAACCAATGTGCTGTTTTCAAAAAATAATGCAGGCTTTTGACAAACTCACTAAAGTAGACTCAAAGTGCCCAGTTTGAAAGTAGTACTTAGGCTTCCAAGGCTTTTAGTTCCTTTTTATAACATCCACCTTGCTGATTTTTCAAAGTATTCTGGGCTCACTTTTTTTAACTAAAAGGTAATGTCCTACTGCGGGAAAAAGGCAAGGAAAAACCAACACAATGCATGCAACACCCTCTGACAAGAACCCCTTCCTGACCCCAGATACCTGTTTTTCAACTTTTCCAAGCCTGCCCATCATGCTGGGGTCTTCAGGCAGCTCCCCTTCTGCTGGCCCTTTGGTCCGATCCTTGTCAGTCATGGAGGATCCTCTCCCAACGATCTGGTCAACTCTACCGGGATCAGAAAATCCCCCCGCCCCCGGAAAAGGACCTGGAGTCAGTTGGGGGCAGCAGGTGAGGAGGGCACCACTTGTGCCTCCATGGGACAAAGCAACAGCCTTTCTCCCCAACTAACACTCCAAATTACTCACAGACACGCAGTGCCACTGAAGTGTTAATTCAGATGCAAAATTCAGAGCAGTATTAGCAGAGTTTGAAATTATCCATTTTTGTTTATACAGATAAAACCTGGCACATTATGCACAGTAAATTTACCCACTGCAAAGAATTTCTTTTACTGGCTTTCTTCCAAATCGATTAACTTCTTATTTGCACTGAGAAATTATTATTTTGGGGGAAGATCAGGTTTTCTGTCTAGCAAATATCAATGGGATGTTTTTCAGTCTTTGCAGCAGTTTCCTCTCCTCAGTGCAAATGCCCATGTGTAATTCTCATGTCCATGAAAATCAGCTGCTTGTCCTAAGATCCAGACAAACAGATGCAGTGATAACTTTTTTAGTGGAATTCCATCAAGGCTGAATTTGGCCAGAACTCACCAAACATTATCAAACTTCATCTCAATGCAGTTCTCACTTGTACTGCTAGATGTTTTTTATTAGCAGGGCACCCAGCTGGGAGCAGCAGACGAGACTCCTGCCAAATCAGCTGAGAAAGGTTACCAGGCACATAATTTGGTACTGACTTCTTTACACACATCACATTTGCACGTCCTTATGCCCACTATGGAAACACCTGGGTTGATTAACAGCTCCATATGCAGAGGAAGGAGGAGAGCAGAACCAGTTTGGAAGCTGGAACTCAATTTCATTAGAGGCATCAAATATAAATTTCTGGAGAGTAAACACTGGAGCTTCTCGATCCCTCCACAGTCTGGGGAACAACTAATTTTTGGAATAACTTCTTAATGGCAGCCAGGTTTAAAGATTAATTCTGTGCTGGGCAAACTTTACTCTTGCATAATGCACCAAACGTAAGGGTGGCAGGGGGAAAGAAGGGTTAATTAATCTGACTGAAACCAAGTTGAGGTATCTTGAGCGAAAACTCAAAATGCTTCTTACGCAGTTCTGCAGTGTGGGCCATGGGTCCATGCACCAGGAGGAGGAAAAGGAAGGAGCTGAACACAGACAGACAGGGGAAAATGAACAAACAAAAACCAAGGAAAGGAATGAGACGTGAGGCTATTTCCAACACAAGAGCCATCTGTTTTCTTCACACTGGACAGGGACTTCATACGGATGTTGGCTGTTGACACTGAGGGACAGGTACCAGTGGGAATGGACCAGCGTGGCTCCCTTAGCTTATATTAGAGCAACAGCACTTCACAGCACCAGATCTGGCTCAAAGAGATGAAGTGGATGAGCACATCGCACCAAAGACAGAAAATACAAGCCAGCAATCATTTCAGAGTTTAGCTTTGATCCCAGAAGCTACTTGATTTGGGCAGGGATGTGACAGAATTCTGTTCTGCTTAAAAAGCCATGTTTGATCCTTTGCTTAGCAATATAAGCACAGGAGTACAAGGAGCACCGAGTGCTGGAATTACAAGTGTGAGGAATATGCATGCCTTATTTCTCTCTTGTAATGGGAGAAGGAAATCACTGACATTTACAGGAACTTCCCACGAGGGATGCAATTACTGACAGGACATACAGCACAAGAAATCCTAGGACAATGTCGTTACCATGTAAGCAAAGAGCTGTTAAATTGGATACCTCGGGCTACCTTGGTGGGGAATCACAATTCAAGGCGTGGTACAGCCACTGTATGAACTCCTCTCCTGTATGCACAAGCAAGTAGACTGGTAAAACAATGAACACGAGTTTAAAGAGGCCCAAAGTCTAAATGTTACTGAATATTGCAGAAGGCCAAGAACAATCAGGGTGCTCTGTCCTCCTGTCCCATCCAGCACCACACTGACACTGAAATGTGTCCACTAATGGAATGAGATGTCCCTCAGCAGCTGTGGAGTAGAGCAGGGAGGCAGGACAGACTGTGACACAGAGAGGAGAGCCCAACATTGCATTGTAATAACAGAGAGAGTCTTGTGTGCCCTAATTGTAACCTTGCAGAAATCAAGGCAGGACTTCTGTTGTCTTTCATACCTGAAGAGAAGAGCTATCCAGTGAGTGAACCTCACATGGCCCGCTTCAGGGGCCAGCTGGCACTTCACAGATGGAGTGATGGAGTGATCACTAAGAAGAGCACTAAGATGCTCACCTTCAAGGAAAAAACTTGCCTTTAGACCTGCTGGGATTTAGGAGCAGGGCTGAAGCCCTTCACAGAGCTCGCCCATAGATCATCCAGAAGCCCTTTCCTATTATACAGTTGACAGCAGAGCCCAGAATTCCCACTTGATTCATTCCCTTTGTGTCTGTACCTGAGCACAGTCCTGACTCCTGGGGTGCTTGTCTTCCACAGCTCTGAGGAAGCAGAGCCAGGTCTCGCCTCGGAGGCAGGGCAGCACCAAGGATGGTGCAGGGGGGCAGCTCTGGGCCTCTGGCTTCAGTGCAGAGAGGGGAGAAGAAGGTGAACCAAGTCCTTCTGTCTTTATAGTCTCAAGGTCTCCCACCCCTTTGCTTCCCATGGCACAAGCTGGACCACAGGAGAGTTCTGCTACCCTCAGCAAAGCACAGAGATTTTGTTTGTCTTGTCTGTTTTGACTTTTGTTTTTGGATGCCTTGTCTGATTCAAGAGAAAAGAGGAAATTCCTTGTGAGCTCCCAACCCACCTGCACCTAGCTGAGGACCACCAAAGGCAGGAGGTCCTTTTAGCCACCACAAGATTTTGAGATTTTGTCCAAATGGGAAACAAAGCCCAAAAGATGAAGAAGAAAGAACATATTTCACTTTAGCAAGCAGAAGGGGATAATTTATGTTCTTACTGCATGACAAAGGAGCAAGAATCTTCTGAGGTGCCCATCCCACTTCTACACTACAGCCCATGGGGAGACTTGTGTCTTCCCAATACTTATTTCTGCTGTGCCAAATACACAGAGGGAAGAATTCAGCTGAAGCTCTGGGAGAGGCAGCCCCTTTTTCTTCCTTTCCTGGCAGAAGAGGATTCAGAGATTCCTAAGGATGCACGACAAACTGTGCCATCTGCTGTCCTTGGTCGGCTCTGCTGGGCCTCAGTTTGGGAGGGAGAGAGAAGAGGGGACTGCTCTTTAAAGTGGACTTTACTGTCTTTCCTTCTTTCTAATGATACAAAAAAAATGTAAATTCTTGCATCAGCCACAGTGCAGGTTTTCTCATGCTTCATTATGCTTCATGCTAACAGTGCATGCAAAGAGGTGTAATATGTCACCCTCGGGCCAGAAGCAGACATCAAAGGGTCAAACGGCTCAAATGAGATAAAAATGAAGTGTTTGGGAATTGATAGTCAAGTATTTTCTTTTTTTTTTTCTTTATCTCTTATAAATTTTTGTAAACAATCCAGGCATTGAAGCCAAACCCCCTTCATCCATGTCACAGGACTGGCTACTTACCCCTTCATTTGGCAATAAAACTTCCTCTGGACAAATTTTGATCTACAACTGTTGTCTAAAACTTACTGAGATTGCACCTACTGTAGGCTAAATCAGCTGATCAAGGGAATTTTATCCAAATTGTCTGTGTGTAGAGCATGGAGCAAACACCATCAGCCAAACCACAGCTGTGGGCATTCACCAGGATCCCCCTGACTTTGGTGGGAGCTGAATGCAGAAGGATTTTGGCTGAACTGATCAATCCATAGGGTCGAGACAGCTCAAGGGACATCCCTGCCATGATGTTTCTCTGGGCAGAATTTGGCTTAAACAGGGGGTGCAGACTGAGAAGGAGGGGCTGGAGCCATCCATGGGGACCTCACAGGACACATCCCATGGCACAAGCCCACGTGGTGTTGGGGTGATGAAGATCACGGCAGGGTTTTTGGATCTGGGGCTGCTCAGAGCTCTGGCTCCCATCCATCAGCCCCTTGAGCACCTCACAAGTGCCACTGGTGTCTGTGGGAGGATAAAACTGCCAAAAATTAAGTGCAGTATAAGCCTTTTCATGGGTGGGAACAGATTTCAGCAGCCTTCTGTACCCTGCTGCTTTCTGCAGCCACAGCTTGATACCGGGGAAATGAAAAAAAATCATTGGAAAAGGGAGAAATCATGAAAAAAAAAAGTCTAAACATCCCAGGAGACTTGTGGGCATGTGCAAAGATTATTTAATCAGTATTAGAAACTTTATAAACAGTGGGGGGAAAGTCATTAGTGTGAAGCTGATACAGCAACTGTCTTGGACTGAATAAAATAAATATTTCAATTTCAAGCATCCTACCCTTAGATCCATCAATCACCTTTGCTGCCTGTGAGGCACAAGTTTTCACATGAAAATCTTGTTTTTAGTGAAGGCTTGTTGGACATATCATCTTAAAGGTTAAATACAACAAAATCCTGTTGAATATGTATTTTTGTTTTTAAATATAAATGTTTCTGCAGATAACAAGGTTATTTCATTTTCAAAGACTTCTTTCAGCAGGGAGGAGGAATGGGAAAAATTACTTTTCTGAAAGCACTTTTTTCAAGCATAAAGCTTTGGGCTTCTAGAAAATTCTATTTTTTAATGTTTGAGTTAGCTGAGTGGGAAAAGGTAAGCTTTCAATATTCCTTTTACTTACATTTCTTGAGTGAAGATTACTCAGAGCAGCTTAAATAAAAATCAAGAGATTTGTCACATATTAGCTCTTAGGGAGGCAAATATATTTAGGAAAAAAAATATTTGAGGCTAAGCTTATTGCATTTCAAAATCACCTACTATTTCTGCATGGAAAATGATTTTCTGACAAATATTTATACTTGCCTTGTGCTTTAGTGGTCTCAGTGCAAGGAGAAAATGACCTCAGAATGCCCTAAAATGGGAATTTTTGTGAGAATATATTCCTCACTGCTTGAGCTTCAGATATGGTTTTACTTAGGGAGAGAACTTAATGAGAACTATCTTGCTGTGTGGCTGAGGGCTGGGTTTGACTCCTGCTCCTTTTGCTTGGAAAATCAGGATTGATTTATTATTTTTCAGAATATGAATCCCATGGTTTCAGTATTTTAACACAATTTTTTCCTCTGTGGTCACTAGAGTGACACCAGGAAGAAATAGAGTCCACTGCCTTCACTAGCTACAAAACACTTCATTCTTACTTTGCCCACTGAAATAAACTCATTTCTTTGTCCAAAGAGCTGCAGAGGCTCCTTTGCTTGTGTGAGGACGGTGTCATCCTTTAGGAAGTGGATTGTTCACTTTATATTGGTGTTGGGGGTAAATATTCCACCTTTTACGTTTGAAGACAGCCTGATAAAGTATGAGATCTTTTAAAAAGACATAATTTAGCTTGCTAACGCCTCAAAGAAGAATGAAAATAGGAAATAGGCTCGCTGAAGGAACTGATGGTTATTGATGACTGAATGAACATCCCCTTTTTTGTTCCCCTCTGGCTTGAAGGCAAATCAGAGCACACCCAGAGCAGCAAACCCTTGTGAGTCATGATTTAGCAGGCTGCACTGCTAAGTGAGAAATGCCGTCATATAACTGGCATGAAAGGGGTTTGACATTAAGCAAATGAACAAAATTTCAGAGAAAGCGGCATTTTGGTGAATCCTAACCTAGGCGAGTACTGGGGAGACTCTTTGGAAGAATACATGGGTCCTTTGGTTGGATACTTCTTATGCCGGGGAGTTGAAGGGGGTGGGGGACCCACAATCATATCTATCCTGGCAAAGTAAATAAGAAAAAAGAGACCAGCAAAATGCATAATGAAGCAACACATAGAGAAAAGTTGGTCAGAGAAAAGTCGCAGAAAGAAACAACTGAAAAACAGAACGACAGGGAGGGAGAGAGAGAGAATTTGAAAATATATTCCTCTGGAAACAGAAGGCTCTCTCCTACCACCTGGTTGTTGGTGAAAAACCAGAGTCTTACCCACCTCAGGGTAAGATTTGGAGATTTAGGCACCACTGCAACATTATTAGGAGTTCCCCCCACCCCAGATATAACAGGCACCATGCTTTACCCTCTGGAATATATTTGCATATGTGTGGCAATATCCCACTGAGGTGGCTGGATATGAAACAACATATATTCATCCTCCTTTCAGTTCCAGTGCTAGAGAACACATCCTCAGCTAGTTCAGGGAAGCATGAGCTGCTGGGAGTCGGCGAGGAACGCTGCAGGACTGGATAACTCAATGAATGGGAGACATCCATGGTTGGCAAGGTGTCAGGATGGAACACGAGACAATGTGAACACAACACTGAAAAGAGCACATTGCAGACACAGTGACAGAGGCTTTACTGATTAAAGAGGAAAGTGCATGTAAACACCCCAGAAATGTGCTTGGATGCAGCTTTAATGCACCAAAGCCCTGGCTAGGGGAGGTGAGAGCCAGCCCTGCCGAGCTGAGCTGGCAGGCAGAACGTGGGGCTTTGACTGATGAAGGAAAGGGGCATTAAAATATCTGTTCTCCAAGGTGACTTCCTCCCTGGGATGCCCATAGGGTGCAGGGTCCAACATTGGCCATGGCTTTGTCTACAGGGCACCCTTCCAGTTGTCCTGGGCAGGTGCCCAGCCATGGGACCTGCTGGTGCCCAAATGATGGCCTCAAAGGGCTCTGCTCCCATCACCATCACTGATCTCCTGCTCAGTGGGGACTGTGAAACCTGTGAAGCTGCCTGGTACTCTTGGATCCCAAATCTAGATGCTTCATGCTTTTGAAGCATCTCCTGGTCCTCCTGGCTTCCCTGTGAGAGGATGGGTGGTGGCCTTGACCAGCCCCAGACCCTCATCCTCACAGTCCCAGAGCTAGAGCTAAGAGGAGAATCCAGTCTGGTCTTGGACACCTGCAATTCCTTACCCCAACCTCCCCAAAAAAAGCAGAACACCAAAATGCTTTTTCTTTGCAGCATGGCCCTGAAGGCCTGGGAGATCTGGATGGGTGGTGAGGCAATCTGGCACAGCCCTCAGGGTGCTGGAGGCTCAGGAATGCCAGTGGAGATGATAACCCCGATGCACAGTGCCCACTGCAGAGGCGGCCTCAAGGCCTCTTGTTTCAGGTTACCAAAGTTAGGAAATCTCAATCCCCTCCCTCTCCTCTTCACCCTCTATATTCAGCTACACATCTTGGATCTATGATCACTGAATTTGGACTGAACAGGAGTGAGAGGCTCACACAGAGGAAATTCTCCAGGATATTTTAGTCTCCATTGCAAGGGAGAATGTTCCTTCTGGGAAAAGCACAGTGTGCAGCAGGGCTGAGAAAGTTACCTCTGAGACTTGAACATCAAAAATAGCAGAGTTAAAATGGTCTCTGAGAGATTCATGGCAGAACAGAGATTCCTCTTTTTCCCAGTACAACTTTCCTACTTAATTCCTGAGGTTTGTGTCAGCTGTTTGCATACAAAACGACGTCTTATTTCTTCACATTTTCTAACTCTGCCAGGGACTTAGATGGGTCTGAAATTAATGGAAAACTTCCTCAATGGCTTCTAGGGGAAGCTGGGCTGCCACAGCCATCAAGGGAAGCAATTTCATCCTCCAAGTGTAAAAGCAAATGGTGTATTTTTTTGACTGGAGATTGCCCATGGCCAATTCCTGCCACAGTTCTGGATGTCCTTCAAGCTCTGCAGAACTGGAGCTACTTCTGCTGAGCCAACACAACCAGGGGTGTTGGAGGCTTGGGGTCTACTTTTCCCATCAGGGCTGAAGGAGATTAAACTCTGACCCTCTGTTCAAGGAATCAAACTTATGTGTTTGGGTTTTATTTTTCCTTCCAGGAGAAAAACTGAAAACATGGAACCTTCTCGGTTCCACTTGTCCCTTTTCCACATTCCTTCTCCTATTAAAATGAACACATCTCGCCCTAAAATCCCAGCACAGAAGCTGAAATGCAGCTCTGCTAAACCCCACCTACGCTGGTGGGCTTGGATGAGAAATTCCCATCTGCATGGATTCTCAGCAGACTGTGCCACCCAAGGAGGGATTCCTCCTCAAGGGGCTTAGCATCCCAACAGGGGGAGGGAGCTGCTGCCTCCTCACTGCTCTGTGTCTGTGGCAGCAGGGCCACAGCCAGGACACCAAATTTTGTCTTATTTCACTCCCAGAAAGGCACCAAATGACTCACATGAGCCTTAACACTGGGGCACCAAACCTTTGCACCCCGCCAGGAAGACCATGGAGACCTATCCGTGTTTGCTATGGGATATAACATCATGCCAAAAGCTCCCAAAATAAAGCAGGAGGATGAGCCATGATTCTTGTATGTCCTGAAAAGAGAGTTTTAGGGCAGTCCCTGTCCTGCTTATCCCTGTGGGGACCAGCCATAAGCACTGATATCCTCCTTGGGGATTTATCTTAAAAAGGAAAAGAATAAGCTGTAGCTGCAAAGGAAAGTGTCTCTCTCCTGGCAATACCTCCACAGTGAACAAAAAGCAGTGGAAAATGAAGCAAAGAGAGGGGTCTCTTGCCTGGCCTGAAGGTTTTTGATCCGGGAGAGCATGTCCAGGTGCCCAGCTGAGTACTGCTCGATGACGTCCATCACGTCGTAGGGACGAAGGCTCTCCTTAAACTTGCGCTTGGAGACGAGAAACCTCATAATGCTGCAGGAGACAGAGAGCAAAATCATAACACAGTCCCTGGGTGCAGCCTGACCTGCTTAATGGCTGATAAAAAAACACTGCAGGGAGCTGCTTTGGAAGGAAAATGGAATAAATCCCAACCCTGTGGGTTTGGGAGAGGATGCAGCAATAGGAGAGAGGAAGGGGATTGCGGGGGCTGGTGGCTGAAGCCCTGTCTGCGCCAGGGGGGTCCCTGATGCCCCTTGGACTGTCATCTGTGCATGTGCTCTCTGCACCAGTTTTAGAAATGTCAGCAATAAATCTCAGAGCTGGTGAGAACCGTCATTTGGATGCATCCCTGCAGGGGATTTTCCTGTTTCTCCATTTATTCCTTCCCTAAGCAAAAATTGCCCTTCCTGGCAAAATTGTCTGTAAAGCAGGGCAGGCCACCCAGGGGAAAAACAGCCTGCAGCACACACACGTCAGCATTTGCCAGCACTTCTTGGGCTTTACACTTCTTGTTTTTCTCTATAATTTATTCTTCTGGACTGACTCCCCCCTCTCCCTTTCTTACCACACTGCCCTGATGCTGACTTTCAGCCCTGGTGTCAAATCTTCTGTCACAAACTCGCAGTTGCAGCTTTTGTTCTCATCAGGAATGTCTTCTCCAGGGAGGCTTGCTTCTGGGTTTGGGACAGGGAAGGAGAAACACAACACGTTACTGTTTCCTGTGCCAGTGCTGCACAAGGGAAGACGAGGCAGATCACAAAGAGCAACCCCAGGGGAAGCAGCGGAGAAGCCTTTGCTGAGCATCCAGATGAGAGCACTTCCCAGGATGTGCTTAGGGGACATTCAGCAGTGCCAATTGCAGCTCTTACCCATCCCAGTATCAGTGAATCCCAGTGTCATTTGGGTCAGAAAAGCCCTCTAAGATCATCGAGTCCAACCATTCCCCCAGCACTAAACCATGTCCCAGGTGCCACCCCTAGATGTGTTTTAAATCCCTCCAAGAAGGTGACACCACCACTGCCCTGTGCAGCCTGTTCCAGGGCTTGACCACTGTTTCAGTGAAGAAATTTTTCCTATTGTTCAACTTAACTTTCCCCAGCACACCTTGAGGTAATTTCCTCTTGTCCCTGACTGTTCCTCCTTTCCTCATCCTAATATACAGAAATATAAACATTATCACGGTTATCAGAAGGGATTTTCTTGCTTCTTCTAATCATTATTTATAAGTTTGGGTTGGAAGGAACCTTTTAAAGGCTCTCTAGCCCAACCCTCTGCAATGGGCAGGGACATCTTCAACTTGATCAGGCTAAAATACTGAGCGGGGAAGGAATCCCAACACCTTGACTGGCAGCTCTGCCCTTCTTAGGTGGGGAGGGAGAGGATGTTGGGTCCAGCTGGGAATTTGGGGTCCAGCAGGACACCCCAAGCCCTCACCTTCCGAGTTCTGCCGCGACGCCGCTCCCTTGATGCGGAACGCTTGCCGGGCTCGGCTGCGGTCTCCGAAGCTCCAGCTCTTGGGCACTTTGCTCGGGCTGTCCTCGATGCTCTGGTCAGCGCTGGGGGACCTCCTGATGCCCTGAGCCTGTGGAGAGCCTTTCCCTTTGGTGCCAGCACCGCGGGGACTGGAGAAGACACGATCTTTCAAACTGACCTTCTGACTGTTCAGAGAAACACGTTGAAACAAAGACAAAAAGGAGACAGCAGGAGGAGTCATTCTGGAAACCACGCAGTCCTTCCCCACCAGCCATTAGAAACCAAGAGCACTTCCAAGCAGCAGTGACATGTAGCTTTGCTGTTGGCTTTTCTTTTTTTTTTTTTTTCTCTTTCCAATATATATTTTTTATTTTTGTTTCAAAGAAAGCATTGTAGAAATGTTTCCATCATCATGAGTGAAATGGGAATGGTTCATAAGAGAGAGAAAATAATGAGGACTTAAACAGAAGCCCCTCATGGGATGCCAGGGCTGGCGGGACAGAATGACATTAACAATGAGGTTATGATTCCTTAAATCACTGATCGACTCCGATCACGAGTTAGGAAGCTTTTCTTTCACAACTGCCTTCCAAAACACTATGGCTAATAAGAAAATACCAATTAAAAAAACCCCAAACCATCATCTTAAAACTTTTGTGCAAACACTTCACTTCTGGTGCTCAGATCTGTCCTTTCCCTTTCTTCAGCTCCTGTATTTCCTCCCTCTTAAAGCATGATCTGCCCTCTTTGTATATTCCGAAGAGTTTCTCTTTATCTAGTTACATATTGAAACACATAAATACAAACACTGTGCAACTCCTTTGTATCCTATAAAAATCCCACCTAAAAGCTATCTGCCATCTCCCTGGAAGTCTGCTATCGGTGTCATAAACATGGAAAGTAAAATTTTAAAACTCCACAATATGGCACTTTAATGCCTTTTTTCCTACTGGACTCCTTGCAATTATGGTTGGAAAATAAGGTCTCTCCAGAAACAGAGATGATCTCATTGGGAAATAGTGACCACCCAACTCTAATTAGTTTCCAAATTTTGCAATTTGCATTTAAAGCCTTTCACCCAAATTAAGATGCTGAATTTTCATGTGAAAATTTGAGATTTTGTGAATCTTTATGAAACCACAAACTTTATAGAGACAGCATTGGGAAAAGCAGACTGCAAATAGTTTTGGACCATTTCATATTTTCTTAATAGCAATCGATGATTAAACTCCACTGATTAGAGGTTGGACAACCAGTGCAAGATACTTGCACAAATAGCCAATATTTTATATATAGGTATATCAAAACTGAGTGAAGACAGGGATTTAATTCCCAACACTCTGTTCCATTGCAGCAGCCACTTATCATTCATTCTGCTGCCAACTCTCTGCCGCAATTTGCGGGAAGAACATTTCAGAAATTTTAATTTCCACATCACCAACCAAAGACCTGCTTTTTTTTTTCTTTTTTTTTGGTGTGTCTTTCAGCAGCACCAACTTAAAAGTCAGAGCCACACGGCCCTTCTTTGCCTTCAAAACTGGCACGAGGTTCTTCAATCAGAACTTGGCTGCTGGTTTTGAAGC
The DNA here is from genome assembly GCF_030490865.1 of Poecile atricapillus. Taxonomy (NCBI): domain Eukaryota; kingdom Metazoa; phylum Chordata; class Aves; order Passeriformes; family Paridae; genus Poecile; species Poecile atricapillus. The sequence goes on from NC_081263.1 coordinate 6,283,713, forward strand.
AAAGCAAAACGCTGCTCCCTTTTCCCAGCCGCCGGCTGTTCCCTGCTGACAGGAGCAGACAACAGCTCCAGCCAGCAAAGGAAGAAGATGTGACTCGAGGACGCTCAGGGAGCAGATTTGTCGAGTAAGAAGGTGCTATTTTTACAAAGTCACTTCACATTGCGAGACAACAAACATTTACAGGGAGAGAAAGGTGCTTAGGCAGCGTTTTGCAGAGTTGTGTGGGGAGGGCATCCCCTGGGCTGCAGGGAAGGGTTGGCTGCGGCCACAAGCTCAGCAGCAATTTCACACTGAAAGATGGATTGGAGACAAAATAAAATTTGCTCATGACCAAACTAAAAAAGGCAGAATTATTCCAATTAAAGATGAATTTTAATTCAGGTAAGTGCTGGGGATTGAATTTCCAGTGTGGTGCCCACCTGCAGGGGCTGTCTGAAAGACATGGGATCAGCAGAGCTGAAATCCAGGTCAGAGGTACAAATCCACACAGGAATCTGGGAACAACCACATGCCTAAACACCTTTCTGGAAGTAAGCCTTCGTTACTAATGCTACCAAAACCATTGTACATAATGAGCCAAAGGTTTCAATGAAATTCTCACTCTGAGTTTCTTGGATTAGAAACCAGATTGAAATTTCGTCATTTGATTCTAAATAGGCCAACTGGATATTTTTTCTTTATTTTTGTTGATTTTACAGAGTAACATTTCTTGAATCCACTCTGTTTCAGTAGCACTGTTACTTTGAATTACCTCTTTAAAAAGTAAGTTCAATGAAACTGCTTTAGCAACACAGCAATATTCAGGATTCAAAGTGATGTCTTTGTGCCCTGTCCTCTGCTGAGCTTCTCCCATCACCAATCCCAGCATAAAACCAGTTGCCTTCCACTGAGTGTGGCAGGGTCTTTTCCTTGGAGCCTCTTTTCCATTCCCACAACAAACGTGCTACAAATGTTTGCAGGAATCACAAAAAGCCAAAAAGGAAGGGTTGAACTTGGTGAGGGATACGAGCAAAGAGTTTCAAGCCCGAGAGCATGAGGAGCAACACATTAAAAAATCTCATAGAAATCTGATGAACAATTGGGATCTGGGTGGGTTTTGTTCCCAAGTGCTCACTAAGGAAAAAAACCCAACACTTGATGTAAGTTCCTTGTTTAAACACAGACGACATGAGACACCATGGACAATTGAATTTTTCTTCTGCCATGCAATTCCCTCATTGGAAATGACACCTGGAATCACATGCAAGTACAATCCCTGCAGAGGAGGATGCTGTTGGGGTCTGCAGGAGCTGGTAGGAAAAAAAATCCCAAAGGAATACAGACATACATAGGAATATATGTTGTCAGCTAATCCAAGATCATGTTCTCACTCAACCAGAAAGTCATGCAGAAGGACGCAGAGTGTCTCAGAGAGGTGTTTGGATGTCACTCCAGGATGGTAAATGAGCCTCAGTTGAGTGGGGAGTGTTGGTGACATGAAGGCAAGGACAGCAGGGACAGATGGACGCTCACAGTCGTGACAGTGGCACGAGCACAGGGCGGGAGCTCTGCTCGTGCCAGGGGAAGGAAGGGAAAGGGAACTGTGGCTTTGCAACCAGAGGCACAGATTGGGGGAAGCCACAACAGCCCTACAGGGTGTGGTTTAATTCTAGGTCCTCATAACCACTCCAAGTGGCACATATGAACACAGACTTGACAGCAAAAATTACCTTTCCAGGCTGACTGTGGGAAAGTTTCACAAAAATTAAGGTTTTGACTTGAATTTTTAACATAGAAAATGAGCTAATTTTTCTCTGTTTCCAGTCAAAAAATGAGAGTCCATGCTGGAGAAACTGGATGATGTTCATGGCTTTAGTGGGCTTTGCATTTTGTTTAAGTCCAGCTGCCCAGCACTCAGCAGAGAAATGCACAAGTACTGACCTTCAAAATGAGCTGCCATCAGCCTCCTTAGGATGCCAGGGGCTTAAGCTCCTGTTTGAAATGCTCTGGTTTGGGGTTCATTCCAGTTCTCTATAGTATTAAATCAGCACTTTAAAAAAAAATGTGGACTCATTACATTAGCAGTAATTTTAGATCAATAGAAAGTATCAGTTGTAAGGTCTTGTCATTGATTTTAAACTATGCTTGAGCCATTACTTCATTTTCTTCTCAGCTAGCCAGGGTGAGTTGGATTAACACAGACTCAGATCCATTTCTGCATCCAAACTCAACCAGTATCAATGCTCATTCTTCTGAGAAGCTGTGGCCAGGAGAAAAAGGTTGTCTCCTGTCAGTAAATGAGGGAGCTTTTTTAAAATCAAGAATTTGTGCTGAGCTTGTGGCATATGAGAACAACTCATTAAAACCAGGCAGGAGTTCCAGGAGTGAATGATGGCCTTTGTGATTATCACTGGGCTCCAGTCTGCTTGCTGGTGTGGGTAAGAGGCAGAAACCAATTACTGGAGACATGAAGAAAGGAAAATAAAACAGTGTATGCAAAATTTGGTGTGACTAAGACAGAAACCAAGAGAGGGCCCAGCTCAAGCCTGGTTTGCCTCCAACAGTTTCAGAAAAAACATTGCTAAAAGGTGAATTCAGCCTAGAGAAAGCAGTTTCTAGAAGCAGAGAAACCTGGGCGTAAGGGAAACAAAACATCAGCCAGTGATTGTGTCATGGTGAGTAATCCCTCTCCTTTTCCTCATCCACAACCACGGTGCTAGACTTGGATGGGAGCCACCGAGGCTGTGATGGCAAAGACTGGAGTTGCACCAGCCCTGCAGCCACCACACAAACACAGGAAAGCACAGGGCCTCGGATGAGTGAAGGGACACCACAGACATGGTGTAACCATGCCTGTAACCTTTGCTGTCCTGCAGCATCCTGTTACAATCACCCATCTCATCCTAATTCCCAGCCCTCTCCTCCCAGACTGATGCTGAGTGCTGTCAGACGCCACATCAGCCGCATCCTGCATCTTCTCCCAGCTGTTTGCATTTCGGGAGCAGAGCAAAGGGTTGCACCTCTGAGCTGGCTGATCATTCCCAAACCAGCCTCCCAAACCCAGAGCCACAGGCCACTCAAGGGCTCTGCAAACACCTTTCCTTCACTGCCCTGGTGCCCCCATCCCACTGTGAGGTGCCCTCATCTCTGAGTGTGCCGGGAAAGTCTCTTACAAAGCAGAATACAATGGAGCTGATAATCTGGCTTGGTGTAGTTACATTACTGTCTAAAAATGAATGTGATATTGCATTTATTGACTAAAGATCACTGGTTTAGTACATTAAGAAACCACAGCTTCTAAGGAGTTTCCTATTAATTTACCTACATTGAGTTTTCCATGATTGCCTCATGGTGTGCTGTTATTTCGTTATGTGCATCCTAGATGAAGGCTTTTAGCACTCAGCCTGAGCTGCATCAAAGTGCTGGCATCTGCCCCAAGAGTTTGTGCAGTGGGGATTGTTGGCAGACACCCAAGGGTCCAGAGAAACAAGACATCTGAATTATTTTTACATCCCTTCACAGTTAACCCACAGTTTTACTAAAGCACAGGGTATATAACACTACATTCAGGACAGATGCAGGTTACAAAGATGCTCTTGTTGAACCCCAAAGGTTCAAGGCTCCTTTTTGACTGGAAGAAAAACAGTCTGTTACCCTCCTTTTCAGACTCTCCAATAGATTAAGAAGATATTGAGGTAACACTTTGTTTCATCCTCCCTTTCCCTTGCAGAACTCAAGACAGGGGAGATGAAATGAGGACGACAGTGGGACAGAATCCAGTAGAAAACGGAAAAAAATTACACTGGCTTTAGCAATTAAAAATCCATGCCTAGGAAGACATGCAAGGAAGACACTGAGATCAGAGTGGCTGATTTTCCAGAAAACAGAACTAGACATGAACAGATGAGAGGACAGATTACGAATAGCACTGCTCATTTTCATCTCTGCCAAAAACAACCTCAGTGTTAAGCAACTGAGAGGAGGCTTTCTCTGGGGAGGAGTTCCTGCTCACACTACACCTCCATACATAAAACAGCCTCACCTGGCAAATGGGAACACCACAGAAGTCAGGATCATTTTTTCCAGCTAGACTATTGACCAAATCTTTGCCATTTGTCTTGAAATGCTGCCTGTGCAACTGATGATCACCCGATATTTACCCACACTTTTCAAGGCTAACCTTCAAGGAAGGCCACAGCACCACCAAATATGTAGCAGGAGGCTGACTCAGAGGTTCAGGCTATTTATCCAGATGTAAAGGATTTCCTACTGTGGAGAAACTGCTTTTTATGAACCCTAGATCATGCACCACTCCTCTTTGTTACCCATTCAGAGATGGGATTTACCACTCTACTTCTGAGCACCTGGTACACGCACACCTCAGCCATGTGAGTCTACCCTCTAGACTGACAGAGAATAAAAAGAGCCAGCAGGTCAAAAAATAGCAAGAAAAGAAAAGATACAGGTTGAAACAATTAATGAAGAAAATCAGAGATACAAATACTGTTAGAGCTGCAGTTTTATACTTTCAAAGCTGTAGTTTGTTGGCTTTCTGAGGGATACAGAGACTGGTGATTTTGAGAATTAAAACGGACTCCAAAAAAGAGCATGCAAAAATCCGAGTTCACAAACATGCGGCATCACTCAGTGCCCTGCCACTCCTGGGCTGTCCACCTGCCTGGCTGCGGGGCGAGGAGCTCGGGGGTCCCCTGCCAGCATTCACAGCATGCAAACTCTGGGCAGTGGGAGATCAAGAAGGTGCATGTTTGCTGCTGAGGAGCAGGGGTGGGGGCAGAGACTCTTCCAGTGCAGGTGTGGAAGTATTTACGCACAAGATAAGATCTGTGTGTCTGTGTATATGGCCATGGGTGCACTAAGGGATGCTCCTTGGGAAGTCCCTGAAAACACCTAGCAGTTGTCAGCTGGATGAAAAAGATGCAAACCCTGCTGGTACAAAGCCCTGAGCTAAAGCTGTCTGTCCCCCTCGGGGTCTAGAAACAGAACCATTCACAAGGCCAATGTCAACGCTCAGGGGAGCCCGTGTCCCCTAGGTCTGGTGGGACAGGCTGAGATTAGTCCTTCTCTAGCTGCGTAGTAGAGGTGCTAGATAGGCAAGCTGTGGCTTCCAAAGGCCACCAGGCTAGGAAAGGTCAATTTGTCATGGTCAGAGAGCCAAAGGAATGGTGACTGAGCAGAGGCAGGAAGCTGGTATTTCTCATGCTACTAACTGGACATTGCTGTACAGTGCAAGTCAATTTGCAAGGATTCCCTGGACATTGAGGAGAGATGGAGTGATAGGGAGGACAGGGTCTTTTGAAAAAAATTACAATTTTTCATTTTGCTTTCTTTTTTTTTTTTTTTTTTTCTTTTTTTTTTAAGTTTTCCATTATTTGTTGAACTTCATTTCCTGGCCTCCTCCCTTGCTGAGCAAACACTGGCTTTGGCTTGGCCCAGCCCAAATTCCCCATCCTCATCCCTTTGCTTCGTGTGCTCTGCACAACTGGCAGCCAGGGAAGGCTCTAATTTCGGGGCGGGCACTGGGGAGGCTCTTCCACCTCTTTTTTTACTCATCTAGTACCTCTATTAAGCAGAGAAGTGATCAGAACGGGTGGTAGCAGGGTAGAGGGAGAATGAGCCGTGCAGCTTTTGATTAGTTTCGTGCGACGCATTTCCCGTGGTACCTAGAGTTTCCTGAGCAGCATCCGCATAGTGACTCTCTGCACGGTTTGCTTTTACTGGAAATGAGGGGAGAGTAAAAATTAGACCTGGAAGCAAATGCCAGACAGGAAACTTTTGATTACTGACTCTAGGTTTAAAAGACAGGTGTTTTGAGGGCCGGGTTCATGACAGGATTGTTCTGCTTGAGTGTTCAGTGAGGAAAATAAAAAAGTCAATCAAAAATCAAGAGGGTTTCTGAAATTTGTTTCACTGTGGTCAATAAATTTAATTATTAGACATGAGGCATTCTGCTCATTGAGTTGGTGGCGTCAGTTTATCTACAATTAACTGCAAGAAGATTTTTCATCTGTATTGGAAACAAAAAAATACTCTGTTCTTCTTCTAAATATATAAAAAACCATAGTTTTTTTCAAATTGTGTAAACCATGGAAAGCAAAAACTGTAACTTATTTTGTCAAATACTATCCAAAAAGCTCAAAATTGTTTGTTTTTTTTTCCCAAAAAACCAAACAAAAACACTCACAAAGAGAGTTAGTTAATATGTGAATTATTTGCACTTTTCACATGGGAAATACCATTATATTAAGCCTGGTATTAAAAAAAAAACAAAAACAGATAAAAACAGGGTGTGGTGCAGTCCCTTTATGGGAAGGGAATTGAACATCTGTGTTCACACATCTGGATTTTGTAAAGATTTTCAGACAGGCCCTACCACTTCTGGGGAGTTGCTCACTTTGAGGAGGCACCACCACAGCTCCATCCCAAACGGCTGCTCAGGCACTGCCCTGCCAGGAGATCCCCACCAGGACCAGGGTCCTCCACGCCATGGAGCAGCCCTCTACCTGTGGAAGGGGAATGACGTGGCCCCATCACCCCACCAGGCCACCAACCACCAGCACGCAGCTCTTGGCAGATTCATGGGCAGACTGGAAAGGCTGAAGGGCATCAAATCCCAATCTTATTTTACACTGGAGTTGGGTAATCAGAGGAGCTCACGGGGACAGCATCCCATGCAAGCTCAGCCGACACCACCCTCGGCATCCTGGGGACTCCTCAGGTGTCCACAACGGGACCCTGCATCCCCAGGTAGCCCCAGGGGCTGGTGGTGCTACCAGGGCTGTCCTGGAGCTGGCGTGGGAGTGGGATATTGAGCATGCAGAGCCTCAGGGAGATGCGTGGGTTTCTCTCCTCTCAGTCTCCTCTGCAGTCCCTCCAGAAAGATGCAGTTCCTTCCGTGCAAATAATCCGCTCCCCTAAAGGCAACTGATTATTTCCAGATTACTGTCAGTCCCAGCATGAGTCTCTGACACCAGTTAAATTGGTTAGAAGGCCAAGCACCAGCCCAGGCTCATGTGGCCCATGGGGTTTCTATGATTGACCCTGGTTTCCATGGGCAGCAGAGGTTCGGGACACCTCGGACATCCTTGGCTGGATGAGCAGGGGCCCACTGAGTCAACCAAAGGCATCCTCCAGTGCGTACAGAAGCCTTAATCACACCCCTGAAGAGAGATCTTGGGGTTGTGTGTATCTCAGACAGACATATACACACACTGAGAGATTAACACACAGATATACACACACGGTACAAGGGACCCAGCCCAGCATTCACCCAGTGCATGGCCAAGGTCCTGCTGAGCTCACTGGGGTCAAGGACAAGCCACAGCTGAGAACAACCTTCCAAAGAGGTTCCTCTCATTACCTACAGCGCTGAACTCATGCTGGACAAAGTAATCTGAGTTTTAGCTTCCCACTTCCCTGGAATCCTTCTGTTTCTTTTTCTCTGATATTAATGTGTTATTATGTTCGTTTGGTTCATTAGTTTTTAGCTTTTCACCCAATTGTACTTTGGAAAATGCAAGAGGAAGAAATGTGGTTGTGGATGCCTTCAGATGTTTCTCAAACCATCTGTTAAAGAGCATCTGAAGCCCACATTTCATACAGGAGCCTCCATAGCCCTGGCGAACCATGTGCTGTCTTTTTGACATTACAATCAAAGCAAAACAAACAGAAATGAGATGCCACAGCTAATTTTCAGCCTGATAAACAGAAGAGTAACCACCCCCCATTATCACTCTGACCTACTGGCTTTCTGCAGCAGGAGGGGTGAGAAAAGCCCTAGCAGAGAGCAGGCCCCCTTTCCTGGGGAATTGAGGGAGAGTGGATTTGCATTTGGAGCCTGCATGGCAGCAGTGCTGTCCTGGAGGTGGGATGGGTCCCAGGGCAGCACAGCCAGCCTGGGGAGGGGCAGGGGCAGGGTGGACACAACACCCAAATGATGGGCACCAGGAGGTTCTGAAAAGCGTTTGTTTTTTAAAGGGAGGAGAATGAAAAGGGGAGAAGGGGCACATAGCCTGTAGAAAAAGGCCAGCATCTCTTCTGCTCATCGCAGCCTAAGCTCCACCTCTGGGAGAGGTGGGCTCCTGGCCCCCAGGCAAATCAGCACAGAGCGTTCCCAGCACTTGGATGTGGATGCAGACAAGCTCATGGTGGAAAAACAAAGCAGAAACCATAGAGAAAGGACGTAACCTGTCCCTCAGATCAGCTGTCCCATTTTACACCAAGACTAAATCAAAAGAGAACCAAGAGAACCACCCAGGAGAAATTCCAGGTGACCCTGAGCCTCTGCCACACTGATCCCATCACCTCCTCGTGTCCTCCCAGCCCAGGCAGCAGCTCTCCCAGTGCTGTGTGGGCAGAGATCAGCACTGGGGTCAGAGGGCAGGACCCCAACAGCCACCCTGCACACTGGCAGAATGCTTGGGATGCTCCCTGACCTCACAAGACACTGTTTATCCTGCACAGCATAATTCCATGTGCCATGCCAGCATGCCTTCTCTAAACTGAAATAAAATAAGGTGAAAAATTGTGGAAAAAGCTCTTTCTGTTCCATTTGCTCCAGGGGGTTTGTGGTGCATAGGTTACAGAAAGAAGGATATAGGAAATCAGCCACTCCCTACACATTACTAAAACAGGAGGAAGATCCAGCTGCCTCCAGGTGTAAGACTGTTTCCTTACAGCGATGGAAATGCAAAGTGGAAAATCCTTTCCCAGCTGAAGCACTGGAAGTGTGGAGCTGGGGTCTGCTGAGAGAGACGATTCATCCCCAGGAGCTTCCTGAGTGAAGCATCACCAGCAAGTGGGTGATTAACTGTCAGGTGGGCAGAGAAACAGGATGAGTTCTCTTTTCTAAGGGCAGGATGACACACTGAGCATCACCGGGAAGCTGCTGGAAATTCGAGTGGGTGGAAGATTTGGGATGTGAATGTAAAAGACACAGAAAATTTTATTGGGGAAAACAGGCAATTTGGGCTCCTCTGAACACAAAATTCCTTCCTGAGGTCTGGGGCATTATCAGATAGAAGGAAAATGACAGTGGGAACAGGTAGAGTTGGTATTGTCCTAACACACAAGGAAGAAGGAAGGAGCTTTGGTGCTGCCATGGCAGCAGAACTGAATGATATGAAATAAACTCCAAAGCTCTGCACAGCAGCTGCAGACCCTCAGCTAAGCCCTCCTTGGGCTGGGGTTTAGCAAGAAAACCCATCGGTGTCACAAGACACAGGTGCACCACAGGAGCAGGAAACAGCACTTGGAAATTACTCTGATGAAGGACCTATAAATAGTAAAAAAATACTCTGAAAAAGGACAGGGAAGGACTATTTTTACTTCTTTCTGTGACATAAGGTTGAGAAAATAGAAAGTGATCAGGGAAAAACCTGCAACCTCTATGAAGAAATATTGTACACAACTTCAGGTTTCAAGAAAATAAATATGAACCCTGTAAGACAGGACTGAGATTCAAAAATCAGAAATAAGACTATTTAGTCTTAGCAGATTGCAGGGTTGATGTGTGGTGTAACCCTGTAAGAGTCTGTCAGATGCCAAATTTCCTTGGTTATGGAGCTGATGGGGCTGAACAGGGATTTCTTCTCATTGCACTGTAAGAAATGTGGATTTACCCTTTGATGCAACCAAAGTTTATCACTGAATGGGGCAGGACAGCAGAGCAGCCAGACCCTGGGATGAAATTCTGACCCTCCTGATGCCACAGGCAGGTGGCCACGATTTCAGCCTTGGTCTGCTCCCAGAGAGCTGTTCCCAAGTAATGCTCCCTGCTCTAATAATGCTGGATGGAGGCTGACTTCACTTCAGCTACATTTAAGACCTTGAGCAAAAAATAAAAAATAAAAAAAATAAAAAGAAATCTGGATAGTTGAAACATGATCTTGGAGATTTGGGTTATTTGGCAGGAAAATAGATGGAGTGCTACAAAGGTTCTGCTTGCAAAGAAAAGCTCAAATGAATGACAGGGAAAAAAAAAAAGGTGGGGGGAGAGGGAGAAGGAAGGAAAGATGAAATTTTCCACCCTTTCTTCAGCAGTGTATCTAGCCAGATATCTTTGGTTGGCTCTTATGCCAAGGCAAAATTAGTTTCTGGCCTCTTATAAGCTAAGAGACATGGCAGAGAGGTACATCTGCAGAATGCCAGGCTCTAGCTGTACTTCTGAAAAATGTATTCATTGTTTACAAAATTCAGGCTGTAAGTTGTGTTTTGAGGAATGAGATGGAAGATCTGAAAGCCGAGCAGATGATCTCCACTGATCATCAGTGAGTTTGTGTCTCATCAGCCAAGAAAAAAAAAGTGATTCAGTTCCAGAATTATTTTTTTAAAAGAACTAGAAAATATAGGACAAAAAAATCCCAGAATTAAATACTTCTAAGTGGATGAAGAGTGTCCTAAAAAGTATCCCAAGCACCAGCCCTGCTGCTTTCCCTGGGAGTTGTGAACGGAGAAAAGCTCTACCACAAGTGAGATTTACGGCTGCCCTTGGAAGGTGCTCGCCACGATCCAGAGCACGCTCTGCACCGTGGGCTCGAGGCGTGGAGGGAAGATGGAGCAGGGAAGGTGCCTCCTCCCCAGGGAACGGGGTGCACAAAGGGTGTCTCTGCCATGCCACCTCGTGCCGTGCCAGAGAGCCCTCCTGTGTCCCACGGAGCAGCCGGTCCACACCGTGCCCTGCAGCCAGAGGAGCTCAGGAGAAGTTGCTAACGCGGTGACGTGGCGATGGCTTCGTGCTCCCCGTGTCACCTCTGTCCAGCACGGGTGACAGAGACACGGGCAAAGCGCCACCTGCCCCTGGGTGTTATACAGAGTTACTCAGCTACGGCCCCAGCAACGAAATAAAACAAAGAAGCGTAAACCAAAGCCCTGCAGTCACCCCCGTGAGTGCCTGCCAGCTCTGCCTGTGCTGCCACCACTCTCCGTACCCCCCAGCCTCGCTAGCCTGCTGCTCCAGCCCGAGGCAGGCTGGAAGGAAGATATGATTTAAGGTCCAGCACACACGTAGATACATCGGACTGCACAGCACAGGAAAAGCACGGTAATACCTAGGAATGCTTCCCTCGATGGTGCCACGACATGGTACACACACGCACACACACAGAAATCTACAGGGAATGCATGGGGATGGCGTGTTGGCAGTGATACAGACCTTGGCGATGGTTCGGGCTGCTGCTCTTTCCTTTAAACAGAAGCAATAGTACATTAGCATGGTGTCAGGTGGCAAAAGATGTTGCTGCTTCACTGTTAAAACATAACGAAACGACAATACCAAACAATACAACTAAGTGGAAGTTGTGGACAGAAGGAAGGGAAAGGAGAGCTTAATTCCTGAAGTTTCTGGCCCGGACAGAAGATCACTGGAGACTCACACAACCTCAGAGAAGACACACACAACGCACAGGGCTGAAGGTTTCACCCCAACCCATCCTTGTGCCTAGGCACCACTGAGACACCTGAGGGTTGTGTGATTTGTGTGAGCACAGGAGGACTTCTGTGGGCTCAGAGAGCGGCCCCCTTCCTTTGGAAATGCACTGCCCTCATGTTTCTGCACATGGGGAAGGGTTTGAATGGCTCCCATGACCTTGGTGCATTCGCTTTTCCTCCCTGGCCACTGGGACAGAGCTCACGTCAGATCTCCGAATGCACGGATTAATGCCAGGTGCTGGGGTTGGACATGGGTGGGAAGGAGCATGGACCCCTGCCCTGGCATCCTGGCACCCCAGGTGGGGTTTATACCTCCAGAGCCTTTGGCAGCTACTTTACCAAAGCAGTTGGCAAAGGCACCACAATCTGTGTTTGCAGTTTCGTATTGAGATCTGAAACTGCATTGCCCCAAAAAATCACTGGGGACAAAGTGAGCTGGGTGCCTTCAAAAGGGCAGCCAGGACACTGCAAGCCATGCTAAGGCCACACTGAAAAATACCCCTCACCTTCACTGACCAGGCATTGGGGTGGTATTTCCCTCCAGCAATGAGGAAAACCTGCTCTGCCTTCAGCTGCTCCTATTCACAACTCCACTGGGGAATGGTGTTTAGCTGGGGCCTCCACCAGCCCTGCCCCTGCAGCCCCCCAGAGAGGGAGCAGACCGTGTTTCTCAGCAGATACAGCTCTGCCTCCCCTAACACAGGTGCCCTCTGAGTGTGATGCTGCACCAGCCCTGGCCCTGCCACTGCTCAGCAGCGACCACTGAGACCTGCACAGAGCCCTCAGCTAATGGAGAGACTAATAAAAATCTCTTTCCCCCCCTCTGCTTCTTGCTCAGAAAAGCTTGGAAGCCCAGCCTCAGTCACTAGCTCAAATACTCACATTTTAAAATGTTCAGGCTGACCCAGGGGTGTATTCTTTATGGAGGCACACAGCCCAGGGCAGGCCCCATCGCACACCTCCCAGCTGGTCCCAATGCCCACTGGCCCCTCTCCATCCCTCCCAGGGTCTGCACACTCCCCATTCACCAACAGGGCAGCCTTGACTGCTCAAAAACCCCAAGAATTACCCCTCCCAAGCAGAGGCTGAAGGTGCAGGGGATTCATGTAAACCTTGCCACAGCCAATTCAGCAAAAATGTCTCACTGCTGCAACCTTGCCTGCTGTCACTGGAGGGAACAGAGAATGAATTAACACATCACAGGCCTGAGTGTCCTCTGAGTGTGGGGAGGAGAAGAAAGGTCAGAGGAAAACTGGGATCACTACCTCCATCAGCCCCTTTGAGAATATGACTTTGAGTTGTCAGTCAAGCACCGTGACATTGCTCCAGAGCCAAGTTAGGCTGAAGGAATTCATATAGAGCACAGGAGAGGGGCAGGGAGGAGGTCACTGAGTGACCCATGTGGGACCAGCTGTCAAACCTCTTTCATCTTCAAGGATGTCCATATGCAGGAGGGGAAAAAGAAAAAAAAGAAAAAAAAGAAAAATATTGCAAATTGTGTGAGTTCCAAACTCTCTTAACTCTGCTGCTAACCTGAATGTCAGTCCTGACTTGCTCTTCAGGTTCCTCAGGAGCTCCAGCTGGTTCAGAGGAGGGATGAGTCTAGAGGGAGAAAACAAAGAGCGTTAATATCCAGACAGAGCTGATTGCAGAGCCTCCTGTCTCGGCAACTTCCCCTGCTGCCCCATCCTTTCAACCAGAACCAGCTTTGTGCCACCAACTGCAGCAGGGGAACAGCTCAGGAAGGATGGAGAGGGGTTGGCTGCTACTTCCAACAGTGTCCTAAGGCAGAGCAGTGGGGTAAGAGAGAGAAAGTGACAGCAAGAGAGAGAGAGAAACTTGTCTGCACCACTGGATTTTCAACCTCCCCAAAACCAAGCAGCTGCCAGGGTTCCTGGGCAGCCCGGTGGTGTTTTGGCAGAGCTGTAGTCTGGCAGGTTGGCATTGCTAAATGGAGAGAAACTCCAGCTTTGGGGGAAAATAGGAAAACTCAACCCTGCTGCTCTTGGGGATGTAGGAGGGCATGGGAAGGGGCAGAGAAAATACGGACCTGGGGTTGGGAGCATCCCAGGAGAAAGAGCAGTGTGCTCCAGGGTCAAGTTTAACCAATTCTCTATTCTCCATGTCAGGTTTTGTCCCAAAATGAGACAAAATCTTGTGTCACTGCCTTCCAGAAAACCACAGGGCTTCCTTTCCTTCTCAGTTTAAAAAAATAATAAAATAAAAAAAAAAAAAAATAAATCTGACAACGGGAATTCTGGTAAGAATTGAAAGTCCAGTGAACAAAACTCCTGTGGCCTGCTTTTGTGCTTAAAAGCCATTAAATTAGCTCAACATCCATTTTTGGGTTCTTCCTTGAGACCCTGGAAGTCCAGGGCTTGCTCCATCAATATTTAATATTGATATTCCCAGCCAGGTTTTCAACCAAGAGAAAGATAGGCTGGAGGTGTCAGGTGGAGACTGAAAGAAATGAGGCTTCTAAGAAAATAAAGGGAGAGATATTCATGCTCACATTTCTTCAGCCATGATGAGACCAACAGTTTCACACTTTAACTAAAAAAAAAACCAACTCAACTGGAAAAGCCTCTTCTCTGCAAGCAAAAAACTTATCCTCAAAACCAAAGTGGTTTAGCAGAGATTTTGTGTTCACAAGATTGAGGCAATCAGAAAATTTTCCAATTCTAAGTATGGAGAAAAGAATAAAAATAGGCCTGAAAAATTTTGGCTCGGCTCCCCAGTCGCTTCCATCCAGAGAAAAGCACATCCTGATCTGCTGAATTAATGATCCTCTTCATTCCAGACATCAGGAAGAAGCTGACCTTGATGCAGTGGAGCTGTGCATGAGTGCTGGGCTGTCACCTCCCTTCAAACACACCGTAGGGTTTGGAGATGCATTCCAGGCTGGGAGAGGTGGTGCATAAAATCCAGCACAGGGTGTACTCAGCAGGTAATGAAGGGTGCACAGCTCTTCTTTGGTGAATTAACTCCTCAGGGAGGTCCATACCCAGCAGAGCACAGGAAAATTGCCCCACTCTCTCCAGCTGGGATTGCAAATCCTGGGCTCTCACTGGTGCATGTCTCAGTTGAGGAGTTCATTAGCTCAAAAGACTGGAGGATTCAGGATCCCAAAATGAACTATTTCTTTTGCATCAGCCCATGGTCTGCAGCGTGCTGAAGGTGGCCACCTCTTGGGCCACCACAGATGCTTCCATGAGGAAGTACAGACACACAACAAACACAGAAATTCACCATTTCTGTGGTTGGTTCATGGGCCTGCTACGTGAGGTGGAAATCACCAGGATCTTACTGAAATAATTATTATTGAAAATGGGTGAAAACTTACACATATACTTGACCTGAAATTTAATCTCAGCTAAATGCTCAGCCTAACCTGTCACTGCAAGAGCAGCTTGGGGAACAGCTACTGCACCACACCATTTCTCCAAACCCTCAAAAACCAAAAAAAGGCAGAACTCTGCACAGCTCTTGAACTGAGCTTTGCTGTGGAATGTTGGATGCACGGCCCCCTGCCCTGGTGTGTGCCCGGGGCACAGGGGACGCAGGTGCCACCAAGCCAGGTGCAGGAGGAACCTGTGTCTGGGGCTCCTCACGTTTTCTCTCTCTCCTCCTGGTCCGTGTGTCACTGGTTAGCGAGGGAAGCGCGTTCCGGTTAGGGGGGAGCTGGCTGAGGAGTCTGCACACCACGGGACACACACAGCTCATGCCACCCACCACAGCAACGCTTCTGAGCTGCTGCAGGTCCCCCCGGCTGCCTCCACCACCCCTCCCAGTACAGCACAGAGAAAGGCCACGCTAACTCCGGGCGCCGGCTCCCACATCCGCAGGGAAAGGCGGATCCGCTGTTCCTGGGAGCACAGATAACTTTTCAAGCATCAGGGGACAGGAGGGAGGTCATGCCTCGGGCCAGGACACCACCAGAACCCCACAACACGAGGAGGGCAGCAGCACACGGCACGGTGGGAGCTACAGGGACACACCACGACACGCACACGGACGCCATGATGATTTTTTTGAACAGTCCCAGGATGAACAATTAAGGAGACGGTGACAGGGAGATGGGTGCTGGAATGGAATGAGAACCTAAATGAGCCTCCATGCAGTGCTGGAGCTCCTATGGGCAGCCAATTTTCTCCCTAACCATGACTTTATGTCTCCAGCTGAAGCTATTTTTCATGACTGAGAACATTTATGAAGCTTATAAAATACTTCATTACAACAAATGGAACGGAAGTGGCACATTCTTATTCCTCTCCCAGTAGTAGAAAAATGTCTTAATTCTCAAAACAGGCTGTTGTTTAGCACAAGAGGAAAATACATTCTTAATATTATACTTGCAGTTCATTGATGCAATTTGCTATAAATTAAGCACACAGAGCAGTAAGTGTGATTTACTAAGGCTGTAAAACTTGCATCTGTGAAAACTGGAACCGGCTTTCGAAATCACACTAAATCACATCAGCTCTAGTGGAATTACTGCATCTAGTGAGGATTTAAACTGCTCTAAGAACAGAGCTTGGCTTGCAGTCTTGAAATGCAAGTCATTTATTCCCCATCTTAAAATATTAACTTGACTACACCTTCAGATACCCATCTCATATAAAATACACCTGTGATTTGCACATCTATTCCTTTCTGCAGAACCTGAGATAGTATTATTTATCATAAATCTTACACAGCCATGTCCAGGACTTTGCATTTGGATTGATCCCAAAAGGTTAAGTCCAAGATTGAATAACTGTGGCTAATAACTGCTTAGCTCTAGGTGGGTCTTGGAACTAAAAACTGAAGTGGAAAAATCCTGCTGAGATGAAGCATTCTTTCACCAAAAAGTCAGATTGGATTACTTGAAGAAATGAATGATGGTATCAGTTTAGCCTCACAGATCTTTCTCTTCTGCAGGTTTTACCCTCAAAAGCAGGCACAGCTGTTCTGGAGGTTTTATTCTGTGCTACCACTGATGTGCCCTGTGGTGCCACCCCACCAGCAAACTCAAAGCCAGCATTACCAGGTGGGCACAACTCCTGCAGCTCAGAGCCAGATAAATGGCACAATGAAGGATGGGAGAAGAGGGCTGGAGAGAGGGAACACACAGGAGTGAGGGCAGAGGGAAATGGAAGATGAATGGGGATGTTTTCTTGTTAAGCGTTGCATGGATTGGGGGTGGGGGGAGGTTGGAAAGACCATCAAGAAATCATCCTTAACAAAGCAAGCTTATCAAGCACGCTCCCATTCTCCTTCCTTACATCATCATTTTGGCAGTTTCCCAACACTTGTGTGTACCAATAGCTAAAATGTACATGGGGGTGCAGGGGGTTAGTCTGTAGCAGCAGGAGGGCGCGTCTGCTTTGGGCTTTCACTCATTCCTTGGAAAAAAACTCATCTTCAAAGGTTTCTGTCTTTTTTGTTTGTTTGTTTTGCTGTTTGTTTTGTTTTGTTTTTTTTAATTCAAGGCTTTGCATGTTACAGTCCCAAATGAAGAACAAGGAGTGACATGACACACACTTTCAGAGTCACATGCACTTCATACCTGGAGGCACCATACGTTTGCGTTTGCGTGCTTTTCAAGTGTTTTCACCAAAGAAAACCAAAGGGGTAAGAGAAAGAAAAACAGGGAGGGGGGGGAAGTTGGGGTGGAGGAGAGGGGGAAAGAAACAGAATAAAGAAAATTAGCATATGAACGAAGTGTGTCCCCAGGAGCAGATGCTGTGGCCAGGCTCAGAGGTGAGCACAGGAGCATGGACTGAGCTGGCTCCCACTGTGGCTGGCTCAGGAGCCACGGCACGCCTGTGTCACCCTTGGGGACAGGCAGCTGGCACCTTGCTCCGAGAGCAAATGGGCACCACGGGGCAGGGAAAATGTGGGGGCCTCCCAGAGTCCTTCCATGGAACATCCACAGCCCTCGGCCCCACCAGCCAGGAACTCCTGGGCTGGGCTGCTGAATGGGCAGGATGTGTCCACAGGTTTGGCTTTTTTAGTGAAGACCAATATTTGACAGCAGTTCAGATCAAGGCCCTGCTCTCATGAGTGACAACAAGAGCAGATTTTTTTCTAATAAATGCAGTGGCTGATGCAGAACAGGTTATTTATGGTGTCTGGATGCACCAAGCCAACTCGTGCATTACAACCCAAACCACACCTGCACACACAGAGGCCTTGTGCATATTTTCGAATTTGGTTCTGCCACATTTTGGATTTAAAGAAATGAAATCTGGGATTCTCTCAGAGGCCACCATGTTTTCCCTGAAACAAATCAGAGTAGCTCTACTGCACTGCTTGGAGTGATGCTCTGGAGCCATGTGAGCTCCTCCAAGGCAGGTGTAACAATTCTCTCATATCAAGCAGCCAAGCCTTTCCAGAGATGCCTTGGGAAGAGAGATGAGCTAAAGGCACAGGCTCCTGCTGTGAGGAATAAGCAGCTCAGTGTTGAGCAGAAAGGATGCCGAGTGGTGACTGCAGATCATCCCCGGGCACCAGAGAGGGGGATCTTGTGTTCCTCTAGCCCACCTCCAAACCACGCTGTGCACTGCAGCCATGGCCTTAAGGGGCTGCTGGGCTTGACGTGCTGCTACAGCTGCAGCAGCACCAGCAGCAGCACAGGGCTGCCAGTGCCTGCTAGCTGGGTTGGGAAAGTGGGGAGGCAAGGAGAGATGGTCAGTGTGAGTGATGCAAGCTGCAGCCAGAACATACAGTTACTCCTTTTTTTTTAAAAAAAAAAAAAAATAATCCACCTAATTTATTTGACAGCATTCAAAATACAGTCAGAAGGGGTTCACTGCTTTTTTGGTAAAAAAAAACAAACAATTTAATTGAGGGCTGAATCCATTGGTGCACCCACGGCTCACTTGCCTGGGTGGTGTTCACTTGATCTGAGCATAAACAGGAGCTGGGATTTAAGGGAGAAGCTGAGAGCCCAGAGAATCCATTTCTAAGGAAGCCCAGAGTGACACTGCTGTGTGGGGCTGAGCAGCACCCACAGCAGCAGCCAGCAAAACTGCTACAACCCTGCTATAAATCTGTCCTGGCTTTTTACTCAAGATAAGCAGGCTCTCCAAACTACTTTTTATTTTTTTTTTTTTTTTTTCTTCTCTTTCTCGTCTCCAGAATTTCTATTTAGCCTTTTCTGGAGATCTTTGGCTCAGATTTCTCCCTGTATATTAGCTCTGTGGAAATACAGGTTTTAACAAGGAGGTTGTGTAACAGGTAATCAAAAGGGTGTCACTGCATGTCTGGCTGCATGGTAAGTTCAGTATTTCAAAGAGCAGTAAAATCTGCCAAAGTCCACTGAAAACAAGCCCTGAGTGCCTGCATTTTGCAGTGGATTTTGGGCCAAGCTCTGTCCTCATCCTCTCCAGTAGCTGATCCCAGGCAGTGCTGCAAAGTTACAGCCAGAAGGCCAGGTACTGGGAGAGAGAGTTTCAATGGGTGAGTTTAATGCTATTGGAAAACAGCTTTGTTCTGTTCTGTTGGGTTGCTGTTGTTTTGGTTTTTTAGACAAAATCTTCAAGTTGGTTCCTAAATTTCTAGGGGAAAAGCAACCAATCAGACACACACTGGGAATGAATCCAATGAGAACTTACTGACCACAACAATGGGACTTCCAACAGGTTTTTATGATGGGTTAAGAGGCTGGCTGCTGTGTTTGAAATACAGGCTAAAGCTTACCCCAGGAAATACATCCAGGCTGTCTGCCTGAGGGCTCGAAGGCACCAGTAATATGGAAAACAGGAAGGGATTATTCCTGCAGTGGCACAGCCCAGTGCTGGGCACAGCCCTGCGTGGGAGCGGGGAGATGGGGCACAGGGGGCCCCATCACACCCAACAAAACCCCATGGTGATACAGGAATATCTAGCAAACATATCCAACCATTCTACAAACCCAGAGAGTCATGGATCACCTCTAAAAATCCACCAGGAAGGGGTGCCTGGCTCTGCCCAGGATGCAGGGATGAGGCGTGGGGTGAAAATGAATAGAACGTTGTGCATTTTAGCTTCTAAGGAAGCCACAAAGCCAAAGGGGGACATGAAGGATGCAGTGCTTCCCCATGTCCTGGAGGGCTTGGAGGCATGTCAGAGGACTCTGTCCCCAGCTCCATGAAGCTCCACAGCCCAAGAGGCTGTTAATTTCCACAGTACTGCTCTAACCTGTGTGGTTTCACCTTAAAAACCTGCCTGGTTTTACTGCAGGCAGAGCAAGGCAGGTGGCTGCTGCTAAAACACTCTGGTGTTCAGCAGCCTCATCCATCATGGTTCCAACGTCATTCCCTGCTTGTGTCAACACCCTGGGACGGATAAGTGAGATACAAGAAATGGGAAAACGCTCCCTGAATCCCGAGTTAGTTTTCCTCCTCTTAGAGACAAAAAAGGAAAAGAAAGGAAAGGAGGACCCAGGGAAAATGCACCTGGGAGGGTGCCAGGCTGGTCAAGGGTGGGAGAGAAGTTTGCTGAAAGGCAGAAGGACCATTAGAGACCTGTTGGACCAGCAAGGAGAGCCTGAGAGGGCACGAGGAGCTGCAGGTAGGGTGAGGGTGGTGTTTACCTATGATCCAGGGCAGCTTGGAGGGAGGTCTTCACACCTGGGCACGGCAACTGTCACAACACAATGCAACTACCAGCAGGCGTGGAGAAATAAAGGTGAAAAGAAGAGCATGTACACACAGAAAGACATGGGAAGAAAAAAAAAAAACAACAAAAAACACAAAGCAACAGAGAAATTAAAATCAAGTCAAAAAGAAAAACAATGAAAAAAATACAAAGCAAAAAAAAGAAACAAAAACAACTCCAAAAGAAAAGCATATACCAGCCCTTAGGAGCTCAAAATCAACTTTTTCAACCAAAAAAAAAGTAAATAAATAAGCAAAATTATATATCCAGGTAACTATGGAGACAGTGGCATTACGAGGAAGGCAGTGGAGGAGGAAGCTGGAGGAGGAGGTACCTGTACATGGGGACAGTGACGGTGCGTTCGTAGTACTGCCAGGTGGAGTGCAGGTCTGTCCGGGACAGGTTGGTGGCATAAAATCTCCAAGCCGCCTGTGCAGGAGAAAACCCAGTGAGACTGTGCACCCAGGCACAGCCAGAACCACCCCTGGGTTTATAAACCTCAACCAACACCAAGTCCTATGGGATGGATCCAGCATTCTGCCTTCTCCTTGATTTGGTAGGTGACAAACTTGGGGTGGTACCATGATCCTCCTGACCATGTGAGACCTGTTAAACATGCTGTGGCTCCCAGGCATTCACTGCCAGGCTGAGGTCAGGATGGGTGCTGTTGCCCATTAAGAAGTGAAAAATGTGGAGAGAGAGGAGCAGGGGAATGTAAAATGATTCATTTAAATTCTCCAAGATGTACAGCAAGGCCAGCCTTCTGCAAGGACATCTGCTTTCATGAAGAAAATGCTCCCAACTGTACCTTTATATCAGGATAAATATTCTCTTTGGGGAGGAAAAAAAGGGTGAAAACAGATTGTCCCAATGCATTTGTCTTGCTGAGCTGGCTGCTTGCTGAATTCCATCCCTTTTCTATCTAGATTCCCCACCACATATGCTGTTTTCCCATGGTTGATTTCCTGGCATTTATTCCCAGACAAAACCAGTCACCAGCTGCTGTCTCACATCTTACACACACGGCACCATTTGTCTCCTCCCCATCTTCCAAAAGTCTATGAAGCTCCCCAAAACCAGGATGATGTAACCACAAGGTTCCTTGGGTGTGACCCTCACCTGGATCAGGCCCGCTGCTGGGTTTCGCCTCTTCTCAAAGTGTTTTTGTCGATGCTGCTCTTGCACCTTCAAAGCAAATCCTGAACCCAAGATACCCTGGGGAAGAGAACAACAATTTGTTGCTAGGATGGGTTTAGTTAACCTTCCTCTTAAAATCTGTGGCCAGCTTTCCAAAACTCCAAAGGTTTTTTTCCTGGCTCATTTTTTGATTCTAACATAGAGGAAGGAAGGAGCCTCCATCCCAGCAGCTGTGGCAGACTCTATCCAAGGGGCAGCAGACTTTTCTGGCACTCACTGGAATTGCAAATTTTCCCAAACTACCTCCAGCCAACTGATAAAATACAAAAGAACCCCAGCGTGATGGCATTCAGCAGATTATCCCCATAGGAATCCAGATCCTGCAACACACTGAAATGCACTGCCAGAGGGACAGGGGGAATTTGCTGAAATGGTGTAATTGCAGAATAACAGATTGCATTGGGTTGTAAGGGAACTTAAAGCTCATCTCATTCCAACCCTCTGCCATGGGCAGGGACACCTTGCAGTATCCCAGGTTGCTCCAAGCCCCATCCACCCTGGCCTTGAAAACCTCCAGGGAAGGGGCAGTCACAGCTTATTTGGACAGCCCGTGCCAGGGCCTCACTACTCTCACAGGGATTGATTTGTTCCTAATATCCAATCTAAATCTGCTCTCTTTCATCTTAAAGCCATTAATTACCCCAATGAACAGCCTTCTGGAGGAAAAAGTGCTTTTTATTGTTTCCATAAATATTTGTGCAGAGCCAAATTGAAAGTTCCCATCCCATTTGCTCATGCAGGCGATGCCCAAGTTGTGGATATTCAAACAGGCTTTTCCCTTTTCTCCCTCATTTTTTGATTCACAAGCCACAGAACACCACAGTGAGGAGGCCTCTGAGTGCATCACATTGTAGGTGTTGGAGTGCCACCAGCTCCAGGGGCTGGGGACAAGGCCCAGGTGAGCTCAGCTCCCCCCACTTACGGCAGGAAGGGCGAAGAAGGAGACGCCGATGAGTGTGAAGGTTGCCGCCAGCAGCCGCCCGTTCCAGGTCTGTGGATACTTGTCCCCGTAGCCAATGGTGGTGAGAGTGATCTGCAGGGAGGAGATCAGTGCCCAGCCCTTGGTCAGACAGCCTTAAAACTGAAACAACACAGCCAGAGCTCCCACAGCACACGGCAGAGCTGGGTCACCGTGCCCTGCACTGTCCGAGGCGCAGCTCGGGGAGCTGGGAAGCAGCAGGGATGGATACAGGATGCACAGACACCCCAACACCCGCCCTGCTCACGTGCTGGGTTTCACACCACTTGGGAGTGTTTCAGTGCCTTTTGCTGTCAGAGAGAGCTGCCATCTGGTGCAGAGGCTGGCGGTGCTCGGAACCTCCCCCAGGAGGGGCTGTGCCTTCGGCAGGGGAAGCGAACCAGCACCGTTCCCCCAAACTCCCTTTCGGCAGCTCAGGAAAGCTATTTGCATGCACAAAATCTGCTGTTTATTCCAAATCTTCCCAGCAGCGCCTATCAGCTGGTCTCCACTCCCCTATTTAAAAACAGCCTGTTAGGCTGAGAGGATGAATTATGGCTCCTTCACACCACCTCATCTAGGGATGGGTTTTGTGCTATTGCAGTGCACCAAGAGAGAGGTGGAAAGCTGCTGTCTGTATTTTGGGGAAGGACATGAGAGATTTGATGGAAACAGTCACCTGAATTTCAAACTCCAGGGGAAGACACTTTTTCCCACTTCACTCCATGGACATCACATGGGAAATGCTGGCTATTCCCCCAAGGCTTCCAAGAGGATTTGGAGAGCCTGGGACTGGCAGGGCAAGGCAGAGAGGGATGGTCTGATTAGAAACATCTTTGAGACTTCTGATCCCAAAGGCTGTCCCTGTCACACAGCCTCCACGGATAGAGCTGGCCCCAGGGATGGGAGCTGACACCATGCTGATGTGGCACTGGAAACATGCATTCCATTTAGAATAAAAAATCACTTTTACACAAATGGAAGTAGGATCCCAAAGTGCCTTTTAATTGGTCCCACTAAAAGCCTTATCAATTAGATGCTATTTTGACCAAGTGGTTGAAAAATGCATCAACGTGGCTAATCCTTACTGAAACAGAGTCAGAGCAAGGCTCTCTCCATAATCACTGCTAATCTGGTTTACAGTATTCTTGTAATTTCTATAGACAACAGTAAGTGTTGGATACATTAAGATCAACCAAGGGATGAGCTTCTGACCCTGAAATTTGATTTATCCCATCTCTCAACATCTGCCCATATTGGATCCATGAGCTGGACTCTGACAAAAACTGTTTATTTTAATGAAGCTTAATTTATTTTCTGAACTTCTCAGTGGCAAAACAGTCTCAGAAGCAGAAGGGATAAATCTGCCCATGGTTCTCCCCAGACTGAGCTCTAATCTGAGCTGTCACTTTTCCCTCATTGTTTATTTTCTTGTTATGTCAAATTGGGCTTTGTTTTTATTTTTCTGTCCTAACTAAAGGGCTTGAAAAACAATTTACAGCCTCTTTCCCTTTGTTGGAATGGAGGAGCTGCTTGATCAGCCGATTTCTCCCCAAGCCTGTTATTGGGATTTGATCAGATCGGGGATTTTCATTACATGCTTTGTAATCAAGGCCAAACTAGTGATGGAGCAGAAGAACAATAACACAAGATTAGAACGTCATTAATTCTCTCTTTGTTAATCGGGTAATCCAATAATTCACATGCACACGCACAGCAAACCACAAGTATTGCCCTTTCAGCAGAGATGTGACGGGGAGTGCTCGCCCCGCTGGAGACTTTCTGCTACTTAGGCCCTATTAATTTTATGAAATTTATTCCAGCGCCTTGCCCAAGTGCAATTTGAATAATTAAAGGACAGCAATACTTGTCAAAACAATGATCAAAGTGCTCTGTGGTGCGGGATCTCTCTCTGACCCACCTCTGTCACGACAGAGCTCAATCCCCCCACTGGGAGCACATGAGTTCCTGGCTCCCCTGCAGCTCCAGTTAACTCAGAAATGTGATCCCCCAACAATTTCTATGAGGTTTATGTAAGAAAAAGAGCTAAATGGAACAGCCTGAAGCCATTTAATAAAAATGTTAACTAAGCACTCTCTAAGTCAATACCTCACGTAAGTGATAGAAGATGGAGGGTTAATGGACATTTTATTTTAATAACCAGCAGCTGCTCTATGGAAATTACTTACCAGACCCCACCAGAGTGCATCTGCGTATGTATCAAAGTGCTCATTTTCTCCCTTCTCGGCCAAGTACACCAGGAAAGAGGCCAGGATGAGGCACAGGAAGCCAATATACCAGGCAGTAATCAGCTCCTGTGAGAACATTAAAAGAAAGAAGAGAATAATTGCAGTCCTGGTGCGCATCTCCAAATGCTTAGTTTCTCGCTTGCTGCTGGATCTGAACTTTCCCTGCACTTGTTTAGGTTTTGGGGCTTTGGCTGGAGATCAGTGATGGCACTTTCTGAGATGGGACACATCTTTGCTTTCTGGCTCTGCCAGGCCTGAAGACCAAATCATCCAAACACACACAGCAAATGGAGGAGGGGATGTTAAGAGCTCCATTATTGCAAGAACTGGAACTGAGATTTTAAAACTCTCATATTTCCCCAGTTCACACAGGGAAGTGGAGTTGAAACTGAAAAGGAACCCCCAGATCCCTGGATATTCTACTTAGGACAACTCCAAGCCACTAAACAAGGAGGAACTGTGAAGTTGGGGTCTTGTTGGACTATCCCCCAGCTGCAGGGAAGTTTTAATTCAGAATTCACAGGAGTGATTATTTTTGGATTAGGTTAGTGCAAGGGTGGAAAAAAAAGATGCACAAATTTCCTATGATTTTTACACAGTGCTGGAGAAGCTGGCTAAGCTTCTCTGGGGGAGAAATGCTAAAATCATAAATACAGCATCAGGAATCAGCAATTTAACAACAACCTCTTCCCAAACTGATCCCCCTACATCAGGGATTGGTCCCATGACTGGAATCTCTCTCTCCCTTCCCTTCTTGACTGGTGGAGCATTCCATCAGACTTTGTGTCTCTGACCGTGTTGCTCCTCTGCATTACCTACGGTGTCCCTCCAATCTCCTCTTCCAGGCCTGGAAGAACTTTGGGATGGAGAGCTGAACCAAAGCAGTGTCTCTGGTGGGGAGAACACAAAGAGCAGCTCCACGTCCTTGCCTGGGCCTTGCTCACCTTGCTGTGTGCGTAGACCACAGAGCCCAGGAGCTTCCAGGTGCCGCCGCGCCGGTCCATGCGGATCATGCGCAGGATCTGCAGGAACCTCAAACTCCTGAGTGCCGAGGTGGCAAAGACGTTCCCTTGGGACCCCGCCGCCAGCACGGCGATGGATGCGATCAGCACCATGATGTCTGCGGGAACACGGGGCAGGGAAAGGTGAGGGAGCGCTGCCAGATCACCACCAGAGGGAACGGCATCGCCACTGCCTCGGGCAGTGCGTGACAGGGGTCTCCTACACCTGTGTCCCCTGCTGGAAGGGCACAGAACTAATCTGAAACTGGATGAGAGGAGCCACTGCACCCCTTGTGGAAAGCTTTTCGTTCTCCATGCTCATCACTCCCATAGAAAATGGGTCAAATGCTGCAGAGCCTGAATTTTGATCTGGTTCAGGGTTAACATGGGATTAAATACTTGCCAAAGGACCTGTCTTTTATCAGTCATAGGTGCCTGTTACACAGAGCAAGGAACTCCCCCATCTAAACTGGGAATGAAAATCTATACATCCTCCATAATTCTAAAGTGCTTAAGGACAATGGAAGTCCAAGAAATAGGCCAAAAAAAAAATCTTGCTCAATACATATCAAAGATCCCATAAACCTCCCTCTTCCCTGATTTATAGGAGTGTTTTGCTGTGGAATAAACTGAAATCCTGCATATGTCCATTGCCAGCTCCCAAACAGTCACAGGCAGTCTCCATAGCGAAGGGCACGGCCACTCTGTCCATTTCTAATCCCAGAAAATATCACTGCTGTGCCCAGATGGTCCCTCTCACAGGAGACTTTCTGAGTGCTTTACAAACAATAATTAATTAAGTCTCACAACTCCCTTGAGAGGCAGCTCATCAGCACCAGGATGACACACAGAGTCTGAATGACTTGAGAACAATTTGGTGTGGAGGTTGGACGTAGGATTGCTGGATTCCAGTTCCTCTGCTCAGCCTCTCCCTGCTAAACCCTGTTTCTGTGAGCTGTCAGTAATGCTTGAGGTGTGTAGGGTTAGGGTTAGGCTCCCAGGTCATCAGAAAACAGGGAGAACCCTGTGATGAATAACAAAAGGCATGGCCATGGATTAGGACTTCTGCATTTTGTTTATTTTTTTCATTCTCAAGGTCACCATGAAGCAGCTGAAGTTTAACCCCCAAAACACATGCAAGACACGGGGGAACCATGCAAGCAAGTGATTGGAATGGCCATCCTGGATTGGGAAATCCCATGCAGGGCCTCAGCTCTTACCGATGACACAGAAAGGCTTGCGGGCAAATTTCAACCGTCCCCTCCAGCCCCGGTATCGGCAGCAGCAGCCGGCGGCCCAGATCCGCACAAAGTATTCCACCCCAAACACCACGATGGTGACGATTTCCTGCGAGGAGAACGGTGCCATTAGTGGGGAGAAAAGGATGATGGAGACCACGCTCCTGAATCCAGGAAAAACCCATGACCTCAGAAAAATACACCTCAGAAAAGTCATTACTGAGCTGTCTGCACCACTCAACAGAGAGACCAGGCTTGAAAGATCGTCAGATCTCTGCTTCTGTGTCTTTCCTCCCCCGCCCCAGGGTGGTGAGAGGTGCTGCACATTGTAGACATGAACTGGAGCTCTACCCTTCTCATATTGTGCTTGTTCCCCCAGCACAGGAATGATGACCACCTCGTTGTCTCCCTGCCACCAGCCTCCAGGACTCAACTCAGTTAATGCTGAGGCAAGAGCAGAGATGGGAATCACTGAATGGGAATAATCCTAGAGGATGACAAAAGGGGATGTCAGCATTTTCCCTAGAAAACTGGCTTGGTTTGCCTGTGTGTGCTGGGAGATCTGGTGCAGATGCTCCATCCCTTGATGCCACGTGAGCTCTTTCCAGCTCTTTCTATCTCTTTCCATCTCTTTCCAGCTCTTTCCAACTCTTTCCATCATCTCTTCCTGAATATCCTGTGCATGTTCTCTTCCCTCTCAGATCTTGTCACACCTTTCTCATGTGTCAAACCCAGTGAAGCCCTAATTAGTCTGCAGCATTCTTTGATTTCATGTAGGGCAGGAATGGGGAAGAGGAAAACAGACAAAAGGAGAAGAGACAGATGAATCTAGCAGCTGTAGATTTTTAAAAAGTTTTTTCCCATTTCTGTCCCATAGGCCTGAGTGGTCCCCTTCTCACAAGGGACAGCTTAAATTCTTGCCTCAAACACCCCCAGTCTCAGGGGTTTGTGGGGATTTGATTTGATTTTAATATCTCACTGTCAGCCCCCACTTACCAGGATATAAAGGGCCCCTTCTGAGCTGTTCTGGTACTCATCAATGGTCGAAAAGACAGACAGCACCAGGCAGGAGAACACTAGTAGAAAACTAAAGGACACAAAAAGGGAGAGAGAGAGAGAGAAGGTCAGTCTTAATGGCAGTAAATTTTCATGCTCATCCAATGAACTCAGAGAGCAACTTTGGATAAATTTCTCTCGGAGTATTTACTGCACAGCTGCTACACCACCATGTAAAAAGGATAAGTCAAGTGCCCAGCTTTGCTAGCTGGAAAGCTTCTGTGTGGATGGACCACTGGACTATCCCCAGTTTGGCCAGTGCCAATCCAGTTCCCCTTCCAGCTGGCAGCTCTGGTCACTTCTGACATTTTTTTCCCCAAGGAAGCATCAGCTCTTTCAGCAAGGTTCAGATGCATCCAAAAGCATCCAAATGAGCAGGGAAATTTCTAGCTGGGACAAGAGGGGAGCAGCTGGCTGAGGAGCAGGAGCATAGGCTGAGTGTGAGCTCCACTCCTGCTCTACTTATACATTTACATCTACAAAAGCTCACACAGAAGTGGTGCTGCAATTCTTGCCAGATTAGGACATTTTGGGTGGATTTAATGTTCCTTTCTCGGGCAGGTACTCCACATTAATTTCCTG
Organism: Poecile atricapillus; assembly: GCF_030490865.1. Taxonomy (NCBI): domain Eukaryota; kingdom Metazoa; phylum Chordata; class Aves; order Passeriformes; family Paridae; genus Poecile; species Poecile atricapillus. The sequence continues at coordinate 6,312,040 of NC_081263.1, forward strand.
CTGCCCAGAAAGGCTGGCAACTTTTTGGGTTTTTTGGAGCATCACTGGTGGTGGGTGGCTGTTACTCTGCTCTTCTGTGGCCAGACATGGGGGTTGATCCAGCCCAAGGGAATGTGATTTTGGTGCTGTTGGCACTGGGAAGGAGCTGGGCTGCTCTCTGTCCCAGCTGTTCGGGGACAAAAGAAGCCTCATCCTGCCATAAGCTGTGGGGATACAACTTTGATATCAGCTCTCTCAGTCGCTAATTTACCACAGAACTGGGGAGATGCTCAAACCCCAACGTGCACCCAGATCTCACTGACATCTACATCCACGGGCAGCCTCCCAAAAGCAGCCTGGGCAGTGCCACCCCAGGCTGTCACTCACTGCCTGTCCCCAGCCAGGCTGCCCAGTGCTGCATGTTCTGATGCAAATCAAAGGGCACCGAATGAGTGACAGGAGCTCGACTCTCTTCTGACACTCAGCGCCTGAATCCGCAGCTGCCGAGGTGTCCTGGCATCTGCTCAAGGATGGAGGCTTCCACCCCTGCCCACTGCTTGCTCCAACAAAAGCAGGGAAATTAATTTACTTGGGATCGATTTACTAATACAATAAAGTAGGCCAGCACAAGGAGAAACTAAAAGCTGCATTCTTTAAGAGCATTAAATAATTCATTTGTCTGACTTTGTCTCGCATTCCTACAAACTGCATTGTGAATATTTATAAGGTTTGGTTCTGCTGGTGGGGGCTGCTGCTTTTTGGTGAATAAAGGAAAGGAGTTTCACACCACCAGGTCATGCTTGTGGCTTTGCAGTGACCATTAATGTCACAGTAACAAGTAAAAATAGGGAGATTTTCAGTATTTATTCGAACCACAGGCTGAAACGTGGTGGTGAGGTAGGGACTGCTGGAAGTAAGGGACCTTCAGAGCCATCTCAGCCAAGGCTGAGCTTTATCAGCCACAAGATGAATCCAGTATCAGGCAGATAATTTCCTGACTTCTCACTGCAAATTTCTCCTTCTCACACCAGATTTGGTGTGCAGACACTTGAAACAACCTCAGGAGAGTAATAAACCTTACTTGCAATCCCACTCATGACATCACTCAGTGCCTTGTCCAGGTCTGACTTTAATTGTTCTTTTAAAAACACTTGCCATAAACAATCCCACCAGAACCTGCCCTGCAGTCAGATGGGCTCCATCCCTCCCAACATCCTCCAGATTGCTGGGAGCTGGAGAAGGGGCCCCACTGCTGCCCACACCGTGGCAGGGGGAGCAGAATCCCACACTCCAGGAGGGAAGGAGCTGCAACTAGGTTGCTGCACTCCTGGAATGGCCCAGATTTTTCTGCAAACAGCAAACATAGCAATTTTGCTATGTTGAAGTGAGAAACAAATGAATAATCAATGAGAGAAGAAAGAAGGGGGGGGGGGGAAACAAAAACAAACAAAAAAAACCCCCCAGAAAACAAAAAAAATCCCCAAAAGAACCCCAACCAAACAAAAATAAGATAATGAAAAGGGATCAAGGGAAAGAGAATTCTACATTTTCTGATTAGAGAAGTAGATTGTGAGTTGTATTTGTTTTTGTGACCAAGCATCACTGTAAAGTGCCTGAGGAAGGGCTGAAAGCAAAGTGCCAGTATCAGAGCAGGCTTTCACACTGTTTTTGCTCAGCTGATCACCTTGGATGGATCCAGAATGAAACCACTATCAATTCATGATTCCTGGCAGGGACACACACCACAAAAAAATAAAAAGAGGACTCCTGTATATTAAGTTGTCACTAGACAGATATTGGTAGGACAGGGGGAGCAAACAAGGAATAGAATTTGCTTTATCACTTCAAATCCCAAGGACGGATTGTGCAAGCCCTGGTTATGGGGAGAGCTGGGGCAGCTCCAGGCACTGCTGGAGCAGTTGGACACATGGGTGCTGCTTCTCCCCCTTCCAGCACATCCCTGCAGCCTCATTCCCAGCCTCCCCATGCTCCTCAGCTCCCCAGGGCCGGCTCAGGGCTGCTGCAATTTCCACTCTGGGCTCCCCAGAGCTTCCATTGCCGGGGAGACCTGATGCAGATCAGGCTGGCAGGGCCAGCATTAATTACAGCTCTGCCGAGCACAGGAGGGAGCAGGGAATGCACCAGCTTCTCCAGCAGAGCATGGGAGATCCACAGCCAAATCCCACTGGGACAAAAACCTCCCCCTGGCTCAGTCCCAACAGGTAAGGAATCTCCCTGGCCCAGCCACCAGGTAAGGAGCAGTCCTGCCAGCAAGGGATGCAGGCTCTGGATCAGCACAGGATGAGCTGCACACGAATCCCAAAATAGCTCCACGGTGATGCACAGCTCCTCTGCCCAGCCCTGTGGCCCACCAGCCTCTGGGGGCTGGAAAAGGAGACTCAGAGAATGGCACCCTTCTGCAAGGGAACTGCTCTGGGGGGGCTGAGGCCTGTCTGGCTCCTGGGAGGCTTTGAGGGATCTGCAGATCCCCTTTGGACAGAGGAGTGCAGGAGAGAAGCTGGGAGGTACGTGCACATCAGGGCATGAATCCTCTGAGCTGCCACAGAGGGAGGGCAGTGGGGAACAGGAAGCTGGACTCTGCTTTAATTCCACCTAATCTACCCAGACAGATCAGGAAAGGGCTCCAGATAATAATGGATAGCTAAGGAAAGGGAAACAAGCCAATAAATAGTGTAGCAGTTAGGATGAATCTAATTTTTAAAACTACGTATCTAATGAAAGCAAATTACGTCTGCAGCCTGACTCTGGGAAATGTTCATGTGCAATAAGGAACATTAATTAGGTCCCATCTAATGATTTTTACATTAAAGATGCCAATTCTGCTTGGAACATTGGAGAAGACAATATCCTCCTCCTGAGCAGACAGGTCCTGCTGTGGAGTCAGCACCCAGCATCCCCAAAACTCCGGGCGGGATTCAGGGTGGTTTGGGACCACTGTCTCCTCTCCAGAGGGACAGAAAGGAGAAATCTGCCTGTTGGAGAAGTACACCTCATTATATTTTCTCACCCACCTCATTCCTGCAGGCCCCCAGCACTTTCTGCTGCTCTGACACCCCTCTCACCTGTTGCTGAGACCTTTAAGCTCAGCCAAGACTCAGCTGTGCAAATCTGACTGCTGCTAATACCAGTAAATCCAAAGACCTCCAAAGTCTGACTTTACATCCAAAGGTTATGTTGACTTAAAACACCCGTGCAAGCTTCTTATTACAGTTTTTAAATCCCAGCCCAAAATCTGCATATCCAGATTTCATATCCACTGTGCTTCAGGTTAGCAACAGAAAAAGGAATGACTGAACTCCCCCTTGGAAATAAAAATACTTAAAATGGCATGAAACATGAAAGATTGTCCTTTTTTTTTTTTTTCTTTCCTTCCTCAGTGAAAGCACATGATGGAATCATCATAAAGCTGCTCAGGTTAATCATCTAATTTGCCTTCCAAAAGAAACCCCCTTGGAATCTACATGCCCATTTACATAAGAATTTTAAAAGGCCTCTAAATTTATTCCTGAAATACTCATATTCAAATAGCATTCACTGACATTCAGAAATGTTGGGGTTCTTCTGATGGAGCACCACTAATTAGCAACTGGATTCCTGGAGATGGAGATGGATACAACACAAGGAGGTGACAGAAGCTTTTAATAAGCCACTGTGCTTGTTGCCCACTTTCGATGGCTTTCCCTGGAATTGGGAAAGGACTTTAATGATTTGTTTAATTAGAAGGGGCAAAGCTGGAAAGGAAGGAGTATTTCACTACAGGCATTCAAGAGCTGCACAATGAAAAGCAACTTAAAACATTTAAAACACTTGAAAATTACTTTGGGGATGTAAACAAGGCATTGATAATTGTGCTAAAATAAAACTGACGTGCTTATGTGCAATCCAGCTGCAATCCCAGTAAATCCATTTGCTGTGGGCTCTGTAAAACGCTGCAGTTCAAGTACTTAAAACTTTGATGTAAATCAAAGGCCAGGAAAATACAGAAATGACAATAAGTGAAGGTGAAAGAGCATCCACAGCGAAGAAAAACAGAGATTGGCAAATGCCTTTTAGTGCTCAGAGAGCCTGGAAATCAGAATGGGAGTATTTGCAGCTCAATTTAAACCTCCATTGAGTCAGAAGAAAAACGCTGAGAAAGCCGTGACTTTTCCAGCAATAAAGACTTTGTTGTATGGCACCTTCCCTTAGCCAGGAGCATCCATCATCTTTATTCATGTAAGCAATCCTGCTGTGACTTGCAACCTGGCTGCTCATTTCCAAGGCTGAATAGAAGCCTAAATACCTCACTCTGGGTTCCCACATCCCTTGGTCTCAGCCAAAATCATCTCCCAAAGCAAATCCTGTCACTAAAAGAGCTGGAAATAGAAGTGGAGAGTCCTGCCTTTTGGTGCTCTCCTTCCCAAAAATAACTCCTGATGGCATCTCAATCCCCTCAGGTCTGGCCATGCCCAGCCCCATCCTCTTTCCTAGATTTTGCTCCTTGGATGAGCCTGGAGGATCCCTGAGCATCCATGTGGGTAGGAAACATTGTTTGTGGTGATCACACCACCTGGCTCCAAGGCAGGGATTGTCATGGTTTATAAACTTTTTAATAAATCATTATCAAAGGCCTGTCTGGGACAACATTTTCAGCTCCTGTGCATTCTCAGTGCACTCAGGTGATGCCTGAGCAGCCTTGGTAAGAACCTCCTTGCTTGTACAAAGCCATAAAGAGCACTGAGGACTGTGGTGTGAACTGTGGAATGGGTTGGGTTGAAAAGCTCCTTAAAGATCACCTAATTCCAAGCCCCTGCCTTGGGGCTGACACCTTCCACTGGAGCAGGTGGTCTGAAAGGTGAGCTGGAGCATCTCCAGAGGACCAAATCAGCGTTCCAGGGAAGGCTGTGGTGTGCACAGTGAGGCTTTAGATGGTGTGCTGGGAGGTGAGAATTCATCAGGCTACAGAGAAATAGCTCTTACAGATCGATATTCAAGGACTGGCCCTGGGATGGGAAGGAAAATCATAGAATGATTTAAGCTGACAAAACCCTCAGGGACCTTTGAGTCCAACCCTTCCCCAGCACTGCCAAGGCCACCACTAAAGCATGTCCCCAAGTGCCACATCTACACATCTGTGAAACTCCCTGGTATGAGCATGGCAAAGTGGCACAACCAAGTCACAAGAAAACCTCTTGCCCTGCTTTCCTTCTATTTAGGACATTTCTCAGAAATAAAAGCAGGATTTAAGAAATTTTTCCTTCAATATCCACCACTTCTGAAATTGGTTTCCACTCCAAAAGCTCCTCCAGCCTTTTGTCCTTGCTTGTAACTGGAGTGCCAGAATCCTGATCCAAACCCTTGGACTGCAGGAATCCGAGCTGAAATTGAAATGACTTGAAATAACTTGTCCCTAGTCCAGAAAAGGATTGTGTGTCTTCACACTTAGGAGCAAGAGTGAGCTTAAGAGATTTTCTGGATTGAAGCCTCAAAGAACAAAAGCCGTCTGGAAATGCCAGGGGATGGAGACCAAGATCTGAACACTTACAGTGGGAAAAGGAGTTAAATGTAAGGAATTGCTTGGGTTTTTTACAGGCTGGCTCTAATCATCTAACTTAGGCTGAATAAAAGCCTTATTAATAATAATGACTGCATGCAAAGTTCTAGCTCCAATGTTCCGCTTTGTCCTCACCCAGAATGAATCACTTGGAAATGCTTGTCTGCGTATTCTCCTCGCCCTGCACACGCAGCCTCAGAGGAGCCAGATGTCTGGAGGAAAACCCAAAGTATTAATCAAGCCTGTGCACCTGCCAGAAGAGTCTGTTCCTGCTGGGATCCAGCTCTGCTGGGCTCAGGCTTTCTTTCAAAAAATTTGGTGGGGAGAAATGTATTCATGCAGCTGCAGAAATGGTTCATGGGAGAGAATCCTAAAGCCCACGGTGCAATTATAGTGCATTGGGAGGTAAATTAAGAGTATAAAATATTGGACATTTAAGTAATTCTTAAAATGTCTGTGCAGGCATTTATTCAGATCATGTTCATTGATTTTAATGTGAGGGAAAGTTGCTGTCTCATGCAATACCCATATTATTCAGATTGAAATCTGAGCACTGCCTCTCTTTCATCCCACGGGGTATTCCCCCAAAAGAGCCTCTGCTTCCTCCCCACCCTGGAGAAATCATTGCTAGTGAGCACAGGAATACAAACCTTCCTGATCCAACCTTTATCCCTGTTTGAAGATCAAGTTATTTCTGTTTCTTAAGCCGCAACACCTCAAGAAAAGTAAATTTCAGAAGCCAAGGAAATGCTGCATGGTTGGAGCAAGCAGGAATTAAAATTCCTCTTGCTGAGATCAAACTCCTCTCACTGACCTGGGCAAGTCACTCCATCTGACTTAAGTGAGCTCTAAAACTGGGTTAAAAGAAAGCTGTCCCTATAAAATGTAATGCTGCATCTCATCTAAACATTCCTCGAGGGAATGTGATATACAAAAATAGGCTCTGGTCTAATTGCAGATAGGAAGATTGTCTCCAATCGGGCTGGTTCCCGCGGCAGACAGGAATAGTAGCCGCTTTTTCAAAGGTCTGTCCCAGAAGCAGAGATTCAGCTGGAGCCTGAGGTTTCCTGCCCACGAAGGACGAGCTCCATCCCACTGAGCTCCTTCAGCTTCACTTCCCCATCTCTGACTTTGCACTAGTTCTACAGCACCACGAATTTCAGCACCTCAGAAACAAAAATCCTCGCTGAGAGCATCCTCAGGGAGCGGCAGCAACAGGGGCTCGGCAGCTCTCAGCAGCCACCTGAACTGTCCCAGACCCACAGAAGGCAACTAAATGGCTCAAAATCCTTGTGCTGCCTTTAAAAACCTCAGTTTCCCCAGGGGTGAGACTTTAGGCTTTGCTCCTGTAAAAGCAGGACCACAGAGCTGTTGCTCTTGGGCTCCCTCCCAGCTAAGAGTGAAGGAGAACAGCTGAGATACTGGCAATTTTGAAGGCACTCAGATGCCCCAGTCACTTCCCAGGGTCCATCCCAGCTTCATTCCTTGATAATTATAAGACAAGGATGTGGTTTCTGAGAACCAGAGGCTAATGGATAACACCAAAGTGTAAAATGCAAGGATTACCAAAGCCCTGCTAATTTCATTTGTTCATTCGTTTAATTAACAGAGTCTTGGGGAAAATAAGGAAGTATTTGCAAACTGCCCAGATAATATGCCTGAGAGTTGGTAATTTCAACATGTGTTTAATTTTACCTCTCTTGTCCCAGGCAGTGAGCAGGAGCTCACAGCAAAGGTGCAAAAGAATTGGCTTACAGCCTTTTGATTTCAGTCCCCAAAAGATTATGACCTCCAAACCGGGTAAAAAATAACCCCAAGGAATAACAGGAATGCCACAATATTCAGGATTGATGTTCCCTCTCACTCACTCCAGCACAAATCAGGAATAATCCCCTGAAAGCCAAGGGGCTGCACTGCCACAGGAGAGGCTCCAGCTCAGCTGGGTCCAAACCCCGCGATGCCTGAGAGACACCTGAGTTTGGCACAAGAGAAAATGCAGGATTAGGTGCAGCACCAGAAATAAAAGGCCAGTGGTCAGTTTTGAAGCTCTGCATCCCCTCCCCACGTTGGTAGGATATCATGATCCTCACCTGGCAGAGGTGGCAGAACACGGCCCTGGTGCTTTCCCTGCCGGTGAAGCTGCTCCTGTCAGGATGGGAACATTTTTCCAGGAGCAGCATCTGGGCCATGCAGACAGGCAGCCCAGAGAAGCTGCCCAGGGTGAAGGATGCAAAACAAACTTAGATCTCTGGAGAGCTCAGCACTTAGAAGACAGTGCTCTTTAGCCCTAAAAAATTGCTGAACCAGCCCAGTTATGCCGCAGGGAGGGGAGAACATCACACCAGCTGCCAGTCAATCCCTGCTTAAATTCACCACTAACAGAACTATTTTGAGTCTCCCAAGAGCTGCAACTCTGAATTCAAAAGTCCTTTTGCACCTTTTCCTCTCCATCAGCAAAGTTTCCCAGGGCAGTAGCCAGGTCTGTGGTCCCCAGGGGCGATGGGGACATCATCCTGCCACCATCCACATGGGCACCTCCTCGGCTCACGGCAGAGAGCGGCCAGCTCGTGACACCTGCACAGACAGCGCCAGGTCTGCCAGGACACAGCCTCGCTTTGCACCTAATAAATCAATCCCCAGCACCAAAGGACAATTATTCACTTCTGTCACCCCTCACTTCTTCCCTGGCATAACCCACATTCTGCAGGTAGATGGCCAGGTGTGGAGCAGGTGAGCACAGCTTACACATCGAGAACCTTTTGCAGAGGGAGTGGCTGCCCAGAGAGCTGAACCCTCCAGAAAGTGGAGGAAAGCCATGGCCCTGGCACAGGAAATCAAGGAAACCTCAGTTAATGAGGGAGTCTCGTTTGAACTGGGCAGTTTTGGGGGCCTGCTGCAAGCAGGGCTGGGGTTGAGAGCCAGCACGTTCAGGCCAGGGCCTTTGTGCTCACCTGGATACTCGCAAAAAAGGTGACATTGCCTCACCCAAAGCTCCCCCAAAACATCCATCAGTGGAAGGGGGGAGGAAGGATGCCTGTCCCCCTCCAGCTGTCCCTGCAATGCAGCAGTTCCCAAGTCAGCACAACCTCTTCACTTCAGCTAAGGCTACATTACCCAGCCAGTTCCCAAACCCCACACCTGCCCCCACTGCTGCTCATTGCTGTGAGGCACCCAGACATGGGCAAGAGGGAATCAGGCTCAGACAGCACCAACCAGGTGATCTGTGGATCTCCTGACTCCTAAGGCAATGGATGAGCCTCACATGATTGCCCTCTCTGGCTGCCACCCTGTCTCTACCTAAAATTTGGACCTGTTGGCTGATTTTCATCAAGTTTGCCAAAGTGATGGGGAGCAGTGAGGATAAGAACCTCTTGCCCTCTATTTTTGCCCCTCAGAGGAGGCTGCCACGTGAGCTCCATGGGGCTGGCACACACCAAGCAGCCTGGGAAAGCCACGAGCTCCCAGAGAGCAGCTCCCCCATGTTCCCCCGCACAGCAAATGACAGTTTTGTTCCCTTTACTTATTTCCCTGTGCCAGTAAACACAACAATAAATAGCAAGCTGCAGGAGGCAGATGATTGTGTGGTGAAAGGTGGAAAACATCTAAAAATGATTTAAAGCAGGGAGGAGAATAGGAAGAGAGAGCTGTGGATTATAATCTCTGAGGAGGAGGAGCTGCACGGCTGGGGAAAGGCAGCAAAGGCAGGGAAGGTTTTCCTTCCCACCCTCCAGCTCCTTGCTCTGGGTGATGCTCAGGTCTTCTGTGCAGGTCCCTCTTTGCAGAGGTCCCCAGACCCAGCCCTGGCACGGGACCCCAGCAGCCCTGGGACAGGAGCAGGAGCAGCACTGCAGGGGTTGGACCCTTTAAAAACTCCTCGGGAACAGGGACACAGGGCATGGACACAGTAAAGCTGAAGAGAGATTATCTAGCTGCCATTTCAACACGCTGGTAAATCAAAGTCGATGGAAGCCATATGCTCTGCTGGGAAGCATCCATCTCGTTGCCAGGGAAACATCCTTCCCGTTTAAAATGGCAGGCAAAGGCTTGCAAAAACCTGCTTTTAACCCCCTTTTCTCAGGCATGATCCAAGTCCCCCAGCAGCTCCCCCAGCCCTGCAGCATCGCTGTACTGCTGCCTGGGAGAGCCGCTGCAGCTTAGCCTGGGAACAGGAGAAGGAGATGGTCCTTCTCCCCTGGGGTCCAGAGGGAATCAGAGCCAGCCTGACAGCAGTGAGATCACACATCAAATTCCCATCTTACTCCCAAGGCAGCTTCCACAGTTCATTCCTCTGGAAAAACAGGGAATCACCTGCCTGGGTCACATCCAGCAGCTGCACTCGGGGATGCTGCAGGTGCCTGGTACAGACACACACAGATGTGCCCAGCTGTGGGGCAAGACCCTGCTGCAGCAAGGGAATGACCAACAGCAGGACCACGGTTGGGTTTGTGCTGCTCAAGCCATCTCCTGCAGAGCTGCAGGTACCACCCATTCCTTACAGGCAGCGAGCACCAATCTGACCTTGGGAATCACGGCAATCTGCAGCCAGGACTGCAGGAGCCACAGGAAACCAGCACTGAGCTCAGCAGCTGGCCCTGGCTCTCCTGCCCTGCATCTGCACCTTCTCCTTGCTCCCTCTAAACCAGAGGTGCAGTCCTGGGTCTAACACGGCCAGGCTGGTTTGCTGGGGCCACTGTCAGCTGCAGGAGGGGGTGGTGGGGATGTGGAAGGAGCATTTCCAGAGCACAGTTTATAACCTGGCACCGTGGAAGTCACAGCAAACACTCTTCAGCCTATCAACGCTGATGAATGTGCTTTTGTTTTAAGCAGAAGACACAAATCAGTGTCCACTGGAACAAAACTGGACATCTCTGGGAATGATTTCACTGCTCTGTTTACCTGCCACTGAAGCACCTCATGATTTTTTTGTTTTTGATAGAATCATGGAATGGTTTGGGTCGGAGAGGACCTTAAAGATCACCTTGTCCCCACCCTCCTGCCATGTGCAGGGACACCTTTCACTAGACCTCTGCTTCATGCCCCATCCAACCTGGCCATGAACACCTCCAGACCCCTTTTTAAAAAATGTTCTCATTTATTGTAAATCCCATAAGCAGATGAAGCCAAAACCAGAGCATTTTCTATTCTGATAAGTAACTATGCCTTAAAAACATTTATAATGGAGATCAGAGACAATATTTAATAATGCAAAACCTAGGAAGGCGTGATGGGACAAAGACAAATCCTGAAGGCTCCCAGTCTGTATGGGAAATGGTTATTGCAGCTGGAGGATGGAGAGGCTAGAGTAACAGCCTGGGGAGCAGGGATGCTGGATTTTTATGCTGCAGGCATCCTGTGTCACTGAATTCCTCTGTCCCTCAGCTCCCAACTGGAAAACGTGGTGATGATTCCCCCCAGCACACAGGGGCACAGCTGAGGTTAAGCCCAGGTCTAGCTCAAGACATGTCCATGGCCCTCAGCAAGAGATAAATCCTTCTGGAGTAGCACAAAGCCTGGCACAAAACAACTGCAAAGCACACCAGCAACCAGGGCTCACGTGGACCAGAGCCAGCACAGCGTCTGAAACGACAGCACAAAGCCACCCGGGAGCCCACAGGAGCAATGTCCTCCAGCACACGACCCCAGGCCATGGCCAGCACCACAGCCAAAGGTTCATTCCACCCCTAGGTAACAGCTCAAGGTGTTATCAACAGGCTTAAATCCCCGTCCTGGGCGCTGGCTTGGCTCCGGAGCCAGCAGCAGCAGCCAGTGCGGAGCCCATGAGCAGCACGGGTCCCCATCAGGGCAGCAGCTCCTGCCAGAGCCGGGCAGGAGTCACCTTCACTGCTGCCATCGCAGCCACATCTCCCCGGCGACTGTCAGCCGGCCCCGAGACCTGCTCGGGCTGCCTGGGAATTATGTCAGCGGGCACTGTAAATATCCAGCGGCCCTTTCATGATCCCGCACATTCCCGCTACCTCCTGCTTGGCTCGGAGCCGCGTGTGAGCTCTGTGCTGTGCGCTCAGGTCACTCAGCCACACGGAGCCATGAATGGATAACAGCCAGGTAGTATTTGGAGTCACAGCATCCTCAGCCTGCTGCTGAACCAAGGAGCAGCTCCATCCTGCTTGTGTAACCCGGCCTCGCAGGACTTTCCCCATAATTAGAGGGCCTTTCCCTGCAGTCCCAGGGGGGCCATATGCTCTGTGAAAGGATGCTCAGAGCTGAGCTTCCTCTCCTGCACATATTTTCAGTCTTCCCTAGAAACAGCAAAGAGCAAGAGGAAGCAGGAAGAAGGGAGAAAAAAAAAAAAAAAAAAAAAAAAAAGTTTAATTAATCTTCATTTAATTTCTGCTGTCTTTTAGCAAATAGAAAATAAGTGAGCAAGCCCATCAGGCCTGTGCTGCTGCCCTGGGCTCTAGCAGCCCTAGTGTTTCCCAGATGGGATGCACATCCCACCAGGCCACTGCAGCCAGCAGGGAATGCCGGCACAGGGTCAGGCCTGACTCCAGCCACTCTTCCCAACACATCCCATGGGGATGTGGCTGCAAGGTACAGGGGCTTCCCCAGACACAGATGGGGAAGCATCTCATTGCCTTCAATCATTTCTCTGTGATTTTCAGTAGCCATCAGCTCCCAAGGGGGGAAGAGCAAGGCCAGAAAGGACTGAGTCCTTTTGGAGGTTCAGCCCCTTTATCTACAGCAGGCTGGGGTTTGGGCAGGTGCTCTCTGCCAAACATACACCCACAGAAGGCTGTCTGCAAAGAGGGGAAGCAAAAATGGCAGGTTTGATGGAGGTGCTCCCCAGGTGCCCAAGTTCTTGCAGATGGATGGTCCAAGTCCAGGCAAGATCAAGCCCTGAGCTATTAGTAAGTCTCCGAAGTTTGGATGAGACTCAAGGTTGGGATATGCCCCACCTACTTTAAGATGTTTACATCTCCACCTCCTGGTAAAAACAGTAGGATAGAAACAACTTTAGAGTCCTATTCATTTGTCATATTCAGATACTTCCATTACCTTTTCCTATACTTACAACCCCAAATCATTCTCCGCATACTAAGATCGTTTAAATCATTGCCAAATTAAAACCAAGTTTCATACCTACATGGTGTTATCTAAGTTTAGACAGAGGACAGAATCAGGTTAGGAAGAAATTCTTCCCTGTGAGGGAGGTGAGGCCCTGGCACAGGTCGCCCAGAGAAGCTGTGGCTGCCCCTGGATCCCTGGAAGTGCTCAAAGCCAGGTTGGACAGAGCTTGGAGCAACCTGGGACAGTGGAAGTTGACCCTGCTTATAGCAGGGGTGTGGAATAAGTTTTAAGGTCTCTTCTAATGCAATTCTATGATTCTATTTATCCCATTAATCTACTGATCCTCATACCAAGCCTCAGCAGCTCTCTCTGTGTCATTTAATATGACTTGAGGTGCTCCCACCACCCACAACTGCATCGAGGGGGAGGGTGCAGGCTCTGGGTCTGAAGGGGCAGCTCAGAGAAGGTTTCAAATTATATCTGTTTTATGTTGCAGAAAATAAAAACATCATCAGCTACAAAAGGTTAGTGCAGAAATTCTTCCTATTGCTCATTAGCTGGCACAATAAGCGAGAAGCTGCTAATTAAGAATAGCATTAAAAACATCTAGATGTTAAAAGAAGAAAATGTGGAGAAGAAGAAAAAATCAATGCAAAATTCCGGTAAGTTACAGACAGAGAGCTCAGGAAATTCTCCTTCTCTCTAAGTCTTTTCCCTTCCTTACAGGAATATCCATAACTAAGAAACAGACCATGACAGAGATGTGCATCCCCTACCACAAGAACCAAACCAGAGATCACATTAACCAAGTTCCTTTAGAGCTGATACGGATTAAATGCTCCGTTCCCTCAGGCTATGGAAACACAGCCCTCATGAAGTGCCAGCAATTGAGTTCAAGACATAATGACATGAGGACTTGTCCCTCTGGCTCAGGGTGATGCTTAATTGGGTGTGAAGTCAGCTTTTGGATGAACACTGCCATTAACACGCTGGCTTCTGTGCAGCTCCCAGAGAGGTGCTACTCCTTTCCCCCCAGTTCACTGCAGGGCAGCTTTCTGCAGGCATGGGGTGTGTCTGGAAAGGCCCATCCTGGGGAAAAGGACACCACAAAACTGCTGCACTGGCTCTGAGGAGCCCAGCCACGTTTGCCCATGGCACCTCCAGTCCCTGCTCTGCTACCAATGGAGACTTACAACTCCTCAATACCTCATCTCTTCTAAATAATGAAAACCACACTAATCAAAAACCCAACAGGATCAGCCGAGCAACCTCTGGGGGAAAAAAAGAGGGTACAAATCCCACCTCCCCCTCAGCCATGAGCCACTGAAGGGCAAGAACTGCTGCTCAAGGGCATAGAGTGTGCTCAGGTCCCCACGAGCTGTCCCAGCTGCTCCCCACCCCGAGATGGACAAACATCCCATGCAAGCTCCTACCCATGCTCCAAACAGCCATGCTCCTGCAGCCAGGAGAGATGGGATCAGCAGCACGGATCTTCCAAAGGATGGAGCCAGCTTGAGGGTTGGTTTTGTTGCTCATTCAAGCCTGGAGTCTTTATATAGTGTCAGGGCAGGATCCAAAAGCGGAAGAGAGACACCCACTCCCAGGGAGTGTAACACACACACTGAAATAAATAGCTCCCTGCCTAGGGGGATGACTCAGGAATCTCACTAGTCCTTAAAGCACAAATCACTGCTAATAAACTCCAGAAAGCTTGGAGGAAGGCCTAGCAATAGGTCAGCTGGGCAAGACTTGGCATTCCCAGCCTTGCCAGGTAAAAAGGAAGAGGAGGGATGAGTAACCAGTGAAAAATAACAATGTCTAACATTGAGGCAATGGTCACACCAGCCTAAGCCCTTCCTGCAGTCTACCTGCCTGAAGAGCATTGAGTAGTCAATGTTATTGGGAAGAGGTTTTGTTTTCACTGGCACTCCTGGAAGCACTCAGGCTTACCCACCATATGTCTTGAAGTGGCAGGAGGAAACAGAGCCTCTCTCTGTTTGTCCAGCTATAATATACAGGTATTTATATTTACCTATTTTGCTCTCCTGTTGAGTGAAAGACAGAGTGCTCTTACATCCCTTATTGCATTCTTCAGATCAGGTAACGAACCTCCCAGCCAGCATAAACTCAATTAATGGCCACTTTGAGACTCTGAGTTGAGCACAAACCCATAAACATGCAGAGAGCATCTCCCAGAGCTGTCATTTCACTGCCACATGTAACAAACACTCCAAGAGGAGAAAGTCAATAAGACCCATTCACAGCCCTCTCTACATGCTGCATCTGTAATGAACAATGAGATCCCAGAAAACTGTCCCTCTGTGGGTGATCCATGTCATGGAGAAGATGCCACCTTCATGCTCCCAGCCCAACCTTAGCCCTGCTGAGGTTCTCAGACCACAGCCAAAGCCAACCCCACCTTCCTTTGCAAACCCAAGAGCACAGACAGAAACCAAACCACCAATCCAAAAGCAAATCAGGTGACAGGAAATGCTGTTAAAAAGAAAAGTGGAGCAAAAAGAACATTTACCAGCAGTGCCCCAACAACTACTTTATGCCTTTTCTGTGTCTCGAATGCTCAGTACACCAAGTCTTCCAGCAGGGACTGGCTCTTTTTGACTTGATGGGCAGAACAGAAGCCTGTAGACTTCTGCCCTCATTAGTGGTGCTTGCACTGCTAATGCTATAATATTAACAGAATAATATTAGCTGCTGTAATATTAACAGAATAATATTTCTCCCTTTCTATTCATTTTAACTACCCTTTGACTGATGTTTTTTTCTTTTTCTTTTGCACCCCATGTTAGTTTTTTCCACCATACCAAGCCAAATCTGCAAGAAACAGACAAGTACCCAGGAACAACCTACTGCCCTCACACAGGAGACACACGAGCTGTACACAGGTCACCCCTCAGTCAGGATTTCTGATAGCTTATTTTTTTCCTGAGCATCATGATAACTTCATGGAGAGTGACAGGCTCGCTGTGGAAGCTGCGTTAGGAGTGCCTGCCCTGCTGTGCTCATCCCTTGCAGTGCGTGACAGCAGCGCTGCTGCCACCCCAGCCCTAATTTGCTCCCACACTGTCACCTCCCCAGGGCTGGCAGAGCTCTAAACGAGAGAGCAGGACTGCCAGGCAGATCAGGGTTTGTTTACAAATGAGGAATTTGTGAATGCCTGGGAAAGACCCTCCGGAAGGCAAAATCTGTCCTGAAGAGACCAAGCACCAGCCACGATGGACTGCCAGGAAGCTCAGACAGAGAGTGGTTGCCTCCTAACCCAGTCATTCCCTCTGTCTTTGCCTGTCCTCTTGTTTCTTCTCCCTGTCCCAGCCTCCCAGGGGAGGCAGTAAAAAAAGGAGGATCTCTGAATGAAGATGGTAACTGGGCACCTCACTCTGGAACACAACTGGAGCTGCTTAGGAGCTACAACCAGTATCAACAAGGCTTGACTGCTTTGGATTTTTTCCAGTCTTGGGCTGCAGATCACAAGAGTTGACCAGGGTTTGCTACAAAGATTCCTTTCTCCAAACCACTTCTCAAAGGTGGATCTCAGATCCAGGTCATCCCATTTCAATGTGGATCAGCCTCATCTCTCCACCTTACCTGCTGGGGTGTCCACTGCAGTTCTGGCTTTGAACACCCCAGTTCCCACAGGCTGTGGCAGGAGGTGGGAGATGCCTCCACTCACTCCTGTCTCAGTTTGAAATCATGCCAGGCTCTTTCTTCTCTCCTCCTTGCCTGGGTTGGTCCCACCCAGCCCTCACTAAGGTGTGCAAGGGAAGTTAGGCTCCCTCTGCCATCAACAGAGAGAAATGGGCACCTCCAGAAGGCAATCCTGCCCTCCTAAGCCTGCACTGAGGCTCCTGTGGGATTTGCACAGGGAATCCAGCAGGTGTCTGAGCATCACCAAAGTCACAACGAAAGCTCACTGCACCTTAAACATATGGATATTATAGGTCCCAAGTCCAGTGACTGCTCAGTCACAAAAGCTTTCACCCAGCAAACCCAGTGACTCTGATGTAGCTTTAAATCACCAGCAGGACTGAGAGGTGAGAAGATTCCAGAGGTCTTCTTGCTTCCTCACTTGGAAAAGCCAGCTCTTTGACATCCAATCCACTCAAAAAAAAATCACTGGATGGATGCTTACCAACACCAAAACTTTTCCACGCATCTAAAAAGCACATTAAAAGGCTGGAGTGATGCCAAGGAGAGACCAGAGCTCTGCAGGAACTCTCTGCATTCCCTCCTTGGTTGGCAGTGGTAGAGCCAAGCAGCCCTGAGGCTGTAACAAAGCAGCTCTTGCCATCCCAGCCAGTGCCTTGTGTGAGATTCTCCCCACCAAACACTACAAGTAATTATTTCAGTGCTTCACAATAAATGCCCACAAGGCCACCCAGACACCTCTGCTGGCAGTGTCACAGGAGGCTGCGCTTGCAGCTGACCCAGGACAAGCCACGAGAGCCATGTGGGGAGCCGAGGCCACCACAGCTTCAGGGAGCTGAGCAAGTTCACACAACTTGCTCATCACACAGACTGCTCTTACTGGAAAGCAAAATTTACATTGAAATATCTACTCTTGCAGTCCTGGTGGAATCATCTTTCATCACAGGTGGCTGTCAGAATAGCCCAAATCTTTTTGTCTTGCAGCCTCATTAGGAGCCATTTAAATACATGGTGGTGAAGGGCCCTGCAGCACTGTCCTTCTGCACTACCTGGCTTTGCCATCATGTGTTCACTAGTCAAGTACATCTAAATACACTCTAAATGCATTCTAAATAGATTCATGAAACAGTCCAGACCACCACAACAATCTGGTTTTGCAATGTGGTTCCCGTTGAACTATCAGGGGATAAAAATCATTGCATTATTTTAGAGAAATGTGTATCTCAGTGCTGGAGATTCCCCTCTTTGATCTACAGGGACATCACACCAACAGGCACAGGCCATTAATCCTTTGTAGGAACCACCCTCCACCTTTCTCAGCTCTACCATATCTGTTCCACAGGAGATTACATGATTACATGAGATTTTTCCCAGGAAAAGGGACTGGCACATCTCCCTGTCACCATGATTTAAAGAACAATCTGTTCCTCAGGAACTAAGAAATCAGTGAGCATTTGGGCTACCTTAAAAAGGGTTGTGCAGGGCTAAGTGTTTGCTGCTAAACTCCCAGAAGCTGAACACTAAATTTACATGCTTTTTACCCTTGTGAGCACCACTGATGCCAGGCAGGCAAAGCCTGTGCCCTGCTCATCCGGGACAGTGTCTCACCCTGTCATCCCTTCCTTCTGCTGCAATGCAAAAAAAAATATATATAAAATCAAGAAACCTGATTTTTATAACTATATCTCTTTGAGCTGTGCCCATCTTGCCTTTAGCACAGGATTTGGGGCTTACATTTTGGGTTATTCCTTTTTTAATACATTGAACCGTAGCCAGACTTATCTGGTTGAGGTGTGTTGCAGCACAAAAAGGAGGTGACCCAGGGGATCAGCTTGTTTTTCATTTCCTTAATGTCAGTGTGGGGTGAATGTGATGGCTGGAACGTGACACATTAAAGCGACTGAAATCAGGTTGCTCCCACCAAGCTCTGACTAAGCAGCTGGAGAGGAGCTGGTGAGGCATCCCACCAGGAAGGTCCCTGGTCCCTGGGGTGGACACAGCCCCACAGGTCAGGGCAGAAGCACTGGAGGTCAGAGCTCAGCAGGTCCATTGAGCTCAGCACCCATGGGAGATCTGTACTGGCCCCTTCATCCCACTCAGCCTGGAGGTGTGGAGGAGAATCCAGGAGAGGTCCCTGCACGTCACTGGTGGATGGGCTGAGTTTGGTGGCACCGTACCTGCCCAGGACAGCTCTGGCTGAGGGTGGTGAGAGCTTGCCATGAACCACCTCTCCTCAGGGTTTGGGGATGGACAATTGAGACTGTCAGACCATATTTACCCCGAATTCTGGAGTAAGAGATTATCTGGGAATGGATCTATGTGAAATAACCATGCTTTCATCACTTCTGAGGAGTGAAAAAAGTCACAAAAGAGGTCACTTCTGCAAAGAGAAACCCTGGAACTCCAGGGAAGCACCTCACCCACTCTCTCTGCTCCCCCTGTGCCAGCCATGGCCATGCCAGGATGCAGGCAGTGCAGGCAGGACACTGGAGAGAGGTGGCTTGTCTGGGTGAGAAGGGAAGAACAAATGGGATAGGGATGGTACAAGGAAATTTTAATAGAATTAGACAGGGAGGAAATGTTCCTCCTTATTATAATTTAAGTTCATGCACTTGCTTAATTAACTAAATGCATGGTGCACAGTATGCAGATGAAAAATGCACCCAAACTATTTTTAACACAGTTAAAGAGGTGCATTAGGGCTGTAAATTCTAAGTAGGAAATGCAAGAATTGTGTTGGTTCCTGAGCACACAGCTTTAAAAGTGCCTGAATCCAGGCTGTTTTCCTGCCACTGTTCCAAATGCAGCCCCTTCTTCAGCTCAGGGACCAAACCTGAGCAGCTCACCCAGGGATCAGCAAATGTGTCTCCAGACACCCCAGACCAGGGTGAGCACCTGCCTTAGGCTGGCACAGAACACAGTGATCCCTCCTGAAATAAGATGGCAGGTAGGGACAAAAAAAATCACTTTCAAATATTACAATTTCAGCCCTTCCTGAGCACAGGACAGGTTATGGAAACCAAGCCAACAGGACTAGAAGGGAAAAAAAAAATAATCCAGAGTAATAGAAAGGAAAAATTTTGGAGGCCAAATGCCCAGCTGCACAAAGAACTAAATTGAGATGGAAGTGCTGCTGCACCCCTCAGAAAGCCTGACCTGCTATTTAGACACAGCTCAACTTTTCAAGTTTCAGCTTGAACACAATGAAGCCATGTGCTGCATTGGTAAGGATCTATCAAAAAAATAATAAAATAAAATGTTGGGGGAATAGAAAAATAAAAAAAGATGTTGAGGGAAATACTGGGAGAAGGTGGGAGATAAAGGAGGCCGAGACTTCTGGGAGCCAGAGACCACTTCTAACTACACCCAAAAATGGGGCCCACCAGGCTCAGCTGTCCATGGGGTTGTGCAAAATATATATTATATATCATATATATCATATATATCATACACAGAGCTCCCAAGAGCAGGTCACCCCGTTGTGTCAGTGTAGGAAGAGCTATTAAGTACGAAAATGAATCATAACACAGAAATATAAAACCGCGCTTTTCTCACAGAGGTAACAGCGCTTTTAGAGAGGCAACAACAGAGATGAGACCAGGGATGGGGGAGTGAGAGATTCCCTGGTTCGAATTTCCCTGATTTCATATGCATGAAATGGTGCGAAAGGGAATGATCGACAGCAGGAAGAGGTGGGGAATTAAATCAGATGGATTGGATCTAGGATGCAGCACTGGAAATAAATGCAACCTGCACAGGCATCTGAAGGCAGAGCATCAATGGCCCTGTGCAGAACCAGCCTGGGCCTCTGCAGGCAGGAATTTATCAGAGGTACTTACCAAGTAAGTACTCTCATATTTATTAAAACATCTCCATGCTGGGAGAATCCCAAGTTTTTGTCTTGGATTTGGGTGCAGGGAGCTGCTTGAGCAGCCCCAGAGCTTCTCTGTGCCTGGAAAGTCAGCTGGGTCTGTGAGCATCTCTGAGATAAAACCCAGCCTTGCAGCATCACAAGCTCACTCACAATGGAAATAAATCTTCATGCAAGAAGTCCCCGTGAGCAGCAGGAGCAGGGAAATAGGGGTGCTGGCAGTAGAGAGGGCTGACAGAGCCCAGGACAGTGGCAGGGCAGGGCACCCTCATCCACAGTCTTCTGTTCCTTCAGGATGAGGGATAAAGGTGTTTTTGTGCTCCAGGCTTTGGCACAAAATGAGGTTTGGGGCACGAGGAGACAGAGGGACCCCAAAGGCACAGGTAGGGCACTGCCCTGGCCCTCGGGACACGGGAATGGCTCCAGCTCTAACATACAAACTTTGTGACCTTGAGACAGTCTTGTCATCCTCCCACACCTTTGAATAAGCTTTTTATCAGTCCTGTCTGTCTGCATTACTGATTTCCAGTTACAAAACCCATTCCAGCACTCACAGAGCTGGCACAGGCCATGCCAGGCTCACTCGGGCAGAAAGGGGGGATAACTGATGCGTGAGCTTATCCTGATAACTTTGTGTGAAGGTTCCCATATCCTTCTGCTCTTCAAACACTCTAACAGCTAACTGCCAAGGCTAAGCCTATCATGTGCACAGTACAGAAAACTGGAGTCCACAGAACTTCCCAATACACCATATGAAATAATGGTATCACCAACTCTTCACAGACATTGGTGCAATTACCACCTCAGCCCTGAATTCAGCCTCCATTTCCCAGCAGGTGCCTGAGGGGTGGGGGCAGAGGCTGGTTTTACACAGCTCCCTGTGGTGCCACAGCGGATACAAGTGGAGTCACAAGCCCAGAACAGACGCAGCTGCTTGGGATGGGAGGGATGCAGCTACGTGCAGAGAGCCAAGGGACACTGGGAATGGGGCAGTTTGGGGTGACCCTGCTCCTGCCCTGGGAGCTCTCCTGGCTGCCCAAGCAAATGCCACCACAGAGAGCCAAACAGCTCAGAAGTTAAGACAGAAGTTAGCCGAGGAAGCCAAAGATGTTTGTAGAGCCCTGGCAGTCAGAGCTAGCCCTGCTGTTTGTCATTTGGCTTTCAGCCCCTTCCATCCCTGTCACTGTCACCCCCGTGTCCCCCAGCTGCGCTCTCACCTGTGTTTATCAGCACATTGCACATAGATCCCCACCCTCAGTGCACACACAGGCAATAACCCAGCTCACAACGGGAACACCTGGCCCCTCTGGAAGACTTTGTGACTTAAACCACCCACAACTCCAGAGGATGGACGGGAGCATGAAAGGCGCTCAGGATGTCCAGTGCTGGACTTCAGAATCCTCAGCTGAGCTCCACAGATGCTCTCCCTTCTCCTCTCTCATTTCCCTGGTAAGATGAGCTCCCCCAAGGATCCCAACTCACTGCAATGCTCAGCAAATCTCCTCCTTCCACCCAGCCAGGATCTCCCCTCTCCAACTGGTCCCACCAACACCTCCAGGGAAGGCCTCAATGTACAAAATGGCTGAGGAGCAGAAAGCACATCCCAACTCCTTATCTTACAGCAGCACAACAGCAAAAGGATGGAGGGGGGAAAAAAAATCAGAAAAGGCCCCGAAAATCCTTTTGCCGTGGTGGACAGAGGCCCTGGCCATGAGGAAAACCACAAAAACAAAACAAAAAAAGCCATTGGCACCAAGGGTAGGAACACCTCAGCCTGAGCCCAGGCCTGCGGAAGAGCCCAGTGGGACTGTGGAAAGTCCCAGAGGGAAGGGAGTTGCAGTAACACCGAGATTTATCTTGACCCTCCCTTTGCAATCCTGGGAACAACGGGAAGTCATCTGCGCTCCTATGCAGCAATGCTTCAGAGATTCAGGGAATCCTTCTGCCAAACGCGGGTCAGATGGGCCATTTCTACCCAAAACCCGGTACCAGGGGGAGGTGTGCACCCAGGGATGCTCCTTTGTTTACCGCTCGGCTGTACAGGCAGGGAGCCCCAGACACTGATTACCATTTCTTTCTAGACACATCTCCCATTCAGACGCTTCCCACGGGGGGCAAGAAATACCTCCAGAACCCTGAGCAGAGCCCCAGAACCAACCCCGGCCCCAAAGCGACTGCAGCCATCCAGCAGGCAAAGATGGGGCCGGGGAGGGAAGGATGCTGGGGGGTGGGGGGGAGGAGAGACGGTGCCTGAGCTGAGCTTTTTGTTCCTCTGCTCACAGCATTGCTATGGTGATTTCAAGCAAGACGGAGGAACAGTCGCTACCCATCACTCCCGCTGCTCCAGCCCCCTGCACCGACCGCATGAGCAGCCCCTTCCCCCGCAAGCAGCAGCGGGCAGGGGGAGACAGGGGCTTGGTGCATCGCACCTCTCCTGGGAGCCACCCCCCAGCTCTGCAGGGGCAGCTTCTTCCCCCCCGCCCCTTTCCCCGGATGGCCATCACCGCCCCGTCCCCGGGCACCGCCTGGGCTGGGGCGAGGGATGCGGGATGCGGGATGAGGGATGCGGGATGCGGGATGCTGCGCGGCCCGGCCGGGCGGCCCGACCGGTCTGGGAGAGGATGGGGGGAACGGCTCAGCCTCCGCCCCCCGCAGCATCCCCCGGGGCTCCCCAAGCCGCCCTGGCACCCGGCATCCCTTCCCCGCAGCCGCTCTGCAGCTGGAGCATCCTTCCTCTCCGGCGCATCTGGGGGGCTGAGGGGGTGGAGGGGGGCACCCCGAACCGGGGGGGGTCTCTGCCATCAGGTTCGCCCCCCACCCTTTTACTCACACGTATGCGTGGTAAATGAATGCCCATCCCCGCGGTCTCTCCAGCACATTGTAGAGGAAATTCTGCAGCTTGCGGTAAAAAGCATTCCTTTTGGGGGGCTTCCCGCTGCCCGAGACCCCGGAGCGGGGCTTGCTGAGGATGCTGCCCCGCTTGGAGCTCTCGGAACCGGCGATGAGGAGCGCTCCGTCCCGGCTGGAGTCCGGGGCTCCCGGGTCCAGCCCCACGAAGCCCACCTTGAGCTTCTTCTCCGCGGCGGGCCCGGGGTAGACGCCTCCGTTGCGGGATTTCTGCACCATGGTGGCGGCGGGGGCGGCGGGGCCGGGGGCGGCGGGGGCTCCGGCGGGGGCTCCGCCCGCGCTCCCCGCCGCTGCTCCGCGCCCGGCGCAGCCCAAGCCGCAGGAGCCGCTGCAATCGGCTCCGCCAGCGCCGCCCCGCCGCCGCCCGCCCCCTTAACCCTTGGCATCCCCCGCCGGCAGCAGCCTCTCGCACTCCCCCCACTCCCAAAAATCCGGGTTTGACATTCCTCACCCCACCAAAATTGAAAAGAAAGCGGCTCCGACTGCGCCCCGCAAGAAGAGCAGGGTCTGGCATTGCTGCCCCGAACGTAGGTCCCTGCTAAAGCAGGGTCCGACATCCCTGATCAAGATCCTCTGATCAAGACACATCTTCCCCCTGCCCCCAACACAGTGTCTGCTCCCCAAACCAGGCTCTGGCTCCCCCCTCAAAACCAGCACGGAGCCCCGGGAAGGGCTGGCAGCACCCTCCGATGCGATGCCCATCGCTGTCACCCCTCTGGCAGCGGGTGCAGACACTCACAGGAGGGACCCGATCCATACCCCATCTCCATGAGCCCCCTCAGACACAGACCTGCTCAACCTCTCCACAAATCCCAGTGTGCAAACTCATTCCGTTTCTCCACGCTTCCCAAAAGCCCAATCTATCATCTTGGATGCCCAAATTCAGCTTTCATGCTGAAACTGAATCATGACATGGTCACCAAGCTGCTCAGAAGCCAAGCTCCCAGTACAGAAAGCCCATCTCCACATGTGCTGATCCAAATCAGCTCTTTAACACCCCACTATTCCCCTCTTACACCATGGCTGGATTCTGCCCAAGGAATATTTCCTTCTGACACACCTTCACTGGACTCAGGAGAAGACAGGCAGACTGCAGAAGATAGGACTGAGGTGCCTGCCCCACATAATTATTCTCCATGGAAAGGGTTCTTTGCAGTGCCATGAGAAGATCTGAAATCAAATAAAATCAACCCCAAGATCATCAACTCCTTCCCAGTGACATTTCTATCTCTTGCAATCCAAAAAATCACAGGTGATCTGTGAACTGTGCACTTCAGCATGTTCTTTGCAAATAAAACTAGGCTTTAGGACAAAACTTTTGTACGTAAATTAAATTGCAAGCTCAGGTAAGCTGCTCCTTTCATCACAAATACCTCAACACAATGTTAGTAGGGAAGCAGAAAAATGGTGGCCCCCAGGTTTTATGGCTGCAGGAGCCACCCAGGGCTGGGTTTTATTGGAAAACCAGCTTTTCCTGAAATTCATATTTAAATGAGAAAATCAACATAACCTTTCAGAGTGCACTTCTCAAATCCTGGCTTTTTGGTCCTCTCCTAATTTCTCAGGAGGATCCCAGTGAGAACTAATGGATAAGAGTAGCGCTGAGATTAAAGCTGCTGCCTCTCACTCCCCAAATCCTGTCATGCACATTGAGAGAAGAGCAAGCGTGGAGCAGCCCTACATTTTTTATGAACAGAATGTTTCCTGTGACCCATATTCTCTCCAACACATGGCTGAAAGAGAAGCCATCTCTGCAAGGCAGGCAGAAAACTAAAGCTGGGTTAAATACTGGAAAAACAGATCCGCAAGTATGTCAGCGAATAAATTGCTCAATTCAATGAGGGGCCATTCTATTCATTATTTGTGAACACTTGTAAGATCATTAGTGTTCTTTAATAGGGTGGCCAATTACGAATGTGCCTGGCACTAATGTACAAAGTGCATTATTATAGATCCAGTGACGCAGTCCCAAAGCAGGAAATATCCCCCTCCACAAAAAGGCCAACAACAAACAAAGGAAGCAATTTTCAATTAACAAATTCAAGATTACAAATAGTCTGTGAGCCCTAAAGAAGAATCTAAATTCAACGCACTCCTCTTTGCCTAATTAGTTGGTCACTCGCAGTGTCACACTGCAGCACAGCTTTGGGTATCCTGCATCTCTGAGACCATCAGAAATCAGGAGTGGGAAAGGGAAGGGGTGGGATCTCCCCTCTCCAAGTCATGGGTGGGCTGAGGAAAGGCACGGTGTGGTGGCAGGGACTGTCAGGGATTGTTGTTTCACTGAGAGGGAGGCAAAACCTCAAAGACAAGCAAGGCCAAGAGCAAGTGGCATCAAGGATTGCCTCCTTTTGTGAACAGAGCGGTCTTTGGGAGGTGGAAAAGGACTGATATTGTGGATGAAGGCATGTTCCAACCTCACCCCTTCTTTCTATTTACCTTGGACTCTTAGGGCATCTCTAACTCCTTTCTTACAATATTCCATGGGTTGGCAGTGCCAGTTGCAGTTGAGTTCTCATGGCACGTGGCTCTCCCCTTTCCATCCTCACATGGCACTCACAGGAGCTGTCCCTTGATCCCGTCCCCAGTGCCTGGCCCTGAGTGGAGCAGCACTCTTGGGAAGCAGCTGGGACACAAACACTGAGCTGTGATGTCCTGCATGGATCCCGCAGCAGGTGATTGTGGAGATGAAGTCACTTGTGTGCAACTTCTGCTGGGTGGCAGAAGACAAGACACAGCCATTAACACTGGGAATTAATGAGGTATATAAAAGCAGCAGTGGGAAGGTGCTTTTATCTGATCCAAGGACATTATGTCTCCACAAATAAACAGAATTACTGAGTCAGTCCTTTGCTTTCAACACTGGTGATGGCTTTAAAACACAAACACCATGGCAGATAGCTTAGACCCTGAAGGTAGGATGAAATCCATCAATCCATGTTAAGATACAGGAAGTCCATGCCCGTCCCCTGGCGATTTTTGAGATGTAGTAAGAAATGACTGGTGTGAAATATGTAGAATATGACTCCAGGGATAAATTTCTGCTTGAAACACTGAACGAGAGCCCTTTCTCCATCCCCACCCAGCTGGTGGTTTGTGTGAACTGTGCTACCCGTAGCTTGGGTTTTGTCACCCACAGCTCTCTCCCAGAGCTATTTTCAAACCCTAAAGCAGATGGCTTTACCTCCCCTTGTACAGGATGCTGCAACATCCCAGCAACACTAACCTGCCAAGGGAAAAGACATTAACAGCTCGGTCTCTCTGCACCCAGTGTCCACCCATCTCACTCTGCTTCAGCTCCCCCTCACCTCCCACCACCCCCATCCTCTTCTCTGAGCAGAAAACAGCCCTCAAGAGCCCCTGCCTATTGATTATTCATGTCTCTTCCCTGCTTGACTCTTCCCAACACATGCCAGATCAGTTATGGCTTTGAAACCAGTGGCCCTGACCCAAGAGAGGTTGGTTCATACAAGGAACTCGACCTGGAAGGAGATGCTTCCCCAGCATAAGGTGGAGCCCTGAGGGAGAAAAAGCTGTAGGAGGGATAATCCATGTACACAAATGGAGAAATCTACATATTTCCAAAGGAGAAAGGTGAGTGTGACATTTCTGGCTAGAATAGAAGGCGATGCTCAGTGAAAGCTTCCACATTTGGGGTGAAGAGATGTGGGCACATCTGCAGAGAGTTTGCAGGGTGGTGAGGACACTGGTGCAGAAGGACCACCTCGAGAGCAAGAGGGTCCAAACTGGGCAGAGAGCAAAGCTGCTTTTGGCAATCAGTCACAACCACAGTTTCAGCACTGATTTTTTTCAGCTTTTTTTTTAAATCACCTGAAATGAAGATGAGCCAGATGGTTTTCCAGTTCTGATCCAATCTGACAGTCACCAGTTTCAATGCTAATTAAGTTCCTATCAATTTTCATCAAGACTAGAAGCCATGATAGACAGAGGCTCCCCAATGATTCCTTCTTCCCCCTTCAAAGGGGATTTTATTCTCTTCTTTACCAGGCACAGGAAAAGGTGTCCATGAGGATGCCACGCCTCCCAGCCACTAAAAATCTTCAATCAGAATTTGCAAGCAACATGCTGATAAGAAGAAGCCAGGCACCCTTCATCCTGCTGCTGACAGAGCTGCTTATTTTATATTACATATTTATTGGATGCAAAATTTCTGTGCCACCATCCATCTTCCTGCCCTGTTCTTAGACAGCACCGACCTCATTGGAGGCTGCTCCAGAAAAACCCGAGACAAATCCTGCTGTATGAGATCAGCTAGAGCTGCAGCTGGAAGTGTCTGACTGTATGAACAGAAATCTCCCCAAGTTACACTGAACTGACTTGTGAGACACACATGCTCCATTCTTAACCAAAAATTTACGTTCCTCCTTTCTAAGGGTGATTAAAATTGCTGAGGTCTAAATATTAATTTGTGCTGTGGAGGCCTGACTCTAAAGAAAACTGGTTTCTGGAAAGAACAGCTGCTTGACTCGGCATGTTGAAGGAGAAACAAGTGGGGAAAAAAGCAAAATTAAGGCAAATTCTATTGAATTAAATTGCACTACTCTCTGAGCACCCACAAAGCTGAAAGTAAGTCATAGAGGGACCAGCAGCCAGCCCATTTCCCTGTCATCTTTAGACTGCTCTGCACAGACCCTTCTCCTGGCAAATTCCCCACTGGCCAGGTCTCCTTCCCCATCTCTACTCTCCATGCTTCCGTCATTGCCCTCCAGCTCCTTCTCCTGCCCTCGCCTCCTTTGGGATCACGTGTAATTCCCTTTCTTCATTTATACTGTTACCTTGAAGGTATTTTTAGCCCGTGACCACAGTTGCCCCTGATCCTTCCTTTTCCCAGACTCTGTAAATTTAGCTCTCTTAGTCATCCCTCACGTCTCCCAGTGCTCACATTGTTCCTCCTGACCTCCTTGGCTTTCCACCTCCTCCTGCACCCACAAGGACCAAACCCACACTGTCAAATTGCTGTCACCTCAGTGCTCCCTGACCTCATCCCCCAGGACAAGGCTGCTCCAGGACCTCCTCACACACCCTGATGGCCACCACAAGCTCCTTGGGGATGACCACCCAGAGATGGAGAAGCCTCCCCACTAAGAGCCCCTTTCCAGCGTCTCAAACCCAGCGCTGTGCTCTCCACAGCACACAGCTTACTGCAACAAAACTAAACTTGGTCTCACCTGGGAGCTCTCCCAGCCTTGCCTGATTTCAGGAGCTTGGAATCCAGCTCAGGACTGGCTCTGCTCCCAGTAAAGCACCTCCCAGAACCATAACTGCATCCTGGCTGCAGCCCAGTCCCACAAAGCCCATTAGGTGCTTTGTTCCCATTCAAGCACCTGCCTCCCACCGACTTCAAAGCTGAATCAAAACCTGCATGAATATTTAGGGACTGGAGGTTGTCATCCGAAAGAAACAAGCCCATACTGAAATAGCTGATTCTGACACATCATCTCTGCAAGGAGGGGCACATCAGATTGCTCTGTGCTTTATCCTGACATAGAAGGGAAACCAGCTCCAATAAACAGGCTTGAAATGGTCCCAGGTGTCCTGGGCTGGGAAGGACATTCTAGAGCCCAAGCTTGGTCAGTGCTGGGGGCATAAAAGGGGTGTTGGTGTGTGGGGCAGGAGATGCTGGGGCAGGATGTGAGAGGGGTTCCAGCTCTGTTTGGGTTCCAGCACGTGGGGAGCTGTGCTGGATCAGAGGTCTCTGAAGGAGATAATCCCATCTGATCCTGTCCCAGGGATGGGGTGTTCCTTAGGGAAGAGCAGGGAAGGGGGGTACAAGGAACTGGCTGGGAGGGTCCCTGCCAGCAGCCTGAGGAGATGCAAAAGCTCTAAACCTGCACGGAGAAAAAAATATTTTCTTTTTTTGAGCAAAAGCTCTTTTTTACTAATTTTTTCTTTTTTTTCTAAAATGTCAAAACCTACAGATTTGGCAAGTAAGAAAACCAAACCAAATTACTAAAATACTGAAAAGCTTTAAGGCTAATTATTTTACCTCTACATTATGGAGAAAGATGAAAAGAAATCCTTCCAAATTTTAAAAGAAATCTGCTTTCCATTTTTTTCCATGCAATTTTTTTCCATTTAAAAAAAAAAAAGCATATTAGATTTTGATTTTAGTTAGGAGGGTTGCTTTTGATCCATGTTTCAGGTTAAAAAAATGGAAGTATTCTGTTGGGAAGCTGCCAGGCAGACGTGGCTGTCTCCATGCTCCTGCCTCTGTCACAGCATACCATGTGTCATCTGCAAAGGAAAACTCTTGAAGTAACTAAATTCGTGGTTCCTCTGCACCGTGGGCTTTTGCTGCAGGCTTTCTTCAGCCTTTCAGCCTGGACACCTGGGAAATCAAAAGAATGTGAAAGGGCAAGAGTTTATGATTTATTTATCTTTAACCTGAGGTCTTAAGGAAAGCTGGTGTACGTGCATCTGCATCTCTCTTCCCTCCTTTAATAACTGCAGAGCTTTTGGGAAATTTTTATCTTCTTTATTAAAGATAGGGGGGAATTTCAGATTGCTTTGAGTGAGAATATGTGATGAGAGAGAAGACAGAAATCTCCTCTCTGCAGGAAATGGTGATGCATGGACACGATAATAATGGACATCAGAGAACATCCAGGACATTATTTGAAATATAAATCCATGGGAAGACGGACACCCCTGGTTCTACTGATCGTGAAATTCCCTCCTCGAGGGCTCACTTTGCATCCTGTGTGGGAAGCACCTGCTAAACATCTCGGGTGTTGGACAAGGCAGGATCAAGAGCTTTGGGCACGTTCCCCCAGGCAAAAATGCGGGTGCTGTGCCTGCAGGGTGGCATTTCCTCACTTCCAGCCTGATTTTCATGCAACCCGTGTTTTGTTCTCGTAACTTTGCCTTGCTCACACTGTTCCTGTCCTCTGGGCATTCCGAGGCTCCGGCTGTGCCCTCGAAACCTCTCATTCAGCATCTCTGTGTGCGGGCAGGGCCGGGGAGGCAGCAGCGGAGCTGAGCCGTGTCTGCAGCCTGGCAGGAGCTGCCGGAGAGGGGCTCCAGCTCCACCTGCACATGTGCTCAGCCTCGGCCACCCCGCGCTGTCCCCACTCTGGGCACATTCCCCGTGGAGATTGATGGCGGGGAGGACACCGAAGCCACGGAGCTGCGGCAGCGCTTCCCTGGCAGCCGCGGAGCTGGGAACCGCTCGGAGCATCCTCGGGGCCGCTGCGGCCCCATCCATCACAGCCACCTCCCTCTGCCACCAGCCGCCCTCGCTTGTCACCGCAGTCCTTCAGGGAGGTGCTGGAGCACAATTCCACGCTGTGTCCTTGGAGCTGGCGAGCGTTGGAAAGGATCTCCTCGCCGCACTGACGTGTGAGAGGTGGCGGGGCTGGCACAGACACCCCTGCACTCCTGCCCCGCACCAAAAGCCGGCTCAGAAACCCGCAGCCTGTGCCCAGTAAGTGCCGTCACAGCCATGGCATCCCCACAAGGCTGATATTTGGGGACTGTCCTCCTCTCTTTCCCCTGCTCGTGTCCCCGTCCCAACGCCTGGCTGCCTCCAGACTCATCACTCTGAGTGCTCTGGCCGGCACTGCAGAGAGCATTAAGAGGATATAAGACATGAGAACAGTGCCAGACTCAGGGTGATTACAAATCATTTAGACTAAGCAAAACCAGGCCATCCTAAATTTGTAGGCAGCAAAAGAGTGTTTGTGAGCAGAGCTGAAATGAGTTATTTCAAGATGCTGCAGTACCTCTCCATAAAATATCAGAGTAGTGGCCAAATGGTACCCGAGGCAGAAGGGAGGGTCTGGCCCAGAGCTTCACCCTGGGCTGTGCTACAGCTCCAGTTTCTCTTCAGCTCAGCAATATCTCTGCACAGGGTAAAGAACAGCCCAAAAGGAGGACAAGATGTGGTGCGTTGCCCTGGCCAGAGCTGCTGCTTTGTGTTCCCCTGGCTGCAGATGCACCTGAAAATGTGGATCTCAAACTGGGGAAATGCAGAGGGAGGTGGTTAAAGGAAATTAGTCAAAGGCTCCCAGGTCTGGCCCGTGGCATGTTACAAAATGTTGGAGAGCCTGGCTTCTCACCCTCCTGTCTGAATTTGTACCTCTGGGGCCAAGGGTGGCTGATGGACTTGGTGAAGGGAGTGCAATGGAAGCAGGATGGAGAGGTGAGACCCACCCAGGCGTGGGATGTTCCCTGCCTTGATCAGCCCTTTCCCCCAGCTTCTGGTCTGGCCCATCCTCTGTTTCCCAAGAAGGTTTAGTCTGAGAGGTTTGTGTCCAGCTCCAAGGACACAAAACCCAGGGAGAACTCCTCATCCTCACTGGGCCAGGCACTGCCCAGGCTGTGGGGATGGCCCCAAACCCGTCTGCTCTGACCTGGGTGCCCAACATCATGCAGATCTGCTCAGGAAAGAGGCCAAGCCCAGACATTTGGGCTGGGGAGCAGAGCAGAGGTGATTTACACCAAAGGTGGATGGAGAGCTGCCCAGTGGCAGTGCAGCTTTGCAAGGGGAAATGTGCTGTGCAGCTGCCCAAGGAGAAGAGAAGCATCTGCTGGGACACAAGGAAAGACATTGGTTAGTGATGAAGTCACTTTCTAAGGTCACATAGTCACTTTGTGCTGCATGTGCATCATCCCCATCGCTACCACAGATGATTCAGCATCTCCATCACCAGCAGGCGATGGCAGGACCCCTTGGGTGATGTCCTCTGGGAATTCTGGGCTGAATGGCACCTTGGCCTCCTTGGCAGTCAGTGACAGTGGTTTAAAAGGCAGAAAAAATTGAATGGGTGGTCAGGAGACCTTTGTTTGCTTTCTTCTCCCAGTGGGGTGTGTTTTCAAATGTTGTGTAAATGCTTCAGATGTCACCAAGACTTTTGAGTCAGCATGACACAGGCAGGACCTCACTGCCTGCATGGGGTTAAGGTTCAGCAAAATCTGGTGACAGATGATGGAGCCATGGGAGAGGAACTGCCCTGACAGAAGAGGTTTTCTGAGTGCCAGTGACGTGTGGCCTGTGCTGGGTCTGCAGGGACCTGCCCAGACTGACAAGGGGTTGTGGCTGATGCCTCAACTCCCCTCCAAGTGCAGAAGGGCAGCAGGAGGTTCAAATTCCCCCAGCTCAGCATCTGCAGCCTGGATTCCACTTGCAATCTTGCAAAAGCCTTATAAATTTTTTAGAGCAGCCCCAAACGCCTGCTGAGTCAGCCAATCAGCTCCAGTGGATTAAGAAAACTTACTTTAAATTATTAACAGCACACAGCCAGACACGAGGGTAGAGGTGGGAAAGGAGAAGCACTCGTTGCTCATTCCAGTGGATGCCACAAGAGGAGTGTGGGGTTTGCCAGAGGTGTCCATTCACACCTAAAGGATGGTCCCATTTGTGGGATATTCCCTTCTCCATCAGGATCCCCCACCAAGGCATCAGAGCCATGCTGTGTGCAGGCTGTGCTGCATCGTGGAGATTTCCCTTTTGGAAACTGGGTTCACATCCAGCCCACACCCCCTTCCTTCCTCCTCCCTCCTCTTCCAGGCCCATTGGCTTCTCTCCTCTTGAAGAGCTGGTCCCCAGCTGTACAACAGAGCCAGTCCTAAAGATTTTTGACTTTCCTGCAACCTCAAGTACTTTTCCCTCCACCAGCTTTAAATTTCAGGAAATACAATCACACTTGCAAATTCCAGTCCCCAAAGAAACAGCAATAAGCACTTTGCATCTCCCGAGGCTATTCCTTTTGCTTCGGCCGTGCTGCCAGGATGAGGGACGAGGGTCTGGGTTTCCTCTGCTCGGCAGCTGTTCCAGGAGGACTTTGTCCCTGTTTCCACGAGATGGCACCGATGAGGCTGCTACGGGATCAGCCACCGCGACGCCTTCAGGGAGGACTGTGGTGGAAAATTACTCTAAAACAATAAAAGTTGCTATGAAAATATGCCTCTGAGCTCTGGGTTGTGGCGTCCCAGCACACCTGGACATGGCAGGGAGTAATTGGAGGAGAATATGACATTTTAAAATCCATCTCACCACCGCAGTTCTATCACCTGCCATGGGTCACACACACCCACCCGCTCCGACACGGTGCTGATGGCTCCAAAATCAGCCTGAGCTCACTGCGAGGTTTGCCACAATCCACCCGCGGTCAAGTTAGGGGGGCTGTTGGGTTGTTTATCATTTTGGTAGGATCCCAAAATGGATCGTGTCAAACTAAGGGCATCATTGCTTGTGTGCCTGCAAGCCCTGTGGGGCCAGGCAGTGATTTGTACATGGTGGGTTGTTGATCCAATCCCAGAGCACAGATCCACAATGGATTCAAACCCAAGGTTTGGCTGGAGGCAGGTTGTGGCTTCACTGATACTGCGTTGAGATGCTCAGAAATTCAGCATATTTTTCCTTTGGAACCTCATGCTTTGAAGTGGGTTTAAATAACACTATTTCTGTTCATTCTGTCTTGCTAAGGATCCTGACCCAAACCTCCCAAAATGGGTGATGCTGTTGCTGCTGAGATCTCACTTCAGGCACCATCTCTTCTTTCTGCTCCTGCAGATCACCTGGGGTGCCAACCCACATCGAACTGAGGCTGAAAACTTGGCCCAGCTCTGAGCCATGAGCAAGTCTGAGTTAAATCCTCTGGGGTTTATATTTTTGCTGTTCTGCAGTTCTATCATTAATTACCTCACCACTTGTGCAGTGCTACCAGAGTATCTTTCACAGCTCCCTTGGCATATTTCTATGGAAACGTAGCCGTGGTTTTGTCAAGCCTGTTTTTGCTTTTAAAATAGAGAGAGAGGTGCAGACTTTGCGCCTGCTCTTCTCTGTCCCCCACCTGACCCCACGGTTGTCCCCACTCCTGCTGTGCCAGGGGCTGGCTTCCATGGGGCACCAGGGAGCTGGAGGTTCCTGAGCAGCGTGGGAGGAATATTCCCACATGAGCTCCTGAAGCTGCTGCTTTTAAGGATGCAGGAAGATCATGCACATGAGGATGTTCTCCTGCTTGGAAACACCCAGGAAGAGGCACAAGCTGTCTCAGGGAAAACATGCCTTAGGAGCTGGGAAATGCAGGAGGAGCTGGAAGATGAGATTAAACTATCAGTGGGAGAACAGCCTTCTCCTGTGGCTGTGCTGTGCCTGCAGGGATCCCCAGATCCCCTTCCAATTTGTGGCATGCCAAGGACACGGCACTTCAGAGAGCCCAGACACTGCAAAGACCTTGGGAATCAAATTGTTTTCTGTGGATGAAGCTGGTGGATGTGGGGTGTGTGGAGAGGGGTGAGGAGCCTTGGTGGCCTGTGCACAGTTTTGGGGATCTTGGCCCAGGGAGCCAGTCTGTGTCTGTGACGCGAACATGTGATGGGGAGAGTTTTGGGGGAGCAGGCAGGGTGAGATCATGCAGAGCTCTCTGTAATTCAGCTGCATGTCAGCTCCTTGAGGCTCTGCCTGGGGACACACAGCACTGCAGAGCATCAGATGTTAATTAGGATCATTAAGGGCTTTGTGACACAAACAGTAATGATGATATTTGTGTCTCTGGAGCTCTCCTGGGAAGGGCCTCGCTTGATGCTGCCCTTCTCAGAGACCGCGTATGGCCACATGTTCCCAGCACTGTCTCCTCCTGAAAGCCGAGTCATGGGCAGAGACAAGCTCAGGATGCCCCAGCACGCTGCTAATGCCTCCTTCAGGGAGGAAACATCCCTTGGAAACATCCCCGGAATGATGTAGTGGAATCACAACTCTCACACCGCCTCCCTCCTTCTCCCCGCCCCATTGTACCACCTACTGCTCCTCCTCACACTCGGTGCTCCCACTCAGTCTCCTCACAGCTCCTGGCTGATGCTTTTGGCCCATCCCAACCACTCAGCAACCAAAACCCCTCAGACTGGGACAGCTGCACTGGGTGGAGTTGGGAGAGCTGCACACCTTGCCTGGACTGTGATGAGAGTCAAGACACTGCCCTGGGTGAAGACCATGAGTTTCAGGGCTTCTTGTGAGAATTGAGTCATGTCTGGGTGTTAGTGAGGAAGAAATGTTCCTGTTGTGTTGTTTGGAAAGGGCTGGGGGATCCACCATGGATGGGTGATGCCACAAAGCAGAGCTGCTGTCTCAACCACTGCTCCCAACATGATGGGGAATGACAAAGACCCAAAGTGATGCTCCTCACCCTTACAGGAGACAGGGGGTGCCCTATTTTCTTTTCTCTCAGTGGCATAACTCTAGGAGCTCAATTTAAGCTGTTTTGCATAAAAAAAGTATTAAAAAGACTCTGGAAAATTATTTTAGAGTCTTGAGCTGGTTAAGGAGACCCTCAAAACTGCTGTGAGAGCTGTCCCTGCTTCAGGCTGGGGGAATCACTTGTGTCGAGGGGTGCAAGCTGGGGAAGGGCTGAGTGCTGGCTGACACCCTGAATATGGGCTCCCAGCTGTCCTCCTGCCTCCTTATTTCCATCCCAGGCCCTCCTGTGCCCATCCCCACCATCTGCTCTAAGTGCGACTACACAGCCCCCAGCCAGCCCAGCCCCTGTCAGTAACAGATGCACACACACACAGCTCCACACCTTTTGGGTTGGTTGGTTTGGTTTGTTTGTTTGTTTGTTTTTTGGGAGGGGGGGGCAGTTTGTCTGTTTTTGGTTTGTTGGAATTTTTTTTGGTTTTTTTTTTTTTTTCCACTGTGGATGTTGTACCAGTTTTATTGGTAAAATTAACATGAAGCCTCACAAACGCTGGAACATGCTTTTCCTTTTAAAGAATTTCCACTGGACCTTAATGGTGAGCATCCAGTCGTTGACATATAAACTCTTACAAGCTGATGTGCACACGTGCGCCCGGGGGAGACGGTGGCAGCGTCCTGGTGTCAGGGATGGTTTCTGCGCGATGCACTGGGAGCCCACGATTCATTTGCCAGCCTTCTGGGCCTTCTGGGCAGACTTGGTGACTTTCCCAGCCCCACCGCTCTTCTTCTCCACGTTCTTGATGACGCCCACGGCCACGGTCTGCCGCATGTCACGGACAGCGAAGCGGCCTGAGGGACAGGGAGAGGAGGAATGAGAGAGACACACCGAGGCTGAGCTCTTCTGGGAGGATGGGGGTGGGATCTACACCCCCCACTCATGGTGCTATGTGTTATCCCTGCCCTTGGAGTAGGTTCCTGCAGGGACAAGCCCTCAGCTATCAACTCTTGCCACTCCTGATGCTCCCCCCTATTTAAATGATTGTTTTTTAAAGTTAAACCCCATCTCTTCTCTGCAAGCTCCCAGCACTGCTGAAGATTCCAGATGTGCAACATCAGCCTGGTCTAGTGGAAGGTGTACCTGCCCGTGGCACGGGGGTGGAACAAGATGCCCTTTAAGTCCCTTCCAACCCAAACCATCCTAGAACTCAAGCATGGCACGTCCCCACATTTAAGGGTGGCCTCCACTGCACAAACTTCCCTCTTTCTTTTCCTGACCAGTTGTTTCAGGGCAGAGAGGAGGAAACTGGAAAATGTTTCAGTGTTCAGAAACTATCATGGTTTAGCAACCATAAAGCAAAGGTCTTGTTGCTCCCAGAGGGAAAACCCAGCCTTTGGAGACCCAGCTCAGCAGCATATGGGGGACCAAAAAACATCCTCGGCTCCCTCCCCATCTAGCTGGGAGAAGCTCAGCATGTCTGGTGTGAGCTCTGCACCCACAGAGCCCTCATGCTCCTCCACAGGAGACCTCCAAAGAGCCATTCCCTTACCAAGGGGTGGGTACTGGGAGAAGCTCTCCACACACATGGGCTTGCCAGGGATCATCTCCACGATGGCTGCATCACCCGACTTCAGGGACTTGGGGTTGTCCTCCAGCTTCTTGCCAGAGCGCCGATCGATCTTCTCCTTCAGCTCGGCGAACTTGCAGGCGATATGTGCGGTGTGGCAGTCGATGACGGGCGAGTAGCCAGCACTGATCTGGCCAGGGTGGTTCAGGATGATCACCTGGGGGACAGAGCAGTGTCATGGCAAGGCTGGGAGTGGGGGGACACTGGCAAGCCAGGCGTGGTGGCATCAACACGTCCTGCTCACCTGAGACGTGAACTGCGCTGCCTCCTGCGGCGGGTCCGACTTGCTGTCCCCGCAGACGTTCCCGCGGCGGATGTCCTTCACCGAGACGTTCTTCACGTTGAAACCGACGTTGTCCCCAGGCAGAGCCTCGCTCAGGGCCTCGTGGTGCATCTCCACGGATTTCACCTCAGTGGTGATGTTCACAGGGGCAAAGGTGACCACCATGCCAGGCCGCAGGATTCCAGTCTCCACTCGGCCCACAGGGACTGTGCCAATCCCTGTGGAGACAAGGATAGAGTGCAGCAAAACTCAATCTGCTTGGTATGTCCCTGGGCCAGAACCCACATTCAGCAAAAGCAAGATTTCTCCAGTGGTTGTCACCGAAGTATGTTTGCTCCTTGCCCAAAACCCCCATGTTTTCAGCAGATCAACACAGGGATTTTGAAAATCACTGATTTTCACAAAACTCAAAGTTCTGTAAAAAAGAAGTAACCCATAGTCAGAAAGTCCTGAGCAATGCCCCAAAAGTTCTCCTGGAGCAGCTGTGGCATCTCTGGTGTGGAGGGCTGGGACATCCCATCATGTGTGCAACATCCCTGATGGCCACACCACCAGCTGTGACAGAGAATGAGGGTGGCTCATTAAATATCTGGGATCTTTTACCTTGGTGACTCTGTGTCACCAAGAGACTTTGGGAAAATTCCCCTTTGGAGGCAGGTAAAGAATGATTGAGAAAAACAACATTGAAAAGAGATTGAAGAGGTTGTCTGGACCCATCTGCTTCTCCACATCCACCCTTCTGCCTCCACCTCCCCTCTTCTCACTGTGCCTCTGCTCCCCAAGGACCTGCCTGCCAGTAAAACCAGATCCCTTTGCCCCAGCTAAGCTAGAGGAGGACACAGACCTGCTCACCACTTTTCATGTCCACTGCAAACAACAGCAGCCTGCATTAAAAACCCAGCTAAAATCCCATGTTCAACCCCTGCAGTGCATGTGTCCTTGGAAAAGGGTGGGAAAGGTCTGGAAAAGTCAGGGCCTGCCTGATCCAGCAGCCAAGGAGTCAGCAGTGCTGTCCACTTATGCCAGCAGGTCAGAGAGCTCACAGGGTATTTATAGCTGAGCAAAGTGTCCCCATCACCTCTCCAGAGGGAAGGGGACACGCGTCAGCCACGGCTCTCCCTACATGGCTGGCACAGCTTGGCAGGAGGAGGTGCTGATGATGGACACCAGCATTTGGGAAGCTCGGGCAGGTCACAGCCAAGCTGCCATGCACCAGCTTCAGTGGCCCTCCCTGCTGGTCCTGTCTCTCACCTGGGTCACAGAATGTTTCTTGCTGCCTCCAGCTTGCTAGCCGTGACCTCTGGGGTCAATTTGCAGCCGTTTTGGCATCATGTATTCCCTGGGGAGAGCTCACAAACCTGCTGCTCCTCTCTGGTCCCTGGGCACCTTTGGGCACGTCCACCTCCACCCCAGGCAGGCCAGGCTCAAACGGGGTCTTTGCCCAGGAGCTACCACCCTTTATTATCTCTGGTTTGAAGAGTCAAATCCCTCCAGCTTCCCAACACCTGGAAATGTCATTCCCAAATTTCTGTGGAATGAAGGCTCGGGTTAAGGCAGAGGAGTGGCAAAGCTCACCTCCGATCTTGTAGACATCCTGGAGGGGCAGGCGCAGGGGTTTGTCTGTGGGGCGGGTCGGGGGCAGGATGGTGTCCAGGGCCTCCAGCAGGGACACCCCACTGGCGTTGCCTTCTTTGCGCTCCACCTTCCAGCCTTTGAACCAAGGCATCTGGGAAGAGAGCAGCAACAGAGAGCCATAGAATCACAGGATGGTTTGGGTTGGATGGGACCTTAAAGACCATCTTGTTCCACCCCTCTGCCATGGGCAGGAACACCTTCCACGAGACCAGGTTGCTCCAAGGCCCACCCAACCTGGCCTGGAACACTTGCAACACGCACTGAGTGTGCCTGTCCTCAGCACCCAGAGGTAAGCCCAGAGAGATGTCCCACCAGTACAACCTTCATCAAGTCAGTCCTGCCATGTCCTGGCTTTACTAGGGGCTGGGGAGCTCCTTCCACTCCACCATCCCTGCAGACTTTGCTCAATCTCCCTCTCTCTTCTAGAAATGAGCAAGACATCCATTAACAGGAGAAAAAGGATGGAAGTGGTTAAAGCCAGCACACTCACAGCCCTCACTTCCAACACCAGCCCATGGGCACTGCACCAGCTGCCTGGATCCTGCCCTCCAGGAGTGCTGCCTCCAGCACAGGGACCACAGGGTCTGCAGCCAAGCACCAGCTACAAAGTGCTCAACCTTCAGTCCTGGGGTCCAAGCTTCTCCAATGTGAGCCCCAAAGAGATGTTTCCCCTCACTCACTCCTGCTATCACCCCTCCAGGGTTGGGATTCTAAACCCTGGCTTGGGAGGATGCTGGAAACCCATCTGCCAAGAGACAGGATTGTTTTTCACAGATGTTCTATTCTCCTGTCCTAAAGTGGGTATTAAAACTAAAAAATTCCCAGAAAAGAGGCAGAGAGTGGTGGAAATGTGCTCAGGTACCATGGTTAAATGCAGGGAACTGCAGTGCTTTATTAGGGTGATGCTGCACTTCTGGATGTTGTAGCAACACCTGGAGCTTGCTGGCAAGAAAAATTTAGTCCTGGTCTGAGACAAGCCTAATACAATAAGCAGAGATCAGAGTCTGCAAGGCCATTCCCCTGCCTCTGTATAGAGAGGGTTAGACAATATTTTCCCACTCAAATGTCAAATGTTTCCGGTGTGTCCCAAATCCATCACACACTTTGTGGATGTGGCTTTTTTCCCATAGCACCAACACCAGGGGCACAGTGCAGTGGGCATTGGGGGCTGGGGTGAAGCAAGACCCCCAAAGTGCCCCCAGCTTCACAGCAATCCCTGCAGGGTGTGGCTATGCCAAGTCTGGTTTGCTATCCTGCAATCTGCACCAGCTTTGGGAAGGAGAGAGGGAAACACAGGATGCAGCCAGGGAACTCAGCTTGCATCCAAAGCATTCAGGAAAATGACCTTCAGGGGGTCATGTCTGACACCACTTGTCTTTCTTGGCGGCAGTGGCAGGAGGAGCCTGGGGACTTTTGTTGCGGGTTCTTCCCAGGGCACTGCAGCTCTCGGTGTGCAGCCAGACCCAGAGCCAGGCAACAGCTTGGCAAAATGAAAACTCCATCCAGGCAGCGAGGGAGCCTCGTGTGATGTGCAGGATGACTCAGACCTTCCCCCATTCTGCTGTCGCATGGCCCAAACGCCAGGCAGGGACCTGTGCCAGCAGCTGCCTGGTGGCCACCTGCCCACAGGCTCTGCTCTCGAGGATGACGGCCACCAAGTGCCCACAGCTCCTGTCCCTCTGCTCCACACAGCTCTGGCACACAGGAAAATAACAACCTCTGCCCAGGACACCTGGCTGCCAGAGCCATCCTCTCTCCAGGGGACTTCTGACATGCCAAGAATCAGGTAAAGATGAACTCAGACACCTTCTGGGAATGAATCTCTGCAAAACCTCAGCGTGGCCTCAGGGTGAAAAGCGTCTGTAAAACTTGGTTCGTGCTGCCTCCTATGGCCACCCAAATAAAACCTCTGTCATGTATTCCCAAAATCTGCTCCCCAAAGACCAATTCATATTCCACCACTCCTATGGCAAAAGTAGGATCTGACCAAATCCTGCAGACAGGCTCCAGCTCCCCAAAATATCAGCTGAACTCCAGCTCTTTTACACTCAAAATTTGTTTCACAGAGCAGTTGCCTTTCCCTGATTTGGCCCAGCCCATGAGCACCTCAGCACCCCCATGCACACACCCCAGTGGTGAGGCTGCAGTCCCAGGAAACCACACATCCTGCCACCAGAGACTGGGTGTGTCTGGGCTGCAGCATCCCATGGGGTGAAAGTCTCCCAGACCACATGGAATGGCCCCATTCTGCCAGCTGGAGCATCATAAAGCTGCTTCACAGAACACCCCACTTCCCAAAAAGCTCTCAAATGCCAAACTTTGATGGAAGCACAGCCCAGCTGTCATTTTTTGCAGTTGGCCTTGGGATTCTGTGCAACAGGGATGTGGGCTGGAGTCTCCCACACAGAGCCGGTTCCAGCCTGATGTACCCTCCTTGCTCAGAGGCAACAGGAGCTGCAGGGACATCATGGCTCTAATCCCCACTTTCTGATAAGTCCCCTGACAGACAAGTCACTTGACTGCCTTGTGCTTCAGTGAAACCTGTCCAGAAATTACAAGTGAAAATAATCAGAGCTTTTTCAGGAGAGGAAAGAGAGAAGAGACATCTACACCAGGTTCCTGCTTAAGCTTTCCCTGAGGTGGTGCAATATGAGGAGGAGGAGCCTGTCCCTCAGCCTTCTCCAGCAGAACTCATGCTGTTCCAGACCAGGCCAGGTTTTCTTCCCAATTCCCTAGCTCAGGCAGAACCCAGGAGCCAGCTGCTTCCTTAGGACAAAGGACAGAGTTGTTTCATCCCCTGCCTTCTCTCAGGTGGCACATCACACTGGGAACCTGCCCTGAGACCCCTCTGGAGGCAGGGGGCCACAGAGCCCCTCCTGCTCCATGCCTCCCCTCTGCTGTCTATTTATAGGAGAATTGTTCAGGATCATCTTCCCGGCCCAGCAGCTGCTGACATTTGGAGCTTGCCGGATTTGAGGCACCCAGGAACCACGGGGCTGGGTTTGGCATGGCCCTGGCTGACCTTTATCCCAGCTCTGCTCCTCTGGGAACAGGAATCTCCCAAGCACCCCAATAATTCCTTCCTTCCAAGCCATCCCAAGGGAGCTGCCTTTCCTGTGCAGGGCAGGAGCTGTGTTTCATGGCTGTGTGAGTTTCCATTGCAGCACTCTCCTTCCTCAGGCCTGTGATCCCTAACCTCCCTCAGCTGCTGCTGGACTCATGGATTGCCTCCCTCATCACAGAGCCCTGCCCTAATTCACAGGAGATGTCCTGAAGTCCCCCTAAGAATCAAATTTCCCATGGGTTTCACAAGAGATTCCTGGGGTGTCTGATCTCAGCAACTTGCTCAAGGTCACACAGAAGTCACCA
This sequence comes from Poecile atricapillus, assembly GCF_030490865.1. Taxonomy (NCBI): domain Eukaryota; kingdom Metazoa; phylum Chordata; class Aves; order Passeriformes; family Paridae; genus Poecile; species Poecile atricapillus. Next base: position 6,354,106 of record NC_081263.1, read on the forward strand.
GGAGAGTAGGGACCTTCCTCTGGCCAGAACTTTCCAGCCCATTATTTCTTTAATAGACTAACCCTGAGGTAGCTTTTCCTCCAACAAAACCAGTGTCAGAATAACAAGTGTTTTGGGCAGCCTGTCTGCCAAAACCTCCATCCTTCTTAAGCCCTTCCTTCTGCTGTACTAAATGATGGCATGGGCCCACCCAGAGCACTCTGCCTTTGTCTCCCCACCACAGAGGGAGTGAAAACCGATGGGAAAAGGAGCAGCCTCAAGTGGATACTCTAGGGAACTGTGGTTTTGGCATGGGAAACCTGGTACTTCCTGAAGACAGCTTTAGGAGTGAGATCCCAGCACTGGAAGTGGAGGTTTGGCCACCACAGTGACACAAAGCATCGATGGGAAAGGGAACCTGAGACCCAGCACGAGGGAGCCCGGCTGCACTGCAGGAACTGCTCCAAGCCTGACCCTAGATTGTGCAATTCCCCCCAGAAAGCAATGCCCTAAAAACACCCCCACTGCTCCTGCTGAGTGACAATTGCTGCTCTAATGTCACCGTGGGTTCTGACAAGGTGAAAACTTCAAATCCCAGCCCAGAAGCAAAGCCAGACTGATCATCTCCTTAAGATGCTCATGTTCAGCTGCTGGGGTGCCCGGCCAGGGCACAGCACCCATGAACAGAGAGCCCATTCATCCTGCCCAGGGCCAAGCAGAGCTCCATGAGCCATCATCTGTGCTGCCAGCACATGTTTGCAGAGCAGAGTTCATCTTCAGCCTGTGTCAGGGTCCTCAGGGTGGGGGGAGAAGCGTAACACAAGGCACACTTACATTGGGAGAGGGCTCCAGCATGTTGTCTCCATGCCAGCCCGAGATGGGCACGAAGGGAACTGTGGCCGGGTTGTAGCCGATCTTCTTGATGTAGGCGCTGACCTCCTTGACGATCTCGTCGTAGCGTTTCTCGCTGTAGGGGGGCTCTGTGGAATCCATCTTGTTGATGCCCACAATGAGCTGCTTCACCCCCAGGGTGTAAGCCAGCAGGGCGTGCTCGCGGGTCTGCCCGTTCTTGGAGATGCCGGCTTCAAATTCACCCACACCGGCAGCGACGATCAGGACAGCACAGTCAGCCTGGGGCAGAGAGTAGATGAATTGCTGCACGGCCCTGGTGACACCCCTGAGGACTTTGGTTACCCACAACACTGCTGATCTGCCTTAAAACTGACCCAGCTGTGCTATTTCAGAATTGCCAACCCCACATGGTTCTGCATTGTGGGTGAGAAACCAGTGTGGATCCCTCCTGGATGCAGGACTCTGACCAGGATCATCTACAGACATTACAGATATTATTTAAAAACCTACAGAACTCCTGCAAAAAACCTCCCTGAGTGACAGGTGTGACTCCAGCCATGGAAACTGTTCCCCAAATTACTTTTGTACCAAGAACACACAGCATAAGCTGCCTGGGTTTGGCAGAAAGCCATGCCCAGTCCAACTGGTACCTCAATGGAAATCTCCCTGGGTATAGTGGGGTTCACCCAGCGCCCATCAGTCACAGGGAGATGCAGGAATGTCCCACAGTTCCTACCCAGGAAGAGTAGGCCGTTTGGTTTGGCAATATTATGTGGGACAAAAACAGCTGTTTTGAGGAAAGGGAAGGAGAAAAGATCTGTGGAGCCTCCTTTATCCAATAAAACCTGGTGGATTGTTGGAAGTTTCCTGTATACCTCATTTGGCTGAGGCTAAAATAATGTGGAGATAGCCTCACACAAAGGCCTGAAGCTCCCAGGCAAGCCACGTTCATCCCACCTTCTCACGTGGGTGGAAATGGGGTGGAGAAGCCCCTTCTTTGTCCCCAAAGACACCCTTTCTCCCAGACACCCAGTGCAGGACCATGGCGTGCTGGGTGCCCTGGCACTGCCCAGTCTCTTGGGTGGACCCTGCTGAACACTCCTCGATGTCAGCTCTCTCAGCTCCCACCTCCTAAAGGACTCTAACAGCACCTGCATGACCCTGAGCTCCTGAACAAGCCTCAGCCTCCCCTGTCCAGCAGCGCCCCACGCCCTGGGCCCCAGCTCTCACCTGGGAGGTCCCAGTGATCATGTTCTTGATGAAGTCCCTGTGGCCAGGGGCGTCAATGATGGTGATGTAGTACTTGGTGGTCTCAAACTTCCACAGCGAGATGTCAATGGTGATGCCACGCTCGCGCTCGGCCTTCAGCTTGTCCAGCACCCAGGCGTATTTGAAGGACCCTTTCCCCATCTGGCCAACACAGAGACAAGAACTAGTGAGAAACTCAAGCCTACAGCACTGGTGGTGGCCTCCCACCCTCCAGGCACTTCCCAAGCTCACACAGGGTCACACTGCAAGCATTTAATGGTAAAATTCCCTAAATTCAGTGAGAGCTGTGGTCTATTTACTAAAAAATACAGGTGAAAGAAGATATTGTTCTCAACAATATTGTTCTCAACCTCAATTCCTCAACAGGATGCAAGAGAGGCTGGAAGAAGAGCCATGGAGTGAATTTGTGAGTGGGGCTGGGTGGGCAGGACCTGGAGGAACCAACCCATGAGGTCTCCTCCATGAAACACCACAGTCCTGCCCTGTCGCTGGAAAATCCTGTACAGAAACATGTAAAGCTGCTTCTTGCCACACCAAATGTCTCTGAGACAATATTCATATACTTATCCCATTTCCTAATGCTAATGGAGTTATTGAAAAACATCTGTTTATGAGTTTTGTTTTATTTCCCATGGTTTCACAGAGATGCACACACAGGGGTGTGGTCTAGTGGTGGGCTTGGCAGTGCTGGTTGGACTCAATGATCTTAGAGGACTTTTCCAACCTAAATGAATCTCTGATTCTGTGATTTTAATCCATGACTCAGACCTGTGAGGCAGCTGGTTAGTGGGAAAGGGCATTGCTACATGAGTGAGCCCAAAACTGGCAGGGGTGGAATGGGTTAAAAGAAAATTAAATGAGAGTTGGTTGCTATGAGCAGAATAGAAACGTGATTGATTCTTGCCACAGAGTGTGCAAATTCACAGGAAAAGCTACTGTGAGCTGCAGCCAGACCAACTGTCATTGCCAAATGGTCAAAATCTCAGCCAACATTGTAATGCAGGAAATCACGCTGGGGGAGATTAGCTCCAGTAAATCTTCCTGCCCTGTGATAAAGCACATTCCCTGGTAAAACCACAGAGCCACTTCCGAAGGGCCTTCTCCTCTGGGCTGGAGCCCTTTGACGTCACTGCACCAGGGGAGCTGGATTTCCCTCCAGCGTGGAGGTCGTGCTCCCAGTCTGAGCTGGATCCTGCCAGGTGGAGATGGGGCAGGACAAGCCCACCCTTGCTGACCACTCTGTGTGCTGGGGCAGTCAGGGCAGCCTGGCCAAAGCAAGGGGTTAAAATGGGCTGCAGCCATCAGCTCTTGGCCTCAGATACTGAGGGGTTTTAAGGCAGAGAAAGGAATTCAGGTAATTTGCAGATGATTTAATGGTCTCCTATTGCTCTGCAAGGTCAGAGCTGTGATATCCTGTTTCCATCCATCCATCCATCCATCCATCCATCCATCCATCCATCCACTCCCTGCAATCACACTTTCTTCTGGCCCATTATCAGTCACTGGTCAGAGAGAAGCATCTCCTGCTGGCAGATAGCAAATGCTCCAGTGCTGAGCCTCCCCAGGAAAGAGAGCACAGCATCACATCCAAACCTGCCCTGCCTGCACCATGCCCAGGGGCTGGTCTGCTCCATCTCCCACACTCCATCCCTGTTCCCAGCCAGCACAAGGAATTAATGGTGACAGCCTGTTTCATAACAGCTGAGTGCTGTGATGACTTTGCAGCTTGCTCTGGAGGATTATGGGCAAAATCCTAAAGCTAAGGGTAAGATTTCCCCTCCTCAGAGGGGATGCTAGGTCGAGGAGGTGATGCCTCATCTCTGCTGGGAAGCTGTGAGCTCTCACTGGGATGGAAAAATCCAGAATCAAGTCTCTGCTCCTGAGTATCTGCCTGACACTGGATTTAGCGAGGGGGTAGAGCAGGAGCTTGAAGGATTTTAGAATCACAAAATGGTTTGGTTTGGAAAAGACCTCACAGATCAGCTCATTCCAACCCCTCTGCCATGGACAGACAGTTCTACTAGACCAGGTTTCTCCAGATTCCATCTGGCTTAGCCTTGAACACTTCCAGGGATGGGGCCAAGTTAACCCTTTCCAGCACGTACATCAAACTCCCCCTTAGGGAACAGGGAGGAGTCATCAGAGTGCGCTCATTTACTGCTGGAAATGGAGATACAGCAGGGAATGGAGCATTTGTGCACTGCATTAATAATGGGCTCTTCTCGGGCAGGAGGTCAATCAGCACATCCCACAGCCTTTCCCCCATCAGCAGCCTACTCCCTCCCTTCTGGGTGGGGAAACTGAGGCACAGAGTAGACCCCTGGCTCTCCCACAGCAGCTGAGTGGGAATCAGCACCTTCTTGCCATCAGCCATGTCCACACACACACAACCAGCTGCTCATCACGTGTGAGACCCCCCCAGAGCTCGGCATCACACGTAACGTGAAGACAAATGAGATCCTTTATTTAGCAAACAGTTTCCCTCCTTTCACGGGGTGTATTCAGTTACCCAGAGCTGGTGTTGAAAAACCCAGGGTATTATCTAGCTCTGCACAATACCTTCCCTGTTCAGTGCCAGAAATAGCCTGAATTTCCCTGATCGAACCCCAGCGGAGGGACAGCTTTCTATTCGGAGGCCACAAACACTGATTATTTCATTTTTTTTTTTTAAAAAACAGGACAACTCTTCTTTCAGAGATGCTGTTACCTCTGCCCTTGAATCAAAAGAAAAAAAAAAAACAAAACAAAAAAGGGAGAAATCCTCGCTCTTTTCTCTTAAATAAAATAACAGACCCTGGGGTTTTTTTCTTGGCCTTTTGGGTGCACGCAGGCCTCCATTTCCTGTGAATGCCACCTAATGGAAGCAAACCCTTCCCCAGCCCTGCATCAGAAAATGGAGTCTGTAAGCTCAGTCAATAGGCTATTAATAGCAGCCTCCAGTGCCCGCAGATCCTGGCAAGTCAGTGAAAGTGTCTGTTCAATTAAAATCACTGCAATCACATCGACGATAACCTTATCATGTCTTATCTGATCTTATAGGTAAAGGGAGGGGGGATTTATGGAAGGATATCAGCAATCATTTCAAACCAGGGAACAGGGATCATTTTGTATGAAGGAAGAGGCTCTTTGGCTTAAGGATGCGAAAAAAAGGCTGAAAGGGGGGCAGGAAAACAAGGGATTGAGCTCAGATGCTATTGGAAAATTAAAAAGGTTAAGACAGACAGCAAAATGTGAAGTCAAAAGTGGCAGCTCTATAAATCTTTTCTTTCCTTTTTTTTTTTTTTGTCAATGAAATGTGAGATCTTGACCAGAAAAAAAAAAAAAAAAAAAAAAAAAAAAAAAAAAAAAAAAGAGGGATATCTGCATTCCCGGAGCGATGACGACAAGCTATATTTTGAGTGACAGGAGCTGCCCTGTGGATAACACAGCCAGGCTGTTCCTGGCTCACCCACATCTCTAGAATTTACCATCATTAATTTGTCAGGACTCCCAATTGACATTTTTCTTCCCAAGACTGTTTCTTCCTCGTTAATCTTGGGGTTTGCCACATTACAGGTATCGGGTGGTGCTTTGCTGTGCAACAGCTTCTAAACGTATGCACGATAAAATCGTTATAAATGCCACCATTGCAAGGGTTTAATTTAACTTAAATGCTCAGATTTCCTGCCAGTTTTCTGTGTCACAGGCTGCCACTCACACTACACACCAGACCACCTGCCTGGGAAAAACAGGAATGAGGTTTTTCAACTGGATCAAACCAGTGGTCCAGCTGATGTTGCACCTTGTCCCCGGCAGGCACTGGGAACTGATGCTTCAGAGTGAAATTCAGGCAGCCCTGACCTATGAGGGATTATCAGGTTTTCCCCGTCATGCACCATATTTAGAAGGAATTTCATGCCTTGAAGCACCATGGTTTGTGGCTCTTCCAGAATCCTAGCGATTACTGCTGGTTTCCCTAGCCCATCTTGCAGACCTCGGCGTGCCCCTGCCCTCATTACCAGCCGGCAGCAGGGAGTCCCCCAGCTCCGGAAAAGAGGGTGGCGAGTGCCCAAATGGCCTATTTTCCCAAGGCCAGAGAAGTCGGGAAGACCCAGGGGTGCAGAGGGAGAAAAATAGATGGGAACAGAGGGAGAAATAGAAGGTAAGAGAAGGGCAGCACCAGCAAAAGGGGAATATTGCCAGCGGGATAGCGGTGGGGATCAGTGAGGAGCATCCCCGCGGGTGGGAACGCGGGGTGGGGGCAGGCTGAGGGGCGGGCTCCTCACCTCGGCAGCCTCCTTCTCAAATTTCTCAATGGTCCGTTTGTCGATGCCCCCGCATTTGTAGATGAGGTGCCCGGTGGTGGTGGATTTCCCAGAGTCCACATGCCCGATGACGACGATGTTGATGTGCGTCTTCTCCTTCCCCATGCTGCTGGGCTACGCGGGGCTGGCCGGGGCGGGCGGCGCTGGGGAGGGCGGTGGGAACGCGGCTGCCTTTTGGGGGAGGCTGCGGGGAAAGAGACAGGCGAGTCAAAAGAGCCCCCCTTGTGCCATCCCCCTCGCCCAGCCCTTCGGGAAAGGCTGTCCTCCCCTCGCCCCACCTTCCCGCTGGACCACGCTCCCGGGGGTGCCCGGCCTCGTCTGGCAGCTCTGCCCGCGCTGGGTCACAGCCAGCCTGCCCCCGGGATGCCAGCCGGGCTATTTCGGGCGGCCACGTCCAGCCTCCAAGTCTCGGCAAGGAGCCGTGTTTTTGGGCATCTTGCCCTCCACCGCCCTCGCGGAGACCCCCGGTTCCCAGGGCTACGTCATCGATGCTTCGAAGGTGCCCTTCCTCCCTGGAAAACCTTCCCGCGACTCTGGGCTGCTCCCGCTGCCTTCTCGCTCTTTCCAAACCCGAGGGCATCTCCTCCATGTCGTGGCTGCCCTGGGAGGAGCCGAGGGTGCCCGTCCTCCCGGGCTGCCCCCACCGCTCCCCAGCTGGGAACTGTGGTTCAGGTGACAACAGAGCGTCTGCAAAATGGGGTGGACAAAAATAGCCCTCGCCTGCTCCCCCAAGCAGGGCTGCGAACAGCGGGGCTCCTCTGAGCCTGCACTTGGGGGGTTTATTACATTTTGCTGCCTTGAAACTGGATGGAACAGAGGGAGGAGGCTAAAAACGCAAACGGATATATCCGGGGAGCTGTCCTGGCATCTCCCGGCGTTGCCATGGCTCTGCAGCTGCACACAAACCGGGCACAATTAGGAGCTTTAATCTGACGTCTAATAAAATCCAATTTCACGAATCTGCCCATAGAAGTAAAGGAGGTCAGGAGGAGTTTGCTGCTCTAATAGCGATTCAGTCATGCGGGTGACAACATTCCCAGCGAGAAGCTTCCCTGGGCAGCAGGAGCGGCGGCTGTCCCGTCCCTCCTGCCCTTGAACCCAGCCAGCCCGGATCTGGCCATTTTGCGGCTCCACTGGGATGCTCGGTGCCGGAGCTCCCAGTCCTGGGTGCGGGTCCCTGTCTCCCCTGCAGACCCCTGGCACACTGGGGGACATCAAAGCAAGAGCGCTTTGGGAACTGGGGGATTTTTAAAATTCCTTCCCCAGCGAGCTAAAGGCATCCCTGCCCATGGCAGGGGGGTTGGAACGAGATGATCTTTAAGGTCCTTCCAACCCAAATCATTCGAGGATTCTATGATTATAAAGGCTGGAGGGGGGACCTGGGGGGGATTATCAGGTTTTCCTCCTCATGCGCAACATTTAGAAGGATTTTCACATCCTGAAGCACCACGGTTTGCGTGTTATTTCCCAACCTGCGGGAAGACGCACCTGCGGGATGAAGGAATGGTCCAGCCCCATCCTTTCCCTCCTCGGGGGTACCCCCCACCCCAGGGGCTGACAGCACCCAGACACGGGGGGGGTGCGCTGATCCCCCGCAGCCCCTGGGGCAGGACATCCCCCTCCCCATCCCGGCTGTCCCCCCCATCCCGCCGGGGTCCCGCAGCTCTTACCGGGGCGGCGGTCGGGGCGGCCAGAGGCTGCCGGCTTGGGCTCCGCCGGCTTTATCTCCGCGGGAGGGGCCCACCTATCGACGGCGGCAGCGCAATGCAGCGGCCCCCCCGCACTACGGCAATGCGGTACCGGGCGGGGGAGGAGGAGGAGGAGGAGGAGGAGGCGCGGGGGGGTTCGGGGGGAGGAGGACGAGGAGGAGGAGGAGGAGGAGGAGGAGAAGGGAGAGGCGGGAGAGAAGGGGGACTGGGAGGGAATGTGTAAGGATGGGAAGGAGGTGGAAGGATGGGAGATAAAGGGATGGGAGGAAGATGGAGGGATGGGGAAAATGGAAAGGTGGGGAGAGATGGAGGGGTGGGAGATAGAGGGATGGGAAGGTGAAAGGCTGGAAGGCTGAAGTCAGAGGGAGACAGCAAGAGGGAAGATGGAGAGACGGGAGGAAAGTGGAAGGATAAAAGATGGAGAGATGGGAGACATGGAAGATGAAGGCATGAGAGGGAGGTGGAGGGATTGGAGGCAAAAGGATGGAAGGATGGGGAAAATGGAGGAGAAATGGAGAGGTGGACAGGTGGAAAATGGAGGATGGGAAGATGGAGAGATGGAAGACTGAAATCAGAGGGAAACAGCAGGATGTAAGATAGAGGGATGGGGGAAAGATGGGAGGATAAACGATGGAGAAACAGGAGAGACTGAAGATGAAGACATGAGAAGGAGATGAAGGGATGGAGGAGATGGAGAGACTAGAGATACAGGGATGGGAGGAAGCCAGGTAGATGTAGGGAAGGTTTTTTGGAAGACAGGGGAGATGATGGAAATGCTGGCCCAGGGGGAGTTGGACTCCCCATGGCAGCCTGGGAGTGAAGGGACAGGGCTGGCTTTGGAGGGGGCCACCAAATCCACATCCCTGGCTCTGCCCCAGTGCTGCAGAAGGGCTGTGCTCCCACAGGGGCTGGGGAGAGAGGGGTCCCTGCAGGGCACAAGCACGACCCTGGGCAGACCCTGAGGGCACTGCCCCACATCTCTGCCTTTCTGGGAATGCATCAGGCCAGGGGCAAGTGACAAAGCAAGGGACAAACAGAACAAAACAGATTTCTGCACCTGCAACACGAATGGGGGCTACTCAAGAATTTGTGATTTAACACCATCATCTCATTTTTAACAGGAAATGGTGTTCAAGTCCTAGGAGGACAAGGAAACCAGAAGTAATCTCCTTCAGTAATATAATGACATTTTCTTTGCATAAAAAAATAACATGCGGTGGTCAGAATATTTATGTCTGTGTCAACTGTGCATTTCCAAGGCAAATCCAAAATTTTCTGTGTCCCAAAGCCAAATATAGGTCAAAAGAAAGCTAATTTTGAATAAAGCTGTGAAATAACCCAGAACAATTTTATTGCCCAGACCATCCTTCCAGTGAATTTAACAGCTAAATTAGATACCCTTATGAAGATACTCTTACCTTCCTAGACTAATGGTTAAAAACTCACTCATCATGTGGATAAAAATGTTCCTAACTTCTCATTAGTGATTAAAGGGAGGCCTTTTTTAATGAATATTATAGCTCACTGGTATTTTCTTAGAAATATGATAGTCAAACTATCTTTTGTTTTTATGAAGCATTCCTTGCACAACATAAAATGCACTGAGTGCCAGGAAAAATAAAAAAGAAACTCCCAAGGAGAAGGCTCTAAGAGGATTTAAAGAGATTACCCCAGCCTTGTTTTGGAACAGAGGTAGAAGCTTTACCACAGGTCTGGATGGGCTGGAGATGGACAGCAAGTGTGATAACATGGAGGAGGGAGAGGTTAATAAATCTCTTATTCTTCCTATCCATATTTCAGCACTTTGCCCTTTTATTACAAAAGGGCAGGGGCAGCCTGGGAACAGCCCTCAGGGGGGAAATGGCTGAGTTTAATAATGAACGTGGGAATAGAATAAATCCTGGTCACCTCTACCAGGTGAGCATGGGATGGGCCTCTCCTGCCTCCTTTCCTTCTCCAGTAAAAAGAATTTTAGTTTCCACCCCTTTTCCCAGGCGGGAAGAAAAGAACTGGGCAGTGCCCTGTTCTGCACTGAAATAGAGCCTGACAGCCCATCAGCCTATAAATAGTCCAGGACCTGAGCAGGAGAGAGGGCTGTCAGACCTGGCTAATCCCAGCTCCCTTAAGCCACTTTACCCCAGCCTGCAGAGGCTTAAAGCCACAGCTGTGTGCCCACGTTTGGCTGGCACCGGGGGCAAAGGGCCTCACTGAACACATGTGGTCCTAGGGACCATCAAGCTCAACTGCCATGCCTGAGAGGAATAACTTTCCCTCTCAAAAAAACTGTGCAAATTTGCCCTTAAATGTTCAGCCCTGCAAAATAACAGAGACCAAGCCAGTGAGATCTGAGGGCGGCTGAAGTTTAGCGCCCCGTCTCCCTCCATCTGGCATCAGATCCACGTCCCTGCTGAAACAATTCCCCTACAGCATATTGAGGCTTGATTTACCACCAAATGATTTAGGGTGATTCAAGAAAACAGAAACCCCAATTCCCCAGAAGGGATGGGGCTGCACACAAACATGGCAGGGACCTCTTACTCCTTTCATCATCATCACCTCCACCCCATCCAGCCCCTCAGCCCCTGTGTTGAGATTTGGTGCTTTAAGCTAGGCTAAAATTTCCATTTGCCCAGACATAACAACGGGAATTTATTTTTTTCCCCAAGAGGCCTGCACAGTGTGACTGGACAAGGGAATAATCTGCAGTGCCGGTAATTTGTATGGATCTGGGATGCGAACACCCCAGGCTGCCTGCCTGGATTTGCCTGGCTCTGGGGGTGTTTCTGCCCGTGAGTGTTCAGCTCACTGAGCAGTTGTGTGTTTGTGGTTATAAAATGCAGCAGGTCTCCTCTGAAGGAGGAGGTTTGGGCAGGACAGATGGCAGCTGTGAGGAATGCCAGCCCGGGTATCGCTCCAGAAGGGAGAAGTTGGGGCTTGGGCAGAGGGATGGCTGTAAATTGCTATTTTCTTTCTATTCAAAGAAATAGAATCCTTGAAAGGAAGAAGTGCAGCCTGGCCTCACACAAGAGCCTTCAGAAAAGCAGATCAGAGGTGGGTAGGGCAGTGCCCTCTGAAGGGCAGTTTGTGGACAGAGTGGAGGCTGTTAGGTTTCCTTCTTCCCATGTTCCAGCTGTCAGCTCCTTCCACAGCAGCTTTGGAGGCTTTGCCGAGGCTTTGCACCCTGACATTTCAGCATTTACCATCTGCTGGGAGTGGACAAGCTCAAAACACCAAGGCACTGACCATCCTCTCTGCTCGTGTACCCATTGTGCATGCCATGGCAATCCTGACTGTTGGTGCACACAAAACAGGCATTCCCATTGCAGCTAAACCCCAGATTAACTGCTGTTAAACCAGGGTGGGATTCCCTGCTGTACATCCCAGGGGTTTCTAGAGCATGTTTACCTGGGGCTGGCTTTGAGGCCAAACTCCCCAGGTCCTTGTGTTCACATGTCATGACCCTCACAATGCATTTGCCTGGCAACATTCCTGGCCCAAGGCACCAAACAGGAAGAAACCATAGGGTGCAGAATCCCAGACTGGTCTAGAAGGGATCTTAAACATAATCTCATTCCAGCCCCACTCCCAGAGGCAGGGACACTTTCCACTAGACCAGTTTGCTCAAAGCCTCCTCAAACTGTCCTTGAACACCTCCAGGGATGGAATAGATTTCATGGACTTTTAACATGAGCAGGTTTTTCAGCTCATGTTCATGTTGTAGACCTGGAGAGGAGATATAAAAACAGGATTTATGGGACAGAAAGGCAGGGGAAGGAGGAGAAAGGAAGTATTTTGAGGTCCTGCACTCAGTGCATGCTGCTGATACCTTTAAATTGGAGGCAGAGATTTAAAAATAAACTTTGGGAGCGGGAACAAGACATCCAAGTCCTCCAGCCACTTTGGCCAGCTGGGGACAGAGTCTGGTGTCATCCCTGATGGGACAGCAGAGTACCTAGTGCAGGGTGGGCTTCTCCTTAGGACCCACCATGGTGCTCACACCGCTGGAACCTGCCCAGTGGGGTTTAGTCACAGCCATGGGGGGATCCAAGGTGATCTGAGATAGCAGTGCTGGAGGGACAATGATTAAAGGCTCTGAAAACTGTCCCCACTCATCCTGGGTGTCAGTGGTAGCACACAGCTCCAGGGGATGCTCTTCCAGGAACCTGTTTTCCACCAAATATCTGAGTTATGGGGTTGAGGCTGTGGAGGATAAAACTGCTCAGCCTGAGCTGCTGTCCATCTGGGATGCTGCCAGGATGAACATTTCCATGCCCTGAAGTATCTTTTAGCATCAGGGAAGGAGACAAACACCATTTGATCCACATCTCATCAGGGACACAGTGACATTTCTGGTGCCTGCATGCAGCATCTGTGAGGGCTGCGAGACGCTGATCCCTTAAATCTCCCCATGAGCTGGGGATGGGCAGAGACCAATCTAGGTCAAGCCCAAATGAAATAAGGCACCTCTGCCCTGTGGTTTAGTGCTGTTTGCAGGATGCTGCCTTGCCCCTGGACCATGCTGGTTTTCAGCAAAGATGTCTGGTGCTGTGTCAAGCTACACCAGATTGATGTGCTTGTTTTGGCAGCTGTGCACATCTCCCAGTTAGGAAAAGCCTGATTAATCCCAGGGATGGATTTTCCTATCAAACCACAGCCAGTGAGTGAAAAGAGCCCTGGCTGCCCACATCTTCTGATGGCTTTAGTGGAAATGTTAAAGGAGATACCTGGATAACAGCGTAAGCTTTGGATGCATCCAGAGGGTGAAAAGAGGATCAGGGAACCTAATGAGAAATTTTTTTGCTGAACCAACCCCCATCAAAGCCCTAGGGTTTATATTGGTGAATAATTTGTTTTCATGTGGTGGTAGTGACTGGCAATGGCATCTCCCCTGATCTCACAAAGGAGTTGCTGGTCTGGGAGTTTTCTGCAGACATGGATCCTGCTCAGTGTTGCTGCTGGTCTCTGCAAGATGATTTCCCAGTTTTTTTGAGAGGAACAGATGAACCAAAAGTCAGGAACTTGTGGAACCAAGTTCACCACAAGCCTCTGGATTACAGCAGGCAGCTGTCATTTCTCTTCACTGGCTTTTCCAAATTGGAGACATCCCTTTTGCACAGCCAAATCAGACAGTTTGTGACTCTCTAACTCTCCACAGTGTATTTTCAGATCAGACTCAGAATTCTGGGGGTCCTGATGCCAATTCCCTGTGTCCTTTGACTGGACTGCAGGTGAGGATAGCAGAGCTGCTCCCATCACCATGGGGACAGTGGTCCATGCCCTGATCTGACTTTGGTTTATTCTCCTTCCAGGATGGCACTTGGGTCTCTGCTGCACATGTCCCAGAAAGGCAGAGCAGGATTTCCAGATGACAGGTAAAATATGCTGCTCCAAGCACTGTGCTTAAGGAAAGTCTTTCCCTGCATTTCCAGGACATTCCCTTTTCCAATTTAAACTCGTACAGGCAGAGGAAGAAGTCCAGGCATTTCTATCAGGTCACAACCTGAGCATGGGCTTGGCTGCTCTGTTTCTGACCAGAGGCGGCCCTAAATGTGGCATCTGGGATGAATATTTTGGGTATTTATTATCCATAGGTGGCAGCAGCTGCCTGTGCCGGGCGGGCGCTGCCCTTATCCCAAAGCTGGCAGTGAGTAACAGAGCCGGGAAAGGGCTGGGGAGGAGGAGGAGGAGGAGGAGCGAGAGAGGGAGGAGCGGGAAAGAAGGGCAAGCCTGAACACAGGTCCTGCCTGCTCTCCCTTCTGCAGCGAGAGATCCTCGGCAGAGGGAGAGCGAGGGAAGCGCCTCCGTGGGGCAGGATCAGGCTTTGTAGCACTGTAGAGAGCTCAGCTCTGTGTTACTGAGCAGCATGCCCAGAGCAGCTGTGGCTGCCCCATCCCTGGAAATGTTCAAGTCAACTTGGACAGGGCTTGGAGAGCTGTGGATTAGTGGAAGGTGTCCCTGCCCATGGCAGGGAGTTGGAATGAGATGAGCTTTAAGGTTCCTTCCAGCTCAACCCAGTCTGTGATTCTACTGCTGTGCCAGGACTAAGCTCTGCATCTTACCCAGGAAGAAAATTGCTGCATACTCCGATGGGGAGGGGCTGCTGGGCAACCTTTTCTTGACCAAATTCCTGAAGCCACTGGGATGTCACATCCCTGGAAGGCATCTGGTGGCAGCATGAAGCCATTGGGGTACCCCAAACACCCACTGATGCTGGCCCACGCATGCTGGTGGAGTCCACAGGCAGCAGCTCCTTCAGCTCTGCAGCTTTGCCAGCTTCCAGAAATTTCTGCCAAGTTCAAAATGACACAAAGGCCTCACAAATGGCAGATAACATAAACCAGTTGCCAGAAGCTAAAAGCCAGATTTAAAAAAAAAAAGCAAACAAAAAAAAATAAACAAAAAAAAACCCATAGAAACCTTGCTGAAAAGCGAACTGGAGAGAGTTGCAGTCCTAGGCTCTAGCCTAGAGCCTCTAATGAGAGGAAAACCAAAGAGAAAAATCTATCCAAATCTTGTCATCTGCTCACTTTAAAACTACCATTTCTTGACCAATATAAATGAAATGTATCTTCCTCTTTTCAACATGTCTGATATGAACAGGCTTTGTCCTGGGAAACCAGACTGGCTTCTCCATCCGTCTCCCCTGGCTGCTCCGTCCTACCCATGCTGCTCCTGCTGCATCATTAGGGAAAAATGGAATTGATTTTGAGAGGAAAAGCAGAACAGGGCACGATTTGCTGGAGACTGATCCCCCTGAAGTAGCAAAGCCCCGATTCACCCCTCATGGCTGTGGGTGCAGCATCCTACCCCCCATGTTATCTGCTTAATGAGGTGATCCTTTAAAAGCAGCCCCAAATGTGGGTGTAAGTGGTGTCATTGCACAAAGGGGCTGGGGCAGGTTTCTTCATTTCTGCTCTATCATTAATTAAAGCAATTAGCCTGCTCAGGCTTGGTGGGGTGCACAGCCATCCTGTACCTGCTGTGGAGAATGTAACCCATTATTATAGAATATAGTCTTTATATCAATACATGTAATTGCTCTGTACATGATAGGAGGACAGAGAATGCAGGAATACATCTCCAGGGACTTCAGGAGGGACCTGAGAGATGACACAGGTTACACTCAAACAAAAGTGACTTATCATGTCTGAAGCACTGAATTTTTAGCCTTCTGTCATTCCCTTCTGGGCCAGAAAAATCTCCCAAGCCTGTGCCCTGGAACTCTCCATGCTGTGTATCCAGGCAGCTCTGGGAGCGAATGGGCTGGGAGTGTAAGGACCCTGAAATCAAATGATCAAACCCAGTCACGCAGCACAAAAGCAAAGCCTTATGCTGGGCATGAAAACAACCACGTGGCTGTTTAAACTGCCTCTTGGAATTTGTGTATTCAAAGTCCATCACAGCCCTTAGCCAAATCCTTCCCTGGAAAGCGCTGCGTCAATATTATCAGCGGGGAAACTGAGGCACCGCTGGAGGAAGTCCGCCCCCAGCTGGACCACACATGTGCTTGTGCTGGCCCTTTAACCTCTGGGGTAAATTTTGGAAATAATCTATTTATTTACAGGCTTGTGGTGCCAAGGTTTTCCCTGAAAACTGTCCTGGGAGGGTGCATAGAGTGTCCTTGCCAGTGGCCACGACACTGGTCAGTGTGGCCTTCTTCTTGGGTCAGCTGGGGACATGGCTCACATGGAGTGTCCCCATGCTGGGGTGCTCACAGCCCACTGAGAAACACACCCGTGAGGGCAGCTCGGCCCTTTGCCTGCCCCATGAGCTGTGCAGGGAGATCCATGTCCTGGAGCAACCCAGGGCAGCCTCCCCTGGCACTGGTTCCTCATCCTGGTGATTAAAGAATGACTCCAGGTTATTAAGGAAAAAAACAGACTGGGGAGGAACGAACCTCATTGCATGGGTTTGTGACAAAACCACCCCAGGCTGGGATGTGGGCTCCCTTCTGCCATCAATCCTAAAAATGGTTAAAGCATCACCCCCCAAAAATGTTCTTTCCCACCACTGTGCCCAAACTGCAAGGTTTTGCTGCAACCCTCAGCGTGCTGGGCTGCAAAGCTCTGCTCTGGAGCATTACTGAATTTCAGGAGAGAAAAAAATGAGCAACGTTTTAGGTATACCAACTACCAAACTGCCTTTCTGGAGATACCTTGAAGCTCTGGCATCTTTTTGAGTGTTTTGTTCTCAACCCCATTTCTGTTCCAAACAGAAAGAAATTTTCTGTGAAGTTTCTGTTCCTCTTAAACAGGTCTGCTTCCTTGTACACACACCCATTGCCTTGGCTCTCCCAGACTCACATCCCACAAAACCAGTGGTTTCTGGAGCAGGTACCCAAACACGGAGGAGCTGATCTGTGGTGTGGGTTGTATACGGCCATGCTGCAAGCTTTTCCTCCTAAAAATAAAGCGCTAATAAAGCGCTCTCTCCTAGAACCGATAAAGCCCAGCCAGCTCAGAATCCCTGGCATCCTTATTTATTCATTTTCCACGTTTCATGAAGGAGAAACTTCGGAAAGGGAGCGGAAGCACCTGCTGTAGGAGGGCGGACGGGGTTTGGGGTGGCGGGGGGGGTTCGGGGGTGTCCCCTTGTCGCGGCCCCGCTGTCATTGGCGCTGCGGGCGGGGCGGCTCCTCCGCCCATAAAAGCGAGCGGAGCGGAGCCGCTCCGGCAGCGCCGCGGCTCAGGCCGTGCGGTGCGAGCGATCGGCGGCCCCCGTGCCGGACCCCCCTGCCCTGCCCTGCCCTGCCCTGCCCGCCGGAGCCCGCACACACACCAGGTTTGCCTTGCGGAACTCCCCCCGTGCCTCGGTTTCCCCGCTAAGGAAAGGCTGGCTCTCCGCGCTGGCGCTCGGTGGCCGCCAGCTGTTGGCAGCTGTTTGACCCCCCCTGAGGCTTTTTTAGAGCTTTCTGGGAGAATCAGGGGTCGGACTGTGGGAAGAGACAGCTGCTGGCAGGAAGGTGCTTTGTACCCGGCAGAGGGAAAGAACTTCTCCAGTTCAGAACTGGAGCTGAACCACAGCACAGGTGAAGGGCAGACAGGTTTGTCCCGGCTGTGGGTGATGGGGAGGCTGCTGAGAACAGGCTGGGGCCGGAACTTCTTGCAGGAACACGCTCGGTGTGTGCCCCAGCTCAAGATTTCTTTGCTCCTTATGCAACATCCGCCTGGGATTTTGTAACTCCAGATGTTGACCCAAGGAGGGGAGCTGGATTCCTGCAAGAAAAACACCCGGGGAGGGGGGGGATCGGAACGGGGCTGTGCCAGGCTGTGCTCTGGGCAGGCAGTTGAGTATGACGGAATTATTTTGGCTTTGCACGTAGCGCTTGGAGCTCTGTGGGTTTAATCCGTGTGCGGTGAGCACCAGCCGCTGTTCCCAGAGCAGGGTTGCACATCCCGGTTCTCCAGGAGCCACGCTGGTTCTATTTGCACCCCTGCAGTGTTCGGGGGTGCAGGGTGGGTCAGGGTGGGTGCTGACGGCTGCCTGTGTGTTCCCAGGTTTAGATCTGCACAAGAACCAAGATCAACCATGGCATCCATCCCATCCAGCGGCTCGCTCATGGCCACGCACAACTATCGCAGAAGTAAGGGCAGGCTGGGGGCTGGGGTGGGCTGGGGGTGAGCATGTGGGGGTCTCTGCCAGGTGTGGGGGGATGTGGCTGGAGCAGAGATGGAGCTGAGCTCAGGTCTGTGCTTTCAGCTGCTGCCCCATGTGAGTGTTTGGTGAGAAAAGGGGACAGCCAGCAGTGTCCCTGCCACTGCCCAGACCTCCTTTGGGTCCCCCAGCCCAGCTGTACCAGCTGGTGAGGGGGCTCAAATCTCCTTCGCTTCCTACTGAGCTTGTAGGGGATGGAGTGGACTGTTTCACCTTGCACTGTTGCTTCAGAAATGATCTGCAGAACCAGTCTGGGCAATGGCTGCTCCTGGTACCTCACCCGGGAGAGAGTTTCTGATTTAATGGATTGCTTAAACCAGAGGGAATTAAAGGATTCCCCTGGGATGAAACAAGCAGCAGGCTTGTAGCTGTTGTACGAAAAGTGCATGGATTATGCACAGGAATTTGCATCCTCTTGGCCTCAAGTCATCTGCAAAGGCCTCTCAAAGGCACTAAATTTTGTCCTTGGGGTTGCAGATTTTTTCTTACAGAGGTGTTCAGGCGTTTTCCTGCTCCCTGCAGTTGGAATCTCCCCAGTATTCCCATCCTAGTGGTTTTTGCTGGCCTGGTGCTAAACTGGGCAAGTGGTGGAGTGAGTTAGTGGTGAGGCTGAGCTGTGTTTTTCCAAGGCTGTGTTTACCTTCTTGTGGCACGACCATGGGTCAGCAGTGGTTCTGATGGCCAGGATTTTTCCACAGGGCGCCTGAGCTCCACATCCAGCACCAGCTCCTGCAGCTCAGAGTACTCTGGGGAGGTCATCCCCCATGGCCCAGGTAAGTGTCACCTGTCCTGCCTCGTGGGGACTCCCCTCCCAGTCCCTCCTTGGGAAATCTTACTGGAGGTGAGCCAGCCTCTCCTGTGGGATGAGGGTGAAGTGGCCATGGGGCTGCACTGACCTGGGCTCTCCCTGTCATGCACCATTCCTCAGACCTGCCCAAGTCTGACCCCGGCCAGTGGTGGGCCAGCTTCTTCTTTGGGAAGACAACTCACCCAGCCATGACAACGGTGTCAGAGTCCCAGGAGAGGTGAGTGCTTTGAGGTGACACAGGGGAGCACCAATGCAGCACGCAGGGCACTGGGGGGGTGTCCCTGCTGCATCCCCCAGGGCGCATTCTGACCCAATGCACCACGTGCATGCCCAGGGCTGCCACCCTTTCGCTGCAGGAATAAATGCAGAGCAGTAACGCCGCATTCAGGGCTTGGCACGGTTGCTGACTCTCTCTGTGCTGTGTGTTGCAGCCTGGGAGCCCTGCGGGTGGCCACAGGACCGGTGGCCTGTGGGCTGGTGGCAGCTGCAGGTCGGAGGCGCCACGCCAGCGAGTCCAGCGCGGGACCCTCGGTGTGAGCGGGCACAGCCACTGCTGCCCACCCCGGCGGGCACAGCCCCTCCCTGTAGAGTAGCTGGCTGCTCCAAGCACGAGGTGCTGCTTTCTGATGGAAAGGTGCAGCAACCCTGACGATTCCACTCCAGTCTTTTTTACTCCCTCCCAGTGTAACTAAGCCCTCTCAAAGCAGACTTGGTAACACGTTTTTATTACCTTAAACTTGTACAATGGAAACGAATAAACCGGAGCAGCCTTTTAAAACGCTGTGGGTTGTTCTTTTTCTGTGGAGGGGGGAGCAGAGCGGTGCTGGAGGTGTTGGTGGGGCTGGACCAGGACACAGCACAGCCCCTGGCAGCAGCAGCAGGATGTGGTGGTGGCAGATAGCATGTGCCAGCCTGACTCACCAGGCCCTGTGTGTTCTGCATGTGAGCTGGATCTGGCTGGGCTGTGGTGGTGCTGCAAGCGCCTTCCCTCACCCTCTTCTCTCCTTACTTGGCTACGCAGCTGTCCCTGCTGGCACTGAACTTGTTTTGCTCCCCAGACACACTGCCCTGCGCTGCTTTGGTGGCTCCAGGGGTAGGAGCGAGTGCCAGGGCAGGGGGAGGGATTTGAATGCACAGCTCCATAATGAGGAGAGAGATAAGGCTTGCTCAAGACATGCATTTTGTGCGTCTGGATATCAGGCTGGAGCTCCTGGTGTGGATGGCAGCTCAGAGGCTGTGCTGGGTTTGCAGCCCTGGATCCCAGCTGGCCCTTGTGCTGCCCTGCCCCAAATGCTGCTTTGCCTGATTTTTGCCTTCAATTAGTCAGTTTGGCTGTTTAATCCTTGTGTGACCAGCCTAATAGCTGGGAAAACAAGATCCTGCATGAAGGGAGTGCCTTTATTCCTGCTGGAGGCAAAAAAACCTTGCAGAGGTTGATTTAAAGGTGCCAAATGTTCCTGCTCTGCCTCCAGCCACAGCATGAGGTGCAGGGCTGTCCCTGTGTGCACCAGGCAGCTGAGGCCATGGGACCCCTGAGCCGTGAGTTTCCCTGCCAGTGTCCCATGCTGGCAGGACAAAGGGCAGGGAGCAGCTGGGGGCAGGTGGCTGCTCTGCAGGGGCACCCAGGGTCACTTCCAGCTCTGTTGTTTCTACAGTGGAAAGCACTCAGTAAGCTTTTCAGTGAGCTCTGCTTCCCCAGGCACTGGTCCTTGTCTCTGGGGCAGAGAGTCTGTGTCCCCTGTCCCTGTGAGGGGCCAGGGTGGCACTGGCACCTCTGCTCCCCCTGTGTCAGTGTGTGCATCCAAAGGGAATGGCTTCAGGGCTGTTCCAGCAGTCTGGACACACAGTTTGGACCCCAGGGGCTGCCAGCACCCTGAAGGTGACCCCCATGTCCATGGCAGCAGCTGATCTGATGTGACTTCCAGTCAGGCAGCAAACTGCTGTTACTGTGGGGCTGCACATCCCAGAAAACACATGGCAGCCTTTAAACTTCACAAAACACAGGAAAATCAAGATAAAATAAACCCTTTCTGAGTAAGACAAGGCAAGGTGGGATGTGTGGTTATAGCACTGCACCAGGGTCTTCCCAGGCCCCAGAAAAGCCCTTTGGGTGCTGCTCAGCCCCAGGATGCCTCAGGGATCTCCTCTGCTGCTGGTTGCCAGCAAAAGCCACGTCTTTTGGAGAGACAGATATTTTTTTCCAAGCCTGGAAATCAGTGTGGACACACAAAGGTAAAGTCAATATTGCTGTATTTGCTTGTTGGTCTTGTGATCATGGAGGGACAAACCCATCAACTGTCCCCAGGCACCCAGGGCAGGCAGTGACAGAGCAAAGGTGCCAATCCTACATCCCTGGCTTTCATCTGGGCACATTCCCCAGCCTGATCCAGCTCTAAGTGAGCTGCTCTGGGATGCCATGAGCACATGGATGCTCCCCTGTCCAGCTTTCGGATGCTGGATGAAGGTTAAGTTCATTCACTGCTCCAAGGTGGGTTGGATTTACAGCAGGGACTGCAACATCTGACAGTGTTCTGCCCATGGTTCCCTGTCCAGTGAAGCAAAACTTCCTGGAAAGGCCCTGCTGAATTAAAGGCTGTTTTTTGAATGTGTGTGAAGTGTCACAGACTCAGACTCCTTCTCTGCTGGGAGTGAAGATCCCCCCAGCTTCATGGCATTTCTGAGAGCAAAGCCCTAGGCCTTGCCTTTTTTGCTTGGGATTAAAAGGCTTTTAGTGCCTTTCTCACCCTTTCACAGCCTTCAGACATATTTTGGAAAAGCATCTGACAGCCAAGCAAATTTATTTTTGTTCTGTTTCCATCTCCACTGCTGTGGGTGTCTCTCTTCTCAAGTAACAAGTGATGAGAGAAAACTCTTATTTCACAATGCTATGGAACAACCTCACATTGTGCCAGGAGAGGTTTAGGTTAGGATATCAGGAACAAATTTCCACACTAAAAGAATTACCAAGCATGGGAGCAGGCTTTCCAGGGCAGTGGAGTCACCATCCCTGGAGGGGCTGAACAGACCTGTGGATGTGGCACTTGGGGACATGGGTCAGTGTGGGCCCAGCAGTGCTGGGGGAACGGTTGGACTTGATGATCTTAGAGGGCTTTTCCAACCTATGGTTGAACCTATGGAATCTATGATTCCAGCTGATTTCCTGTGTCCTCATGCTGCTGCTGTGGTGGGACAGCAAGGGAAACATTGTGCAGCAGAAGCAAGAGGATGAAAGGGGCTCCCCGTGCACTGCACACCTCCCTAATCAATCCCCTTCTTTCTGTAGGGCTTGATATTGGAGGGGCAAGCACCCACCTCCCATGGAATCAACTCCACAGGGACTGATGTCCCCCCTCTGCTCCCTCAATGGTGTTTTAACTGTTGATTAATCCACATATTTACTAAAAACTCGCTGGTGTTTTCTGCTCACTCGTCCCTTGCAGCAGCCCTCGTGCCACCCCACCGCCTCCAGTGAGAAGTATTTCTTTACATTCCCTGCCTCTTGCTGCTGGGGGTTGTTTTGATTTGGTTTGTTTCCCTCCAGCAGCTTTGCTTCCCCCTCACCCTTCAAAGGCTGATGTGGGACCTTAAAAATAGAAATGAGCTGTGCTGCTGAAATACATCGCATTAGCCTGAGGCTGCTTCCAAATGCCACTGGGTCAGGGCTCCGGTCCCTGAATCCGCACACGGGCACATGCCAGGCTGCCAATGCAGCAGGACAGACCTGTAGAGCAGGATTTGCAATGCCCTCTAACAATAGGATTGGCAGTGCCCACTCTGGAGTGGTTCCAGAGGGACTGGGACCCCAGCATTCCTGCCTTTCTGGAGTGGATTTAAGGAAAAGCCTGGTCCAGTTTTGGGGGGAGGGCTGCAGTGCCCAGCTCAGGCTGAGCTCCTGGGAGAAAAATTTGGGTTCTCCTCTCCCCCCACTCCCAAGTTTATCTACTTTTAGAAAACAAGTAATGACCCTGAGAAGTGCTAAAACCCAGGAGACCGTGCTGGAGGACAAACTCGGGCTGTGGGTTGGCTTTTCATGCAGCGGAGGAGGAAGAGGAGGAGGAGGAGGAGGAGGAAGGAAGGAAAACTGCTGTGGGCAGCACAGTGTCATCACGTCCCCATATTCGCTGTCCACATCCCCAAGAGGTCACTGTGACTGCTGAGTGAGCTGGTTCTGGGCCATGTGTCTGACGGGCTGGTGCCCTGCCAGCCCTCCTGGCGTCTCCAGGTACCCACCATGGATGGCTGTGTCCCACACCACCCCCATCACCCCACGCACACCCTTCTCCTCCTGCTTATTTTTGAGCTCCATCTGGTGGCAGCCAGACCTGCAAATTTACTGTTGTTATTCTATTTGAGCAGCCTGGTCTCGTGGAAAGTGTCCCTGCCCGTGGCAAGGGGCTGGAACAAGGTGATCATCAGGGTCCCTCCAACCCAAACCGTTCTGTGGTGCAGCAGCCCCTCCGTGCCTGCACCAGGAGTGTCCCTGCCCTTCCTTAGTGTGCCATAACCCTTCACCTGCTGGATGTGGCTTCAGTCTTTCCTGCAGGAGAGGGCCTGGGCTGTACCTAGGTGTGCTCTCTGCTCAGCTGTTTGATCAGGCTGCAAAATGTTTGTGCAAGGAGGGGATTTCCTCTTGCAACCACCTCCAAACCCAACCTGTAGCTTTTTCCATCTGGGAACACTCTAACCATGAGCTGCTGCCTTTCCAGGACAGGGCTGCAGCTCTGTGGACATGAACAGAGCAGGCTTCATCCCACCCCTAAACCACATTCCTGCCTCCCCTTTCCAGGCCCCTCGTGCTTGCAGACTTGCTCAGCCAACAGCCAGACTTGTTTCTGCTGTTCTGCACAGCAAGGACCCTGCTCAGGCATGGGGAGTGTTGCATAAACTTTATTAACTTTATAAATTCCAATGTTGCTGTTGGCTCAGTCCCACTGGACACCTGCAAAGGGCCAAAATGGGCTTGTCAGGAGGAATTCTAAAGCTCTGCCAGCTGCCTTTCACCCACAGCCTGTCTGCTCCTGCCACCAGTGCCCAATTTTGGTAGGGCTCCAAAAGCCCTGCTCAGGCTGCCCCTGCCTGCACCAGCCTGGAGACTTGGCATTGCTCCAATTCCTGCTTTTCCACGTGTTCTTCCACTGCTGCCAATGACAGTCCGGCCTCTGGGAGTGTTCATGGAGCAACAGGGACTTGGCTGGAGCAAACCCTGCCCTGGCTTGGGAGGGACCAGAGGTTCAAGGTCCCCCTGTAATGCCATATCCTGGGGTTAGGGGGGAGCTGGGGGTGGTGGGAGTATCTCTTGGCTTGCCCAAGGTGGGATAAAGAGCAAAGCAGGGTGGTGCAAGGGTTTTGCCTTTGCTGTCTGCACCTGGGATATTCAATATTAGAACACAGACATTCATTTTTCTTGGAATAACCACACGATGGTGGAGTGAGACAAGGATCCAGAGTGGAGCAGCCAGTCAGGAGCTGACTGTGTGGAGTCCTTGGGGAATGTGGGACTGCTGCCTGGGAAGGGGGTGGCAGAGGCACGCAGGGGAACTTGGGTGAATAGAGTCCAAAGGGACACAAGAATGATTTTATCTGTGGTTGCAAGAGTGGGACTGGTTGCAAATCAGTGCTTCCCTGAACCTACCCTTGGTGGGTTCCTTGAACCCATCCCTGGAAGTGTTCACATCCAGGTTGGACAGGGCTTGGAGCATCCTGCTCTAGTGGAAGATGTCCCTGTCCATGCCAGGGGGGGCTGGAGCAAGATGAGCTTTAGGGCCCTTCCAACACAAGCCATTCCATGATTCCTGAGAGGGAGTGGAGCAGGGTGCTGAGGGAGGAGCATCCAGCTCTGACAGGACTCCTGTGGGTGGATGCACACACATTTATTGATAAATACACCGAACACACACTACGAGATAAATCAAGCAGAGCCACAACTGAACATGAACTGCAAACTTTCACGTTTGTGTGGGGAGCAGCAGGGACCTCCCACCCTATTGAGTGAAGGAAGATGTAAACTTTGATTGATGCCTCCATGGGGCTTCTCCAAATTTCCACAGTCAAGCACTGGCAACGAGTTCTCCACAACTTGTTGTTTCCTCCCTTGGCCACCTCCCTGCACCCTGACTGTGAGGGACCACAGGCTGTTTTCTGGGGAATGTGCTTTCCTTGTAGCCCTGTCATGGGGCAAACCAGAAGGAAGGAACTTCTTGGCAAGAGCTGGCCTGGAGGGGCTTGTGTGGGAAGGATGGTGGGAAGGGGTCCCTCAGGAGAGGGAGCTGAGCAGCCTCCTGTAGATGAAGCCCAGCTTCTCCCGCAGGGCCAGGAAGGTGGGACGCTCCTCCGTGTTGCCGCTCCAGCACTCCAGCATGATGCTGTAGATCTCGGGGGGGCAGGGGCTGGGCCGGGGGAGGCGGTAGCCCCTGGTGATTTGCCGTACGGTTTCTTGGTTTGTCATTCCTGCAAGGAAGGAGAAGATGGCCCTGACTGTGATGTTCCCAAAGGATGCCCTGAAGGTACACCTGCAGTGGCCAAGATGTCACTGGTGCTGCTGTGAAATGGTGCCTCTCTGCCAGAGGGGAGCTAGAAAAGAGGATCTGGGAGATCCAGACCAACTTACTGCCCCTAGCACCCACTCTGCAACCACTGAATAGCCCTTTAAGCCAACCCCTAAGTGTACAATAAGCTGCTCGTGCTCCAGGAGCTGCTTCCATATCCCTTAGGAAAGGGGCACTATAACAATCCGTGACCCTCTGGCTTTTGGGGGCCACGGGCAAGCTGCCCAGCAGTGGATGGAGGGCACAGGAGTGGGGCAGCAGCCCTACCTTCATATGGGATCTGTCCATAGGTGAAGACTTCGTAGAGCAGAATCCCATAGGACCAGACGTCGGACTTGAGGGAGTAGGTGCGGTAGTTGGCTGCCTCCGGAGCCGTCCACTTCACCGGGATTTTAGTGCTGCTGCTGGTGGAATAAATGTCATCCTGAAAAGCAATGGGAGACAGGACATGAGGGATGGGCTGAACAGCACAGACAAGGCTTTTGGGGATGGCAGGGAATGCCTCCATCATGGGACAGCTTTATGAGCTCGAGTGGTGGGAGGGAGGGACCACAGCATCCCCTGAACTGACCTTGAGGAGCCGGGCAAGTCCAAAATCAGCGATTTTGCAGGTGAGTTCTTCTCCAACCAGGATGTTTCTGGCTGCCAGATCCCGGTGGACAATGTGCTTCTCCTCCAGGTACCTCATCCCATCCGCCACTTGGCAGGCAATGTTGAGCAGGTGGGAGGTGCCCAGGGACTTCCCTTCAGGACCTGTTAATCCAGACAATCACTGGGGGCAATCTACCAACATTTATTTTGGGTGTTCTGGTTTGGAAGGAGACCCTGTGCTGGCAGTGTGGGACATGGGGAACATGTAAAACCTCAAATTTGTGCTCCTGCCTAACTATCCTGGTTGTTCTGTGTGGGAAGATCATCACAGCCATGTGCTCCTTGGGCATGGGACGGAGGTGAGCTCTGAAGAGCACCAAGGTCACAGATACCCGTGGCTTGTTGAAAGCCAAAGGTGACCTTCTGCCATTCAAATCTCCCTGCAGGCCTCTCAGCCTGTTGCAGCTGTGAGCTCCAGCTCCTCAGGCACTGAATGCTGCTGGAGCCCCAACCAGAAACAAGGTCAGTGTGGGTGGGAGGGGGAGTACCCTGTAGAAAAACAGGTCTTGGTGGGAGCGGTTTGTTTTGTTTCCTTTCAAGATTGATTGTGCTGGGTCAGGAAAAGAAAGGCCAAGAAAATTAAAGTGGGTGATGAGTGGTCCATGGCACGTTATGAGCTCTGCACACGCACAAACCCATGGGGAGGTTTGGCTGCTTCATTCCTAAAGAAGGTGGAGTTGCCCAAGCACAGCAGGGGGATTCTGTGCACTGGTGGGAGCTGGCAGACCATGGGTAGGTGGAGGAGGGATGAAGGTCCCTACCAAGGGGCTTGGGCTCCCAAGGGTTGATACAGAGCCAGCCCACATGGACACCTAAAGGATCATGCCAGACTTTGTGATCCCAAGACCATCTCCACTAACTGCCCATGGATTGTTCTGCGTTAGCCCTGATCAAACAGGACAGAAACCAGGCTGGCACTCTCTTAGGGTCCCCATTCAGATTCATAGGGCTGCTCTGAGGCCCAGGAAGCAGTGACCCAGGATCCCCCATCCCGTGGGGCCAGCACAGCACTCACTGTTGAGGTAGCTGTGGAGGTTGCCTTTGCGCATGAGCTCGGTGATGATGTACACGGGCTCCTCCAGGGAGCACACGGCATGCAGCTGGATCAGCTTCTCATGCCTCAGGCGCTTCAGGTTCTGAATCTCCTTGGTGAAGTCTTCTGCTTTCATGTCAGCTGTGGGAGAAAGCCAGCACAGCCCTTGTGAGACACTTTCTCATGTGTCATTGGGACTTCAGTGCCTCCAGCTGGGATGAGGACCTTTTTTACCTCCTCACAGCCCATCCCTGCTCTCAAAGCTCAGGTCTGCACAACCTGTGTCTCAGAGACACATAGATATTTTCCATGGGGCTTTGGATCCTGTTTCCAGGATCATAGTCCAAACAGGACTTGATTTATCACAAACCCGTTGGATTTGATGTGATGTCACTTGTCACACACCCACTGGCTGAAGCCATTTTATAGGAATGCAGCCCAAGCACAGAAATATTCCAGTGGCTCCTCACCAGGTGCTACTGCAGTTTGCCTGATAAAACAGTCACAGTGGCCAAGAGGGTGAGGAAATAAAGGAGGGTCAATGATAATGGCAGTGAATGAGAGACTCAGCTGGCTGCTGTTAACATCTGATTCCCCACGTACCTTTAATGATTTTGATGGCCACTGGCACCGTGTTCCTCCACAGCCCTTCCCACACCTCTCCAAAGTAGCCCTCTCCCAGCTTCCTCCGCAGGGTGAACTCCCAGCGCGGGCGCTCCCAGCCGTCCCTCTCGGGAGGAGTCTGCCAGATGGACATGGAATGGCACACTCGGACCAGCCAGCCAGGAAGGACCTGCTGGTGGAGCCTGCACCAGCCCTTGGTGCCCACAGAGGAGCAGGACCTGCTGCTCCACCAGCCAGGGGCTGAGCCTGAGCACTGCCCTTCCCTCAATGCTCACTGCAGACACAAAACACACGGGGCATCCTCTGCATGAGCCCTGCTGGGACCCCAAGTGTGCAAGGAGGAGAGTTTGGAGACCACATGAAATACCAGGAGTTCAAGTCATAATTCACTCCTTATCAGACCTCCAAAGTGGCTTTTCTCCATCTCCACCAATAAATAAAAATCAGTGAATTCATATTATTGCATATTATGGCTGATTCAGACTTTAGCTCATTAAGCATTTCTTTTATCCCACACCTTTCAATTTCACTCTTGGATTATTCGCGTAGTTAATTGCTATTTCCAAGACATAATCAGTGGATGGAACTCTAATCAGGAAATGAGTTGGCAATTTGGGATTAATACTGTAATTAGACTTGTGAGTGCTCCACTAATTGGTATGAAAACTTCATAAAAGCCATGTGTTTTGTCTTATATTCTCAGGAAAAAATGGCAAGCACAGGTATTTCGAGATTCCGTATTGAAGGGGATGGCAGCAGCTTGGTTTCCAGTCTTTGAGATGGACAACATATTTCAGAAAATTCTGTGCCTTTTGTCTGGTCAAAAATACCAGCTATATATAATGTAAATTTATGTATATAGATAATATATATAATTATATATATATAATTATATATAAATATATTTATAATATCAATGCCATGCTGAGCCTTGACTAGGCTGCTCAAAGGTGATGCTGGCAGCTATACTAATGGCGGGCTTTAAATTTAGTTTAATAAAGCTCAAAACCCAAACGGACAGACGGATCACTTCTAATTATTTATCTAATCTAATCTAATTAATTATTTCTAGTTTCCCTCGTTTCCCTGTCCTTTTTCCCATCCCAGGCTGAGCGGTGCTGGTGTACGCACCGCAGGGCTGCAGGGCTGCAGCAGGGGGCTCTGGATGACCTTCCAGTTCTCCGTGTAGAAGGCGAGGAGCTCCTCCATGCTGGGAAAGGGGTGTCCCCTCTGGATGTAGAGGCTGCCCCTGGGGCTCTTGCAGATTCGGAAGTGGCTGACCTTGGCGTGGTTGCGCACTGTGGGGAAGCCCAGGTCGGGGAAAATTCACCTCGTGTAAAGATCAGGCCCTCCCCACCTCCCTGCTGACTCCACCCTCTCTCCTTTAAAGATTACGAGTCTTTTAATAAAGATAAAGGAACACAACTCTCCCCTGGACTGCTTCACCCCACTGCCCACCTCCCTTCTGATCCCACCTCCTGCCCCAGAGGACTCCTGGCCATTGTGACCCAGCCTCCTTTGGACCACGGAGGTGATGCTTTGCTATCAGGGATAATTGATAAGCCTTATTGACAGGCATAATTCCAGCATAGACTGCTCAGAGAACAGTGGAGCTGCTCAAAGAGGATAAACCAGGGACTGTGACTCCAATAACTCGGTGACTGATGGTGGGATGCAGAGTTTGCCATGACTTTCCTAGGATTATTTTTATGAGGATAAAACCAGATCATATTGGCACTGCCTTATCCAAAACCCCCTGAATTCAGATTCCAGTATGTAGGAGCAGCCCAGGCTCTGGTAATCTGGAGTGGCAGCATATTTTTAAACAACCTTTAGATGACAAAAGCTGCTGGAATGAAATCCTGAGAGTTAGTGCCACAAAACTATTATTAAACTGCAGTGAAATGTTTATGGCTTTCATACCCCAGACAGGAGCCATGCACTTTCCTTTGCCACAGTGATTCAACAATCCATCCCTGCTCTGTAAACTTTCCCCTTGGACTCAGAAAGCAGCCCATTCCCTTCAACAAGGTGCTGAAAAGTGCATTGAATTTATTCCCATTTCTCACCCCATGTTAAGCAAGCCAGGAGCTGCCCCTAAGGAACAGGCTGCTTCCTTTCCCTGTGCTAATTTTATCTGGATAATTGCCACAAGGTCACCTGAGAGAGAGTATTCGCCCTTGCTGCTCTCGCTGTCCCGGACGAGGAAGGAGCCGTGCTGGTTGGGAGGAGAGAGGAGGAGCTGCTCCGCTTCGTTTCGGCTGATCTTGCTGAAGTACCAGCTGGGGAGCAGAGCAGAGGGGTCAGGGCAGGGCAAGGGGATGCTGCACACATGGGTCTGCACCCATTTCAGAGGATTCTGCACCCTCTGAGCTGGGGAGAGGGAGCAGCTGCTGGGATCCTAGTGTTTGCTCTTCCCTACAGCCACCAAAAGCAGCACACTGGCTAGTCTATGTCTCAAAACCTACAGATGTGGCTGTCTGCACCAGGGCTGTTCCACTGGGTGGGCTTTACAGGCACTTGCTGCTGTTTATTGCAGCTCACTGCCTACAGATCATTTTACAGAATCCCGGAATGGTTTGGGTTGGGAGGGACCCCAAAAGTCATTTCATTCAACCCCTCCTGCTATGGGCAGGGATGCCTTTCACTAGCCCAGGCTGCTCAAAGCCCCATCCAGCCTGGTACTGAACACTGCCAGGGATGGGGCATTTCCTCCACCAGTGTCTGGACACTGCTCTATCAAGCTGTCCAGGTCTCAGCTCCATCCCAAACCCATGAGGTTTGTCCTCTTGGGCTGA
The DNA here is from genome assembly GCF_030490865.1 of Poecile atricapillus. NCBI lineage: Eukaryota > Metazoa > Chordata > Aves > Passeriformes > Paridae > Poecile > Poecile atricapillus. The sequence continues at coordinate 6,384,332 of NC_081263.1, forward strand.
CAGCCTGTGGTAAATAAAGCACCAAGCAGCTGGTGCTGTGTGGAAGGTGCTCTGGTGAGGCTGTCCCCGTGTCCTGCCATGAGAGCAGCATCTGCAGGCACAGGATCCCTTTGCACTTCTTGACCTGCGGCTCATGGGCAGGACCGGCTCTGAGCCCATGAGCAAATGGCATCCATGAAAACATCTCTGGCAATTGCCTTTTGCTGCTCCAGCCATGCCAGTGCTGCTTGGGGACTTCACAGCACCAAGCAGGGGGGAAGACCCAGCCAAAGCCTTTTTCTGTGTCACATCACTGAGATTCATCACTGAATTCCCGTAAGGAAAGGCAGCTTGGCTGGCTGGGTCCCGACACAGCGGGGTGCACAGGAAGACGCAGCTCCATCAGCCTAAGGCCACCAGGACGTGAGAAGCCAAAAGTTTCGTCATTAGCTGGGATCACCGGCGTCTGAGAAGCCGCGCAGGAAATTATACGTGATGGGGTGAAGAAATTAGCACCCAGCTCCGACCTGCGGCTCCGCGGAGTCTGTGCGCTCACGGCTCGCTCCGGCTGGGCAGCCGGGCACGATCCTGCTGCCTGCACCCCCACGCCGGGGAATCGCCCTGGTCCCTGTCCTCAGCATGTGGAACAGCTGGGGAACAGCTGCTCACGGCTGGTGCTCACACAGGTACACACAGGTGTACACACACAGGTACACACAGGTGTACACACACAGGTACACACAGGTGTACACACATGTACACACACACAGGTACACACACAGGTACACACAGCTGTACACACACAGGTACACACAGGTGTACACACATGTACACACACACAGGTACACACACAGGTACACACAGGTGTACACACACAGGTACACACACGTACACACACGTACACACACACAGGTACACACACAGGTACACACACACAGGTACACACACAGATGTACACACACCTGTGTGTGTCCTACACTCTGCTGTAACCTGTCCCATGCCATGAGAATAAGGCAGGGATCCAAGCCCACGGTCTGCACCGCTGTGGTCCCAGCACAGCCCAACTGGACTGGATTTGCCTTCCTCAAAGCACACGCAGGGAGGGTCTCTCCCATCCGACCTGCACACTGGGGACCCTTCTGGGGCTTCTCCCGCTCCTCTCTTTACCCCACTCAGCACAGGGCGAGCACGGAGGGCTCTCCAGGGTGTCCCTCCCGGCCCAGCCCCGCGCTGCCCGCTCTCGGTGTGACTCAGGGCCGGGCACAGGGAACAGATGTGTCTCGGGGCGCTTTGCCCGGCGTGTCGGGACCAGGCTGCTTTATGCAACGAGGAGCCTGGGCTTTCCCCAGCTGCCAGAGGGCTGAGACATGCCCCGAGCTCTGTCGGCTGGGAGAGACACCGGCCGGGAGGAAGCCCCCGGCCCTGGATAAGCCGGATGGCTGCAGAAGCAACAGAGCTCTGGGCTTCCTGGCAGGTACCAACCCAAAATGCCTCATCCCGTGCTCCCAAGCCCTTTGGAGCAGGCAGGGCTCAGGTACCAGGTCCCCAGCTCCCTCCCTTGCTCCCGGCTCCCCTTTAACAAGAAGGAAAGCAGCCGGAACGAGCAGGAGCCTTTGCAATCCTGCCCACCAGCACCCCGCACCGCTGCCCGGAGCGGTCCCATCCCGTGCCCGGTGATGCAGCCGGGAAGGGGCACCCGCACCTCTCCCCAAATCTCGCTTCCTCTGCCGAACACCACCCCGCTGCCACGGGCTGTCGGAGCCGCAGCGGCTGCAGGGCAGGGATGCCCAGGGGAGGGCGGATCACGCTCGGTCCCAGCTCCGCGGACGGCCAAAGCAGGGGACGAGGATGTGGCGCTCCCCGCGCTGTGGAGGGCGAGCGCTGCCTTTCCCCGGGCGGGGATGTGCTACCCTAGCCCAGCCTCCATCCCCCCGTGGCTCCAGGGGATACTCACGGGCGGCGAGCCGAGGTGCCCTGGCTGAGGTTGGCCACGTAGGCGGCAGGGACGTAGCCCATGGCCGGCTCCCCCAGCAGCCGCCGGGCCAGGACATACTCGCCCTCTTCTCTGAGGACGCGCAGTTTGTCCCCTGCGCTTATGCTCAGCTCCTCTGCGCTGCGGGCTGTGAAAGCGTACAAAGCGATACAGAGAGACGACTTGGGGATGAAGGAAATGGAAGTCGCCTCCGAGTTCAGCGAAACGGAATCAGAGCCAAGATACCCCAGCGAGCAGCTCTCGGTGACGGAGCGGGGACGGAGCTTGTTCCAGAAGGATGTCAGGAAGGTCAGGCGCTTCCTGACGAACTGCTCCATGCCGGCTGATGCGGTGGGTGCGGTGGGCTATGGCACCGCGCTGGGGACGGCCGGGGGCACGGGGGATGCGGGGCTGCTGCCGCCGGCCGGGAGGCTCATCCTGCCTTACCCGCACGCGTCTGGGAGCTCGCCGGCCCTTCCCGGCCAACTTCCTATTTCTGAAAGTGAAACTGGTTCGTCTGGTGAGACGAGTCTGCAGGCGGGACGAGTCTGCAGGCAGGAGTCCCACGCTCAGACCCACGGGCACATCTGGGAGACAGGCACAGCTGGAGCCGGGCTTGCTGCTCTCGAAGAAGGAGAGCGGCTGTTGTTTTATTTAATCATTATTTTAAAGTGTGCTCTTTGCTTCTTACCAGAGCACCATAAACGCAGCTCTCTGTTCTTCAAGCAGCTCTTGTCACAAGTGGCTGACTCCAGTTAATAGTTTTCATCTCACTTGTGTGGGAGGATATTTTTTTTTTTCCATAAGACAATAATTGCATCCACAAATGTGGGAGAGTTAAAACAGAATCAAGGAAATAACCTTAGAATAGATCTGAAGTGTTTGGATATTTCCTGGGTGGACATTGTGGGGTTTATAACACAAGATCCTTTCTTCCTTCAGTCTACAATGACCTCCCAGAGTTCCTCACTAAGGCATTTGCCTCCTCACACTAATTCCCCGTTGCAGAGGATTGCTAGATTCACATCCCAGATCCACCAGGATCTGCTGCTCACTCAGCTTCCACCAGAGATGGGTCCCCCTCAGAATCAGATCTTTTCCTGATTCAGAGCCTGAGTCAGCCCCAGGTGTTTGCATGGCATCCACAGCCAAGCCCTGGGATGCAGCCCCCAGCTCCCACTGTGTCAGCACAGCCACACTTCCCCAGTCCTGGTCACACTCACACACTGACAGGCTCCAACCCCCCTCCCAAATCCCACAGCCATCAGCCAGAGGACAGAGATTACCGCCTCACATCTTCCATGTGCACTTTAAGCCACCTGAAGACCACTGTTCTGGTGAGAAACCCCAACTCCAACCCCCCAGCCCACCTGGACTTTGTCATTTAACTGTTCTATCTAATTAGTGGGAGTTTTGTGCCTGGCAACTCTAATCCTAAAGCCCATTATTTTGATTCTCCTCTGCTTGTAGTTCGTCTGTGTAGCTCATTTTGGGTATGTGGTTGGGATTTGAAAGAGACTGCTTAAAAAGAAAAAGAAAAATTAATTGTAGGAGTCTGGGCTGCTCAGCTGCAACCGTGTGGGGTATGAGGAACAAGCTGGACCCACCCTTGGGTCAACAGCTCTAGACATGCTGTGTCCTGTATCCTGGGTGTCCCATGATGGCCAAAAAAAATTGCAAAAGGATTTCCCTGTCTGGGTTTTGGGCTCAGCAATTTCCTCACCCTCTCCCAGGCAGAGATGCTCAGGGCAGAGGGCAGGAGTACAGAGCACTCCTCAGCGTGCCCTATGCATTCCTGAACTGATGAGAACAGGGAACAAAGAGAGTCTTTAATAAAATATTCTGCTCCCTCCTTACCCAAGTAGCACCTGAATGTATGGGTAAGTCCCCCAAGGTCTTCCCTCTGCCCAGCTCACAGCCTCACCTGCAGTGCTACACAGGGATGTGCAAAGTCTCCAAGCATTCTTCACACTTTGTAATGTCTCTGTGCATTCTTCACACTTTGTAATGTCTCTGTGCATTTTTCTCACTTCAGTGTGAGAAAGGGAACTGACGAAGGAGCACAAAAGGGTTTGCAAACCAAAGGGAAGGGACACCCCCTCTGCTGTCCTTCTGCAGCCCTTGTGACAAGTGTGCTCCTCACGTCACACTCCATCAGGAGCAAAAGAAGCTGCCTGGTTATGCCTTTAAAAAATATCAGATCCAGCACAGAACATTTGTGCCTCACTGTTTTGAATGAGGCCTTACTGAACTTCTGGTCTGCAAAAGGAGACTGAACTGATTTACCTTTACTGACCTTTGCCAGATTAGATTCTCCAGTGGTACCAGCGATAGACGAGTGCAGCTGATTTCTAACACGCAGGGCTTTGGATCTTGATTTGCACCTAAATGAAAGAGTACTTCCAAATGACAAACATCCCTGAGGACTAAATACTGCCTCTGAGCTGAGCCTACCAGACATGCAGAGCACACACTCATCCCTGCAAACCTCTGTCTGCACAGGTCACACACACACAGCTCAGCCCCATGACAGGAAAGAGGTGATAAAACACAACCTTTTTCTAATATTTTTTTATTATTATTATTATTATTATTTTCCTATTCAGTTCCAGGAGCATCCCTGCTGCTTTGAATCCCTTTTGGTACTATAAAACACCTAAAAAATAATGAAGAAAAAGCATGTTCATAGAAGTTTCTGGTCCTTGTGCTGTGGGAAAGAAAGTGTGAGGATGCAGGAAAAGTGATAAAGATAAGGAAGGCACAGGTATCAAAGGGATCAAGTATTTTCTCTTCAGTCCCTGTGACCAGCTTACAAGGATGAATTAAAAACCAATCTGCTCACAGATTTGGGGTTGTGGTGGGTACACAGGGACTTCAGCTCTAGCACCAGTAAAGAGCACCCCCAAAGAGCACCGAAACCAGCAGACCTGAGCAGCAGAGCTGCCTGCACAGCCCTGGTTTGGCTGCACCAGGGAGCCACAAACACAAACAGCACTTTGCATCCACCCGCGTGTCAAACACCACAGCGTGGCCTCCCAGCCTAATTGACAGAAACCAGCAGCTCCCCTCCACTAATGAGAGTGCCCATTACGCCTAATTAGCTGAGGTTCTGTTCCAGGTCCTGTTACGTTTACACTCAAAATACATCTTCCAGCAAAGAGCCCTTTTGGAGGGAAAAAAAAAAGGAAGAAGAGCATAATTCCAATTAAGCCCCTAAAGAGGCAGGAAGCTGGGTAATGCAGGTCATGCTGAGGAAAATGGTTTTGAGGAATGGTAGGTGACTCTGGGGTCATGGGATGTGCCACTTGTCACCAATGACTGGCAAAGCACAGCTGGAGATCAAGGGTGGCCATGCCATGCCCGGCACCCCATGCTGAAACACCCAACCCTGAGGTTCCACTTGCTCTTTTTGATGGCATCAGAAGATGGCTGGGGTTTCTTCTGGGCTTCATGTTCCTTTATTCTTTTTCTTTACTGATTTCCCCAGATGTTTCCTGGCAGCACAGTGCATTTGAGACAGGTTTAGTCTCTTAATGAATTGTTTCGGATGGGTGTCCACGGGTCAGCTCAGACAAGGGTTGGTCGGTGATGACAGCAGTGCATGGAAAGAGGAGCAAAGCACAACAGTGGCATTAAAGCAGCTTCAATTTGTCTCTATTTCCTGGATGCTGAGGAAGGAAGAGGCACCTTGGCAGACTCTGGGCTGTCACCACCAAGGGCAGAGCCCATCCTCGGGAGGCTGACAAGGGCAGGAAGGGTCCAGGGGCGGAGAGGCTCGTAGACAGTCAGTGCAGAGGGTTCAATACAGGAAAACTACAGTGGTCCTGGCACAGGGAGTGGTGCAGGAGGTGTGAGAGCAGGCACAGCATCGTGGGGGTCTCATGGTGGCTCTCTGAGCCCTGTTGGGGTGGGTTGGACTGGCTGCTGGAGAGCACGAGTGCAGGTCACAGGGCACCTGAAATGGCACAAGAAAGCAGAAAAGCTCTGTAGGAGCAGCTGGAGGCAGAGTGAGCTGTTTGTACAGTGCCTGGCATGTCTGGGGCAGGAAAACCTTTAAACCCACAGTAACACTTTTCAGGGATCCTGTAAACCCAGGCCCCATCAAGGATCTGAAACAATGGCAAAGAAAAGCCAATTCATATATCACTCTGCACTCTGTCACATTTCTGAAGCAGAGTCACTGGGTGGAAATTGTGTAAAGACCAAAACACCAAATCATGCTGATAAACAGCCTGGCCAGCCCCCAGGCTTTCCCTTTCTGCTTTTTGGTGTGTTCATCAGCACAGACCAGCCTTCACTTGCCCCATCCTTCAATCTAACTTCCAGAGAATGAATGTTCCTCCTAGTACTGACTGCCTGGCAGAGCTGCACTTCTCGAAACTCCTCTGCTCCTGCCCCTGAAGTAATCATTTACAACACATAAAACCCATTCACACCTTCTCCAGATTGGCAGGTGCCAGGGAGCTGTTCAGCCTCTCTGTCAAGGCTGCAGGGATCTCCAGGGGAAGCAGGAGAAGGGAGCTCAGGCTCTGTGCCCCATGCCCACGAACACCTGAACTTAAGTTCTGGCCAGGACTGTGTCACTGCTGAGAGTCCCGAGGCTGGCAGGGGCTGACAGGGACCTTACACAGGCACCTCACAGCTGTGCTGCCCTGGCTTGGGCTCAACAAACAGAGGACTGGTGCCTTCAGGAGTGAGGAGCACAGTGACTCAGATGGGGAAGGGGAAATCTCTGCCAGTTTGTAAGCAAATGATGGATTGCTCCATCTTCCCAGATGTCCTTGTTCCCCTGGGGAGGAACCAGTCCATCCACTCCATCACTGAGCTTTGTTATATCCCTCCCCACAAAGGTCCTTCCAAGGCTGTTGGATTTGGGGTTATGACATTAAATGCTGTTAGAATAAACCTACCCAGAGTGCCAGGAGAATAGGCCCAAGAGACCTCACCCAACCCACCTGGTCCATCCTATACTTATGTCTTTCCCCATCTTTGCCAAACCAGTTCTTAAAGGACCTCCAGGAATGGATCTGTCCCCAGACAGCCCATTCCAGTGAGTCACTAATCACTGCCAGCAGAAAGGAGTGTCTGACCTGCTGAGTTTAAGTCTATTACCTCATGTCCCATTCATCACCTCACTGCTCCACTCCTTCCTGCATGGGAACACTGCTGAGGTGCCCCCCACGCTGACCCTGTGGGGGCCCAGCCCACAACAAACACACTGACCTTCTCCAAGGAGGCAACATGGTCATCTTTTTCTCCATTTGTCCCCAGTCCTCTTGCCCTGTCCACGTGTGCTGGTGTTCCTGTGGTGCCACCTCAGCTGGCTCTCTAGTGCATTCACCTGGGGGTGAGAAAGCAGCAGCTCTGAGAGGAGTCTGCACCACTGCACAGATAATCTTTAACCTGTCCCAAACACAAGGAGTCTGCACCACTGCACAGATAATCTTTAACCTGTCCCAAATACAAGGAGTCTGCACCACTGCACAGATAATCTTTAACCTGTCCCAAATACAAGGAGTCTGCACCACTGCACAGATAATCTTTAACCTGTCCCAAACACAAGGAGTCTGCACCACTGCACAGATAATCTTTAACCTGTCCCAAATACAAGAAGAAAATGCTGGCTCAAGTTTTCTTTGCTGAGGTTCATGACTCCATGACAAGCATTGGGGCACCAGGTTTTACCTGTTTCCGTAGGGAAGTGACTGTCTTCTCCAGTTCAGCCACAAGGGACTCAAGATTCTCTCTGGAGGAAGAGCTTGGAGAAGGTGCTTCGTCTCTGGGGTCAGGGATAAAAAGTGAAAGGGGTTATGCAAACAGCAGCTTCCTAGGTGAGGGAATCATTTTGCCTTCTCCAACATCAACCTCCAAGTAAGCACCAAAGGGAAGGGCCCAGCTGCCAGATTCACCTGCCAAGAGATGCCAGCCAAAGATCCCCTTGGCCCAGGTATTTGCACATCAGAGTTGGGCTCTGCACTGAAGTGTGGAGGACTGGCTGAGCTCAGCATCTCTCTACTGATCCACCCCTGACCCCAGATTCAGAGGCCTGAACGGACAGAGTTACTAAAACTTCTGTTCCATAAAATGGAGTAGAAGGGGTGATACCACACCTGGGCGAGGCAGGCTTGTGCTTTGCAGGGTTTTCCTCCGGGTAGCTGAAGCCGGGTGACCTCTTGCTTCGGAACCGCTGCGAAAGAGCCCTGAATTGCCCTCGTGTCCGGCAGTCTTGGGAAGGAAGGGGAAGTCTGCAGTGAGCACTGGTGTTTAAAGCAGGACTCCATGAATTGCAGCAGCTCAAGGCAGAGCTGCCCTCCTGCACCATCCACCCTGGATATATCTCTTGGGCCAGAGGGAAGGAGGCAACAAAGGTGTGGAAAAGGGTGTGCATCAGTCATGGATTACCATGTCTCAAATGGACATCTGAACCAGAATGCAGCCCAAAGGGACCATGGCAGGATCTGAGGTTTAACGGCAGAGATTTAGGCTCCCAAATGAATCTGTGAAGTGGCACATGGTGGGGATCATGTCCTGTTTCAGTCTCTCTCTCAGCCAGAGACCAAAGCCCTCAATGAGGTAGACTTTCAGACAGATTAAATGAAGCTAACAGAGCTAACAGGCTTCCTGGAGAGGTGGCCAATGTCCTAAACCTCTTGGGGTTTAAGAAGCATTTGAATATAATAATAATTAAGGCATGATTAATAATTTGCTTTAAATTTTGATCAGCCCTGAATTGGTCAGGAGGTTGGACAGCATGATTGCTGCGGGTCCTTTACAACTGAAATATTCTGTTCTATTCTATTCTATTCTATTCTATTCTATTCTATTCTATTCTATTCTATTCTATTCTATTCTATTCTATTCTATTCTATTCTATTCTATTCTATTCTATTCTATTCTATTCTATTCTATTCTATTCTATTCTATTCTATTCTATTCTATTCTATTCTATTCTATTCTAATTCTGTTCTGTTCTATTGTATTCTGTTCTGTTCCTATTCTATATTCAGTTCTCTTTGCACTCATTTACTGACACAGGTGTCTCATGGTACAGACAGAAATCAACTACAATTTCATAAAATCTTCTGTGGCATGTGACAAATGCCAGCCAGAGTGATGCTCACATCAGTGAGTGCCAGAGCAGCCCTCTCCTTACCCTCACAACAGTCCTGCCACAGGCGGAGGTCCACGGCAGGAATCTCCTCACAGCTGACCATGCCCTGCAGGTATGATGCCACCTGGAACACATCTCTCTGCAGCTGCTGGATGTGGTCACTGTTGTCACAGATGACACGAGCCAGGGACGCCTGTCTGATCTGAGTCAGCTGTGCCGGCGTGAAGACTCCGGGGTTCTCATACCAGAATCTGCAGTGGGGTGTAATCACAGCATGACTCAGGACTGGGAGAGGAGGGAGGGAGTGAGTGAGTGAGTGAGTGAGTGAGTGAGTGAGTGAGTGAGTGAGTGAGTGAGTAAGTGAGGTTGGGAGAGGAAAAAGAGCTCCCTGACATCTGTGTGGCAGCACCCACACCCCTGTAAAATGAGCGTCTGCTCTGGTGTCAGGTGGCTGCAAACACAGACGGCTTTTTCTGAGCCCACAAACCCCCGTGCTCCTGCCCTAAGTGCATCACCAGGCAAAGACATCTCATTCACACAAGCAGCAAACAAGGATTAGAAAGAAGCTCCTGTGGATATTTTCTAGGATTTTCATGAGATATTGGGAACATCTCAATGATTCCCAGTGTTCTGCAGTGAAATGAGAATCATTAAATCAAGAAAGGACACCTTGACAGTAACTGTGACAAGTGTTTTTGCAAATACACTGGAAGGAGAATGCTGTTACTCATATTGAAAGAAAATAAATAATAAAACATTACAGATTCTACTTCTTCCTGCAGGGCGAAAAACCACCCAAAGAGAATACCAAAGGATTTGGGATTATTCCAGTGGCAATACCTGTCTCCATCCCTCAGCCTTCTGAACTGAGTTGTTAACAGGCACATCAGTGTTGGTCCCACTCTGGTCCCAGGGACAAGATCCTCCACCATAAGCGCTGGAAACAGGTCAATATTTTTGGTAGTTCCATATAAACTGCAGGATATTAAAAAAAAAAAAAAAAAAAAAGTTAAGAGGCTCTCAAAGAGTGGCGATAATATAAATCTGATATCAGCATAGAAATGTGTATGTCAGGAACTCTGCTGCACAATATTTTTAATGGTTTTATCTAAAAGACAATAGGACAAAGACCTGCCTTGGATGAGGCAGCCAGGGCAGATAGGATGCAGTTTAGTCTGACTGGAAAATAGCTCCAAGGCTGAATCTGCTCCCAAAGTACACCACAGCAGTGCCTGACAACATTCCACCCAGAACCAGACTGATCACTTGGAGAAACCTCATTTGTCTTACCCCATTGTTAAACCTCGGTTATTACCCTATCTGAACATCTCTGGGGGGCAATATCTGGGAAGGTTATTCCATGGGTGTACTGGAAGAAGCAGGAACTTTTCACTGACTGGTCTCCAGTAATTTTGATCCTTCCACATCCAGGCTACAGTACCTCCTGAGCTTTTCTCTGATCTCCAAGTTCTTTATCTCATTTCGGAGGTCCTCAAACTCCTGCGCAGAGGAGAGGTTGCAGAAGACCCTGAAGTCGTTGTAGGGTGGGATGCCGTGGTCTCGCCCTCTCTGGATGTTGATAGCAGCCAAGTCCAGCGACACAGAGTGTGCCATGGAGAAGAGTTTCTCCGTCAGCTCCATGTTGAGGAGTTCAGAGGGCACCCGCATTTTCCCAGGAACCCCAAACAGCCCACGGAGGAGGGGGTCAATCCCCCCCTCCTGCATGATCCTGAAAGGGGAGAAGAAGGCCTTGTGCAGGGGGATGTGGCCTTGTCGGATGGGCTGGAAGGTCTCGTTCAGCCGGTACAGGATGGGATTGATCAAGGTGTGCCCGAAGCGGAAAGCGGCCGTGGCAAAGGCGTTGAGAATCCCCGCGTTGACGTTGGGATCGTAGCCTTTGTACTCACCCAGCATCTTCATCCCAGCCTCCCCGAGGACCTTGGGCAGCCACTGGGCATAGGTGATGTGCTGCATCTGGGCACCCACAATCTTCCGCGCCTCGTGGTACAGGAGGTCCCCGTCCCAGTGCGGGTTGAGGGCAGCCAGCTCAGCGGCAACGCGGTTGTGCTCCCTGAACCACAGCGTGTGCATGGCCGTGAGCCCCAGCTGCTCGTTGGCACGGTGGTCTCCTGCCAGGAAGCACGGCACGGGGCTCTCATTCTCATCCCTCATGCACTCCGTGGGTGGCCCCACGGCAAAGGGAAGGAGGTGCTTCCCCGAGCTGGGTACAACTGGCCCTCGCTTCAGCAGCCCTTTCTGTCCGCCCAGATCCCGCAGCTCCCGCGATTCCTGCTCCGTGCTGCCGTAAACGTTGGAGGCGTCGATGTAGGATGTCAGGTGGTTGATCTGCTCCCTGGCATAGACAGAGTTCATCAGCAGGGAGGTCATCCCGCTGCCACACACGGGGCTGGAGCGCACAAAGAACATGCAGCGGCCGTTCCGCACGCGGGGGTCGTTGGCAGGGACCGTGATGGAGAAGCAGGGAGGGTCATTGCTGCACACCTCGCTGCAAGGGGCTCCGTCTGAGAAACGGGACATGCTGATGGCTGCCACGGTCTGGTCCATGTCGTGGTCCAGGAACTGGCCCCACTGCATGAGCATGTGTGTGAACTGGTCATCAGGGGTGATGGTCTCTGTCCCGATCATGGCAGTGGAGACAAGGCGAGGCAGAGGAAGGGGCAGGTCCCTGGCATCTTCTGCCAAGGAAAACCCTCGGGGGAGGTTAAATCCATTCTGGTAGGCTGGTTTGAGGAGCCTCTGGAAGGCTGTGAGGGATGCACCCCACATGGGGTGCTGGAGGTTGTTACAAGAGCCATCGTGGGTCCTGTACTTCTTGTGGAAGCAGATGTCGGAGCAGTTGGGCGTGCGGCGGTGGGCGGAGCAGCCCGACAGGTTGGCGATCATGGTCAGGTAGTGAGGGGACACCAGGTCATTGTAGCGATAGCCTGCAGAGGGAAGGGCAGAGCACCGGGTCAGGCATCAGCTGCAGCCTCCTGATTCCCACTGTCCCATGGAATGGCTCTGTGTGAAAACCCCTTTCAGGATGGACACGGCACAGCCGGCTCTTTGAGCGTGATGTTGCTGTGGAATTTATGGGAAGCAAAGGAAGCATGGGATCACATCAGGACCACAAAGCAAAAAAGAAAGCGAAAAGAGTTTAACTGCGCAGAGCTGGAAAGCAGAAATGTTGTGACTGGCAGAGGAAACTATGGGGGTGGTCTTGGTCCCTATTCTAGGTTTATTTTATGGCTCCCTGGGTTATTGCTGCCACCACGAGCTCCATCACCCACCCAAGCTCTACGTGACGAGCAGCAGGAAGCTGTGGGTGACTGCCAGGGCGCTGCTGGGCCGTGTGAAAGAGCTGAATGATGCTGCATTGTGTGGATGCTGACAGGGCAATGAGGAGGAGAGGCTGGCAGTCCAACCAGCCCAGACCAGACCTGCTGCCTGGAGAGAGACTTCTCACATTCTGGAATACATCCAGCCAGGAAAAAATATTTACAGGCCCCAAACACACATCCCTGCTCCATGATGAATCACACGTACAGGTAGAAGCACACAGTGTACGGGAATGTTCACTGTATATCAAGGAACTGCCAGGTAGGGAGTTTTGGGGTCCAGCTGCTGCATGATTGCCTCATTAGGTATTTTTACTGTTACATTACTTTGTTGTTTGCTATCTTAGCTCAACAGAAAGAATCTGAGTTGCTGGGACTTACCTGAGTTTGTAGCTAAGAGGTCAAAGAAGCAGAGACCAAAACGGGATATCCCACTTCCTCTGTTACAGCACCCAAATACCTCAGAGTTCCCAGCACTGTTCTTGTTGCTATTTGGAGGGCAGGAAACATCTCAGACCATGTTGTTGAGGGTCTGAATTTCAGACCCACAAGGATGCTCCTTTATCAGTTAGATGGTTAATATTTTTTTGAGGAATAGGGCTTTTATAGATATCTAAGAAACCTTTATCAAAACACAGAATTGAAACATTTTCCTAGGTATCAAACTGGTTCAGTGACTACAAGACCAGCCCTTCAGCTGTTAAAAAAACCTGTGAGATACAGAAAGAATTGCCAGCCAGACAACACATTTCTTGATATACCCAACATTTATCTGGATTTTTGATATACCACTGCACATTTTAAACTTCCTGGATGTCTCCACATCTACACAAAGTTAAGGGAAATTAAATCTCTCCTACCTGTGACATTCATGTCCACAATCAGCCCTTGCTGCACGTGTTCCTGAATCAGCTGCAGGGTCCTTTCAAAGATCTCCCCTGCCCTGGCTGTCTCGATGGTGTAGGGGTCCCTTGGGTAGCGGAACAGAGCCAGGAGGTCATTGGGAGTCTTGGGGCGCCTATTTCCAGGAATTAAAAGTGATGCAGGATCATTAAAATTAATCAGCTCTGCTCAGGGCAGTGAGACCCTACAAGCAGCAAGAGTCAGGTTCTAAGCTAGTCTATTGCTTGGCCCCCAAATGAGTGTGTAAGAGTAATGTGGCTTGCCTGCACATTGCAGATGATTAAAGAAAGGATATTTTTCCCCAGGAAAATGTACATATTTAATTCCCTCAGCTTCTCTGTTTTTTTTTTTTCTGTGATAGTAATTTATTTTTTCACTTTTCAGCAGCTGAAACACAAAGGGTTTCTGGCTTAATACAGGCTATCCATCCTTCCAATAAAAACATATATTGGGGTAGAAAAGGAGGGAATCATATTCACTCGAGAATTTATTTTTTATTGAGGAAATGGTTGGAATTTTTATATTATTATTTCTGCTCACCCTCCACAAAGTCAGTTCCATTCATAAAATGACTCCTCTGATTATTTTCCTTTTTATTCACTATCTCCAGAACCAACTCCAGCTGACAAAGCACAGCTAGAAGTGACATAAGAGATGATGCTCGTGCATTTTTCCAGAATCCCAAACCTGTTGGGAAGCTCTATCACATCCTACATGGTGCAGCTTCAACCTCCAGCACTCAAAACAATCCCATAGCTTTCCTTTGCGGGTTGCCAGTGATAAAATGAGCAAGCTTCATTTCTTGTGTGTTTTTTATCACTTTTCTGCTTCAGGCCCCAGCTCGAGGCACTTCCCACACTTACCTGCTGAAGAGCTCGGTGCGTGTGGAGTTGATGGCGTGGTCCACGCTGCTGATGGCCTCGCGCAGCGACGTGGCCACAAACGTGTCCCCGCTCCGACCCACGTCCGTGGCTGCCCAAAGCACAGAGACACAACAAAACTCCCTCAGTTTGCTTCGATATTAATCAGCCCTCCCAGCTCAGGAAAATCTGTGCACCAGCACCAGAGTGACCTCAGTGCAGAGCAAACCTCATTGTAATATAAACAGCATTGATTTATTTTTTAAGACAGATATTCTGAAGAATGTGAACTGCCTGAAAAGGAAGGTGACTTTTTCAGATGTCTGTGGACACACATTCAGAGTTTTCTCCTGTACGGCTTTGCAAAAAAACCAATCTGTTTCTGTTAGTGGTTAAACTGCAAAAAGAAAATGTAAAAACCACAATGAGTTAACCAAAAATAATATGTTTCCTTCCCATAAAGGTACTTCTCAAATTAATGAAATTAATTTAAATATATTGCTTATACATTAATTTTCTGTTTGTGGAACACTTATTAATTATTGGCAGTAATTAATAGATATTTATGATAATAATAGTTCAAACTTAGTGCTATCACATCTGCTACATAATTATAAATCAAAAATACCAAAGTTATTGTTGGAATACCTTCAGAAGTAAAGAGATCTCTTCTTTAAAATTACTACAGGATGCATTTTTTAAGCCAGGGCCTTTGTCACAGTTGAACAAACCAATTCCCAGCTGGCTACTGGTGTATGAAGCATCAATCAAGAATGAACCACAGAAATTATCTCAGGGAATATTTCAGACAACAAAGGCATTTCTGACCATTTTCAGCTCCCTGCTTATAACCCCTGTATGGAAAATGTTACTAAATTCTTCTAATAAGTGAGCCACTATCTATTCTGGCTATGGCTGGAACAGCTCTTTACTTATATTTTAAACTTTTTCGCTTGCCTTTGATTTCTCTTTCCCCTTTGCCATTTTTCTTACCCTGTAAGAAGTTCAATTTCCACTCCTGACCTCTGGTTTGACCAGCAGGAGGGCTACTCCTCCTTGTTCATTACAGCTTCCCTAACACAGAGCAGGAGGTTGAAAACCAGACTTAGCTTCCATTCCCAAGGGGGGTACACAGTCTAAGGTTGCACTTGATGATCTTGGAGGTCTTTTCCAGCCTTAGTGATTCTGTGAATCTATGATTCTGTGACTGAGCAGACATTTTAACCCCCTATTTGCAGCAACGATGTTGTTCTGCTCTTCCCTTCCCTGGCATGTGAGGTTTTGGTCAGATGATGATTTGTGAGCACGTTGGCACATTTTAATAAATTTCTCCCTCACAGCAGAGTCAATAACTACACAGACACTGACAGCTGGGCTTGCAGGAGGAGGTTTAAGACAAGACCTTTGGCTTTGCAGGGAGCAACTGCAGCTCAGCTGAGAAAACAGCAAGGGGCAGCAGCTGGGAGCTTTCACAACGAGGTGACTCCAATCCAAGGGACCTGTCTGCAAAGAAGCTGAAGAAATAATTTCTTACATAATTATCTGTTCAAAGTGTAGCTGTCCACAGAGCACAGCACCTCCTTACAGGGGAGCCAGAGAGGGCTCAGGGGAGATACGGTACCGGTGATGGTGAGCTGCATGGCACTGGAGGTGAAGCCAAAGGGGTTCCTTGCTATGCACTCGTATCTGCCCTGGTCAGCCACACCCAGGTCCTGAATGGAGAGGGTCCCATCCTGGCTGATGTGGAACTTGCCACTCTCTGTGATCTGGATGCCCTCCTGTTGCACCAGCAAAAGACAGAAGCTGTGTCAGAGCACGGAAAGTGTCCCACCAGCCCAGCCTCCAGCCTGCTCAGCAAACCCAGGGATGGATGTGATGAACAAATGTGGCCACCAGATGTTAGCATTGCTCTTCCAGAGAAACCAGAGCGCAGTCTGAGGACACCTGCTCCTGCTGTGAGGAGGTCCCTGCTCGGCTCCTTCCTCTGGCCCACAGGTTGTCCCCACAGGTTGTCCCCACACAGATACCCCACACAAACAGGATGGCTGGAACAAGTCCCAGGCCCTGATGCTCTCACAGAAGTTTCATGGCACAGAATTAAGTTGAAATGTTTCCACTTTTAGGACAGCCTGAAACTGATGGATTTTTGCAGGCCTTGATCTGCAGATCCCAGCTTTTTCTGTTTCTGACAGCATCACTCCAACCCAACCTCTCTGCCATTCTGGTGGCAGAAGTGACTTTAAATTTTACTTTTTTATTCTGCTGCCCTGCCCTGCCACAACCTAAAGCTTGCTCTGCTGCCCTCTCAGGGCCTTTCCTTCTGCTCCCACTGCTGGCTGAGCCCACAGAAAGCTGCAAAGAATGAAAGCTGTTTCACCTCCCACCAATTTTGTGGGATAAGTGTGGCTCAAGCATTTCTGTGCCTGACTGTGCTCCAAGGCAGGGCAGGTAACAAGGGGGGTCCCAAGTGTTGTACTACAGAACAGCAGGAGAAAAGTCAGAAGAACTTCATCTAATGAATTCTTGGAAAGAGCAGTCAGGCTGCTGTGTGATTTTGAGGGATCATGGCCTTGCCCTGTCAAAGCTGGAGCCAACAAGCATCATTCAACACCATCAGCAGGAATCCTGGATATAAGGACAAACTACTTAGAAAAAAAAAATCAATTTTCAGGTTGTTAATATTTTTCCCCAGGAATCAAGTACTTATCCTGGAATGTCACTGGCTTCAGGTGACTCTTTTGGAAGTAAGAACAGGAGAATATTTACTGCAAGGCTTTGAGCCTGAGAAACTGCAATGTTCTCTTAAAAAACCCAAATCAGTGGAAATGTTGGTCTTTATTCACACGTATTGCAAGACTAATGAAGCTGTGAGAGGTGTTGAAGGAGAGAGTTGTTTAATTCTCCCCCAGGGGAGCCGTCCCTCTCCCCAGAGATGTGCAATCACCACGTACCTTGACCCAGGTTATGGTGGGCCGAGGGTCTCCCTGGGCAGCGCAGGAAATGGCAACGTCCTGGCCTGTCTCTGCCACCAGGTCCTGGGGGGGACGGAGGAACACTGGGATCACTGTGCAACACAGGGGAAAAAATCACTGGGGTGAAAAATGCACCAAGGAAAATAGAGAAACCTGTGTATAAAAAAACCAAAACCATCTCAGCACGGGAAAAGCAGAGCTGCTGCTCTTGCAAGGGCTCTGCAGAGGGGCAGCAGCTCGCCCTGTGCTCTCTGTCCCGCTACCAAGCTCTCTGTTTGCAAATGTATGTAATTTATGTTCATTATTTTCTGCTCCTCTGCATCTCCACTTGGGGCAATTACACAGGAATGTGCTGCATCATTTAAAATACCTAATTCAAAGGCTTTCTAGAAAAGATGCTCCAGCTGGAGCAGGGATCATGACTTGCTTCGGGAATTATTGGATGAGGCTCTCTCGAAGTGCTAGTCAGGCCAGATTAAGTAATTATATTGATCTTGCTGGTCTTAAAACATTCTATGACTTCTGTGCTTGAAGCTTCACTAATTTCATGTTTCTAGAGAGTTTCCTTCCCTCCAGTCTGCCATTAGTAAAACCCTGCCCTGTTTGTGAATAAGAAGGAAATTTGCTTATTTAAAAGAATAATTTATAAGGGGGGCAAAAAAAAAGCAAAAGCTTTTAAAAAATTAAGACAAAAAAATAAGCTTTAATTAAGCAAAATTAAAAAAAAAAAAAAAAGGAAGACACATCCTTGTGTGTCTTGTGTTTTACAGAGTCTTGATTTTAGAAAACCTAAAGTTAGATTGAACCTATGACCTGGTAGGGAATGCATAAGAGTATTAAGGATAAAGAGCCAGAGTTAAATGTTTGCTAGAAGAAAACATTATGTTTTGCAGAATGTTTTACTTGAAAAAGAATTTTACAATTAATTCTATAGGAAACACAAAATTTTAAATATATATATATTTATATATTTATTTATCTATTTTATTTTTATATATTTTTAAAATTTAATATTATATATATATATATTAGTAAGGATTTAATTAATACACTTATTTTTGTTTTAAATTATCCAGTTTTTCCTTTACCAAAGGAATTTTCTCGATGACAACTCCCAGACTGCAGCAGCTTATTCCAATTTACAAACCTTGGCTCTCGGGAAGCCTCTCTCACACTTCCCACCAGCTGATGGAGCCCTCATGGCCAGACATCTGCTCCCAGTGAAGAGCAAAATCCCATCCCGCAGGAGAGGGGTCAGATGGTTATTTACCATAAAACCAAACCACCCTCACACCTGTGCCAGCCCCCGTGCCCAGCTCACCTCGCGGGGTGACCGAGAGCTGCGCGGCGCGGGTGGCGACGCCGATGGCGCTGATGGCGTGGCACTCGTACTGCCCGCGGTCGTGCAGGGCCACCCGGCCCACGCGCAGCGTGCCCGTGGACAGGACACTGTGCCGCCGGTCACTCGGCAAGGGCCCACCTGGGCGGAGGAGCAGCTCGTTAATTCCCGTTAATTCCCATTAATTCCCGTTAATTCCCTCTGACAGTCCTCATCCCATCGACGCCAAAGGGAGTTTTGCTTTTATGTGTTCTTCACATCTGCTCGTGGCTCTGGAGGATGTTAGTGGGTCGTTATAGAGTTTCCTAACTCCAGCACTTTGCCTATTGGACAAACAAATTCCTGAGGGCCAGTTCTGATCTTGCTTCCTATGGGAATCGAGGACAAGACCCCTTCCCAAGACACCTTCTCATGTATTAGACAAAAACAACCAGCAAGGAGGGAGGCTTCAGAAGGGGTTGAAACAAGAGGGGGAATTACTCCATTACCTGTGTTTCTAACTGGGGATTCTAGTCAATTATGCTAATTTGAACTTATAAAACTGTACTTGCCCCATGTCACATGTGCTTTGCCACATGTGCATTTCCAGCACATTTTCAGTGTGCAATTTGCCATGTTTGCATGGATGCCTCCGGTTAAAGACCTGCTTTTATATTACTTCCTACATTAATATTGTCTCAAAAGTGTTTTGTGTTGTTTCTAGATTTTGAAGGCATCACCATCACTGGAGGAGTCTGTGTGATAGTCACACATTTCATTCCCTTCCCAGCATCAACTGCCTGAAATATCACCTTTACACACTGAGTTGTCTTCTCTGGTCAGCTGGGAAGAGCTAGAAGCTTTTTTCCTTCCTTCTAAGTATTTTCTTAGTGCAACCTGCAGATTTTTTGACCCCTGATGGATAGCAAATCACCAATTATCCAAACTCTCTGCTTCATCAAATAAATGAGAACATTTGGTATTGCCTTTCTAAATTTGTTGGTCTGATTTTTTGTTTTGGAAACAGTTGTTTTAATATTTTCTCTGTTTCAGGAGAAAAGCTGAAAACTAAACTGCTTTAACAGACCCAGATAAAATTATCAAAATTTGTCAGGTTATCAACTTTTTATATATATATATATATATATACACACAATTTTCATCCATTTATTCATCCTCTGCTTATTCATCCCAAACACTAAAACCCCCCACACTCAAAAGGCTTTGAGGTGAGCAGTGCTTCACCATTTCCCCTCCTCTTGTCCTGCTTTTAGCACGTGAAAGGACTGTAAAGCTTGGTTGACTTTTTTATTTATGGAGTGCTGAGTGCAAACCTGGTTACAAAGCAGTTATGAACCTTGCTTCTTGTCACTGTGCTCCTTTCCACGTGCCTAAGATATATTTTCTGGGAAGTGGAGGAAAACAGGTTAAAGGAGATGGAGAACATGCTGGCAGAGCAGAATTTCAGCTGGTCCTTCTTAACTCCGCGTCAGGGCCATTGCTGTGGAAGCTGGAACACAATACCCACAAACTCTCCACAGCCCTAAACCATTAATTATGGCTTGTGAAGCATAAGGAAAAGTTGGAGGACCTCTGGGCCAAGCATTACTGGCTTCTGTCCCAGAAAGTGTTGGATGAGATCAGTTCAGTGGAGCCAGCATTAACAATTATTTGAGACTTTAAAAGTTCACCACCACCTGTTGTCCCAAAATCCTTTTTCCTAAGTTAAGAGAAAACTCTGAGGAGTGCCAGTGAACGGTGCCCTTCTGCAACGTGCTCTCCAAGGGCAGCAAATCAAGGACAATGACACAGAGCTGGCACATGGTGGTGGCACTGCAGAAGGAAGTGGTGGAATTATCATCCCCAGAAGTGTTAAAAAAAAAAGTGTAGATTTGACATTTAGGGACACAGTTTAGTGGTGAACATGGCAGTGTTGGGTTAAAGGTTGGAATCGATGATCTTAGAGCTCTTTTCCCACTCAAACAATTCTATGATTGATATCCACTGACCTGGAGTGTCCAGACCTTGCCTTTCAGAGCAGGTGGGAAGCCACTGCAGGAAGAAGTGTGAGATGGAAACCATCACACTCTTTCCTTGTGGCAGAGACCCAAGATGCTCCTTCCTCAGTGCTTAACACCATCCTTGGTGATCTACAACACAACTCCTTGTGGGACTGGGTCTGTGCTGGTCAGTTTGTCCTGTGCCACCACTGGAAGCCACCACCCTGGACCAGCAGCTCAGCTGTTCCCACCCACACCCCGTGGATGATGGCAGGGAGAGAGAAACCACGAGTCAAGTGGGGCAGTACCTGCCCTTGTCCAGGTAATCACTGGGGGAGGGTGACCCTCAGCAGAGCAGGGGAAATCCACGCTTTGTCCCTCAGTTACTGTCTGATCCGTGGGAATGACGAGAAACCTGGGGGAATCTGGAAGGGAAAGCAGTGACTGAGCAGCAGGAAACAGGCAGAAAACTCAGGGAGTTCATGGGAGCAGAACCAGTCATAAAACTCAAATACATCCTGCTGGCTGAACACCGTGCCCCAGAAATGTCACAGAATCTTCACAGGACCAGCCTGGGAGCCCTCACCTTGCACTATGATCCTTGCTGTGGCCTGGATGGATCCCTCAGAGTTGCTGGCATTGCAGTTGTACTGCCCCTGGTCCGAGAAGGTGACGTTCTGAATGAAGAGTCCTCCAGAGCTGGTGGTGGTGAAACGGGAATCCTGTGGCAAAGGGGAGCCCGTGCCAAGGGTCCAGCTGATGCGAGGAGGGGGATGCCCAGAGACCCCACACTCCAGGGTGACACTTTCCCCAATCAGTACTTCAGTGTTCTGTGGCTGGATCACAAAAGAGGGCTTGGCTGGAAGGAAAGGAGAGCTTTAGGAACCAGCTCTGCTGCCTGCTCACTGATGGACACAAGTTGTTTGGACTCCTCTGCAACCCACCCTGGTTCATCCCTGACATCCAAATCCTCGCTGTGAGCAATGGCCCCAGCATCTTCCTTCCACCTCCTCACACCCACTCACTCAGTGCTGGAGCATCCCCATGCCTGTGTCCCCTTCACCCTTGTGCTGCAGAATTCATCCCAGACTTCAAACTCCCAAATTACCTTCAATCCCTAAGTACCCTTTTCCCACTCCAGAGGGAACCCCTTAAGCTCAGGCCTCGCTTGGCTGTCGCCGCTCTCTCCCTCAGCACACCAAGAACATCTTGGCACATACAAAGCTGGGACAGACTCTAATTTATCTCCACTCCCATCCCCATCCCCAGCCAGGTTGTAAAGGGGTGCACAAAGCTCAATTACATGGGGTGCCAAAATAGCGCAGCACAACTTCCTGTGTCTTCACCTCCCCAGCAATGTTCTTGGCCATGCACTGGTAGATGCCTTTGTCCGACTCCTTGGTGTTCTGGATCATCAAGGTACCATCTTGCAACAGGTTCAGGCGGTTGTCATCTTTCATGTCAATCTCATTACTGAAAAAACAGCCACAAACAGGCAAAAACTGAAAGGAAGGAAGACTGGTGGTTCCCCCTGGGGGATCTGGGGGCTTTGCATGGCAGTAAGTTGGTGTTTCTGGGAGCTATTCTGAGACTTCATGAAATTTGCAGCAAGAGTTCTGATTCACAGCACTGAACTGCAGCTCCAGCTCTGATTTGCTCCCTGGGTGAGCTGCTCTTTCTCTCCCCACTGATTACACAGGACATTTACAGCTCATCAGGAGAGCACGCTGTTCCCATGTCACAGCATCGCTGCCATTGTCAGGGCGTCCTGGCCCAGAAAGCCTGTTCTCCTCACTCACTAAATGCAAATTTAACAATGAATTAATATTGTTCTTGTTTTCAACCATTGCTATTCAAACTCGAGTCTCAAGGGCCTCAGAGGAGCAAAAAGCTCTGAGAAGTCACCATGGGACCCCAACACAGCTTGGACTCCAACCCAGCCCAAGAGCTGTGAAACATCTTCCTTCTTTCTGCAATGACCTACGACTCCTGGATCCCAGCCGGTGGCAGGAGGTCCCAGTGCTGCATCCCATTTGTCCCAGCATGAAGGAATCTTGGATGTCTGCAGATGATAGAAAGGGAAGAAGGGACCTCTCTCCCCCTAGGACAAAGGCTGAAGCCACTATGCAATCTAATCTGCTTGCTGGGCATTTATTTAATTCCCCTGGTGTCTCCTCACTCCAGCCATATCTCATTTGTTGAACATTTATTATCATTACCCTTCTTACAATGCTGTCTTTGGGAGCCTGCCAGCATTTCCCTAACAAAACCTTCCTTCCAAAGGGACTTAACTCAGCCATAAACTTTTGCTCTGGGCTGAAACTCTGCCTGGTGGGGGGTTTGCTGAAGATGCATACATTGATCATTTATTAATAACCAAGCCCTGCTCAGGCTTCACCAGACAAGAAGCTCGTAAAGCAGCAAAGCAGCTTCAGTTCCACAGTAGGCACACAATATTTTATTGTGTAGCACTTCCCAGAACACTCTGGCATCTAGCACATAACCTGTACACGAATTTGCAAATTCTGACCCTCAGTGGAGCACAGCAATATTTCCCTTTGGAAAGAAACATCATACCTTAGCACAATCAGCCTTCAGTGAGAAGCATTTCAGCAGTTAACAAATGGCAAGCATGGTGGCTGAGAGCAACATGAAAGACTAATTTTATTTTTTTCCTGATCAAAAGACAATTGCTTTCAGCCTGCAGAGTATGTTTATAGGAAAGTTATAAGCTCTTGGAATCCATTACAAACACAGATGAAATATTTCAAATGCAGATGAAAACACCATTTGGATTACATGGTCACCATAGAATGCTGTTAAAAGGAAGGTAAATACAACCCATGAAATAACCATTCCTTTTTTATTTTTATTTTTTTTAACGTTGTGTGAAAAAACTTCTGTAATTACAGGCAGGCACTGAAGAGCTCAGTGCTTGAAAACCTTTGCCATCCCAGGGCTCCTTGCATGTGACTTACTTGTTGTGCAGCCAAATAATGGCAGGCTTTGGGTTGCCTTCTGCCCTGCAGGTGAAATAAACTGTGTTTCCCAAGAGCACATCGACGTCGTGGGGTTCTGAGGTTATTCGAGGCCGCTCTGCAAAACACCATTTGAACACAACCCAGTCCAAAGCAGCACAAAACCACCCACAGCCCAACTGGGGTGTGGTGGGGCACACAACACCCATCCTGCAATGCCCCAAGAAACAGGCACCAGGCACAGCGGCATCTGCTCAGAGCCACCCCAAAACTCACTAACACCTGCAAATATCATGAAGGAATAGCATCATTCACCTGTAAATGCCCTGGGGAGTCGTTGCTGTTCCTATTCCCAGTGTGTTGGGCAGTGGATCAGTTCCCACAGAGCTGACTGTACAGTGGTTCATTACAGAGCTGGTCCCTGTCTCCCCCCACAGAAGCAAAGAAGTCAATAGCATCCTCACTTGGGTTGTTCTTCTGCCCTTGGCAGCCTGCAGCTCCCTGCTCCACCTGAACGCAGAGCCAGCTCCCTGCAAACCACAACACTTCCTTCCCAACAGGATTTCACTCATTATGGCCCTAATTCATCATCCTATCCAGCCAAGCTTTTCACTGTGTGCTTCACTTTGAGATGTACTCAAGCACCAAGCAAGTTAAACATTAAAAGGATGTGCTAAAACAGGGAGGAATTTATGGACAAGCCCTGGAGTACTTGATCTTGATTCAGCAAAAAGCTTACCCGTTTCACAATCTGCATGCTCACCAGTAAGCCAGTAAAACCATCTGGATTATTCCTAAAATTGAGAACCTGTCACCTCCTCCAGTGGAAGGTCAGTGTCTCACTCCTCAGACCACAAGCTAATGGCTCAGAATAAATCCCCAAAGGCAAACCCAGCACAGCCCCACAGTGCCAGGGCAGATTTGCCCCTGTGGCTCACAGCTGCTCAAAGCCATGGGTTAATGGTACCAGCAGATTTCAGACTGACTCAAATATCAGCCACCTGCATGGGTAGAGCTCTGTGTTGAACTCTGTATCATTTGTCTTCCCAGCTGGCACACCACCAGAGTGAAAGCCAAATGCCAGCAAAATCTTCCCACCAGGTGCTCTGGCTAATTTGACAGACACCCCACTGTGTTTCCATGCCTAAACCAGAACAAATTTGCACTAACAGCTGTACTGTGGCACTGGGAGTGTGTTGGGGACAGCTTGTTGTGTGGCACAGCCACCCCATGTGTCCCCAGCTGCTTTCCCTAGACCCTTCCTATCCCCCCCTCCTTGAGGTCACAGACCCTTTTGTGCCAACTCAATTCTTTGCATGGCTGTGCCCTAAATTAAACTGTGAAATGGTCAAAACTTTAAAAAAAATAATTAAATCATAAGAGAAAAGCTGAATTGAATGGAGAGCTCTTCAAAATCCAGCTGAGCTCACATTTGGCTCGCAGCAGGGCCATGCACAGCTGGACTGGCATATCCAGGAGGGATGATAACAGCCAGCCCACGTGGGAGAAAATTTCTCAAACTGACTTTACCAGCAGCTAAGCACCATGGAACTGCAGCCAATGTTTGTGCCAACCTCCACTTAAAAATCAGAGTTTTGTCTTACCTCCACTAAAAAATCAGAGATTTGTCTTCTTCTATATGAAATAACTAATTTTGGAATTTTTCAGAACAAAACCTAATTTAAAAATCTAAATTTAAAGAATAACAGCCTAACAAAAGCCATCGGCTACACCACAGTCAAACACAGCATTCAGCTCCATATCTACTATGCTCTCCCTCAGGTTTCCAGTCATGTTTCCAGCCACTGCAGCTCTCCCAGTGCTCCCCTTCTGTTCAGACTAATGGGTATATCCTTTGGTTCCTGGTTTAGCCACTGTTGCAGCAGATCCTCTACCAGCCCTACTCTATGCAAAAAGCCAAGACAACACCCAGCAGCCAAAACAGAGCTGCCTCAAACACCTCTGGGAATGTCAGCTTCCTCCTGCAGCCCCTCTGGGATTTTCCCATTTCAGCAGTGAAGGAGGGAGAAATCGGGATGCCAGCAGAGGGAAGAGGGAGGAGAAGGGCTGGAAGAAGCAATTCCCAGAGCAGAGGCCGGCTGCAGGGGCTGAGGGTGGCCGATGGAGGTGTTTGAGCTCGCTCACCGCAGTTGAGCTCCTGTGCGGTCAGGGTGACGATGGAGCGGCCGTGCAGGTGGCGCGGAGCCTCGCAGGTGGCCGCGGTCTGGATGCTGCCCTGCTCCGCGTATTTCTTCAGCAGCTCTGCCAGCCACAGCAGGTCACAGCCACAGAACAGGGAGTTGGAGTCCAGCCGCCTGCAACAGCCAGGAAAAGGCAGCTGGGTGCTCATCCTCTGGCTGCTGTGCTGCCTCCTGCTCCGGGGCACAGGAGGGGACACAGCCCTCCAGAGGGAATGGTCACTCCTGTGGTTTGCCCTGCATTCGATTATATCCCAGGGAAAATTGGAGATATCTCATTGCCATGATGGTTAACTAGAATGCTTAACCAATTAGAAAGATTTGATTGAAAAACTGCCATCAACCATTCCAATTTCAAATAGAAATTATTCAGTTAAACTTGATTCTGCAGTTTTGGACTACTTGAGACACTGAAATCCTGGGTTTTACCCTGGGCTGGAGATTTCAGTCTTTAGTGAATTCTGTAAGAACTGCCCCTGTTACAGCTTTTCTCTTTTAGCTCCAAAAAAACCTCCCCCTTTATTTATGTGTGGATGGGATCAGGCCCTCTCTGTAACCAGCTGTGAGGGGTTGCAGCATTTCTGCACAACTGGAAGAACTTTTATTACTGCAACACAAGCCTGAACCACAGAGAATGGAGCTCCAGTGACCTCCCAGTGCCCCCAGCCTCTTCCCTGCACTGACCTCGTTCCTATGAGCAGCGCTATCCATGAGGATAAATAACGAGCAGTGCTATCCATGAGGATAAATAAAGACTACAGGGGGATTAGCTTGTGCCTCCTTCCCCACTGACAGTTTTACAGTCGATGGGTCTGGGCCATTGTGATGGTTTTCAAAACCAGCACAGCCATCCAAAACCAAAAACAAAACGAATTTAAAAATCTAACACTTTCAGGGTCACATATTTGAGAATGTGAGATCTCACACAGGGTCACGACTGAGTATTTTATAGACACCCCAGCTTTTTCTCTGGCACCAACAGACAGCATTTCACAAGATATTTCCTGTTAAAGAGAAGTGAAGCATTTTACCTGCTTGCAGAAATCACTGAGGGCTGCAGTGAGAAATACATTATTTTATTGTACTTGAAAATCATGGCAGAAAACCAAAATTCTTTACCTTTTGCATTTTTTTTTTCTCCCAAACACATCATAGAACTTATTTCCAGAGATCATAAAACCAAAGCAAGAAAGAAGTAAGCTTAAGAGACAGACAGGTTATGTGGGAATGGCACCCTGGGGAATTCCTGCGTGGAAAGACAATCATGCCCCTTGGCACCCCTCTGGCTAATTTCAATCTGGAAAACAAGCCTTTTCTTTTATGACTATGATTTTTCTTTCCATGTTAGATACTGATCTACAGACATGTTCAAGGTCATATCTATGACCTGGACTTTCTACATTTTTCAAGGATGTTTTATGGGTTCAAACTGTTGTGAAGACTTTCCAGGAACCTTCATTCCTGTGGCATTATTAAGCTGATTATAATTAGACACTAGCATAAAGAAACTTCTAACTGCTTAAATAAGCTTTCAGGTCCAATCAAAACTGTTTTATAAACTTAGCAGTGGCCTTAGAAGTGCAACAGCTAAAAGCTTTGCCAACCAGGCACATTCTTCCTCAGGTCCTGCCCATCTGATTGAAGATAAACAAGTCCTCTTTGCAGGCAATGTTTTTTACTTACAGCCGTTTGAGGGATTCCAGTTGAGAGAATGTCCCTGGATGAATCCTGGAAATCTTGTTGTTGTGCAAGAATCTGCAGTGGGAGAAGCCATGCCAAAACATTATTCAGTATTTGCACTGTGAGGATGATAACATTCCAGGTCACAACTCAGTTTAAATGCAAAGGCTGCTCATCAAAATGGAGCTCAGTTTTTAAATTCCATGTTTGTTTCCATGAGCTGGAGGGATTTCATCCCTTGGTGGGTGTGATGTAATATGCCAAAGCCGAGAGCGGGTGTGGGTTGGAAACAGTGACTCAGGATGTGATGGAGCAGGTTTAAACTGGACCCTTACAGCTTCTCTGCAAAGAGAGGGGAAAGGGCACAAAATCCCCTCAGATTGGACCCACCCTCTGTTCTCTGGGCCTGGGTCAGCTCCAGTTTTTAAAGGACCTTTTCCTTCCCCTGTGCAGATGATGTGACAATTTTACAAGGGCAGTCATTGGTGTTGGACAACTCCTGCCTTAGACTCCATGTAGTTACTAACCCAAATCCATCAGCAAATCTAATTCAGACAACAGCCACCTAAACTGGGCTTATCTCTGAACAAAACTGAGGTAAATTCTCACTTCCAGAGTCTTAGCACACACATAAAACTCTCCAGTTCTTAGGGAGAAACCCTGATTGCTCTAAAATGCACAATCTTAGTGGGGACCAAGAGGGGACAATCAACTCCCCATTACCATAATGGTAGGGGAATTTACCTGTGTAGTACAACATCTAAAACTCATAAGAGACCATTGATAGAAGAGATGAAGCAATTTTAATAGGTGATGGAACAGGAGAGAACACAAAAGCAGCACAGCTCGAGTGCAAATGTCTGTGCACACACACGTGTGCACCAGAGCTCAGCCTGGTTGCCCAGCTTGGAGGATAAAAATCTTTCCTTTAAAATTTAAATCCAGAATTTTTGTTGGATCCAATACAGTGACTGAGATCAGCCACGTATGATCCAGGTCTGAATTTTCCTAGGGGTGTGGGATCCCACAGTTTTATTTCTTTGGCATGTATGGATACAAGGCACATTTCCACATGGCCCAGAAAAGTCTGCTGGTTTCTCCATGGAGCAGGAACCACACATTGTGCTGGTGGCCCCATTACTGCTAGAAACAATCCTGGGGAGCAGGAGACTCCATTTCCTTACTGCTTTCAAGAAGGACGTGTGTTTTTCTTGTTAGGCTTTCTTCTGACTTTATCCCTTTTCCACCCCCTTTTTATTCTCACTCTGCCCAGCAGTGACTAATGTTGCTGACCTTATGCTCAGAGTAAAATTTCACTTGGCTTGACCAGCTCTTTCTGCAGATTTACTCCTATTTAGATGGAAACCTGAACATAACATAAAATGGGAAATTCCCTTCACATCCTCAGTCGCCCTCCTACTTGGCAATTATGTAAAATACCTTTCCTTAAAAAAGTTTCTTTCGCATTTTGGAGATCACACTCCATGCTACCAAAATTGCTACACTAAATAAAGGGGTTTCCCCCATCTCCTCACCCTCTTAGTCCCAAGAAATATCCCATCTTTACTCACAGCCTTTCAAGTTTAGGCAGGTCACTAAAAGTCTCCAGCTCCAGACTTTCCAGGTTGTTGAAATGCAGGTACCTGTGACACAGAAATCACATGGAAATCACATGGAAATCACACAGAAATCACACACAGATTGCAGTTTAAGAGACAGAAGATCTTCCCAGGCCAGTCCACCAGTGCCCCCCAGCTGGTCACTGCTCATCTCAGGGCAGGTGGTGAACAGCCAGAATCCGTGTTAGTGTCTCCAGTTTCCACATGCAAACTCAGTAGCCAACATGGCTTTTCTGCTATTACAGAAAAATAGTTTTAATTCCACTAAAATCCAGAGTGTGACCTGCCACTCCAGAGGCCATGGGGACCTCCTGCCTGTCCCAGGTCACCCCTTGCCACCAAGAATAGAAACGTGGTGCCTGCAGAGCAACTCACCCCAATGCCTGAGCCTCCCTGCTGCCGTGAGCTGTGACATTCACCAGCACAACTGACATATTCCTAACCTTTAGATGGATTTTCTACAGTCCCCAAATTGCCAAAAGTGTTCCCCTTTATTTTACACAGGCATAAATTTCACAGCAGACACAGATTAACCACAGATCTACAAATACTCATTCTGCTATTGTAGCTGACTGCACTGAGAAATAATTGCCTAAGCCTCCACATGGCTGTTTGATTTGTAATGGAAGGATTCATGATAAATGGTCCAGTATCAAAGCACAAACTGGGAGAGGGTGACTCAGATTCTGCACTGGAGGGTCGCAGTGGGGAAGACAGGGATGTGCTCTAATCAGTCTCAGATGTCTGCTGAGATTGCTTTGGACCTTGAGGAAAGCATCTGATCCTGTCCATCAATCGGGTTATACTTTTTCTTGAAAAGCTGGCTTGTGGGGGACAGGAAAATGGGGTAGGGTTTGAGCAAAGCTATTTCTTCTGGAGTTAAGCCTGCCTGGGATTGAAAACAGATGGGACTTTCAGCGGGTTGTTTGTTGGTTTTGTGGGTTTGTTGGGTTTTTTTTTTCTTTTATTCGTGACATCAAGTCTGGAACGCTCACTGCTCAAATATCCCTGTGGGCAGCACCAGCTCTCTAGGGTCAGCTTAGAGCCAGTTCCAGCTTCCTAAATTTTCTCCCAGGCATCCTCACTGAACTGGCTGATGAAAAACCACATTGTACACAAGCTTGGTGGCACACCTATTGTTAGGATTGCCTGAGACTTCCAACAATGCTCTGTCCTCTTGTGCTGTCAACCTGGAGAACAAGCTGGATCCTATTCCTTTTACAGCAAAATCCTTGGTTACATTCCAGCCCTATAAACTCTGTGGCTGGGAACAATCCAGGAATTAGGCCTTTGGTCCCTATTCTCCAATGATACAAGTAATTCCTATATTGCAGTTATTAAGGAAAAATAAATCTTTAGGAAGAAAATCTTCCCTGTGAGGGTGGTCAGGCCCTGGCACAGGTTGCTCAGAGAAGCTGTGGCTGCCCCTGGATCCCTGGAAGTGTCCAAGGCCAGCTTGGATGGGGCTGGGAACAGCCTGGGATAGTGGAAGGTGTCCCTGCCCATGGATGGGGTTGGAATGAAATGAGCTCTAAGATCCCTTCCAAGCCAAACCATTCTATGTAGGATTCAAATATCCAAACTCACACTCTCTCCCCCAGTCACAAGTAAGAAAAACCCAGTCCCAGTTTAGGAAGGCACTTCAGAAGAGCCAGACTTCAGTTTGTCCATCTCACCTCAAGAGTGGTACACTAAGAGTCAAAAAACAAAACTTCTTTGAATAAACAGCAGAGTTTTGCCGTTCACAGAAAGGAAGCAAATGGGGGCTGTTGGGAGTGTCACTGTGATGGACTCCAGCTGCCAGGAAAACACAGGAGGCTCCCTCCATCCCAGATTCAGCACAGACTGCCTTGAGGAAAGGACATTACTGGGTTTGTTTGGATCCATCATCTTCCCCCACTGCAGTTTCCAGGTGTTTTGAGGCATGGGAGCACCTTCATCCTGGTATCTCCCAGCAATACACGGCTGCCCCAGCTCTCAGCTTCATCCATTCATTCCCAGCACAGCTTTGGATGAGAGAGAAACTCAACCAGCACCCTCAATTTAAGTCAGGGAGCAGATCTGACTCTCTGCTCAAGGAAACCCCAGACACAAACCCAGCAGAGCAGCTGCCTTCTGCTTCCAGCCCTCCTGCAGACTCCTCTCTCCTCCCATCATAAGGTCCTTGGAAGTAAAGGCCATCAGAAGCACAGCTGGGGTCTTCCTATGCTCCAGAGGTTTAGGGGCAGGAGAAAACATATGGAACACTAGCAGGAGGAGACCTCAGTGCTAACCAAGCAAAACCAATACTCAGAACAGCCATTTTCAAATGGACCCCGTGTAGCCTGACAAATCTGGATGATACAAGAGCAGAAGCTCCATCCTACCCCTCGCTAAGTGCCTGCTGCTCTCCCAGCCAGGGAGCACAGCGTGCAAACAAGGCTCATCTGTACTTACAGCTGCTCCAGGGAGTGCAGCCCGTGGAAGGCATGTTGCTGGATGCTCTGGATTTCATTTTTATAAAGGTAGCTTTCAAAAGGAGAGAAAGGAAACAGCATTAGGCCAACTGATCAGCAGCTATGCTCTAAAAAGTCACAGGAAACAGCAATGACCCTCAAGCCAAAGCAGAACTTGCTGCCTGGATTCAAGGGCAATGTTTTATACCTCTGATACTGAATTCCAAACACACAGTACAGCCCTGACTGGCAAATGTTAAAAGTGGGTTGTTAGATTTTAAAGAGGCTAAGAAATTATTGAGCTACCAACTCACAGGTATTTCAGGTTCTTCAGATCTTCAAAGGATCTTCTCACGATTTGTTTTATCTGGTTATTGTTCAGCAGCCTGTTCAAATCAAGAAGAAAAACACAGCTGGTGAAGTCAGCATGTGTGATATTTGTGACAATTCCATTCTTGGATGCCCACTGAAAAATTCTGAGCCCAGGTGTCACAGAATTTGAGAGTTAATGGGGTTAGCAAGTCAAAATTATGGTACTCATATCAGCCAAGGCTGTGAGAAGGCTTCTCACCCACAGAGTCCAAGTACTTCAAATATTGTGGTATTCAAAGTATTTTCCTTACCTTTTACCACAGTTTTCACCCCAAAGTGACTATTTTTTCCAGGGAAGGGATGAGGGGAAGGGAGACAGACAGAAAGAAACAGTGGGGATTGAGATATTAAATCACTGCTGCCACTCTTGTACAATCACAATGGGTTTTGGAGGTTCCTGGTTGTGTTCAACAAGTGAGCAGGGGAGTGCAGAGCCAGTTTTCAGAAGTACAAATGCAGTTTAAAACACCAGTTCCCAGTGGAGTTACAGGAGCCATAAAACACTAATTTACTCTAATCACTTTGTAACTGATACCCTCAAATGAGAAAGAAATAAATTCAGCTTTGACTCCTGAGGCTGCTCAGAGACAACTTCTTTCAATCTCAGGAGCCTTGTGCCAGATTTTAATGCAAAACCTCTGGTCCACATGGCACTGGAAAGCCGTGTGTGACTTGTGTGTGCAGTTGCCGTGACTCTGCATGCAGCTGGGGGCCAGTGCCAGTGACCAGGAACAGCCCAGCTCTGTACAGCCACGCTGTGCAGCAGTGGAACCACACAGCTGAGCCCTGCACAGCTCCCCTGCAGCCCCTGCCAGGCCCAACACTGAGAAAACACAATAAATCACTTATAAATAGCTCCCTAATACACAAAGTTTAGCTATTCCCCGTGGCTGCCCGCGGGTCTCTCGCGGTGGTGTCCCACTGATAAAACCCAGAGCTGGTGGAGCTTTTACAGCTGAATAGCCCAGAGCAAGGAATTCACCAGCCACAGTAATTTTTAAAATTCCTCAATGGAGTTGTGGGCAGAGAAGGAATCTGTGACTGTGAATTGCAAAGATTTCTTTTTCAGGTGTTGCAGGGAAAACAGCAATTGTCTGTGCAAGCAGCCAGACCTCAAAACATTGTGTCACATTCAATACATGCACTGGATGTGCATTTACAAGTTCATTTTTGCCATAGCTCTGCTCCTGAGGAATGATCAGCCACCAGGCAGCAGGTGAGAAGACAATTCAGCACTTTCCCAGCAGTAAAATCCAGTCCTCTGCCCTGCTTTTCTGGAGAAAAAAGAACAGCCAGCCTCTGTCATTACAAGCCAAGGTCTTTTCCTGGGCAAAAACAATTTGTGCAGGTAAAGGATGGAGAGAAAAGACAAAGAGATGGGGAGAAATGGTAAAAAACTTGTGGAAAAAGAAGATGAAGGTAAAATCAAACATCTCAGGGATGACAGAAGAGATAAAATATGTCAGAAGCACACAAGTGTGATGGCAGCTTCACAAGATCTCTCCAGGCACCTGAGCCACACCAGCTTTCCACTAGCTTTTTCTCAGGTGGAGAATCATGTGAGAAACTCAAGAGCAAACAACTTTGGAAGTCAGGTAATGAGGGGTTGGGAAAATCCTTCTTATCCTGGATTTGAGTATCCCCCCTGGAT
This sequence comes from Poecile atricapillus, assembly GCF_030490865.1. Taxonomy (NCBI): domain Eukaryota; kingdom Metazoa; phylum Chordata; class Aves; order Passeriformes; family Paridae; genus Poecile; species Poecile atricapillus. Next base: position 6,417,718 of record NC_081263.1, read on the forward strand.
GAGCTGCCCTGATACCAAGGGTGTGGGTGCCAGACTGCACAGGGCTGGGCACAGGCAGCCTGGAGAGGGTAGGGCAGAGACAGCTGGAAAGTTCCTGCACAGCTGGAAGCAAAGGCTCCATACACACAGCTGAGGTCAAACAGCCCGGGCTCACTCATAAGGATGCAGAAATGATGTCAAGTCCTTGGAACACACGATCCTGCTTTGACAGCCAGCTATGCTGAGTGGAAATACCGTCCCTGAGCATCAACCCAAAAATTTATTTGATGACTGAACACCCAAGGGCTGGAAATAACTGCCTGAGAGCAGTGTGGGAGAGGGCTTTTGTCTATTTGCCCGCAGGACAAGGACAACACAGGCACCAGCAGTGCTTCCCTCCCCTCCTCTATCAGCTTTCATCTCTGGCCAGAGCAGGATGAAGGCAGCTCGCTCTCTGTTATCTGATCCTTGGCCCCACTTCTGAGCACACAATGGGTTCTGAACACCGACGTCATTCCCATGATGTGAGCACCTGTCCCACACCTGGCACTGGCCATTTGCCTCCCCGGGGACAGGTGACAGTGACCAGGTGAGCAGGGTCACACCAACAGCCTGAGCAGCCCCACTCAGCAGCACGGTCTGGAGCCCTTCACTGATTGTTATCTTTAATGCTCAGAGTTCAGACCAGGACTGATCTCCACTGGGATTTCAAATTGCATTATGTTGTCTGGCTGTGTTTTGGGGCTATTTAAAAGCATTATCCAACTCTGTTTTGTTGTCTTGGCTGTTTTGTACAGTTTGAGGCAGTGTAAGCACTGACCCAGCCAAATGAGATGAATCCTGGAAGTTCAGATGGCAAGCAGCACACAGGGCTCTTATCTCATCGTCTGATACTTAAAAATTTGTTCATTGCCTGATTCAAGAATAAAAACTGGATGGAAGAAGCCATCTCTGCTTCCTGTCTCAGGATTCCCCATTGTAATAGAAGGATAAGTCCTGGGAAACATTCGCAAGTGAGATAATGATGAAGTCCATAAAATAGCCCACTTATTCCAAAATTCTGCTTTCAGAGAAATCCATGGACAAGGCAGCACATCTGGCTCCTAGAAAGACTTTGGATGGCTCCTGCACAGCCATCTGCTCCTTGACTCCTGTGCAATTCACCCAGGCAGAGAAGTGTGCAAAATCCTGGCATGGCCTGGCTATCAGTCCCAGCTGCTGCCCATAGCAAAAATGCCCAAATTCCTGCTGCCCTTAGAGGGCTGAAAGCTGAGATCCCAGATCTGCTGGGAGTAAATGCTCTGGAGGACAGAGGCTGGGAAGATAATTATCACTATCATTATCTTAAGCAGACCCTGTAGTAAAACAGGCTAAATTAAAAGTATCAGAAGCAAGTTTCCTAGCAATAGGATGGGGCACTCCCCTTCATGCCCCATGAATTGGACTCCACACGAGTAAGAGAACGCAATCACGCAGTTTTTATTCCTGCAAAACCCTTCTGGGACGTTTGAGATGTACAAGCACCATGAGATCTGGCCCAGATTCACAAAGAGAATGTTTTACATTCAGTTTCCTCTAGGTTTTATGTCCTGACTGCCTCTCCTTTCTCCTTCCCCACCCTCACTCCAGGTTGCCAGGCACAGGCTTAAGTTGCATTAAATGAGTGTTTTCTGTTTTGAAGAATGTATTAAATGATGTGACAGGACAGAATTCAGACTCAAACCATGTTCTCTTTCTTCTTTTCATTTGACAAACCACATGCTGCAGTCATTGTGACAAAACAGCGATTTTTTCCTCATGCCATTAATAGAAATCATCACGTAGTGCATTTAGAGGGGGAGAAAAAGTGAGTTTTATGTTCAACCACACATTCCCCCTTGTTGAAAGAATGATCTGGAATAGCCATTTCCCATATTTAAGGGAGAAACTTCTGTTCTGAGATCCAAGCAGGCTCTGACATCCCCTCCTTGCTGGCAGGAACACATTCTCTCAGGAGTTACTGGAGGGTAAATACAGAAACTCCACGTTACTGCTCTGTTCACCCTGATACTCTTCACCAGCAGCACCTAAAGCAGAGCTGCAGGGCTCACCAGGAGTGTTTTGCTTCCACCTGAGCAGAGAGAAGAAATATGATGTGAGCAGTGACAGGGCAGAGGGCCAGGCAGAGGCACAAGCAATGTCCCTGCACAGTCCCTGCTCTCTTGCCTCAGGAAGAACAAAGTACACACTGGGCACATTTAGAAACTTTGGTCCCTGGGCTGGACATTCCTATGGATGGTGCTGGAGAGACCCAAGGAGCTGCCACCCTTTGGCTGTGGTTTGAAAACACAGCAATGAACCAAAGGGGTTAACAGGGCAGTGCTGACTCCTGTGGGAACACGTAAGGAGAAGCTTCTCAGAGGTGTCATCATCCATCCCCACCCAGAAATGACCTAAAGGAGCAAAAGCTGGAAAGCAGTGAGAGGCTGTGCCTCACCATGGGCACACAGAGTTTCCTCTCTCTCCCAGCACCTGCTCTGAGCTAATGCTGGCTTCAGCCACACAGCAAGTGATGGCAAACCGCAGCAAAACAGCTGTCCTGGAGCTGGGGCGGTTGTGGATGCCATACAAGAGGGGATTTTTACTTCACTCTCCCTGCTACTCCTCTTCTCTTCTCTCTTCTCTTCTCTTCTCTTCTCTTCTCTTCTCTTCTCTTCTCTTCTCTTCTCTTCTCTTCTCTTCTCTTCTCTTCTCTTCTCTTCTCTTCTCTTCTCTTCTCTTCTCTTCTCTTCTCTTCTCTCTCTTCTCTTCTCTTCTCTTCTCTTCTCTTCTCTTCTCTTCTCTTCTCTCTCTTCTCTTCTCTTCTCTTCTCTTCTCTTCTCTTCTCTTCTCTTCTCTTCTCTTCTCTTCTCTTCTCTTCTCTTCTCTTCTCTTCTCTTCTCTCTCTCTTCTCTTCTCTTCTCTTCTCTTCTCTTCTCTTCTCTTCTCTTCTCTTCTCTTCTCTTCTCTTCTCTCCTCTCCGAACCTCTCCTCTCCGAACCTCTCCTCTCCTCTCTTTTTTTTTTATTATTTTATTTTAATACCAGGGGTACGCACTAAGAGTTTAAAAACACACAGCACCATCTGCACAGATGGGAACAGAGCAGAGCCAATAGGAGGGGATGAGGAAATCTTAACCACTCTGATATGTTCAGCCCAAGAGAAGTTCCCCAGCTGCACACAGCCAACAAGGAGGCTCCCAGTGGTGCAGGATTTAGGATATCTGCTCCCTACCTGTGCTGCTGTACCAGGAGTCCCCAGCTGGAAGCAAACAGTGACTGCATCTCTTCCACAAACAGGGCTCCTGTTTTTAATGTTAAAGGAGTGTTCTGTGATTTATCAAATCTCCCACACCAGAGGAAAGCAGAGAGGAGCCAGGGGAGGGTTTGAACTGTTGAACAGCCCCACTGGACATCCACACAGGCTCCTCTCCTGTGAGGCTCTCAACCATTTCCCTGCATCCAGAACAGGCTACAAGGGTTTCCTTTTCAGGGTGGTTTATAAACTGTCAAACTTGGACACAGAACAGCCACCCTGCCCTAAAGGAGATGGAGAACAGAAGCTTCACCAGAATCTGTTGCTCTTCCTCTACCATTAGTGGAAAATGCTCTTTAAAAAACATTTATTTGCTTAAGGAAGATTTATTTAAATTCAATGGCAGAAAGCTGCAAGCTCAGAGGCCTGCACATGGAACCTGATCTATTCTATCCTCCAAACCCCTCACTTCAAACTTTCTGGACAAATTTTCCCAGGAAGTCTCTCAGGGATTTTAAAGGATTTATTCTCTTTATCACTTGAAAAGCTATCTAAGTCCTCAGGCAAAATTTACCATCTAAGAAACATCAGCAAATTCTTCAGCTCTTGTTAGTTTTGATGTGGGAATTGGACAAACCAAATTTCCTGGTGAGAAATCTGCTTCAGGAGTGTGAGGTCCAATGTTCTCTGTCAGTTATCAAGCTCCTCCACCGTGGGAATTAACTGCTACAAGTGTGAGAAAAACTGAGTGTTCCAGTCTGCTGGCCAGACCAGGAAATACAACTAAGCATAAGTACTGTCTAAATGGAAAGGTTTCCTTGGCAAATCAGGTTGATTTTCAGAATCCAAACATACAAATGCAGTATTTTGTTAGAGCAGTGTTTCACCTGGTCCAGTATTCCAGCTCTGACAATGGCCATGGGACATTGTTTAGGGAAATCAGGGTTGTCTGCCCACCCCCAGTGAAAACACATTGTTCTTGCTACCCTGGCATCCCAAATCATGAGATCAGGGATGCCAGGGGGTACATTCCTGCCTATTCCTTCTAGGATTTGCTCATGGACTTGCTGTCCTTGAGATCTCTGTCCAGGAGAGTATGGAGACAGAAAGGAAAAAGAACTGGAGAAAATCATGGAGCACAAACAGGTGTTAGAGAGAGACAGGTCTTCCCCTCAGTCAGGCTCTGTCTGAATCTACCTCTAAGCAGAAGACAGAAGCAAAAGTCCTGCCCAGGTCAGAGACCTGCCCAGTCCAGGCTGCTGTCAGGGCAGGAACTGGGAGCCCTTACAAAGCTCGGCAGGTTGGCTGGAGCACCTCTCCCAGTGAAGCCCTGCCAGCATCCTCATTTTCCCCAGGGCTCTGCTGAAACTCTCCTGGTGGTCCTGGGAGCTGCTGCCAAACATCTGCCTGCATCACAGTGAGGTGACATTATCTGGATCCCTTTGTTCCCTGACTCAGGAGACCTCCAGGGGTGGAAGAGCAGGGCTGGAGATCAAGAGGCCTCAGCAGAGCTTTGTGATAAGACAAAACCCTGCAGACTTGTCCTCTATTATCTCTATAGATATTTTTTTCTCATTTCTCACCGTATCTGACCCTATCTCAAATGATGGAAATCCATCCAAAGCATCCTTTCTTCTCTATTATTTTTGGCAATTTAAGTACCCCAGGGTCTTGTTTGGGAGACTAACCTGGGCTGTTCTGGATGAACAGTGGCAATAAAGTTTTTGAGCAGCCCACTTGATGACAACCTGTCCTGGGCCACAGGCAGGGTGCTCTGCAGCATCCTGCATCATGGCCTGGCCACTCAGTCCCACACACAGAGTGGGGCAAATGCTTTGGCAAATGCTGATTTTTCAAAGGTAATACTTCAGCAGGTCTCAATAATAAAGTCCTGCTGTAATCCCACTTTTCCAACAACTACTTAGAGTTGACTGAATGCCTCATTGCCCAGGTTTGCCTTCCTTCAGCTCCACAGGATCAGACACTTCAGATCACTCAAGGCCAGACAGAAAAAAGCTACCTAAACTTTCTGTTTCCATTAGGGACCATGCATGTATGAACATCTGTCAGGTTCCCAAAGGAGCTGTTTTGCCTCACTGAGGAATTCCAGCTTGGACCTGGAAATCCTACTGCTGTTAGCACCATGTCACAGCTCAAATAATTAGATGTGAGTCTCAGGAGCCCAAGTGCATCCAGCACCGTGCTGTGCTGACACAGCTTCTGGTTCTGATTTGGGAGCTGCTGTGTTTGCAGCCCCTTGGCTGCGGGGTGCAGATGCACTCAGATCTGTCTCCAAACCCTCAGCCCAGCAGCAGCCAGAATGAGCAGAGGCTCCCAAGAGTGAGGAGCTGTTAGTGCAGCAGCCTGTACAGTGATGTGGGAGTGGGAAACAAGGCTGGAGGGGCAGCTTTCTACCCCCATTCCTACCTGGAGCAGGGTGGATGTAGGCATCTCTTATAGGGCAAGGCATAGGGTAAGATGGAATTTGAAGGATGCTCAGTCAAAGTCACATAGAGCAAGTGATGTGGTTCATGCATTAGAGAAGACCATAGAAAGGAAGAATTTTAATTCATCCTTCCACTGTCTTCATCCCAGGTGAGAATTTCTTTTATGGGCTACTCTAAAGCCACACCTGCTCAAACATCCTCAGTCAGTGCTAGAGGTCATCATATTTTATTTTTAAAAAGAGGGGTTAATTGTAAAAAATGAAAGTTATTAAACTCCACATTTAAATAAAAAAAGGCAAGAAACATGACACAGGTGGAACAGAGGGAATTTTAAAGCTTTGGCTGGATATGCACAACTTGACTGAAATAAAAGCCCAAAGCCACCTTTAAGCCATCTTAGGGGACAGCACTAACACAAGAAATAAGTGGATACCTTTGGAGTGCAACTTACAGTGTGTTGAGGTTCTTCAGTCTTCTGAAGGCTCCAGGTTGTATCTCCTTGATGTGGTTGAAGCGTAAATCTCTAAAAGCAGAGGATATAATCATTAGACCAGGGAAGGGAGTGGAGAAGGAGTGGGGACAATGGTTGGGGTCTGCTCTTGTCTGCAGAGTCAGACAGTAGCTGGGACAAGCCTACAGTCAGAAAACTCTTTATTCTAATTTCATAGAAAACCAGACACTAAAAGGACTCAAGGGATCATTCCCATGAGCACCAGACAAAAAGCCTGCAGCAAAACACACCAAGTTCACATGCAATTACTCTTGCATCTCATCCTGATTTGTAGAGGAACTCACATCATCACATGGACCCATAATTTAGCTCCCTACTAAAACTATCTTTGCCCTAAAATGGTTAAATCTGCTCAAATAACCTCATATAATAAGAATTTCCCATTTTGCTCTGCAATGCTCCAAGACTTACAACAGCTTATCACTGCCTGCATTTCAAATCTGTGCCAACTTCAATTAGAATTACTGGAGTCCAGGGGATTCTGGCAAATTTCAAGGGCTGCCCATGGAATTACATCAGCTTGGAACCCAAAAACATGGGGTTTGGATTGCTAATGGGATAATGAAATAAGAGCTAAGTGCTTTAACCTGGTTAAACAAGGAGAAACACTTCTATAGGGAGCGTGCATTGATTTGGCACCTTGCGTGGCCCACTGTATTATAACAAATCACAAAAGGCTGACAAACAGATTGCTGCAAGTTTCTGTCCAAAGCACACAATGAAGGGGATTTTTTTCTCCTGCATCACTTGATCTATCACATTTAGGGAATACTACACTTTTTTTTCAGTTTAAGGCAGCCTTTTAAGGGCATTTGCTTTAAGAGGGGAAAAAAAGCACGAGTTGCCCATTCTGGTGGTAAAGTCACACTTGGAGGCAGAGTTTAAAACAAGGATTCTACAAATGGGTGCAAATCCAACAATTGTTCTGAGGGAGGCATCAACAGGAATTGTGGCATTTATAAAATTCAAATTAGAAAGAGGTGCAGTCATTGCAGGAAACCCCAAATGGAGTTTGAGGACCTGAGGGGGCTGAAACCGCTTGGAGCAAGTACTCAGGAAGAGGCTGCACGTTGAGTAAAGCTGATTTGATTTTAAGGTCATGGAATCATAGAATCACAGGTTGGCTTGAGTTGGAAGGATTTTTAAAGTTCATCTCCTCCTGCCCCCCTGCCATGGGCAGGGACACCTTCCACTGTCCCAGGCTGCTCCAAGCCCTGTCCAACCTGGCCTTGGACACTTCCAAGGATGAGGCAGCTTCTCTGGGTAACCTGTGCCAGAGCCTCAACACCCTCTGAATAAAAGAATTCTGCCTAATATCTAATGTAAACCTGACTTCTTTCAGTTTAAAACCATTGCCCCAAGATGTAATATTTCTTTAGCTTAACGGTTTGTGGAAGGTAGTCATTCTATGCTAAAAATTTCATAATAAACTTACTTTTTAGGCAGATAATGCAAAGCAGTTTTACTTAAATTATACTGAAATATCAAATCTCTGCCTTGTTACCCCTTTGTTATCACTGGATGTAACAGCACATGGGCCAGTGGAAGTTGTTTTTTCTGTTGTTTTTTTTTCCTTTAACTTTTCCACTTTGACCAAAGGATTCAAAAGTCTAATATAGAGAGAAATCTTTCACCTCTCTCAGTGGTAAATGTTGCACAGAAAAGAATTAGAGCACAGAAAGAAACACAGCTTCACAATATTTAAAAGCCCCAGTATCTCTAATTGTAATTCAGCTCCTCTGTTTGTCCACTGCAAGCTGCAGTCCCAAAGGATCACCTCTGACATTTTTAGGTGAGTTTGGCTTAGCTTGCATTGCTTCAAATGTGCATTTCTTTCCCCTCAGAGGGAGTTCCGTATCCTTCTTCCCCAACAATGTGAATTTGAGGGTACCTTGATGGATTTTTCGAGGCAATGGCAGCCACCATAAAGCCAAACACAATTAAACACTGGCAGCAGTGACAGCACAGCCTGCTGCCTCTTCTCCCCAGCCTCGTTAAAAGGAAACGAGGAAGGACTAGAGCAGGAAAAAAGGTGAAGAAATGCAAACTTGATTTATACCCAAAATGCACAAACACCAACCCCGCTGCCCCAGGGGGTTGTAAAGGGCCCTGTAATTAGTCCAGGCAGCTGGCTGCAGGTAATGGGGAACATTACAAATACATGGGAGGAACACACAGGGGTCAGGGCTGGAGCTGGTGATGCTCAGGGAAGGCAGCAGGGAACAAGCAGTGAAGTGTAAAATCCAACTTCAGGTCACAGGCTGCAGGTGGGGACAGAAAGCCTCTGAGCATTTTAATGAACCAAGACAACTGCAGTCCTTTAAACTACACAGAACTAAAGTTCTTTTTAAACTACACCACCCCCAAGGAGCATGTAATGAAGCTTAGCTCATTATTTTAATGAAATATTTTAATTTTTCTTCTGTTTTCTGTTCCAGGTAAGGCCTTTAGATGATTCTCTGGACCCCAGCTGTCTTTCAGTCCTTGCAAAGTTCTTTTTGGTTTGCTCTCCATCACAAAGGCAACAGCTTTCCCCACAGACAAAAATGGAGCAGAAACACTGCATCTCTTCTCTGAGCACTTCATTTCAAGAAATTATGTGAAATAACTGGAGAGAATCCAAAAGAAAGCAATGGGAATGATATGAAGTCTAGAAAACATGACAATGGAAATAACTGAATTTGCTTCTTTAACCATAGATACAATAACTGTGGCAGGAAATTGCTACAAATAGAAAGGGCAAATAGTCACTGGCTGAAACTGAAGCCAGGGTGAAGACAGGGGTGTTGTGGGTTTTTTTTTTTTAATATCTCAATTAGCAAGGCTCATAAATCACCCAGTGGACTTCAGGAGAGACAGGCATTAGCCACACATGGTTTAGGTAGGTGGATCCTGCCCTGGAGGATGGACCAGGCTATTCTGCTCCCTGTACCCAGACAGCATTAAAAGGTACCAGTGTTGATGTCCCTGTGCAGCAAAGAAATGGGCATGCAGAGGAACTTAGATATTCCAAAACCCAAATACTTTGGCTCATCTGTAGCGTTTTTACTCCAGACCTTGCCTTAGCAAGGGCTGCACTGGGAATTCCCTGCCTTGCATGTGTTTGATTGAGAACATTCCCGACAGAGTTTGTCTCCTCTCGCGCAGAAATGCCTGTTCCTCTCTATTCCCAGGGCACTCACTCTGGAAATTGACGTTTCTTTTCAGGAACAAATGTGTTTTTCACAGGGACTGGCCATGGAGCCTCTCCCAGGGCAGCCGGTCCCAGCTGCCCGTGCCCCAGCAGCTGGGCTCCCTCCCTCCTGCCCGCTCCTTCCCACCTGGGAATTCGAAAAATGGGGGGAAAAAATAACCCCTTGTTATTTAACTCTCCCCCATGATTTCAAGGATGGCAGTCTGGGTTTACAAATGACCTTCCCACAAGGAACAGCTGCTGCTAAAGGATTCTGGATCCTCTTCCACCTTCACACAGAGAGCAGGCCTGGGGCAGCAGCATCACCCAACACAGATCCCCCTGCTCAGAGCCTGTTTGACTGGTTCAGCTTAAAATCTCACCAAACCCTCGTGCTCTGACAGGAAAGTGACCTGGAATATGTGGATAATCCAGGATCTGCTGCAGAAATAAGTCACCTTCTCTGAATCTGGGAATTTTTAACAGAGGCTACAAAGAATGCCAGGATTTGCACATGGATGGGGAAATGGGTTTTTACAGAATGGCACTCGAATCTGTCTGAGCCTCTCAGCTGCTATCAGAACAATCATCCCTGCAAGCCTTGTGTTAAATAATTATCAGTGATTAGCATATAAAGCAATCAGTGGCTTTTACAAGAAACTTCCACTTCTGTTTAATCTATTTAGGTTTTCACAGACTCATGTATTACTATGTTAACTAAGCAGATAATTAGCTACAAGAGGCATTTTACTGCAGTTCTGTGGAAATTGCTGGGTTTGTTTCATTGAAGAATCCTTTGTGTTCCCAAAGCTGTGCACACCAGTGATGCTGATGGTTCTGCTCAGAACTGGTTGGGAAGTGGCAGCCACACAATCACTACCAACAGTGACACCGAGAGTGAAGGTGCTTTTACAGAGATGTTGAAGTTCCTCCCAGTGTTTCCTGAGGAAGGGAGGGTGTGAAAGACATCCTAAACACATCCTAAAAATATCCTATAATTCAAGTTTCCATTATACAAGAAGAGCCAGGACATTTATCAGAAAGATGCTCATTCCTCACATTTATCTGCACAACATCAGAGTCAGCTCTGCAGGTTCCCCAGTCCTGCCAAACCACTCCAGTCCTGGCAGGAAGGGAAAACTGCCTTGATGAGATGGAAATGAAGCCTTCCAGACTCACTGTCATCAGTTCCCCAGCTCAGGAATGTCCCTGTCCCACACGAGTCCCCAAATGGCTTTAATAAATGACAGCCTTCATCCCAGAGCCCCTTACATGGACAGCTGAGCCCTGCCAGCCCTGCGAGGCAGATGAGGAGACCATGGGGAGGCTCAGGGCTGGGAATTTTCCAACTCCTGGCTATTTTGGGCCTTACCAGTTTAAGACATCAAAATTTGACTGTTCAAAGACTGAAGAGGAAGGAAAATATGTTGAGCATGGAGATCCAAGGCAATGAAATGATGGGATCATGGTTGAAAGAGTGGAGAGCGAGCAGCTGCAGGGAGCCTCACTCTGCAGAACAGGCTGTGGTTCCCTGCACTGCCACACAACTTATTTTGAAGATTCAGGAACACTAGATTTTAATTAAGAAATTACCACAGGCATTCCTGAACCCAGCTTTTAAAGATTTCAGCTCCCACAGACAGGAGTCAGATTTTCAAAAGGGCTCCCTCTGCGTCAGCTGGGGCAGGAACTTGCCCATAATCCAGCAGCCAATAAAACCAGTATAAACCCATAAACCAGTGCACCAAGCTGGTTTGATCTCACTTTTTCTGTCCACGTAAGCTGGTGGGAATGATACACCTGAAAGGCAGTGCCAGGGCAGGAGGGATCTGCTGGTGCCTCATTCCTGGTGGAATCATTTCAAACACCACCTGGCATCCCTTTAGCTCTTTCCAGGAAAGGTAGGAACAAGGAATACCTCCAAAACATAGTTTTGGTCCTGAACATGTATTCAGGTAGGCAGATTACATAAAAAAGATGCTGAATTCATCAATGTTAGATAATTTGAGCTATTACTTATTAGCAGTGGGATGAAGATTAGGGTCTGATCCTACCCAAGGCATCTGGGTCTATTCTCGGGCATCCATGGCAGCATGACTCCCTTAACCTAATGCATAATTCCTTTGTACCATCTATCCAAGATATTGCCTACATCAGAGGAAGAAACAATTCTCTCGTCCTGAAGTTTTTTCTGGCCCTGATTCCGAGGAAGTAAAATAAACACTTTAATATTGGGTCATATGTAGTTTAAGTGTCAGTCTTCCATTTTTTTAAGAGCATGATCATTAAAGTTTTTACCCAGAATACACACACATTCTTTCACTAAAAAATACTGACTTCTCCTTAAAGAGCACACAGAAGAGTCCTGGTATCCCTCTGGGGAGAGGGATGAGATGAGGGCAACAAAAATACAAATACTCAAGTGGGAACCAGATGCTGAACTGGGAAGTTCAGTGAAAGCAGGATTTTAAACACCTAATGTAGCTACAATCACAAGACTTAGGATGCTTCCATCAAAAGATGCTGGAACGTTTCTAGAATGAAAATATATTTGAAATACCTCCCTTCCCCATTTTCCTGCCAGTGAAGAGACTTCTAAAAATAGAACATAAAGTTCTTGGTCACTTCTAGAAGGTTTAATAAGGATTAAATACTATAGTGAAAGAAGTCAGAAAGAGATTCTACCTGGCACATGCAGAATGTGTGGGTGTGCATTTAATGGCTGCATATAAGATTATCACACAGAGAGGAAATGAGTAATCCCTTCTTCAACCCAAAACACACGACAGAGACCACAAACAGAGCAGCATTTCCAAGAACTCATTTGCTTAGTAAACCTTTCCCCAACAAATGTATTAAATTCCTTCTCAAAATGTGAGAGCTCATTAATAGACTAAGAGAGCTACACCCTCTCCTACTCCAGCCTTCCTCCTGCGGGAGGAAGAGAGGAACTGAGCAGGCACCAAAAGCAGCCCAATGAGGAAGGGAAACAAAACTCGTCAAGCCATGCTTACACTGCCCAATTAGCAACCAGGTCTGTGAACAACTGGGTCACTTTCAGTTCATGCCAGCGATGTGTTCAGATCCCGGATCCTGCCCTGAGCCCTCAGCTATGTTTCTCCAGCAGTACTCATTCATTACGTGCCCTGCATAATGCAGAAAGAAGAATAACCCATGGATAATTGGATTGCAATCCATTAGCTGCCAGCCAGAGGGGAACTTCTTTCCATGGATTTCTTCTACTCATGCCCACACTTTTCGAAGCTTATTGTTTTAAATGTCACACTGCAGAACAAATGGCTGCGAAGGTTAAAGACCTATTGAAATTTTCAGAGTGTATGTTCCACAGCTGTTCCCTTCCTTGGGCTGCTGGCTGGAAGAACTGCCTGAATCCCAGCGGTAACCAGCAGATCACATCTGGATAATCGTGTTCCAATTGAACAGACACCAGCCAAAATAAGTTTGCAGTTCTACACCGTGAATTTTTATGGCTTATCTGTACATGTGGTCATTCCTGCCATCCCAGTCCCTGCTCAGGATAAAGCAAGCAGACTCCATTACCAAAGATAAATAGTCTACTGCTAAAACCAGACTTTGGGCCAGATCCTCAGCTGTACCCAGCTGGGATTGGGAAGGGAGGAGGGAAATGGCGACCCAAGAGGAGCCAGTAACAGCTCATCAATCCTGGAGCTGGTTTCATGCCAATCCCAGCATCGCTCAGGGAAGGCGATGGGCGGCTCCGAGTGCTGCCAGCTGGCTGCAGCCCCAGGGGCCATCTGCCAATGGGGAAGCACAGCCTATGCCAGCTAGGAGACTTCCCCACTCTTCCAGGATTCTTAGAGAGGGTGGCACGGAGTCATGGAGGTCAGAAAGTCCCAAACTCCCAACTTCAAAGCAAACTCCATCTGGAAACTGCAGCTGTTCTTCGAGGGAACCGAGCTGGAGCCTGGGATCCGCGTCTGGAGCTGCAGTCACAGACTCAGTCCTGTTCACACCAAAGATTAACTGTGGAAAATATCCCAATCCCACATTTTCTGCTCAGAATAACTCCGTGATCAAGACTATTCTTGCTGTAATTCCAAATGTTCAGTCTGACACAAGGGTTCTCCCAGGAGAAACACTAACATACCAAAAAAGCTGGAGACGTCAAGGCTTGGTTAAGAAGCATTCCTTGATCTTCCACAATTCAAAGAAAGTTTAATTATTCAAATGCTATTTATAACAGATATAAATGGGATGTTGGCAGGGAAATGCGTTTGCATACATTAGATCTTCAAGATAGCCTGACAGTCAGGATTTTTCCTTGCCACACAAAGGCCCATGATCTGCCAACACAGAGCACTCACCAGGCTCATCTGTCTTTATGTCTATGAGGATCTTTGACCATCAATATGTGGATTGCTTAAAATTATGCAGACAGTGGTAAAAGAGCATAAAATGGATAAATCACCTTAAAAAATACTGGTTCATGAAGAGTCATCTTCCTTTGCAATATTGCAATTTTTATATCTCACACCTACACTATTTCTTTAATGTTTTAAAAGCCAATTTCCCACTCAAGGTGGTGCAGAGGATGAAGTGTGCTGCTACCAGAGGAAGCTTGGAACCACACCATCCCAGAACTGGGAAAGAGTTGGTGACACAGTAAACTTCCCCCCTCTGCAGTCAAACGATATCTAGCAGAAACACACTCAGGCTCCACTGTGACAGCAAATGGTGCCTCATTTCAAACAGAGAAAAGGAATTAAGCTTCAATGATCTCAGAAATACTTCAGTTCAGCCAATGGAATAAACCTTTCCCTCAATAAAATCTAGGTTTAAACAAGGAGGAACATGTCACTTTGCTAAAATAAGTGTCAGGGTATTTTAAATATTTTAATATCTCAAGATGCAGGGGAATAAGGGGAAGAAAAAGGCTGGTAACGAGTGTGAAGAGTCAGATGCTGCAAGTTACTGTAAGAGCACATAAGCACTGCCCAGTGAGCAAGTACTGAGCAGGGTCATACTGAAAATAATCATTACAGCACCAGCCCAGGCAGAGAGAAAGCTTTGGCAGTCGTAGCAAGTGCAGATCCCACCCTGTGGGCCACCAGTGCAAGAACCTCTGTGGTCTCCACCCACCAAAGCAGCCCTGGAGCTGCCCAATGCCAGCATCCTGCCCACAGCACGTTCCTCTGGCTGCCAGCAGAGAAAGTGCATTAGCAATATTAGTGAGATGCTGTTGGGAGAAATGCTGGTATGGATGTGCCAGCTGAGATAAAATTGAGTTTGTTATCAGCAAAGGGAAAAGTTGCTCAAACTCGTGTTGGAAAGGTTTTGCAGCTGGCAGCAGTTTGAGGAGGATGAGTAAGAAGATTCATTTTTGACAAGTCTTTCCAACTATTTACAAAAAAAAGGTCATCCAAGACAAGGGATCAGATAAGAGTAGCATGAAAGGAAGGATTTTGTCACATGTCACTGCATCTTAAAGCCACCTTTAAACTCAGGATTAGTTTAGAATCACAGGGAAGTGCTCTTCTGCACCTATCAGTAAGAGCTCTTCAGGGGTCTCCAAGTTTTCAATGTCCTTTTCCTCCACCTTCCCCGTTTGAATGGACTCAGCCACCAGCTCCTTCACCTTCTTATTTCTCAAGGAATCTGTGAGTTATCACAGTTGTTACTTTCCAAATAAGCCTTAACTTTGGTTTCAATAGTTCAAGTAGAAAGTGGAAAACCAGTACTTAAAAATTCAGTAGAGAAATGGTGTTGTATATATAAGGAAAGTGTTCATGTCACTGGAGAAAAAAGCCTGAGCTGCTCTATTTCCTCTCCCTGCTACACCCATATACAAAGCTTCTAAAATGCAAACTGTGTTCCTTTCCATAAGCTCAGTTTAACATTTTTGACCTTTAATTCCCCAAAACTGTCTCCCAGCGCTTGCCCTGGAATTACTCTCATTAAATTTTTCAATTCCCTTGATTGTCCCATTAACAATTAACTGATGCCAAAAGAAGCAGTTTCTGTTTCGTGTTTTAAAAGCACAGAACAGTTCTTGAGGCAGATAATTCTGTGGGAAAATAAAAAGAGGATAAAAGAATGCCTTTGGCCTTGACTTATTTTTTTTTTTTAATTTTTTTTTCTCTTCTTTCTGAAGACCATGCAGGTAAGAAAGGCAGGAAAATGAAGTGGTTACTCACAGAATGTTTGTCTGGGGCGGGACCTCGGGGATGGTTTCCAGCATCAGATGCATGCATCTCACTGTAGTCCTGAAGCACAGGCAGCGGCTGGGGCACGAGCAGGAGAAACCAGGCAGGAGGAGAAAATACAAAAAGCCTCCAAGAGCTGAAGGTTTGATCAGCATGGTGTTTCCTGGAGTGTATTTGCCTCAATTCTGAGCTGCAGGGAGCTGACAAAAAAAGTTTCCCAGCCCCGAGGTCCAGGAGGAGGGGACTCATCAGCATGTGTTTGCAATTAAATTAAGGCAGTTTGACAGTCCAACCACCCACCCTCCTGCCATTCTGCACATCACTGGAGATCACACTGTCCCCACCCCTCTCCAATTGTGGCGCTGAAATACAAATTCTTCATTTTTATCTATTTTCGCCTTGTTGCTTCTTTTAAACTGCAAGTTAACTCCTCACCTTCTCCTCAGAAATCTGTCTGAAAGCACAATGCACCTCCATGGACAGGAACCAAAAAATGACCCCGTGCTTCCAGGGCTGAGCTGGGATGCAAAGATCCAGGGACAAGGTTTTTATGTCAAATTTTTTTGCCCTAGCACACTCTGCGAACTGAAGAGAGAGTCTTATCTAACAGCCTGACAAATATATTGTGCTGTAAGACTTTCAGGATAGAGGCTGTCTCTTGTTAAGTGTAGTTAAAACATCAAGCAAAAATATGCCTCCAACCATTGAGTGGGCAAGGGATGTAACAGATAAGGGATTTTAAAACAGAGACCACTAACAAAGCTAAATAACTTGCAAACAAAACCGAAACCCCACCCTGGAATCTATAAAGTTTCTTAGGCAGAGTAAAAGCTGATTCATTTCAAAGGTCTTTGACCAAGTATAATTTCTTTCAACAAGGATGTCATTTGGAAATACATCAGGGTTTTTGAGAAATTCAAGACAACTGAGGGGTGAAGAGGGGAAAAACCCCCATGAAATCAATGGAATTTGAACTGTAGGAAATACAGTCCTCCATTTGTTTCTCCCCGCTGGATGATAAAACTGAGATGCAAAAGGCAGGATTTGTTTCCAGTTGAATTAATCACCTTTATAGAGAAGCTACAGTGAAACCAGCTTATCTTTATGTTTCAAGCTATTACTACCCAAGCTGCTGAATGGACGGGTTGAGCACGAGGGAGGCTCACACACATTGGGACATAAATGTACTTGAGGAATGTCCAACACAGCACCATCCCACACAAGCTGGCAGGTCAAATGAAAGCTTCCCCAAACCTGCACATCTTCTTTGTACTGTGCACTACAAAATAATTAACGTGGCAAAGAAGACAAGAATGACATTTAAACCTTCCTGGTTCAGATTCTCTGCCACTTGAGCATTTGGGAAGAGCATTGGGTTTGGGGTTTCACCTAAAATTCCATGCCATGGAAGGTAAAACGTGTATTCTTTTTTCCAGCTATGAAAGAGAATTATCCTGCAGGCTTTCTGCACTTACTCCTCAGGCAATCAGCTGTTTGTTTGCCCCACCATCACTTGGAAATCAAAGCAAGCTCACTGAACTCATGGTTTTGGGCAGAGTGTCCTCTAGCGGCCACCCACCCCAACCCAGCCAAGCCTGCTCACAAAAACGGGCTGTAAAAAGCCAAATTACCATCGAGCCTTCATACAACAACTGGCAGCTGAAATCAGACTGCTCTGCTGAGTAAGCCAGGTTTTAATTCCCCTGGGGCACTAAGTGAATTAGAAGCACGTCCTCCATGTGCACCAGGCAAGGCTGGTTATGTGAAAATCTTACTGAAATTCTCTTCCAGGCTCATTGCACCCCATGTCAGCTCCTTCCAAAGCACCCTGGGCTCTGCTGGGACAGGGCAGCACAGCTGGCAGGAGCTGCTCTGCAGAGTGGGAAGATAAACAAAAAAAACGCTCTCTGCAGACCATGTCTCAGTTATTTTGAAGTCACCATTTCCCCCGGCACATCTGGCCACTTTGCAAACACGAGGAGTTTGCTTTCTGCAAAACTGAGTTCTAAATTAACCCTCTGCAACAACAACAAAATAATCCCTTTTTATTTGTATTGCAAAGAGGAGAGCTGGGCCAGGGCTCAGTCCCGTTTCTGTGGGATGAGTCCTGCCTGTGGAATTGCATTTCAGAGTCTGGCTGTGCTGTGGGGGATGCATTGAGGGGTATTTGCCCACTGCTTCGTAGGAATGGGATCTGGAGCAAAGTCAGCAGATTTAACAGAGCACAGGGAATAATTTCAGTGCAAGAAGGCAAGTTCTGCAACCCACACATTTTCTGAGCAGCAGATCTTCACCACATCCCACCTGCCTTGCTCATCTCCCGACGTGACAAACGGGATGTTGGTGAGGGTTAAGGAACACCAGCCATCCCAGGCCCCTTACTCTCACATTGATTGGTCTGATTTTCCATCAACATGACAAATTCTTTAAAAAAGAGTGTGCATTTCTCAGCAAGAACCAAAACTCATCTGAATACCAGGGATTATGTCAACCCTTGTGTCCCACGCTCCAGCATTTCCAGCCTCTGTTACACAGGCTTTTCACACCTGTAGAAAGCAAGAAAGTTGTGGGGGTTCCCTCAGGTGGGGTTTTTTTTCCCCTTCACCCTTTGTTTGTTTTTTTTATTTTTAAATCTCCCTTCTGTCCCTTTTCCTTCAGCAAAAACATTTCCCCTAGGGGACCTGCCCCCTCTCTCTACACCCCAGGGAACTGTGATGTTCTATGTTTTACAATGAAGTGAACATAAACATCATCTGATAAATTTAATTTCCTCAGTACCATTTGTATGACACATCCACAGCTTTCCAAAGCAGAAAAGTATTTTCTTTCAGCACGCATCACGTGAAGGAAAACATTAACATTGAACTAATCTCCTGTTATAGCTGGGAAAAGGACATTTATCATACACACAGATGACAGGAAGAAACACACAGATAGGCAATTATCCTATGGAATAAAGGTTAATAGATTCATTTAATTAGCAACAGCTGTATTTGCTATTATGATCAGATTCCTACCACAGCTGAAACCAAAATATTGTTCTCAATACTGGAGAAATGAAAGCCTTGAACACCCGCTCTCAAAAATCCACGTTAATTAAACACTCAGACAGAGCCCAGGGGACAAGAGGGGAGCTGCACTTCAGAATGCACAGAACAAACTCCTGACACATTTGGTTTAGGCAATTCCTTAAAGCACAGGAATGGATGAAATCCCATTTTGATACCTGTTGTTTACAGGTCAAACAGACAGGGAATTAAGTTCATTCTTTAACCACTCTGACACATCAAAATCTAGATCAGTCCTGTGTGTGGTGATCCCAAAATTCATCCTGCACAGCTGCATTACTGCAAGGTTTGGAACTCATCATCAGGGCAGGTTTCAGAGATCACATTCTGAGGACTTCATCTAAAACTACACACCTGCACCATATTGTTAAGCATTTTTCTGCTGTTTTTGTGTCTTGACCTTCAATTATGTATATAAGCACTTCCCTACAAAGTATTCTAATCACAACATGATGCAAAGCCACGTTAAAAAGGCTAAAAAGTCTTTACTGAATTTATTGATACAGAAACACTTATTAATGAAGTTTAAATTGCATAACACTTCCGCATGCCTCAGGCCAACTGAACTCGTTTTTACACAGGTTTTTTTCAGCTTACACACTCATGACTAAAGCAGCTTGAAGTTCAGTTCTTTTTGCAAATTTGCTGCAGGATCAAAACCTAAAAGGAGTCACATACAAAAAAAAAATGACAACTGCTGAGAACACAAAAGGAAACAAAGCAGGTACAATTCCTGGACAGCTCACAGATCCATACAAACCCCGCTCTGCCTCAATCCCTCTATTAGAAATGGCTACAAAACAACAGTGCAAGTGCTTGTGCACAGGGAAAATGTATTTACAATTGCCCTTTATTTACAGGCCATAAGCAATACTATTTCAGAGTTATACATAAAATTTCTACTATCTGTTTAGATCTGTGGAGTTTTTTTTTTGATAAGGGGACAATCTGACAACCTAGAACATAAATTTCCTGTATATATATATATATATTTATTCATTTATTTATTCAACCTTATCCAGGAAAAAAATAGCAGTATTTATGCATCTTATAGAAAGCTACAAAAATCTAGCAAATGTAATAAAAAAGGCAAATCTGGTGAAAAATCTGATAAAATACCTTTTACAGCTGGGGCTGGGATGGGGATAAAAACCAAACAAGGGATAAATGAAAGATAATCCTCCCTCAACTGGTCAGCTTTAACAGAATCTCTGCAAGGCTTACTAACAGGAACCTGAAGTGTAATGTCATTTTTAAAGCAACTTCTTTAGAAGTGTTGTGATTAAACTGAAGGATGACCTGGTAGCCAAAAGCAGGAGGCACCCTGGACTACGGAGGGGTGTGGAAATTGTGCCACAATGCAGAAAGGCACATACCTGGCATGACACTCATCAAGCAGAATTTTCCAACAAATAAGAGGCCACAGCCTGTAGGGAAGCACTGAGAATAATTACACACAGATTCCATTAACCCTCTATTTACCACCACATTCAGGACTTGCATTTGTAGAAAGAAATTCATGGGACTTGCCAGAATCCAACGATGGGGACATGCACTTTTAGAGGAAACCATCAGCTCAGTGGCCACACAACTGCCACACTGCAAATAAAGAAATCAAAATCCAAGGCAGCAAGATAACCTGGGCTACCATTGAGACCAGAAGTGGAGACAGGAAACCAGAGGCAAAACCCAGCCTGTGACTGTGTTACATGCTGGCAGCCACATGATACAGATTATCAGACAATATTCCCAAAGAGACACAAAAATCCTGTTAAGCAAGGAAAAGTTCTCCATCTCAGCCTTAGACATACAAGTTATTCATTTATTTTCAAAGCCACACAGAACTTTGAAACTATTTTTCATGAAGCAAGTTGTGCAACTCAGGACCATTTGGCAATACAGTCTTCACTTGTTCCTCCTCAGAAAATGAAGAGACAGCACACATTAAAAAAACTGAAAAATATCCAAGTGATACCAACTTAAGAGTTTCTGATGGGGCAATACCTTAAAACAGCCTCATTACCTGCTGAGAGAGCTTTTCATGCCCCCCAGCTTTAGGACTATTTCACATCAACACAAACTCCAGGGTTTCTTTCCAGCCTTTACCATTTTTAGGTTTTAGGTACATTTACCAAACAGGCTGAACCAAGTAAACCTCTTCTAAACACAGTATTTTATCATCCACATACATTGTGGACTCCCCATTCCTGGAAGTGCTTAAGGCCAGGCTGGATGGGGCTGGGAGCAACCTGGCCTAGTGGAAGGTGCCCCTGTACAGGGCAGGGGATTGGAACAAGATGGTCCTTAAGGTCCTTTCCAACCCAAACCATTCTGTGATCCTATGATTCCATGGCATCTCCTTCCATCACCATGACAGAGAGATGTGGGAATAAAAATTTCAGCTCACATCCACAGAACTGCAGAGTGCCAAGTCCTTCCATATGAACCTCTTAAAATTTCTACTTCATTGCTGCAGGAATAAAATCACCTACTGAGCTGAGCAGCCTCACAGCACTGTGGAACACTTGTGAACAAGTTGTATTCTGGCCACCTGCCACAGCAGGGGCACACACACAGAACACCTGAACACTGCATCTCTGGACTGCTCTCAGGTTCTGCAGACCCTCCACAAAACTCTGACTGATTTACTGCTCAGACTGGTGCTCTGCACCTCACTCTGCTCAGCCCACATGATCTGGGTTACCTCAAACGACAGCAAAACCCGCAGATACTGCCTTCAGCTGCGCAAACTCGCTGCTCTGCAGCTCTTCTCTACCCTCTTCCCTTCTCAGAATTACTCTGTAAACACAACAGTCCCAACCCTGACTACCCTTGCATCCTGTCAAGCTTTGCAATTCCTCACTTGCCTCCATCGCTTTAAAAAAAAACCACAAAAACTCCTTCTCTGGAACAGGTGTTTTCCACTAAAAAAACCAATATTTTTATAAACACTTTTTACTGAAAAATTATATATAATTTACAGGCAAAACAGACCAACCAAAGGGGAGCTGATGCTTTCCTTCTCATTCAAAACCTGGATGCCACAAGGGTAATGCCAAAAATTCTTTCCTTTCTGTAAAAGTTGTGCTTTTCGGATTACTGGAAGAAATGTGATTTGCCAGGTCAGGTTTTAACTAATAATCTTCATCCTCCGTTAAACACACACCATGGCACATACATAGCAGGTTTAGTGGGAGAGAGCACAGACAGGAAAGGTCTTTGGGGAACTGCTTAGGAGTTTTTCCCAACTGATATTCAGTAGAGCAGCCATGAGATTTTTAGGAGTATCTCCTGCAGTTAGTTTTGAGGGAATTAAATCCTCCCTTCCATAAGCAGCTGAGCACTTCACCAACTTGCTTCCTAAGGAATCCCTGCTGTAGGATAAAACTATAGCACACAACTGAGAAGAAAGAAGGAACTCAAAAAAGCTATAATGTCAAAGTTTACAGCAGCCACATTCCCCAGCCAGCCTACTGCCTCGGGTGTCACATTTGCAGGCAAGCAAGTGGGACATGTTTGTCAAGCCCTAAGGAATACTTTATTCTCTGCCTACTTTCCACTTTCTAGAAGAAGGAAAACTACTTTTCCCTGTAATAAAGCAAGTAATACTTCAAGGGATCGGGCAAAGGCAGGCTCAAGACCTTTTCTCTCAAAAAGTTTACAGGAGGGTCTGGCTTTAGTTCAGAGGGTTTGGTTTCCTCCTCCTCGGGCCTCTCCTCCTCCATGTCCTCGCTGTTGTTGTTGTCGTCCGAGGGGTTGGAGATGCGGCTGGCGAACACCTCCTTGTCCAGGAACACGATGGTTTCCATGCGCCGGCGCCGCACCCGCCTCCGTTTGAACCTGGGGGGGCTCTTCAGCCCGTTCCCAGCTCTGCTCATCGCCTCCTGATGGATGATTTTCTTGATGGTGCCTCGGATGGCGATGCGAGCCAGGTCCTGCAGGCTGCGAACGGCCACGGGGGCTGCAAGCAAACGAAACCCGTCAGCAGAGATGGAGAAACTCCCCGAGAAGTACTCCCAGGAAAAGTTCTGTTTGCTCAGATTAAATCAGGCCATTTGAATTCCCTGCTGGGATTACACAAACAGCTCTATTCAGCTCCTGTCAACTTGGATAAATTGTGTTGCAACTTTCCAAACAAAATTTAATTGTGCGTTTCTCTCATTAAAAAATTTCCTGCCTTGATTTCAAGTTGTCAATTATTCTAAGATGCACATCTTAAAGACTGTATGAATGCAGACTTAGTGGTGGGAGCTGTGACTGTTTAATGGCTCAGAACAAGGTATTTTCCTGTGGTAGGTAACTAGACCTGAAGTCTGTTTAATTCTTCCATAAAATCATTTTTCTATTGTACTGTTCCTTCAGCTTTGCCAAGTTCTGCACTTATAAAACACAAGTACTATTTATGCTCTTCAAAAACTGTTTCAGACTTAGTGGGTGAAGACAGGCTGGAAACCATTTTGTAGAAGTAATTATAGAAACATTACACTAAGTTACTGTATTAAAATGCCTCCCACATTAATGGCCTGGAAGACTATTCTGTCTTTTGCACTCATTTGCTGCCAGCCTAGAAATGCAGCAAAAGTTTTTAAAAATGTTAAAAAAAATAAAAATAAAAATGTACAGATGCACACAGATCCATGAACTAAAATGAACTAAAACTGATACAAAAAGTCCCTGTCCTCTGCCAACAAGTGAGCTTCCCTAGGACCTGAATGAAAGAAGCAGAAAATAACTACATATAATTTATGTGCAGGTCTCACTACAAAGAGAGAACGTGCTGAAACATGTACTTATTGGACTTTCTAGCATGCTGTGGACTGTTTCCTGAGCTCCTCTCTGTCATGCAGACACCTTTCCAAGTTAAGACCAAAGCCTGACTAATCTCTTTATGAAAGTACCTCTGTCTTCATGTATTCTTAAGAGGCCTCTTGACATTGAAGTCTTAATCTAAAGATTGGGGCCACTGATACGACCTGCATTTCAACCAGCTAACCAACTGCACAACTTGTATCCCTCAAGCATTCCAGGTCCAGGATAATTCTGGATTGCTGGGGCTGAATGTCTTTGAGTAGATACAACCTTTGTTCACAGGTCCTGCTTGTGTATTTTCCCCTCCTTGTGGCACAGTGCCTGAGAACCATGACAGGATTCAGTCAGTTAGGACTGGAACAGAATGTGCGAAAACAAGGATAAAACACCCTGCAAAGTTCAGGTACAAGTTCACAAGAAATCATTTGTGCTTAGAATGATGGCCCAGTGGAAGCTGTCCCTGTCCACAGCAGGGACATTGGAATTAGATGATCTTTAAGGCCCCTTCCAACCCAGGCCATTCTGTGAGTCTGTGATTTAGAATCTACTTCATTCAACTCCAATGTCTGCACAGGACAGACAACTGCTCAAAAAAAGGAAGGACTTGGAGTAATTTTCCTTGAAAGGATTGCCAGGGATGTTACAGCTCCCAGGCAAGCAGCAGAAGGAACTCTTCCATGCTCAGGAATGTCTGTACTCACGCAAGTGAACGAGCCTTGATTTTCCTGAATCTGCATGGTTTGGCTGAATCAAAGGTGCAAAAGAAACAGCAAGAATCTTCTTTGTCTCCCAGGCAGAAGGACCAGTCCGAGTTATCTTGGTCAACTGAAGCAAAACAAGGAGATTATTGTCCATTGTGGGAACTACAATGAGATTTTTGAACAAAAAAATGAACAAATGACTTTTCTGCCTCAACAAGTTGAAGTACTGGAAGCTGCAATAGTAAAAGGTGATAAGGAGAAACAACATTTTTTAAAAAAAAAAAATAAAAAAGGGAACTTCTTGCAGGATTAGCCCCAGGTAACTTCATCTAGTGCAGTAGAGCATGGGCACTGGTAATTTGGGTCACTCTTCTTCCCCAGATCTTCCTCCAGGCTGGACCAGAGCAGCTGTGTCTGACCTCTGAAAACTCCTGAGTCACCACGAACACTCACTCCTGGAAAGGTCTCCAGATCAAATCTCCTACCCCAGCCCACTGCCTCTTACTGGGAAGAAACCCTGCACCCTGCTCCTCTCACGTTCCCTGACAGAGGTAAAAGGTCAGGCATGTAACCCACTTTTAACTAAAATGAATCCACTGACACTTGTAAATGGAGACATCCTGCATGCTTCCTTCAAGAGCCAGTCAGGGTGCAAAAAGTTGTGTTTTGCCATTAGGCACAACACTAAATTATATAAGTAAACAAAGCTTTGTTCACATTTTCTGCAGTGTGGAAGCAAAATTGCAATTAACAACAGATTGCAATATACAGAAGACTGCAGAACTACAAATTTCTTAAATATCAGTTTTCAATCAAAGTCAAAAACAGTGCAATTAATTCTTTCTTCAGCCTCCTACAAGGGGAAGATTAAGGAACGGCTACTGACTAAACCAAGATCAGAATTAAGAATAACTGAAATATTAAAAAAGGTGCTCAACCTTCTCTTCTAGAGGCATGACAAGAATTCCTCCAACTTTCAACAGGTTCTTCATGTAGTCCTCGTGCTCCTTCTGGACTCCAGCACCACAGTAAACACGGTCATACTGAGTGCAGTCTGGAGAAATCTCTAAACAATTGCCAATGACAAAGGATGGCTCACAAAATTCAAACCTGAAAATGTAAAAGACTTGCATTAGAAAAGAATATGGCAATTTATTGAATAAATGACTTTCACAATTCTGGAAAAATTGAACTGTGGAAAACACCTGGAAAAACCCCACAGTTTTACAGGATTTCCCCTCCAAAGCCCACCTATTCTAGACATTATTGTAACAGTTAGACCACAGTTAGAAGTCTCCAAATCACAGCACAATGAGGTCAGAATTCATGGATTAAAATCTCCAAAGGATATGGATGTATAATTTCATACTTGAGCTGCATGTAACTCTTTAGAACAAGCTATTTTTAGTCACCTGACGCTGACTCAGCTGTAATATGCAAATACAAATATTAGACCTGCGCTTCCAAATGTCAAAGTATTTTAAGAACTGCACCTGGGTTTATTTTATATTTTCAAAGGCTTTCAACTGATTTTCAGATGTGGGGAATTAGCACCTGATGCTACAGATGTAAGCTGTGCTGAAGCCAATGGAAGTTTTGCCATCAGCATCAAAAGAACTGTGAATTCACCCTTCATAAAAAAGACTTTTTGTCTACAGTATTTCTGACTCAGTTCAAAAGAAAAATGAGTGTTTCCCTGATGCCTCTGGTTTTTTTACAAGCTCCAAAACTCCCTAAGGTTTAAGCCCTATATTTAAAGGCTGATTTTGGTAAAAGTTGTTCAACACATTCATTCTTTCACTGGTATCATGAGTGGCAGCTCAACATAGCACCTATTTATTCCTAAACGCTTCCTGGAGCTTTCTGGGTTTGCAAAGAGTGCTGGACATTCAGAGCAGCCAGAGAACAGTTCCTGCACATGCTGTTCCAGGAGCACAACCCAGCAGACATCACTCAACAAAGCCAATTTTCCAGGCATGTTGATTTCTGAATTCAGCTCGCTTTTGCTCCATAGCTATATTTGTCTGAAGAAAGCCTTCCTTAAAACATCTCCTCAAACAATAGCAACGTGACTAAAAAAAACCCTGTTGAGCACCATCCATGCCACAAACTTTCAGTCTTCTGCCAACATGCAGGAAATACAACC
This sequence comes from Poecile atricapillus, assembly GCF_030490865.1. Taxonomy (NCBI): domain Eukaryota; kingdom Metazoa; phylum Chordata; class Aves; order Passeriformes; family Paridae; genus Poecile; species Poecile atricapillus. The sequence continues at coordinate 6,444,009 of NC_081263.1, forward strand.
CCCTCCTCAGCAGCTTCCCAGGGCAGCAGGAACAGCCAAAGGCTGAGTAGCCTAAAATCCTGCATGTCATGATTTTAATTTTCTTCCTCCCAGGAGAGGAGGATAGCAGGTATTCACAAATGCTTTGCTTCTCCATTTGAACAAACTGTGAAACAGATCCAAAAATGTGACAGGCACAACTTTTATTGCTGAGGTTACTATTGGCAATGGTTATCTAGCTGGGAAGTTATTACTTGTGACAGCAGCAGAATGGAGGGTCTAAGGAAGAACATAAATCAAATCCCAGGCAGTTTTAGTACCAACTTAATCATCATAAAACTACCTTCATATTTTAAAATGCCATTTTTCCTTCTTCTCAGATAAAACATATTAGGCCACCACAAAAACCAGTTCATAATCTCATCACCATGCAGGCTCTCACAGATCACAAGCACAACCAAGTATTGTCAATTACAAGTTTTAAGCTGTTACTGCAAGTGCATTTAAAAATAAACAGACTTCCTCAGCTCCCTCTAAGCCCTGCAACATCAGCACTGCTATTAAAAACATGGCAAACATTTCTGAAACTCCCCCACAACACACACAGGCTTCGAAGGTCACACATTGCAGCTCAGCAAGCCTAAGGAGCCTGAATCCTCAGATTACCCTGAATCCAGAGGGACCACATGGGAGCAAGAACTGACCTGAGTAAAGCCAAAAGCACAAAATTAATCCCAACAGGCATTTTGCGCTCTTACTTGTCAAAGCTGTCGCTTGTTTTAATGAAAAAGTCCAATTTCTGCTTGGCGTACTCGATCACGTCAGAGTGAAGCTCCACACCGTGGTTAACCCCAAAAGGACCTGCAAGTGCAGAACAGCAGGGAATGGCAACAGCAACAACACAAAACCCAGCAGGATTAATGCACTTTGGGTTCCTTCCTCCAGCAGATTGTTCCATGTGTGTCAGGGTCGGTGTTTGGGTAGGGTCAGCTCTCTCACTGCTACAATGGGATGTGCAACCCTGTACCTGCAATTTCTGGCAACAAAAGAGCCTCTCTGCACAATTGATTCTGGATCATTTGTTCTTAACTATGCAGGAAACTTCACTATAGGAGGGAAACACTGATGCCACTGCTGTGACAGTGACCACCTGGAAAAAAATCCCAATGGCCTGCATGTTTTAGCATATCCATACTATTTTTATACCCCCTTGCTGATATGCTAAAAATCTCTGCAATTAATCAGGAACAGTCATTATACACTGTACCTCAATTAACAGCAAAAACAAACTGGAGAATACAGAAGTTGTTCAGCAGTCATGCTTTTTATTCAGAACTGACAGGGTAACTTTTGGAAAAAGAATATAAAAGCCCTGGAGTTACATATACCAATATGTATTCTAAGTAATGTCAGCAAACCTAGGAGGAAATCACAAATGGGAAATGAGACTTTACTCTGAGAATAAACATCCCAGAAGTTAAAATTCTGGACATTCCCCCAAAATTTAAGTAAGTACCCTACAGCCACTTGCTATCTATCCTGGCAGCACAACTCTGACTGAAACACTGCAGGGGAATTTAAATTGCCCAATTATACTTGGATGATTTGCTTTGTGCCACTGTTGATGTGGTCACAACATCAGTTCTGCTGCACTGAAGTGTTTTGTAGAGCATACTCCCATTTGTGCAATGGGAATTAAGAGTCAAAAGTGGATCTCAAACATGTCTCAGCCCAGACAGGACTGTGAACACAAACCAGGTACAGTCACAGCTTTTGTGGACTTGCTCAGTCCCACTCTGTACTCCTGATCCTGACCTCCAGTTTTGCTTAAGGGGAAACAAACCCAGGTTTGTGTCCAGACCTGCAGGAATCCACTACAGCCACCTCTGGAACTACACTGCTGCCTGATCTGATCCACCACAGAAATCTGGATCCCATCCAGTTCCAGAGAAGGTTGTGAGAATCCTGATAAATTGCCGAGTTGGATTAATGCATTCTTTACTTTCCCAGCTACCTTTTTAGCTTCATTAGTGGAGGAATGCCTCATCCCTGATTTCAAAACCTGTTTTTAAAGCTCTAGCACAAACAGTTAATGTGACTGAAGAGGTATTTACCCAGGATGAGTCCAACCATGGAACTCAGATAACCAGTGCCACTGCCAAGGTTCAGAAACGACAGCCCTGGTTGCAGGTCCAAAGCTTCCATCACCTCTGAGTAAATGCACGGTGCTGAGAGATGAATGTTTCCATGCTTCCATGCCAAGTCCTTGTAGGCATTGTCTTTGAACTCTTCAAGGTAGTAATCTGCACGATCAATGGCTCGGAATGCCTGCTCCACCAGCTCTGTCCTGATGTACTGGGCCTCCTTCAGGTTATCAATTAATTCATCGTTATCTTCTCCCGCACTCACCGCGCCTCCCATCTTCAGCAGCCTCCTGTAAACACTGAAAGTGAAATACCACCAAAACAAGGTGAGGTACAGAACATTCACTCCAACACTAAATTATGCTGCTGCACATGGGATAGTACTTTGAGAGAGGTCTTTATGTACTCCAAGGGCCATAAGCTCCAGAAAAACCTCACCCCAGCACTCGCATCCCCCACCGCAACAACACAAAACAAAATACAGCAGATCTGGCATCCAGTACCTGATACCAGTGGGGAAAAAAGTCACAATAGGCAATTTCAGCGTGCAAGGCCTGTCTTCAAACCCTCCCACCATTTTACCAGCACATCAGCTTTTCCACAGAACCCTTTTATATAAAGGATTATTCCAGCTCCTGCGCTTAGGGGTCATTTTTCACTGCAAGCCCAAACAACAGGGCAAGTTTGGGCTGTCTGTCAGAGCTCCTGTCACACACAAACTTTCTACCTCTAACAGCACCAGAGGCACCTGAAGAGACTAAGACACAGGCAGAAAATCCAGAAAAATCTCAAATTGCACTTCCTTTGAACGTGCATCAGGACGTTGACTGCACAGAGGTTCAGAACACCCAACAAAACTCTGACCTGTCAACCTTGGCAAATGCACTTCAGCAAATGCACTTTCACACAGCTCATCTCCAGAGCCTGAGCCACCACCATTAGTAAAGCACTTAGTGACAGACAGCAGCTCCAGAGAGAATTCCCACTGCAGCCTACAGGTTTTAAAGGAAAACGTATAGGGGAACAAAACCACTCAAAATTAACCTGGTTTCTTCTCCCCTTCTCGTATCTTAAGGAAAAAAATATCCTTTTCAGAAAGCACAATATGATTTTTTAAGACATGTTTATTTACAATGCCCTTCCCTGCTCACAGTAATAACCACGAAGCAGCAGCTTTGGAGTTCTTCCCTGGGATCAGAAGATCTGCCTACAGCGAAATTGTTGGGGTTTATTTGTTACATTCAGTCAGAGCAAATTATACACTTTCATTTTCTGAGGAAACAAAGCAAAGCTACAGGACTCCAAGGAGATTTCACAGTTGTTCAAATAACACACTGTTCTGATTACCTGGAGAGGCACACAAAACAGGATATACTTAGGCAGGGAACTCGAGCCAGTTCTTAATCCGTTCATGTTTCAAACACATCAATCCAGCTCAAGACCATTAATAACAGTTGAAATAAACTGCCACCACTCCCCTTTCTACAGTTACTCCTTCATTTTCTCTAGAAAATATGATTGTGTTTAATTATTTCACAGTGGGAACACATCAGGTTGAAGGTTCAGGTGGGTTAATCTACCAATTATTTTTTCCCTCTGCTCTTACACACAAACAACCAACACAGTTGGTTATATCTTTGGTTTTTTAACATTCCAGATTAAAATACTCTCTTCACCAAAGATCTTTGATTCCCTTGACTTTCTTTTATATATTTTTGTTTTCGGGCTTCCTTCATTATTTCACTCCTTTTGCTATTTAAAAAAAAAAAAAAAAATTAAAAATCTACATTTTTAGATTTAAAGCACGAATAGGAATTGTGTCTTTAACAGTGCTCCACTTTGGATCCCCAACAAATTCCTGCTGATGTACGCAAGCCCCACTGGGACAACTGGTCTGACCTGGTTTTTGCTCAGCTCCATGGACAACAAGTGCTCTTCCATTTTCTACAGCATGGAAAACAACAACAAACACAGCTAGCTGAGACATTTTCATAATGGGATGGAGGAACATCCGTGCTGTGACAGGTGTCAGTCACTTCTGAAATCATCACTTGCACTGGGCATTCACTTACTCACAGTAAAATGCATGTTTTATAGGTAAAACTTAAAACTCTGACATTCAAACCCCTCTCTTCATGTGACCCCACACCTTTGCTTAACTTGGTGGGAAATGGGAACCAAGCAGAGCTTATTTTTATCAAACTTTTCAAAACAACACACTCTTCCCTCCGCAGCCAGCCCCGGGCGCATTTTCCTCCCTCCTAAGGCAAAACAGAGATTTCCCCCAAATCTGAGCAGGGACAAAATCCACAGGCAGAAATTCGGACCGCTGCCCAAACCAGAGACATCAGAGGTGGCTTTGCGTGTTGAAACATCCTCTCGTTGCCATCTTCTCCTTGGAGAAAAACAAACCAGAACACAAACCAAGCGCGCAGCCCGACGCCTGCAACACAAGTGGGACTGGAGCGGTTCGTGCCCGGGCACAGCAACAGCGCTCGCGGCAGGGCTCAAAGCCGTGCTCAGGGCACAGGAATGCGGCTGCTCACCCCCAGCACCCTTCCAGGACAGTCCTGCCCTGGCAGCAGGCGAGGGGAGCTTATTCCGTGATTTCAGACAAAAGCGGTACCTCAACGGATGGATCGGCTCCGTTCGGCTCGGCTCCGTTAGGTTCGGCCTCTTTCGGTTCGGTTCGGTTTCGCTCGGCTCGGCTCGGCTCGGCTCGGCTCGGCTCGGCTCGGCTCGGCTCGGCTCGGCTCGGCTCGGCTCGGCTCAGCCCAGGCCGGCGCGCTCGGGCTGTAAACACTGCCCAGCTGAGCGGCGGCGGCGGCACTGCGCATGCGCGGAGCGCTCCACCGCCGCGGGCGGGGGGGGAAGGGAGCGCACCACTGCTGCCCGGAGGGGGGCGCAGTCCGGGCCGTACCACGCAGAGCCGGCGCGGGGGGCTCGACTGTACCACGGCTGATTCTCTGAGGGGAGTCCCGGGGATGGAGCCGGAATTGGCTCCATCAGATCCGGGGAAAACTTCCAGCAGCTTCTCCCAGAAGCCTCCCCGCCACCAAAACCTTGCTGTGCACACTCAGAGTCACGTACCAGGACCAGGCGCAGGCTGTGACTCTGGTTTTTCCCATGGCGCAGCTCCTGGGAACATCTCCCCATCCCAGCGCGGATACTTTCCTCCATTCCCGGCCTTTCCCAAAGTTCTTGTTCCCAGCACGAGGCTTCCTCTCCACACCTGCTCCTCCAGCTCATGGCCCAGTTGTCCATACCTGCTCCTCCAGCTCGTGGCCCAGTTGTCCCAGTTGTCCCAGTTGTCCCAGTTGTGCCAGTGCTATGGTGCTGTGGCAGCGCCGTGTCTCAGCTCCGGTGGCATCAGGGCCATGCCAGTGAGCTGCTGGCTCAGACACAGCAGCCGAAGCTCCCGTGTGGAGCCTGGCCAGCAGCAGATGTTCTGTTATCATTAGCCAGGCTTGGGAAAAGTCATGGGAACTGGGGAAGAAATAGTGGGATCTCGGGGAAAAAAATAATAATCATTTTAAAAAAAATTGTAGTGGAAAGTGGTTGATAGTTTTCATTTTGAGCCAATGAATATCCAAGCTTAGTCACATGCTCAGATTATGGTTCTGGTTTTTTCTGCAAGCTTAAATGCCAGATGTGAATTTACTGAGGGATAAATAAGTGAGATGCAGATTCACCTGATTCCAGGGGCTGGGGCTTGAAGAAAACACTGAATGTTGTGTAACTTCACAATATCTGACTTGTCATTCTCGTCATGAGGGATCTCTGTCCTGTAACTGAGCATTGGGCCACGAGTTTTAATTTTACACACCCATGTGGGCTCCTTCAGTGGCCTGGGGAAAATGTGTCTCCTGTCACCTGTCTAAGACTGAAAGAAATTATCCTCTAAAATTGTGTGTATGTTTTCACGTGTAGGTGAGCCACCCAGCATTGGTTGATGCTGCAGATAAAATAAAATTGTCTGGACTGGCCTTGACTGCAAAATGAGAAAGAATAACTGAAACAAAACAAGAGGCCTCTTAATTCAAGTTCTCTGGAGATGAATTGTGAAAAAAAAAAAGCTGTCTTGGCAGACACAACAAGCCTGCAGCAGAAAAAAAATAAGAATTACCCTGGTAAATGAGACTCCAATAGGAGAAAGTGAATCAGCATCTGAGATTTATTTATGCTTTAAGGTGATTATCTCAGCTCCCTTCATTAACGTGATAACAGCAGACTCTGCAAACAGGCACAGGGTAATACTGTAGATGTCTGCACTTTCATTTTGCAGAAGACAGCTGCCTGGGAGAATGGGATTATTTGTGGAGAGCCAGCTCTGAAACTCCTCCTTGCTGATTCAACCGAAACAGGCCGTGGTGATTGCACTCTCCTCATCTTTCACTCGGAGAATGCTCAGGGATAATGGCAACACACTGGAAACTGCAAACGCAGGACACACAAACTCCTTGCACGTGTGATTCCATTCAGCATCTGCTCCCTTTGCTGCTGGAATCACTTGAAAAATAGCAGTTGGGTTTCAGTTTTTTGGTGGCTTGGTTTTGTGGGGGTTTTTTTTGTGCAAAAATTGTTAAAGCAAAAGCTGGGTTAAAAAAAAAACAAACTAAATGCAGTTGTTGCTGAAGCAGCTGTACTGTCAGCAGAGAGCTCACAGGGGCAGAGGAGAGCACTGCTTGTGCCTCTTTCTGGCAGCAACGAGTCCTCAGGAAGCCCAGTAAGAACTTGAGGAGTGCTTTAGGGATTCCCAAATACCCTCTCCCCTCCCGGGTGTATTCATGACTCCCAGCAGCCTTAAACTGCCAAGATCAGTGAGGTTTGCTTCTGTTTCCTGCCAGAGAATTAAGGGATTAGCCAGGAGAAGCACACAGGGAGGATATTTACCCACTGCAGGTCCCCACCTCATTGCCTTCACCCCAGACATGTCAGGAGCACATGGGGAGGGAGCAGCTGAAAGGACACGGTCATCCCCAAGGGACAGGTTGTTTTCTGCACCTCTGACTCCTTCTCTTCTCTTCTCTTCTCTGCTGCAAATCCCTTGTGCCACGCTGTGCCCAGGCAGCCACACTGCCACTGCTCCCTGGGCTCGTCCCCAGCTTCTTCTCTCTTTTCTTTGAGAATGTAGCTGTGGCTGAAAGCACCTCCATGGGTGTCAGAGCACGGGGCTCGAGCTCTGGAGGATACCAAAAATTGCCCAATAATATTGCAAAAATCCCCACATTTAGAAAAAAGGAACAGAGTTGGGTGTTTCATCATTCCTCGGGTCTCCAGCTGCTGATTCACTGTGTTTCTTCTTTCCCTGCTCTTTACAAAGTCCTTCCCTTCCTCCTCACAGCTCCTCGGGGCTTTCGGAGCCAGGAGTTAGTCAGCAATAGATCACTGACTCTCTCCTGTCTACAAACACCCCACTTGGAGAGCCCCAGCACCCCTGGGAGTGGGAAAATCGGTGCAGAATTGGGAAAGCAGGGCCTGGTGGCACTTAAATCACAGCATTTCTGTCCCAGCCGTGCACCACAAGGTGTCCCCAGCAGTACAGGCATTGCTGCGGGGTGCGGAGGTGGCACCTCAGCATCTTCTCCTGGGCTGGGGCAGGGCAGGGTCCCTCACAGGCACAAGTCCCTATTCTCAGCAACCACAGTCTTACCAGGGAGAATCAGTCTCCATCCTTCGTTAGCTGAGATAATTGCTGAGAGCGAGCAATTTTCACAAGGCCAAGCTGAAGCCAAGATTTTCCTTGTCTTTATTTCCCCGTGTTTTACAGTTTCCACCTTCATTTTTTAAAACCAATTTCTTTGATAAATATTTTCAGAACAACGGTCAGCATGAGTTAACTTCTGAACACTTAGTGACGCTGAGTTAAAACGAGATGATTTCATTTATTTGGAAGATCAAACAGCAGAAATGCATTTTATCCCCCAAACCAGAGCCCAGCAGACTGAGCTGACCTGCAGCCTGGCGATACAGATGGTTGGTTAAGTCAACGGGGTAATTAGTGAGTGACAGGAGGACTCACATAAATTAAGAGCTGGGGGAGCATTAAGTCTTGGGGGTATATTTTCACCATTTTTTTCATTTTGTAAAATATGCTGTGTTGCCTTTTCTGTGGTCAGTTTGGCTCTATACCACTTTCATATGCAAATATGCTATATATGCATATGCACACACATGCATATATGCAAATACATGCAGACATATGCATTTACACTAGAATTGATATTAACACCCTGGCAGCAAGTCGCTTGAGATCCTCCTGCCCATGCAAAGGATTTCTGTATTTATATAAATATGTGTGTGTGTGTGTGTGTGTGTGTGTGTGTGTGTGTGTGTGTGTGTCCTCTTGCTTCACTTCATCTCAGGGCTCTGTGAGTAATTGCTGAAGCAAGAGGAAGAACATATGTCTTGATTTCCACTGGATTGCACCGCACATAACCAGTGCCACATGGAAAAAGGACTCCTGAAGCCCTGGATTCATCTCACTTAAGTGTGTCATCAAAGGAAGGCAGCCAAGGAGATGCTGCAGCCTGGCTGAGTGTGGGAGAAGGTGTCACCAGACATCCCTGACAGTGGGGACATGGAGCAGAGAGGTGTTTCATCTTTTCTTGGTACTGCCAGGAGCACCAGCGAGCCCAGCTGTCTGTCCTGCCTCTCTGCTGCCTTGCTGTGGCCCATCTGCCGTGATTTAGGAGGCATCTCCCAAATAAAAATCTCAGAAATCAAGCTTTTCATATTGACGGAGGAAGAAAACCATTCCCGCATCTTTCAAGTGATTCATGGATTAAATAAAATCGCTGGGTTTTATGGATTTATAAATAATAAAAGTGCCATCAGATGGCAGCCATATCACACTTCCCTCCTTTGCATTTGGCAGTCCAACGTGTCCCACCTGCAGACTCACTGGTCAGGCTGAGCCAGCCACATTTGTCCCCTCAAAGACCACGGGGGCTCATCCATCCTGCTCAGAAGGCCCTTCCAAAACCTCCCTCCTCCAGCAACAGGAAAACATCTTCAAATTTCCAGTAGAAATATATTCCTGGCCAAGATGTGCCTTATTTGATCTCTCACGCATATTATCTTCTAACATAAATCATTCCCCTTCCTCCCACCCTGAATGTATTTATGAAAAGTAATCATATCCCCTCTTAACCTTTGTTTTTCTAGGCTAAACAAGCCAAGCTCTTTTAATCTCCTCTCCTAAGATAGGATCTCAGTTCTGCTAATCACTCTGCCAGTCCTTCTCCGCACCTGTTCAAGGATAAATTAATCTTTTCTTTTTCCAAACAGATATCCCAAAACTACACACAATATCCCACACGAGGTCGTACCAATACTGATATTTCTCTGTGTCTGCCAAATGAATGGTTTGTTGCATGAGACTTTCTGCAGAACAAATGGAAAATAGATGCAAATCCATAAATTAATAACCACAACGCAACCTTAAACACAACAAAACCTTACTCAAGGAGATCACTGTGTTACTTGGACTTTCATTCTGTTCCTTTGCATTTGTGGGTGCAGGTCCTTAACAGGCCTTCATCAGTGGGTTTCCATATTTCATTTACCCTGGATGAGCACCAGCACCTTGTATTAAAAGAGGCACCGAGGAAAGTATTTTCTGTGTTTCCCTCAGCCTTTGCTGTGGCAAAACACCCTTTGAAATCACAGCTGAGGGTTTGAACTGCAGAGATGGAAAGTCAAATGATGAAAAACATTTTGCATTCATCTCTTCTCTTTTCAAAATGATTTTCCAGTTTTACTTGGGGTTTAATTAAATTTCTGTGACCCAGGCAGGGAGTTCAGCCTTTCTTGATTAATGCTCTTTTAAGTGGCTCTGCTGATAAGAATTTAGCATCAACAATTGAGCTAACAAGCCCCAGTGAACAGTTTATAGCAGAAGACTAATTCTATTAACACTTTGCAATGTCAGGACTCCACTTTGAGCTCAGAGCTGAGAGGAGAGATGGGGGAGAGGGAACAAATGTAAAATTTGGCAAATAAATCACCAAGTTTCAGCTTCTTTGTGGGCAGAGCTCATCTAGAAACTATTTTAGCTGACAAAATAAGAATTTCACCTGTTCTTTTTTATTTTTTCCCCTCCTGACTGATGTTCTGCACTTTTTTTGGCTGGTTGTGATAAGGGCTGGGAATAAGGAGTGGAACTGAATGGCAGCATTGATAAGAGAAATGAAAGGGTAATGTGATGACACGATGCTGGACTGCCTGTGCTGGATGTGTACTGCAGTACAGCATGGTCAGGACAAAGATGCTTCTGCTGACAGTTTCAAATTAGTCTGCTGTGAGAGAAAAATTGAGGTAAATGTTCTGCAGAAACCTTTCTGTTATTTTTGGGGTGACAATAGAAATATCTTGCAGTTGTGTTGTTGTGATTCACAAGAATTTTCTCTCTCTCTTTCCTTCTCCTCCCTACCCTGCTAAAAGAACCCCTAAAATCTCACTCTGTTTGTGGTACAAAGTCTTGGTCAAGATATTGCAATTGATCCATCCATCCACAGCTTCTTATCTCTAGTACCTGGACACCCAGGTTTGGACTTGTCTGTTCTGAGCTACCCACAAACCTCATGCAAGAATCTCCTTTGTGGGAGCCTCAGAAGCCACAGCATTATTTCACAGCTGCTGTTTTCCTTTCTTGCATGGACAGCACAGATGCTTTTCTCCATCCCTGGCCACCATCTCTCCTGTTGACCTTTCTTACTTCCTCAAGGCACTCACTTAGGATTCCCACTCACTCCTGCTTTGCCTGGGATCAGTCCTGTGGCTCTGCAGCTCGTTAAGACTGGAGGAGGATCAGGGATGCCCATGGACAACAGGGCTCTTCCAGGGCTGGTGGCTGAGCTCTGTCACAACGGGAGCCCCCAGAACCCTTCAGTACTCCCTGAGCTGTTTCCCCTGCCCTTCTCAGAAACAAGGGTGGGCTCTCAGTAAGAGCTGATCCCTCCCAAGGGTCACACCCGTGACTCCCAGCAGCCACAGGCCAGGCAGGGCTGGGTGGCTGCACCCCTGTGTTCATCCATGCTGTGATTGGTGTTCACAGGCTGTGCCCATTTTTAGTTTATTTATTTTACAAAACAGGCTAAAGATTCGATTCAATTATTTAGGGAATTTGATTACCTTTGCTGTCAGTGCAGTCAGGGGAGGATTGGCAGTGTTTCAGCCCCTCACCAGCAGTGATGTCCCACGCCACACACTGCTCCTGCTCTAACCCCACTCCCTCTGCTGGCACCTCTTTGCTCTCCCTGGGTGAAACCGAAGACAAAACATGCCAAGGGCACACAGCCACCCTCCCTCGCTTCTCTCTCCCCCCATGACTTTTGCTACAGCATCGCTGCAAATTGTAGCTGTCAGCAGGGGAGCACACTCATCAGGGGGCTGCAGCCATAATCACTGCAAAGCGGATGCGTGGATCTAAGTCCTGGATGCTCCCCAATATCAAATCACAGCAGGGACCCAACTAATACCCTTGTTCCCTCTCCTGAAAACGTGAAGACCCACTGAGAAATCCTTGATGAGGGAGGCTCAGACTGTGCTCCCGACCTCTCAGGACAAGAGACAGCCAAAGCTGTGGTCCCCAAAGGCACCTGCACTGGCGGTGCTGCCAGGGCCGCGCTCGCCGTCAGAGCCACGCCATGAACGTGGTCAAAGATCCTCCTGCCTTCATCTCTACAGCTGTTGGAAGTGGCCTTGTGCACAAAGGGCAGTGTTCTCAGTAAATCCCGTGGAGGGTTGCCATGTGGCCAGCAGAAATTTTGTTTTGTTTTATTTTGGGAAGCGGCACAGTAATATATTCACCAGCTCCTAGCGTAATGGGGTGACAGATGGGAGCTGGGCTCTGGCTTTCATGGGAAAGGCTCCACTCAGCAGGGAAGCAGTAAGTTTCCCACCTAATCTTCTGCAACCTTCAGACTCCTAACAACTGTAAGAAGCAAAGCAATGGGTAGTTATTAAATTAATGACTTCATCCCCAAGCTGGTCATAAATATTTTATAGTTTTATCTCTCCACCCTGTAGACTGCTCTAGACAGACCAGACTGTTTATTAATCTAGCTTCTGGATTTATGTTATTTAATTGCTAAACAGCCTCAGCATGGTTAGACCGGATTATTAAATGTTGGAGCCAGAGAAGGAGTCCTCTAACAAATGGCAAAACCCGAGGAGCTTGATCTTGGACTTGGCTTATCAAAACCCACTTCCTTGCAGTGCTAAGGCCAGGTTATCCCCTGTTTGAGTCCAAACCATTCAACCATTGCCTTGTGCTCAGTGAAGGTGGAGTCTGGGACTCGTGAGTAAGGAAGAGGCAAGGAAAAGTTCTGGCTATCCTGGTTTCAATGAGGGTGTGCTGGTGTTAACCTGCGGTGGGCAGGATGCTGCGAGGGCATCTCAGCATGTTCAGGTCCTTCTGGGGAAGCCCAGGCAGAGATGTCCTTGTGCTATTTCTTCATGGCTCATGTTTCTTTGGGTCATCACAGATAGTCCCTGTCATTTAAACAAAAGAGCAGTGCAGTCATAGATTTGAAGGCAGGCTTTAGAGGTTCTTATGCTTCCTTGTTGATAGGGTTGAAAATGTCTTTAAAACAGATACTACCGTTTTCACAACAGTTGCTGGTTTATTCATCCCACTGAGAGATGTGGATGGAGGCAGCTGGAATAACAAGAGCTATTTGTCTGAGGAATGCATCATCCTCATGCTTTCCAAAGCCTCCATCCCACCAGCCCTTCTGTACAAAGCAGGAGGTCATTTCAGGATATACCTCCTCATAAAAGTGTAGGAGAATTGAGTGTGCTAACAAGGTCAGAGCCTTTGAATCCAACCAAGCTGTTGGAGCAATTTCCAGCTCTATTGGCTGCTCTATTGGCTGCAGTGTCATCTCCAGCCCATCCCATTGCTCCCCAGCCTCTGCATTGTCTTTCTGCGGCCCAAGGTGGGTGAATTTGGTGCTAAATGACATCTCTGAAGAGCAAAGTTGCTTTCTCTCTCCAGTAGCCTGATGGGAACAAGGCAAGCCCTTCCTGACCACCCAGCTGTGCGTTTCTCAGGACCCCTTGGTTGTGGGAGCAGGGTGAGTGGTTGGAGCCTCCACTTAGAGGAGCTGTGGGACAAGGGGAACAAAAACCAGAAAAATGCACGAAGCTGGGAAAGATCCCCTCCTCTTTCTGCTTACAGCTGAAAGCCGTGGCTGGAACACCTCTCTGGGAGAGATTAGGTCAATGCTGACAAGTGGAAGGTACCACTGGAGGAATGGGTCATTAGCAGCTTTTAACAATTAACAGCGGCATCAGTGAGGCCAAATGACTCTCGTTAGTCAATGGTTTATCGATGTGTTTAGAGACAACCGTATGCTGACAAGTATCTTTCCCCTGGCATCCTTGATGCCAAAGGCCCACTCTGACATTCTGCTCTCACCCTACACCCTGTTGGAAGAGGCTTAAGAGCTCTCCTAAGCACACCTATAAACTGACAGTGCACCGCCTTAAACCAATTCAATTCCCTTCCCTGCGATAAAGGATGCCAGTTCCGAGAAGATAACATCTCCCAGTGATGGCTCCCCGAGCTGCAATTTAGCACAAATCTGAGCGCTCTATTATCCAGCTCAGCCAATTCGTTAAGGAAGGACAGGCGAGCACATCTATTAGCTCGATCATCATAATCAAATATTGGCACAAGGAACCGCTCAGAGCTGCAAAGTCGAGCGAAACCCCCATAAAACAATTATGTGCCCTTCAGGAAAACAACGTGCCAGCTGGTGAGGTGAACATGAGTCCGACTGTTTTTCCTCCTGTGAGAAAAGGACAAAATCCCTTCAACTCCAAGTTAAGTCCAGCAAAGCCTCAAAGCGACTTTATTCTTGGGGCTCCTGGGCAAGCTGGGCTCCATCTCCAGCAGTCCTCGTTTCTGGGGGTTTTTATTCTCAGGGACCACTGGTTAAGGGGTGCTAAGCCTGTCCTAAGCTTCTGCCAGTTGTTCTGCACCTGGACATCTTGCAGGCAGAAAATGAAGACAGAAAAAACTTCCAGTGAACACCCATGGCCATGTACATGCTCAAGGAAAGGCTTTAGGAGATCTTCCTTCTACCCAAACTTTTCTCTACATTTTTCTGACTACAGTTCTTGCCTTTTTGGCTGTGTTTTACTCTGCCCCTTCACTTTTGTGCCTGGTAGGGCCACCTCCTTCTGCTGTAACCCAGCAGTGCTTGTGCTTCTGTGCAGAGACAGACAGAGGAGTTCAGTTCAGTTAATCAGACAATTTAATTTATTGGTGATGAACCTGCCTGAAATTCCCATTTGATCCAATTTACACAGCTCCAAATGGCCTTAACGTGATTTACCTTATTTCACCTCTGCTACAGCAGAGCAAAACTGAATTTTGCCAACTTTAGAAGTTATGTCTCCAACACAGTGATCAGTGAAAAATTCTCTTCGTTGCCACAGCTTCAAAACATGAACACTTACCAGAGAAAAGGTTCTGTTCTTCCAGGAGGGCAATCTGTGAACATCACAGTTGGGTTGATGCAACTGAGCAAATCTTGTTGACAAAAATCAGGTTTTGAAGTTTTTTTTGGAAATCCAGGAGGGAAAGGTGTCCATCTCTTTGTTGAATCCCAGGGCTGGCATCTCCTGTACTGCTTCTGAAGGCATCACCTCTGCTCACACACCACCTGTGGGAGAACAAAACCACAAGGTCATGAAATCCTAGAATGGTTTGGACTGAAAAAGAATTTAAGGACCATCTCATTCCAACCCCCTGCCACGGGCAGGGACAGCTTCTGCTATCCCAGGTTGTTCCAAGCCCTGCCCAACCTGGCCTTGAACACTTCCAGGGATGGGGCAGCCACAGCTCTGGGCACCCTGTGCCAGCACCTCACCATCCTCACAGGGAAGAATTCCTTCCCCATATCCCACCCAGCCCTGCTCTCTGTCAGTGTGAATCCAATCCCCCTTGTCCTGTCACTCCACGCCCTTGCCCCAAGTCCCTCTCTACCTCTTGGATGTCCTTCAGACACTGCAAGAGCCTCTTCTCTTCTCCAGGCTGAACACCCCCAGCTCTCTCAGCCTGTCTCCACAGTAGAGGTGTGGGGATGTGGAGCACTGGGGGTGCAGGGGAAAAGTCCTGCCCAGGGGAATTCTGCCTCCAGCCTTCCTGGGACTTCTGATTCCCATCACAGCACTGGTGGGATTTTAAGCACCTGCTTGACTGGATGGTGGCAGCTCCTTCTTCTCCAAAGCCTTCAGAGATACCAAACCTAAATTCCCCTGAAATCTCCTAGCTCAGGAGGTGGGAAGAGCCAGGTGGGAGGTGAGCAGTCCCTGGCTAGAACTTCAGGTCAGCAGGGCCATGCTGACCACCCCCAAGCCATGGTGCAGGACAAGGACAAAGCCCAGTGGGGACACATTGGCAGCAGCTCGAAGAAAGACCATAGGAACTAAAGTCACAAACAGAACTGGGTTTTATTATGAAATAACCCTGCCAGTACATAAGGAAGTTCTGTCTGCAAAATACATTTCCTGAGGAAAGTAGATCACAGTATTCGTTTTCACAGAATAACATGTAGCCTGCTATAACTTTCAATGTGACTCTTTATTATTTAAATATTAACAGTATTCCTTCACATAAACAAGTACTCAGTCATCACATAACCAACACACAAACGACAAAATAAATATACAACAAGAGCACAGTTCATTTTTTTCCCGACTTAAATATTAAATAAATAATAAATACAGAATTTTTATTTCCTGTTATCAGTGCCTGAAACAATACGAATGAAAAAGAAAAGAAAAACTGAAAAAGTCTCTCTTCCCCCAGTGCCCCTGCCCCCACAAAAAAACAAACCAAAAAATTATCAAAATGTCTCAGTTATAAAATATCTTTAAAAAAATTCCCATCATTAAAAGAATAAATAACAAAATATATAAAAAATAACTTGGTTGCATCAAAATTACAAGTAGGAGTTGTAGATAGGGTTTTTTTCTTTTTTTTCTTTTTTTTTGGAATATCATATTTATGGTCAAAAGTTTTAATTTTTAACTTTTTTTTGCTTCTTTTATCTTCATTTCTATGGTGCAGTGTCCAGTTTAAAATAAGTATAAAATTAATAAATAAAAAAGTTAAATAAATAGCAAAAAGTTAACATAAGGTGTTGTAAATATAAATTACATACATCTTGCCAAAATTAAATAATTTACAGGATAATTAAACTAACTACTTTTTTTTTTCTTCTCTTTCTTCCAGTAAGTGCAATTTCTCTACCTTTAAATACTAACTGAATTGCAGTCACAATCAATTTGGACTCTATTTACATGTTAAGAACATTGTGTTTTTAACACCTCAAATTTTATACTTTTTTTTCCCTTTTTTTTTTTTGTATTTTTGCACTTGGAATGGGTTCTAAAATAAGTGAACTCGTGGAGTCTGATCCTGCAAACACTTAAGTGTGGGAGCAAGCCCACCCAGGCCAGCTGCCCTATGGAACTGAACACAGGGAACAACTCCAATCAAGCCACTCATGGGCTTCCAGGCCAGATCCAGTGGCCATGGTAGCCACTGGAACTTTCCACTGACTTCTCCAAATTGGGAATTATACCCTAAATATCTGCAGGATTTGGCTCGAAATGACACCACACTCTTGCCTTTTGTTGGGGTCAACAAGATCGTCCCCAGCTCTGCCTGCCCCACGGCTGGGAGTGATACAGGATATGGGATGTGGGATGCTCCCACGCCGGGGTCCCTCGGGGGGGTTTTTCCCCACTGAAGTGTTTGGAGAAGGAAGCGAGCTCCGGATGGGAGCAAACGTGAGGAGCAGCCCCGTGGGGTGACAGCCGGCTCTGGCCATGGAGCAGTGCTGCAGAGCATCACCCCAAAGACATTCAAAGAGTTGTTCTCTAAGTGCACAGAGGGCTGCATGTGCCCAGCTGTTTATAACTGCTTCTTTGGAAAAATTCCCAATACCTGAATGCTCTTTTTTTTTTTTTTCCTTTTCTTTTTTTTTTTTTTTTTTTGTGTTGTAGAATGGCGATCGCGCTGTGATTTCACGCAAATCCTAGAACACCAAACCAAACCATCCTCATTGCCCTGTGGATACATGTAAGGAATCAATTCCTGGTTCACGGTACGTAAGCACTTTGCTGGCTATCAATTAACATCTCTCTTTTTGTTGGTTTTTGCTTTTTTTTTATTTGATTTGTTTTGCTTTGTTCATCAGAATCTCAACCCTTCTCTGGCATTGATGTATGATCTCTGGACTGGCAGTACTGCGCCACTGTAGGGATGATCACAATAATGAAAAGAACCAGAACTGTCATCAAACAGATTTCCAAAAAATCATATACACCGGACCATGAAACATTAAAGAAATTCTTCTGTTTGAAATATCTGGAATTGGCCTATTCATAATAGCTACTCTCATATTTAAGACAGACAAAGGAATACTGTAGTTGCAAACTCCAAAAGCTTCCCTGAGAACCTTTTTTCCATTGCGCTTTCCACTGGAGATCCAGAACTGCTCTTCGGATTTCTTTCAGAAAATAAAAATAAGCTACTTTATAATACTTCAGAGTTCCCATGCCCAGTGGATATCTGAACACTTCGGGGTTGGGAGGCCCAGCACAGGTTCAGATTTACAGGTAGCTTGCAGCTCCAGCACTTGTAGCAACATAGAACATAACTCATGTGTGAGTAGGTGATCTGGACATACGACCATAGACAATATGAGGGTTTAAGCCAGTCATACGCTAGTCTTGGATCAGACAAGACCCCGTTCTTGTAACATTTTAACCCTTGGATCAATTCTGCAAGAGCAAGCAACTCATGGAAGATGCCTGCTCTTCACCTGCTACCAAGCCCCACAGCCTACTGGAGAATTTAACCTTCCATCCTGATCTACCTTGTGGTCCAAGTAGAAAAATTCCCACTTTTCTCAAGAAGGTCCAAAGTTAAGTAAACGAGAACATTGAGTTTGATCAGTTCCATGTCTCAGAAATGGCCTCTTGGTTACATTTTGGTCCTTTTTTTTTTTCATTTTTTTCATTCATTAGACAAGTTTCCTAACTTGTAAACCTGAATACTTGGAGGGGAGGTTCCATCTTACAGTCTGTTTGCTTGCTGCTTTCCATCCCACGGCACTACACCTGGATGCCCTTGACGGCTTGCTTGATGCTCTCCAGCAGGTCCTTGTTCTCCGGGTTTTGGTAGCACTCCTGGTTGGTGTACATGTCTGTCAGAGTGTTCACGTAGGCATCAAAGTTCTGCTCACTAATGGGCTCCTGCAGTCAAAAAAAAAAAAAAAAAAAAAAAAGCCAAATATAAAAGTGTTAGTGGGAGAACAGGAAGAGAATGAGAGTCTTTGTAATAAATCATCTGCGTATTTCAGTGACCAGAGAAGTTGTGGATTCCTGAAAGTGCTCAAGGCCAGGCTTGGAGAAACCTGGCCTAGTGGAAGGTGTCCTAACCCATGGCAGAGGGCTGGAACAGTGTGAGTTTTAAAGTCCCTTCTGACCCAAACAATTCCATGATTCTCTGTATGTACAGACAGCCAAAGGTCTCCACGTCAAAGCCCTTTTGTGTGCAGTGCTGCATCTAAAGCAATCTCATCACTGCCCTAATCCCACCGGATCTTAACCAGGTCCTTAATTTTATGCACTGGCCTTGTGGGGCTATTAACAGCACCAGGTTAAGTGTGTGCAGGCAGCCTGACAGGCTGGAGGCTGAATTAAGGCATGGAAATGAAGGGCTGGAGGACGACAGGACTGCTGAAACATCACGAAATGAACCAAAGGCAAAGTTGGGTCACCTTGGGCTCACAGCTGCCCAGCCCAGCTCTGCTGCAGCACAGCTCCTGCTTTCGAGGGGCATTGCAGGTATCTAACCTGGGCTTAATGGGGGGAAAAAGAGAGGGAAAGGGAAGAAAAAGAACAGGAGTAAAATGAGCATAAAAGTCTCATGGGCATCATTTAATTAGAGTTGCCTGAAACCTTGAAAAAATATTTGCTGAACAGTTTATTTGACCTTTATGTGTCAAATACTTGACAAAAAAGCTCTCAGCGAGTGGTTTTCTGCCAGTTAGGCAGCTGGGTGAATACTATCCAAAACTGCTCTGCTGGAGGGTGGCTTCTCTCCAACCAGCCTGAATTTAAATACAAACCCCAATGAAAAGGATTCCCAAAAAAAAAAAAAGAAAAAGGAAAAAAAGGGATGGAAGAAAAAATAAATCAAAAGCTCATTCCTCTGATCATTGCAATGGTCTTTATGAGTTGTAAGAGGACAGCTTCCTCAACAACACGAGCCCCACCTCCACACACCTGGTTTTGACAACAGTAATTACATTCCTGGGAATAGAAAGAAGGTAATTAATAGCCTTTTGTGGTTTTACTATTTTAATGCAGTCTTTTCATTTCTCAGTAACTCTATGGTAACATGCTGTGGGCTGTTAGACCTTGTTAAATTAAACAAAATACACTCTCTTTAAGAATGCTATTCTTTAGCTGCCAGCTATTCAAAACTCAATTGAAACTACCTGCATTATAATAGGAGCTCTAAGATCTTTCTGACGTTGAAATCCAATCCCTCCTGATCTCTGCTTGTGCTGTCTTAGCCTAAAAGGCACTGGGTGCCCTTGATAAAGTTTCCTATTTTGTGATAG
Organism: Poecile atricapillus; assembly: GCF_030490865.1. Classification (NCBI taxonomy): domain Eukaryota; kingdom Metazoa; phylum Chordata; class Aves; order Passeriformes; family Paridae; genus Poecile; species Poecile atricapillus. The sequence goes on from NC_081263.1 coordinate 6,463,789, forward strand.
TGCTCCCAGATGTAATGAGACAGAACAATAGATACAAAGGGAGATCAGCAGAAAATGACAACAAAAGGGAGATATAATGCAAGCTTCAGAGATAAGGGAAAAGTAGTGATCGTATAAAGGACACATAGTAGTATGGAAAGAAATTCTCCCAGTCTTTAATTGTGAAAAAACCTTATTGTGAACTGGGTTTGGCACAGCTGCCTCGATGACATCAGCTTGAGCTGAGCACTGTCAAAGTTTCTTACCATGTGTGGAAGGCGGATATTGGCAAGACTTTGGATGAGAGCCTGGCTCAACCCTGAGAGCTCCAGGAACAGGGCTTCATTTTGCTCCTCTATGATTTTGTTTTCCTCCTCAATGTTCTTCAGGTTCTTCTCCATGGTGGAGATCTGTGGAGCAAGGAGCACGGCAGGGTTACCAACCCTCAGCAGGGGTACCCCTTACACCCTGCACCCCTGGGCTTGAGCGCATGGCCAAGGACACCAACCTGGGACTGCAGTTTCACCATGGCTGCTTCCATCTCCGAGTTGGACTCATTCAGCTCACTGATCTCCTTGTTCAGCTGCTTGATCTCCTCATCGTTCTCCAGAACTGCAGGAGGGAAGGTCATGGGCAGTCAACAAATGCTCTTGGGGAGAGCAAAAGTGTTGAACTTTCTGCTGAGCCCTTCCTGCCTGCACTGTCCTTACCTTGGCTTTTACAGCCTCAAAACAAGACATACCTCTCACCTGCCATTTTTTTTTCCCCCTATTTTTTTATAATTAATATTTTTATTATCACAGCTCAATGATACTTGAACAGGTCAATATGTAAATGCAAAAGCAAAGGACAGCAGAGCAGTTGGAGTCCAACACATCCCCGCACCTGGCAAGGTTGATTGTCCTGAACAGTCAGGTCACTCTCTCCAGTCCTGAGTTTGGAATGATGCCATTTAAAAAACTAATGCATGTCTTGATGAGAAATTACAAGGTCCATAAAATAAAGCAATATTTCTAGAGAACTGCAGGTATTTATAGGTTCCAAACTATCAAGTTCAGTGCTTGAACCTTGTGAAATACCACAGAATGCTCAGTAATAGCCCTGGAAATGCAAAGTGCCATCGCTAACAAAATTCCAGATCCAGAAATATCTCAGTATTAAAAGCCTGAATAGGTGAAAATTGCTGAATGACTGCAAGGGATTTGTAAAAATGCCAGTGAATATATGAAAAAAAATAAATCTAAATTTCAGCATTACTTCTTTTGCCTTCTTTATTATTGCTCCCTTAAAATGTGTGACTCAAGGAGTGAGACAGGTACCATGCCACCACAAACACCCAGATAACACAAGGAATGGGTCTTCAAAGTTCACGATGTCCTTGAAACCTGTGCCCAGATTTCAGCTGAAACTACCCCAGTTTAAAAAGGAAAAGATCTATGGGCTCAATACCCTGATACACCTGCAAGGCAAAGGAGTGAAAAATCTTACCGTCGCTGGTCTTGAACTTTGTGTTGAGAATTTCATCCCCTGAGAGTTTTCCTTTCTTGCCAGCAAAAGTAGCTCTTGGACACCCTGACAAACTGAAAAACAAGTAAAAATGGGTTTCATAAACTCTCAGTATTTATAGGTGCTTACGTACCCAACATAAGAGCATGTGCCATTTGGTGGAATTCAAGCTGCGAGACAGTTCTTCTAAAAGCTTTTTATGGTACAGAGGAAATTGCTTTATGAATAATGCCACAAAATGCCCCATTTATAAAGTGGGAGCAATTTTCTTTAAGCAAAGATTAAAAACACATTGCTTCCTGAAAAAGGAGGTGTGCCAGGTGTGGAGGGTGAGATGAGTCTGGTTGTCTTGGGCACCAAACTTCTATTTGTAGTACTCAAATTCTGTTCCAGCATGCAAATAGAGATTTAGATGAGAGGTTAGGAAGAAATTCTTCCCTGTGAGGGTAGTGAGGCCAGAGTTGCCCAGAGAAGCTGTGGCTGCCCCATTGCTGGAAGTCTTCAGGGCCAGGTTGGACAGGGCTTGAAGCAACCTGATCTTGAGGAAAGTGTCCCTGCCTGTGGCAGGGGGTTGGAATGAGATGAGTTTTAAGGTCCCTTCCAACCCAAACCATTCTGTGATTCTGTGAATATTAAAACAACCACACATTTTCTCTATTCAGTAAACTTCAGCCTGACTGAGCTCAGCATCAAAACCACCAGTTCCTGAGCCTTGCATGAGGAGCTGAATGCTGCTCAAGCAGCATCCTGGGGCAGGTGAGTTTGTCCACAGTAAAACCATCACACTCACACTGACTTGAACCCCGGGATTTACCTCCTGTGAGTGAGGAAGCTCCCGTTGGCATGGCCAGAACCGTCACAGCCTGGGGTGGGGCAGGTTGGGCCTTCATTCTTCAAGGACTTCCAGGAGAAGGAGGAGCCGTTGAGAGATCCTTCCTTCTGCCTGCGGGCTGCCAGAGGACACCCCGAGGCGCTCCGGTGAGACGCGTACTTGCCGCTGATGTGTCCCAGCCCAACGCAGCCCGGGACCGGACACCTGGGGAGTCACACAAAGTTACAGCGTGGCAGCCAAGAGGAAGGAACAGATTGAAGGGATAAAGGTGTAAGGAAATTATGGATGAGCAGGAATGAGGAAGCCTGGGAGGAGAGCATTTGCATTTGGGTCTCGTCTGGAGTTTACAGGGGAGGTACTTGGTTGATGGAAAGAGCAGATGGGAAATTAAGAGCTGCGGGTGTTCCTTCAAGAGAGCCAAAGAGAATCAAGGAGAATTCTGCAGGAGGGAGGTCTGTGGAGGTCACATCACACACAGCAAAAGTAGGTTCCAGTGGTGTCAGGAACCAGGTATTTGGTGCCTTACTGGGAACAAAAATGGCAGGCTGGTCTGTCTGACATGGGATCCTGTGTACCCCAGGGCTGACAGCCACACTGAACCATCACACACGTGCTGCTGGCTCTGCCGGGTGTCACTGCTGATGAACCCAGGCCCATCTCTGATCACCCTTGACCCTCAAGGGCACTGTCTGTGCCCCTGGGGACACAGCCCTCCCCAGGAGCCAGTCCCTGGGCCAGGAGCTGTTCAGGCTGTGCACAAAGAGCTGCAGCCCTTTTCCTGCCAGGAGGGGATCCGAGGGATTTCTGAGCCTGCATCGCATCAGACAGGACAAATCACGGAGCCATCACACACCCTGCAGCCACGGCACGGCCTCGCCTGCCTCCCCCTTCACATCCTGCCTCTCTGGGAAGATCAACCCACGCTCTCAAGGGGATAAAGTGGGAATTATCATCAAGGCAGCACATGAGCCCTGCCCTTACCAGACTTCTGCCTCTTTATGGCCAGTTGAAACTCACAGGAGCTGCGAGAAGTCTTGTGGAAGCACCAACACAACTTGTGCTACTGCCAAGCACACCAGTGGCTCTCTAAAAGGCACCTCTTTCCTCCCTCCTCACCTAATGGCATTCTTCCTAAATCCAGCCTCCTGCAAGCCCAGTTTATCCATCAGGGTTTCTACTGTGGTTTGCATTTGTTTTAAAAATGCTTGCCAATTATAAATACAGTTAAAAGTTTATTACTCGAGGGAGGTTGCTCAAAAATAGGGGAGGTAGAAAGAGGTAAGGAATGACAAAAATAACCCCCATATCCTCAGTTTGGAAGCAATTAGGGACTTTGAGGCTCTCCAGCAAAAGCATTCGTAGAGCTGCTCCTGAAAATCACAAGCTGCGTTTCTCCACAGAAATTATTGCCCTGATTGTTTACATTCCACACAAAAGGGAGATGACAGCAAAAGGGGGGGGGCCTACACCCAGCCTTTTCCCAAGATAATTTGAAAAATGCTGATCTCGATTTTAATCAGCTGCAAATGCAGCACAATTCACTTATAATATCCCTGCCAGCAGGATCCTCAGTAAATTCATAACATCATTGCTTTTATATGATCACGAGCAAATTACTGAATCCTCAGGAGGAAAAGGAGAAGGGGGAGAGGGGGGGAAGAGCAAGAGAGAAAGTGACAGACCCCAGCATTTCGTATGCAGCCGTTACAGCCCAACCATTACATATTTTACACCGTTAATTTAACTTTTATTACATTTTCATTGTTAAAAAAATAAACCAGAGCCTTATTGTGCAAAACAGCTGTCTTGGACATATTTTAAATTATTTTTTTTACATTATTATTATTTAATGGGAGCACCAGTAGTGTTTGATCAATTAGACACCTGTGGATGCTCCCGCTCTATGGGCTGGGCTGAAGGTTGAGGTAATCTGTTCAATCACGTCTGCAGCAAATTACTTGAAGGATGAACAGCACAAACAACAGGGACTAAATGACTTTCTCCTCGGTGACGAAGCGCAAAACTCGGCCGGGTTCCAAGCGGAGCTCGGTGCAGACAGAGGAAGGATTTAGAGCCAAAGCTCCTTAAGATAAACCCCCACCAGGCACACCTTGCCGTGGGTGGTGGGACAGACACTTCCACAGGCTGGGGGAAGGCACCAGCCAGGGATTGTTGTGCCATGTTGTTTTGCAGGTCTCAGAGGAGCTTCTGCTCCTGCTGGGTGTGCTGGAGGAGAGGGGGTTACTGTCTGGGCCATGGAATGTTGGGGGATGCCTTCGCATCCTGCTGCTGCAGAGACCCTCACAGCCCATCCCACATTTCCTGCACCCATCTCCATGGTTCCACCAAGATCTGTCTGGGGGTGGGTGGCACCAGCTTTCTAGGAGTCAGAAAATCCAGCTTTGGTGATGCTCCTACCCCATTTGGAGCCTGGAACCTAGAGAATCTATGGATGCCCCACATCTAGAAGTGTCCCAGGCCAGACTGGATGGGTCTTTGAGAAATCTGGTCTAGTGGAAGGTGTCCCACCCCATGGCAGAGGGTTGGAATGAGGTGAGATTTAAGATCCCTTCCAACCCAAACAATTATATGATTCCTTGCAACTTTATCTTCCCAGTGTTTGCATCTTTAGGGTGAACTAGGAGAAACCCAGCCCCTGGTGAGGATGCTGGTGGGGACCCTCATTCTGCTGTGGGTGTCCTGCCAGCCCACCCCGTGTTCCCCATAATAAAACAGCCACACAAAAACTCCTTTCTCCTTGCACTGGGAAGTGATTTCTGTGCAGAGAAACCACACTGGGGAAACTGCTTGGCACATTCCTGCCCTGTCCTGCCCTGAACGGGGAAGGCACAAATGAGCAAAGTCACAGCTTCCCCAGCCCCACAGGGCACGAGTCCCTGGGGAAACCATGGGGAGGGGTGACCTCCCTGCTGGGAGCTCCAACCATGCTGAGAGCAAAGGTACAACAGCCAGCAGTTGCACATCACAAATTTGCAGCCTGCCCTTTCCATCCCTGTGTCCCTGGTTAATGGCACAGCATTGCAACACCACCAGCAATTCAGTGTATTTGAGCCAAAAGAGGCTTTTTTCCTGCAGATTCTCGAGTAGGTTGCTTAATTTTTAATAAACTCTGCTAACTCCTGCTAATTACCACACGGCTCATTTAACTGGGAGGCTTTCCTTCCTGTAGACTGAGGAGGAAGAACAGAGCAGATGGCTCAAATATCATCTTTTTCTGAAAGGTCCTTCCCCCCCAGCAGGCGCATCCCAGCTTCCCACAGCCCCCGCAGGTTCTTCTACCCCCACTGGGTCCCACTTTGGCTCAGCCTCTTCTCCAGGCCAAAACCTGGGCACATGGAGAGATCCACCTCTGCTCCTCTGTGAGAGCAAGACCTGCCCTGGGAGTAAAATATTTTTTTAAAAAAGATCCATTTGGAGACAGTCTGCTGAGTCAAGGGTTTTGGGCAGATATGCCAGAGCTCATGGGCAACCAGAAACTCCTAGAAGTGGTTGATAATTTTTTTCCATGTTTCTTCTTTACCCCCTTCCACTTGCACTTGCTGGGTGAGTGTACAGGCTTCAGAAAGGCTGGGGATGCTCTGAGGTAACTAAAATATATAGGGTCCTGGAGTCAGTGCTGCCTTTCATGTCCTGTAGCTGTGTAAGGAGATACAGATCCCAGACCCCACATGCTGAGCCTGTGATGCTCAGACTTGCTAAAAGTCAGGACAAATGGATTTCACAGCTCATGAAAACTCCTGAGGTGGACTAGGTAATTTCAAATCCCTATTCCCCACAGGAATAAACCCCCTGGGATGTTTTGAAGACTTCAGCCTGAGGCAGCAGAGAAAGGTTTTTTCACCTCACTTAGAATATTCTGCCCTGGCAAAGACTCCACAAAACACAATTTATTCAGGGTTACCAGATCCTGACCCAGCTCAATGCTGGGTAGTTTCTACTTCTGATCTGCTCCTGGCAGATAAGCCAACCCATCAGCCCTTACCTGCCCACTGCTTCCCAAAAACCTGCAATGTTTGGCTTGACTTGGGGTTTTACCCTCATTTACAACACCAGTGTGGCTTTCCAGGAATTATATAAAGTACAGGGAGCAGAGAAACTGTTTGTGCCCTGCCAACCTACCTTTCACATCTACACCATTACCTCCCCACCACCCATTTTTTCCACCAAACATCAAAACTGCCACACCAGAACACAGCAAAGAGCTTTGGCAGAGGATGCTCAAAGCAGAGTGAGTGAGGGGGGATGTGGGGTGGGTGCTGATCCCCCACGTAAATCTGTGTGAGGCAAAGTGGATGGAGTGACAAGCTGTGTTCAGGAGTTATTTCCAGACTTACTTCATCAGCTCTGGGTCTTCTTTGTCATCCTTTGTCGGGGTGATCTTGATCCCACTTTTCTTGGCACGAGGGCAGCCTGACAGACTGTGGTTAAAAAGAGAAGAAAGGCCTGTCTCACTGGCAGAATCTCTGCATTTGCTATTCCCCCGCTTCAGTCATCTTTCCCTTGAATTTGGCACAGTGTTTTTGATCTCTCTCGTTTTGCAGCTTCACATCACGAGGAGAAGTCAGAAGAAAAAAAAATAGTAAAAAATTGAGGGAGATGGACAGTAATTAATGGTGTCTAGATAAGAAGATATCTGCTAACAGCTTGCAATGTTTAATGGAATTGTTGAAACAGAAGGCTCAGATCTCTGCTATTAATGTTCTAAAGTGATAATAGAAGTCATAAATAGGTAGCAATATTAACAGGAACATTGCATCAGCTAAAATCTGACCCTTTGTCTTTTATTCTGTTGAAAGGAGCTTCTAATCAGATGCTGGAAACATCAGAAAAAAAAAAAAAAAGAAGTCAGATTAAAGAGATGAAAATAGGCTTCAGTTGTCAGTAACATTAATGTTTTATTCAGAACTTTACAACTCTGCCCACTGCAGGGGAAAAAAAAAAAAAAAGCAACACAGAAAGAGGCTAGAAAGAAAATAATTTAAGGAAGATCTTACCTTCTATGCGATGCATAATTTCCTGTTATGTGACCAGAGCCATCACAACCAGGAGTAGGGCACCTGCAGAGGCAAAGGAGGCTGAGATTAGCCTGGGGTTGTGAGCAGGGGATTGACACTCTGTGACAGCTCTTCTCAAAGAGAAATCTGGGCACTGGCAGCACAGGAGCAGGCTTCTCCTTCCTGCCCCTTCCCCCTCTGCAAGGACAAGGTTTGGTCTGTAATATCCGTGGTACTGAAGTCAGTGCATGATGTGGCATTGGAGAGGAACATCTGTGGGATGTTGGGAGCACAGCGAGGGGCTGCTCTCCCATGGGGGACACAGTTCCCAGCCTGTGTCCCCACCCTTGTGCAGGGGCCAGCTCAGGAGATGATAATGAGCTAAAATATCCCTCCAGGACAGTGTTTGTCATCTTAAGGAAGGCATAAGGAGACAGCTGGGGCCATCCAGGGCCAGCAGGATGGACCCAAGCAGAGACAAGAAACCAGAAAAGCAGCTGACAGCTCTGGACAGCAGGGCCACCGTGGCCACCACCAGGGTCAGGTCTTGGTGACTTGGGGAGCAAAAATCTCAGTGAGGGCAAGCGGGCAGCCCATGGCAGGAGGGCTCACAGAGTGCAAACCTGGCCAATGCCTCTGATGGAATATGGTGAAGAAACAGGAGGGAAAAGGTTAGGTGAGCCCTGGTCCCCTCCTTCCACAACAGCATGGGCCGGGGACAGGCAGTCAGCAAGGGGACATGAGATCACCTCGGGGATCACCAGGTCACCACGGCGGCTTTTGGGGCAGGGTCTGCCCTCGGTCCTCAGCCCTGCCTTACAAAGTCACCTCTGAAGGAGCATCCACGGCCCTGAGTTTCCAGGTGAGCATCAGGCAAAGGCTTGGGATGGCTGCTGTGATCACCCAAAGCTGCACAAAGGCTGGTGGGGGCTGTGAGCCCAGCCAGCAGCAGGAGGATAATGGCCCGAGTGAAGCAGCACATCATTAAGGGCTCAGAGCCAGGACGGTGAGGGGATGTGAAGCGCCACAGCACAAAGATCTGCTCCCGGTGCTGTAGGGGACGCAGCGGACATAAAAGTTGTCATGGGGACAAGGAAGAGAGGCGAGGAGTGTTTGCAGAGGATGTGCACGCCAGCCTGCCAATTAGCCAGGGCTTTTTGAGTCAAGTGATGAAGGGGAGAGGCTGTGGGGAGGAGATGGAGGGGCTGCCGCAGGACGAGGGGAGATGCTGAGCAAAGCTCAGGGCACATCCAAGAGCTTGCAGAGCACCCGTTCTCCTCGGGAGAGCAGCTTTCAGTGTCCCCACTTTCTCCATCCCTGTTCTTAAAGCCACCAGTGCCTGGTTGGGATGACTGGTTGGTGTCTCCAGGACATGCCAGTGAAATGATGGGAAATGTGGTGATGCACGGGCAGCCCCCGAGGTCAGGGCCCTTGGGAAAGGCAAGATGCTTTCCCCAAAGCTGGCTCTGAGCAGCCTGATGTAGCTGAAGATGTCCCTGCTCATTGCAGGGGGTTTGGCCTTTAAGGTCTAAGATTTGGCCTTCCAACCCAAACTATTCTGTGGTTCTGCACTTGTGCTCTGCCCCGAGAGTCAGTGCAGCAATGGTTTCCACAGGTGACTTTAGTTTGGCAGCTTGGAAAACAGCTTTCTTAAAAGTCTTCTTTTTTTTGTGTGTGTGTTTTTTGCTTTTTTTTTTTTTTTTTTGTTCAGAAAATACCAAAATTCTCCTCTTTGCAGCTGCTCTGAAGGAGAATTTGTCATTTGCAGGTCACTGAATAATCTCCATTGGCAAAAAAATTTGTCGCCTCACCTTAGGTAGGAAAGCAGGGACATGTCCTGGTCCTGGAGGGGTAACAGGGAGGCTCAGGGCCAGGAAAACAGAAGTGCACATAGGTCTGGTGCAGTAAGAGCAGGACACATCCAGCCGGACCTCAATGAGGGTGCAAATTCTTCAGCTCGCTTAGAAATTACAGGTTTGGGAGATGACTGTGATATTTCTCAGCTCTACACTGTTACAGTAGAAAGCAAAACTATTTCTCTGTTGTTCTAGCTTCAGGGTGGGAGGAAATTGTGAAAATACTAACACCAAACTCTTTCTTCCTTTCAGGATTTTTAAAGAGGAGAGAGAAGTAATTTGATTTTTATTTTTAATTATCTAGAGACAAATCATACCAACAGAGACCTTTTATTGCATGTTCCAGCCTGCAGCTATTTTTTTTGTATCAGGGATATTAACCCCTGAAATAGAATTTATAATAGAAACACTGACATGGTCTTATCAGGAGTTCTGAAAAGCTATGACTGTGCAATCTATAATATCTCAAAATCCCTTCCTCCCTCCTCTGCTCCCATCCTCACCAGGACATAGAAAAAAAAGTGGTATTTGAGGAAATAATATTAACAAGCTTTTTGGGGGCCAGAATTCTCCTTTTTTGCACAGAATTTTGATGAAAAGCTCTGTCATTGGGTGCCAGAGGGGAACATGGGGTGCTCCACAGCAAGGCTGGACACAATGGGATGGGTGCTCAGGGGTGAGCCCATGTGCTTTTGTCTGGCCCTTACTGGGAATGGCCATTGCTCTGGAGAGCTTTTAACATCTTTAACACCAATTTTCTGATCACTTGGCTATTCTTTCAAACTGTTGGAGAAACACCAGTTCAGCAAAGCTCTTTGAAGAGGTCCTTTCACAATGTGTATGGTCTGTAGTGCGTGATTAAGTGTACTTAGCACTAATCACAGCAGTCCTTGCCATCCACCAGCAAATTCTATTAATATCAACTAATCCTGCCACCTCTGTGGTAAGGAGCAGGTGGTTAACTAACTTTTCCTGGCACCAGCCCCACACTGGTGGTGGGGCACAGAGAAGTCCAGGAGCCACCACAGAGGCTTTAGTGGCCAGTGGGGCTGTCACTGACTCACCTATGGCTCCAGGGAGCCCTGATTGCACACAGGACACAGCACTTTTGGGGTTTTTTCATGGTGACTGTGCAATGTGAGGCCCTTTGTGAGGCTTTACTCTCAGTGGAGGCTCCTCAGTTGTAGTTATGAATAGCTCAGGGTCTAAATGATCCAGAAACTGGATTCAGCAAATTCAGGGAACTCAGAGGAGACTCAGCCTGCAAGGATAGGCTGGGCCCATGAAAGAGATGATTATAAAAAAATCACAATGGGCTCTACCCCAGAGATGCAGATTGGTTGGAGAGGTTTGAGGTCTCCCCACTGCTCCCAAATAAATACAATTTCACCTTTCTTTAGGGGAGGCAACCTAAGAGAGTGTTTGGGAAACCCACCTTTGAAGAGCAAGCTCCTGCTGAAAAGGAGAAGACAGCAGCAAAGCTGAGTATGGGATTCAGAGGAAGATACCTGAATAAAAATGTCAAAACCAGATTCCTCCTTTCAGAAACAGCAATGGGAATGGGGAAGTTTGGATTTCTGTGAGCCCTTGACCACTGGCACAGGATCTGCCCTTGTCACCATGGCAGCTATCACCAAGCATTTGCTCACTCCCTCTTTCATTCCCTCACAAATCATGGAAATTAAGAGGAACCTCTCTCACTGCATCCTAAACAGCCCCTAAAAGTAGCATAAAAATAGCATCCCAGGTTCTCCAAAAGAGTTGGCTTGGCTGTGTGCTGGTGGTGAGTTCCCAGCTGTGTCTCTACCCAAAAATAAATCCAGGCTTTGGATTATTTGAGATGGACAAAAATGTTAAATGGAAAGGGTTATGGCCCAAATTAGGCGACAAGAGCTTGGGAAAAGATGCCAAGTGAAAAAGAAAATAACATGTCTACAGTGCCCAGAGGAAACCTGCCAGGTGTCCAAGTTATTTCCAATCACTGCCATCAGCCCCCTCCCCAAAATTATCCTTCCTCAAAGCCATTGCCTCTTCAACACAGCAGCTGGAAGCTGGACTCCACCAGAGCTCCTCACAGGCAGGTTTTGATCAGCTCTTTGAAAGGAGAAGGGAGGGGATGGAAAAGCAAAAGCAGAGCAAGAGGTGTGGGGGCAGGAAGGGAGAGGAGAGAAAAAAAGGGTGGAAATAAAGAAAAAAAAGGAGTTCCAAGTTGAGCACAAACATACTTGAGGTCAGCAGAGTGGGCAGCCATGAGGTTTCTGAGGCTCTTGTCAGCAAGAGGACAACCAGAAAGGCTGAAAGAGAAGAGATGGAATATCTGGATAAGCAAAAAAAAAAAAAAAAAAAAAAAAAAAGGAAAAGGAAAAAGAAAAAGGGCTGGGGCATGGGGAGGGAAAGGGGCAACAGAAGGGGGGAGGAAACAGAACCAAACTATCCACATGGTCACAAACTATACCAAAAAGAAAAAAAAAAAAAGCTGCTTTTAAAGTTCAAACCACAGAAAAAATGTCAACCCACCTGCGGTGAGAGGCATAGTTCCCTGTTATGTGTCCGCTGCCGTCACAGCCTGGGGTTGGGCAACTGGGTAACAACAACAACAAAGAGCATAAGTGTGGGAAAGGAATGGATTCCCCAAGACCCACGGGTGGGCAAAGCCAGCAGAGCCCCCTCAGGGTCTGTCTGGGGAGTCTCAGTCCAGTCCTGCTGCCAGACCCCCAACACCAGCCCCATCCATCAGATCTTGGTGTGTGTTTCCATGTTTGCATGGATATCAACCAGCTGTTTCCCTTTCAGCTCCCCTTCCTCCCTTTTTACTTCTAAAGGATCATAAGGATCCTAAAAACAATCTGGAAAAAAAACTGAAAAAAATGTGGCAGAGGCAAAGAAAGTGTTTAAAACCCTTAGCTGATGGGAGGGTTTGGTGGCAGTGGGGAACTGACAGCAGCCTGCTGGGTGCCATGGCCTGACAGACACGGCCACCCCTGGCTGCTGCTGCCAGGCTGGATGATTCCTGCCACACTGAAGCTCTGGCTGCAGGAATCACCTTGTTCAGATTTCAGATCTGGATAAGGTGCTTCACATTTCAGCTTTCTGAAATATTTTTTTTTTTTCCTCCCAGCCCTTACACCTGCAAAGAAAATCTTGCACACACTGTTTGCTGCCGAAAGGAAATGACAACAACCTCTGGCTGTGCCTGGGGGTGATGGGGAGATACAGGTGAGGAATGGAAGTGGCACAAGAACTGCACCCAGACACACAGCAACACACACAGCAGGCAAGTCTGCTCCTGAGCTAACTACAGCTAATTCATTACAGCCCTTGGGCCAGAGAGGAACAAGGATGTTAAATGGAGAGGGAAGGCTCAGGGCCGCCCATGACACCATTTCTTTATTCCAGGGCTGTTTCCATTTAGGACATTTCTCTACCATCACAATAAAATTAAAGCACAGGAGGGCTTCAGGGCTCTACCTCAGAAATTGCTGTTCACATCACTGGTGGGTTTTAAAAAACCCTGCAGAGCTTTGTGTAGGGCAGCTGGTCTGAGCTTTGCTCATTTGGGGAAGATGCTGCCGCTGCTCTGCCCCCACAGATCTCCCTCCCTGGCTGCTCCCTCAGCCTCCTGCCTGCAGATAACGAGTGACTTGGATGAGATCAGCAAAACGGTGCCCACCAACTCCCTGTGTGATGTGTGGGAGGGTCAGAGGCACAGGAAAGAAGCCAGGAACAGCTGGGATGCCTGGGAGGGGAAACCTCCCCATCACAGCCTCCAGGCTGATCCTGACGTGCTGTGAGACCAGAGCCAGGTCCAAGCTGCCGTGTGTGGCTCAAACTCCTAGACATCACCATTCCTGTGGGAATCAGTGTGGAGGCACACACTCCATCCAACAGGGCAGATCTGGATCTGTGCTTGCTGGGTCAGGGTCTCTCTACAATGCAAAATGCAACACAGCAGCAAACCTGCTGCAGCCTCAGGTCACATTTTGTGTTCCTGCAGCCTCACAATGTTGGAGCTATTGCTGCACGCCAACAAATCCTGTCTTCTCAATGAGACATCTTGTGTTCAACACCCCCTTCAAGAAGGTGCTGAGATCCCTTGGGTGCTCTTGGCTCCGCAACATCAGCCAGTGTCCCAAAACAGGAGATTAGGACATTGGGTAGGTGCCATCACCGTGCCAGAAACACTCTTCCAGGAAAATACCAGGAAAAAATGGCTCTGAAAGGAGTTTCCCACAACCCTGTCCATGAATCCAGCTTCCCTTCACCACTGCAAAGTAATGTAGGAACTTATTTTGCCTCCTTGATCAGAAGTTGTAGGAGGACGAGTAAGATCAATCACAGTAAGAAAGCTACAGTTCTTATTTTTAAAATGTATTTACTAATTTTGTTTCCAGCCTTCCTTGCTAAGTACATATTAATAGATTTTGGAGGAAGAGACAAGAAGGCAGGACTTACGTGAGCAGCTCTTTCTTGATGTCCTTGGAGAGGAATTTCAGCTTGAAGTTGGTTAAAGTAACTTCACCTGGGTATTTTCTCTCTTCAAAGTTCTCCTCTGACACTTCCTGCTCATCAGCTTCCGAGGAGGCAAAAGAGTGAGCGGCAGGCTCTGACTGCAAGGGAAGGGGCAGAGTTGTAGTGTGGTCATTGCTGCTGAGCTGTGCAGGGAAAGGATCCCGAGTCCATCACAGCTGAGGATTAGTGCAGCACTGCCAGCACTCCTGAGCCCCCTGCAAGCACCTCACAGCACCCAGCCCAGAGATCCAACAGCCTGTAATTTCCTGGGGTTTTAGGAGAAATGTGTAATCCACGACTGTAAAGGGATTTACATGTGGCTTTCCCACAGTTTTGAAGGGATGAAGATCAGTGCAACCCCCTCACACTCTTCCTCAGCAGCCTCCCCATGAGTGGAGAGGCAGGTGATGCTCTCAGAGCCAGAACTCTCACTCCAGCTGGGGGTCATGGCTGGATTCCCCACCTGCAGGATTAATATCAGTGCCATGCAGGGCTGTAGCTGCTAATGGCAGATATAAATCATCCTGAGAAACATCACTGCTGCAAGGGAGCTGACAGGATTTACAATGAAGAAAACACTGCAGACCTAGGACAAGCAAAGTGCTGGGTTCTTCATTTGCAAGAGCATCCCAACAAATCCAAGAGCAGTTGCTTCCTGCCTGGTTTTCCCTGGCTGATATCTGACCACACTGACAAAGCCAGGAATATTTCTTTCTGTGGCTCAAAGAACAAACTGGGGGAGTTCTGGGGAAAATAGGACAACTGTGCAGGCAAACATGGCATTCAGTGTCCCCTGAGCTGTTATTCAAGCATCAAGAGCCACCTCTCACCTCCTCTGGCTCCTCTTCCCGCTGGCGGTTTGGTTTAGTGTAGTCGATGGGCCCATCCCATTCATCCTGGCGGGAGGTCTGGCTGGACTGGGGGGAGGTCATGGTGCTGCTCGTGGCACTGGTGCTGTTTTGGCGCTGGGACACATCTGGGGACTTCATGCTGGGACTACTGCTGCAGCTGCTGCTGCTGGGGAAGGTGCTCTCCCGTTTGCGGTGTTTGTTCATACTCAAGTCCAGAGTCCCATTTTCATCCACCTCAATGTCCATGGACTGAAAGTTTGGGAACACAACCAATGTTAGCAGCTGCCAGAAAGTCCCCATGGGGATGTTGTCCCTGTTTGTCTTTTGCAGTGCAGTGGGCAGGTATTCATGTGCCATCCTCTCCACAGTCAGGTAGGAGGAACTGAATAAAAAGGGTTTATCTTTCCTAAATATTTCAGGAACATGTCATGCACAGGCACCCCTCTACTACCAGCAGCGTGGCATTTTGACTCAGCTGATTGAACACAGGCATCTAGTGCCACTCAGGATGCCTCATGGCATTCAAAACATTTGTCCAAGGTTGGGAGTGCTCCATGGGACTTTGGAAAAATCTGTGTTCTTCTAAAAAACAGCTGGAGATCAAACTGGACACAACTGGGGACTTTGAAATGGCATCAGATACAGATCAGGGAGCAACTGAAACCAGCTCTGGGAATCATGGAATTACAGAATTGTTTGGGTTGGAAAAGCCCTCTGAGACCATCAGGTCCAAACATTCACCCAGCACTGCCAAGCCCATCACTAAACCATGTCCCCAAGTGCCACATCCACATGTATTTTAAATCTCTCCAGGGACGGTGACTCCAGCACTGCCCTGCACAGCCAGTTCCAGGGCTTGACCATCATAAATCATAATTTTATCCTAATATCCAGCCTCAGTCCAAGACTTGGCTTGGGATTGATGCTTATCTCACATGGGCAATTTGAACCAGGAGGCACCTCCACACCACTCTAAGAGCCACTCTATTCCCTCCTCCAAACCCAAAGTGGGGAGCCACAAGGGTGATTCTGGATGAGTGCCTGCATTCCCTCTATATTTAAAAAAAAACAAAATGAAAGGAAGGTTAAACCAAGGCGTTTCTCCCACCCCAGATTTCCAGTTTGGCCCCTGGGCAGTGGTTCCTGGCCACATTCACACACCTTGCCAGGGGCCTCTTGCTGCTTGGTGCTGAGATTCTCGGGCATCTCCCAGCAGCGGGTGGAGAGGTTGAGGATGGCGGTGGCCGCCATGTGCGCAGCCTCAGCGTCGTGGGAGTAGTCGAAGCCTGTGGAGGAAGATGAAGTGCTCTTCACGTAACTGCTGGAGGGGCTGTGGCTGGGGGAGGAGGCCTTTGGAAAAGGTTTGGCTGGAATAAAAAGAGAAGGAACAACACAAGGCTAATGTATAAGTGGCATGAGCAGCAGGGAAAGGTTAAATCAGTGTGACACAGTTAATGTATGCACAGTTCCTGGGTTTATTCCCAGTCCAGGGGCTGGTTTGTTGCCTGGGACATGCAACAGGAGCAGTGCTGGCTGCAGCTTGTGCTTGGTGTGAAAGGTTAATTCATTAACTGACTCTGCCATCAATACCCAAAACACAAGTGCTTTTCTTCATTAGAGCTGCTCCTCGGTGGAAGCAGTTAAAGGAGAAAGCTTAGAGAAGCCTCCTGGCTCTTTTTTTATTGTCCTCTCTCTGTCCATAACTTGTCTGCAGGGAGATTTCTAGTAGCATGTTTGAAAACTTCAAAATTTATAAAATTACATTAATAGAAAAAACATGGTCGTAAAATATGAGCTTTCAAGGATGACACTGGTGAAATATGGATTTTCTGACAGCTGACATATCATTTAAATATGCCAGAGTAACAGGATTTATTGCACAGCTGCACATTGCCATGCTGCTGCTCTGCTCCTGTATGTCACAGCAGCATCAAAGCCAGCCTGGAGATGCATACCCTCTTCACACCCTGTGAAATGAGAGTATTTCTTAGGGTGGACACACAATAAAACTTTCCCTAATAATAACTAATAATTCCCTATTAATAAAACTTAAAGTTGATCCCATTTAGGGGCCCTCAGTAGTTTCAGTGGGTGCAAACAGGAGATCGTCTGATTTAGAGCAGTCACAGGATTGTATTATTAATCAATTATCAAAATCTTCAAATTCTTAATTCATTCCACCATGCCCTTCCTAGGGGAAACCATCCCCCCTTTAGTGGGAGGCTCACCCGGGGAAGACTCATAAGCTTTGGCCTGATCATGGCAAAACAAATCCAACCTCAGTTGATGCAGCCACGGAGAAAAGTGATTTCATTATTCCCATTACAAACTCCTAATATAAGACACTATAAAATACTAATCTTCCCCAGCACTGCTTTCTTCCTCATTGCGTGCGTATATAATGCATATTGACATTAATGGGAGTTATGCACACACATGCAGGGGAATATAAATCCCTCTGGATGAAGATCTCTTTAAAATAAGTTCTCAGTGAAAGGAGCAGATTTCCCTGCTATGATTGGCAATCATATTCATCCTGTCGCTTTGATTAACTCATTGGAGGTTTGCCCACATGGTTATTCTTGTGTCTGGCTGCTTGTTTTCCTGTCCAGTTTAATCCATGTCTCCGAGGCGGGGTGCAAGTATCCGCCGACCCAACCTGACAATATCCAGGATCCGGAGATGCCAATTTCAATTTCACACCGTAGGCTCAGCGATGCTTTTCCATTTCATAAGTATTTCTACCACTAATAGACTCGCAATCAGCAAATTAGTGAAATAAGTGATGAGAAAAAATAGAAAGGATTATCCTAGTGGGTCTGCTGGAATTATTTTTGTCAGTACAATTACCCTGAAAATTCTTTGCTAATATTGCAAATAACACAATCTATTCAGCGAGAGAATCACTTGTACTGGGAAACAAATTACTTTTCCATCAGCCCTAACCCAGGATGACAGTGGCAGTTGTGCTCTCTGGCCTCCATCCAATTTCATTGTCTGATCCTGTACAGATTTAGTACTGTAATAAAGGGCGCTCCCATTGTAGTGCAACAACCAGGATGCTTTCAAGTATGAGCACTTTTTTAGAGAGCAGCTGCATCAGGATTAAACAGGATTGTGGAAGTGGGATTAGCCAGACAGAAAGCCCTCTTGAGGCTGCTGACTTCTACAAACTGGTTCCTAAATATTTTTTTGTGCCCCTCAATAAATGTCTTGAAGTGCACAGTTGGTGTCAAATAACAAACACATTTGTAAGGGCGGTGTCCCCATGCAATGCTCCTCTTGCCTTTGGTTAAACCTCAGGGTTCATTCAGCCATTTCATTTTCACCCAGAGTTATAACCAGTGCAAGGTCCTCAGAAAAGAGCAGAGGTGGGTGGCTACGATTGGAAAGAGCTGGAAGATAGAGGTGGGTGATCGATAGGTAGAGCTGGAGAGCAGAGCACAGCAGGGAAGACAAATGGGGGGAATGGGTCATATATAAGATGGAAGAGATGAAAACTGTAATCCATTTAGCTAGATGAGGAAAGCCAGATCAATAGATATGAGCTGCAAAGCAACGGGGACCAACTGAGGACAACTGTGTAACTTATCCCACCTCGAGACATCACTCAGATTAATGTTCCCACCGAGGTTCTTCCCAAAGCCAAAGCCTCCAAACAAAGCTTTCCCAACAGCCATGGGCTCCCCTCACCATCAAAGGTGCCCACCATGGGATCCACCTCACCCTCCCCATCCCAAGAGGGTCCAGCAGCTCAGCCCCAAGAGACTCCCATTACCCCAAAACCACGATCCCCAGAGCCTCGCAACATACTGAGAAAGGCAGAAAATTCAAAAACCAAGTCCATCCCTGCTCCCAACTTACATTTAAAGGCTTTAGGTGAGGTTTCGCTAGTCTGAATCTTTGGGGCAAGCATGCGTTTGCCAAAAACCTGAGCATCAAAACTTGCATAATCGAAGGTGACCTTGGAGTACTTCTCCAGCTCCTTGGCCAAGTTGGCCCGGGGGGTTGCTGGGACCATGTTGGGCCGGTAGCTTCCATACTGAGGGATCTCCAGTTGCTTCACAAAGCACATAGGCCTGAGGAAGAAACAATGAACAGCAATTATTTCTCTTTTCCTTGATGAGGTGACTGTTGAGAGGGAACCAGACACAATGAGGGCACAGCTGCACCTTGTTCCTAAAGGCTTACTGGGGACGAGGAGGCAGTGACAGCCCTTTTGCTCTCCCTCAGGAATTCTGCATCTGATTTGGATCTCTCAGAGTCTAGTTTTATTTTTTCCATCTTTTTTTCCTTTCTATCTTTTTTTTTTTCCTTTTAAGCAAAACATCTAAGTGTCAACCTCATCCAGCACAAAGTTCTTGCAGGCTGTCGTGGTGTGGCAGCATTTTCCAGAAGAGAACAAACTTGGGCAGGAACTCCCTGATGGGGACCCGTGACACAAGGGGGCACACGAAGGCGTGAGGACCCCAGTTCAGCTCAGCTCCTGCTGCAGGTTCATTGCAGAGGCACCCGGGCCTCTCCCCTGCCTCAGCCCCTCCTGGAGACCCGCTGCTACGGGGCTGCCTATCATGAATCAATTTGTCTTGCATATAAATTGTATATAAATGGTCTATTGTTATTCTCCTTCCCGTGACCTCTTTCCACCAGAGAGTCTTCAGAGCGGGAGCTCCTTGGAGCATGGACTGTCCTCGTGATGCGCTCAGAGCGCTCTGCGCGGGCTCCGCTGCAAATAAATAAGTAATCGCCCTAAATGGCCTTTCCAAAGTAGCGAGAGCTGGAGCACCAGGGTGCTCAGCAGTCCTGGGGAGCAAATAAATAAATGAATCAGAGCTCGGTGCCTTTGTGGGAGGGCTGCTCGGGGCTCACACTGCAGTTTTTATCCTGCTCTCGTTGCAAAATAATCAACCATATTCCAATCCATCTGTAGCCTCATGAATCACATCAGCTACGGAAGCCAGCATCTATCAGGGACATCCTTAATGGGAGACAGCCCTTTCTCCTGGGAAGAGAGAGCGGGCAAAGTATCAAAATTAATGTGACTAGTTTGGAAACGAGCGGCAGGTTCCTCTCCTCTGAAACGTGCAAGCTAAGGAAGAAAAGCAGGTGGACTTTAATGTACAACTGCCATGGAGTGATTTGTGTGTAGCCTAAATCTCCTCCTCCTCTTCCTCCCCCTCCCCAAGCCCACCCTACTTATAATGCTGATATAATAACCAGCCCTCGCTGGCAGTTTGTGCTGCGGAGCAATCGGCACAAGTGCCTTCTGCTGCACTGCTAAAACCCTTTGGCCTGTAGCCTCAGCATTAATTGATGCTACAGAAGCAATTCATTGTCCTCAGTGCTCTCCCTGGGATCATCAATTAAATATCTCCCCACCTTGGCGAGACCTATGATCGTAGTAACAGGACTCAGCAGTATCAAGACACAGCGGGAGGGAGCTGTGGTGGCTGTTCCTGGGAGCGTGGCGGGGCACAGAGGGCTGGGGCAGAGTGGGGCCGTGGAGCTGAGCCTTCCTGTCCCCCTTACCTGAGTATCCGGTCAGAATTGGAGCTGGTCTTCGCAGGATCACCAGACTGGGTTTGTTGCTTTTCATGTGATTTGGCTAATTTTTCAGCAGCAGCAATGGGGCACCCAGATAAACTGTGAGCGTGGGTTGGGGGTTATTTTGAAGGAGAAGAAAAAGAGAGAAGGAATCCAAGCATGAGGAATGAGCATAAAAACCTTCATGTCATGGACCCAGAGCTGCACTGAGCCTGTGAGAAAAGTGTTTGCTTCCTCCACATTGAACAAGTAAAAAGACAAATTCACCTTGCCCCTCATCAACACAGAAACATGGAATTGTAGATTATAGAATGTCTTGGGTTGGAAAGGAAAAAGCTCAACTCATTCCAACCCCCCTGCCATGAACAGGAACACCTTCCACTATCCCAGGTTGCTCCAAGACCCATCCAACCCAGCCTTGAAGACTTCCAGGGATGGAGCAATCTGTGCCGGGGCCTCACCACTCTCACAGGGAAGAATTTCTTTCGACCTAAACCTGTCCTCTGTCATTTTGAAGCCATTCCCCCATCCTGTCTCCCTGTGGCTGTGTAAGAAGAAGCCAAAGCCGGTACCTCCTGTGCGTGTTGCGGTTGCTGTTGACGTGACCCTGTCCTGTGCACCCGGGCGTGGGGCATTTCAACACGTTCTCGTGCATCGCCAGGACTTCGGAGCGAGAAGGGGAAGGGGAGAAGGGAAGGGAAAGAAAAACAACTTAATAAAAATCAGAGAGGAAAAAAAAAAAAAAA
Source organism: Poecile atricapillus (assembly GCF_030490865.1). NCBI lineage: Eukaryota > Metazoa > Chordata > Aves > Passeriformes > Paridae > Poecile > Poecile atricapillus. Next base: position 6,484,627 of record NC_081263.1, read on the forward strand.
AAAAAGAGAAAATCATCAAGCCTTGTACGCTGGTTTCCTAGAAATCAGGGAATGTGAAATGCTGTAATTAGAGTTTGCAGAGGGAAAAATAAAAGATTTACAAGGCAGCAGTGCCCAGGTCAACACTAAATTAGCATCTCTGCACACAGCTTGGGCTTTTCTCCTCGTTTTCAGCTTGCAATCCAGTTTCTCCCATCCAGCCCCTCCTCCCCACCCCTGTTTTGGAACCAGGTCTCCAGTTTCAGGTAGTTTTAAATTATTGAAGTTGTAACTCTGCTTTTATCCTTAGGACTAGTCTTTGTTTGATTTTTTTTTTTATTTTTAATCTTCAGGATTATTGCGTCCTGCAGCGCTGACCTTAAAAGTAAAGAAAATAATTTGATCTGCAAGCTTTTGTAAAGCCCACAGCTTGTGTTAGTTATTTATTAATATTTTTGCTTGCATTCCAGCCTGTGAAGATAACTGTACTTTCTCCTTGTTTCTTCCAGTTCCCTGTTTATGTCAGGTCTGCAAACTTTGAAATTACTGATAAGGAAGGGCTCCTCTTTCTTTTGGTCTATTATGCCATTATCATAAACATACAACATTGATTTTTATGCAGCTATACATGGAAAGCTATTTAGGATGCTGGTAGAGAGGTGGAAATACAATCTCTCTCTGTGCATATGTATAGACAAAAATCTGTTATGAGGATGATAAATATTTTCTGTAGAATAGGTGAATCTTGGTGTAGCACTTTGGGAATTTTGCAGTGATTAGGGCACAGGAGACTCAGCAATCCTGCACATCATGAATCACTCCTCTTCTTTCCTGCATGGCACCATATTTGCACAGCAAGGAAGAGTAATATCCCTTTTTTCCCAACACGATGTCCCAAGTAGGGAAAAATATGCTACTTCCAGTGTAAAGATGGGCTCTGCTTAACACACCTCTGGAGGTGGGCAGCTGTTTTTAAAGACCCTCTTTGATTTTCAGAGAAGGGATCTCATTCTCCACAGGATGGTGCTAAAAATCCTTTAAGAAGGACAAGACTTCCAAGTAAATCCCCATCATGTATCCTGTGATTAGCGATAACACTTTTGGTGGATAACAGCATCCAGGATCAACTTGGAAAAGCACCATCCCACTCTTGTTATACTCTGGAGGAATAACATCAGACTTGTTCTAGGGACTCAGTCATAAAATTCATGTAATTTGGGAAACTGCAAGAAGAAAATTAGGCTCCAGACTAATTGAAGCAGCCCTTGGTATCCCACCATGTACTCACTCTCAGGGGGGATCCTGTCTTTGTGCGGACAGCCGGAGAGGCTGCGGTGGTGAGGGTAAAGTCCCGTGACGTGTCCAGTCCCATCGCAGCCAGGAGTTGGACATTTGATTTCTCGCTTCTCGGGTCTTGAAGGATCTAACGATTGTGGGGAAAGCGCAGAGGGAAGCAGGTTAGTGGATTCAGAGGGGAAGAAGTGGAAAGAAATGCTGAGGATGCTTCTCACCGCCTTTCCAGTCCAGCAGAGGGAAAGCTATGGGTTTGGAGGTTTTCTCCTTGGTGTTAGTAGTGTAACACTGGAAGTTTCAAAAATTGAAGCTGGCAAAGTGATTTGAGGAACTAACACAGCTGGGAGCATGGAGCCCCTCACAGCGTCTGAGCAGGCAGCCTGGCTCAGAGCCAGGGGGTGCTGAAGCCCCTGCCCTCGTGTTTTTCTGTGTCTAGATCCTACCACTACTTTAAAACCCACTTGGATTTTAAACCAGCCCTTCTGCACAGGCTGAGATTTTCAAGGTTAACTGACAATTTAGCCAAGCAATTCCTCTGCTATGAGGGAGGAACCCTTGTGACAGTGTAAAGGACGCCCTGATTTTATGCATTCGCTGCTGACCTCAAGGATGCCCCCATCCCTCTGGGCATTGAGGATTTGTGGTTGAATTCCCCCTGTGGGCTGTAAACTCCCGCCACAACAGCCTAATAGTCCGTGCTGAGCAGACAAATTCGGCTGTTCCACCAGGGATAGGGAGATACACAAAGGCTTGTGCTGTACCTTTGCCATAGTAGCTCTTCCGGATGCTGTCCAGTGGTTTGTTCTGTTTGTCCTCCACCTGGAAGTGCTTCACATGCTCTCCTGGCAGCCGGCTGGGCTCCCGCACGATTTTCACCTGCTCGGCTTTCAGGGCAATGGCTTGTTCCAGCAGCCCCAGGTTGCCCCTGGTCATCATGTCGTACATCTCCGACTCATCAGTCACGGCTGATTTCTGGGAGCGGGCATCGTCGTCCTTGTCGTCATCCGACCGGACCTCCACGATGACCGAGTACTCGGGCTTGGGGCTGAACTGCCCTTCACAGTGGCTTTTCTGGGGGTCCTGAGAAGTGTGAGGAGCTTCCTCGCAGATCACTTCAGGAGCCATCTCCTCCTCCTCTTCCTCCTCCTCTTCTTCCTCTTCCTCCTCCTCCTCCTCATCCTCTTCCTCCTCTTCCTCCTCCTCATCATCCTCCTCATCATCATCCTCCTCGTCCTCTTCTTCTGCTTCAGCCTTTTCCAGTTTGCAGGACTCCTCTCCGTTCGCGTCGTCCCGGGGCTCCGGACACAACTCGCTGCTGCGCTCGCTGGTGACCTCGATGACCTCCTCCGCGTCCTCCGTCTGGATGATGATCTCCTTGTCGCACTCCTCCTCCACCAACTCCTCTCCCGCATCCTCATGGACCAAATGCACGACGCTGGACGCCGGCTTGGAGCCCTGCAGCTCCGCTTCAGGCAGCTGCCCTTCGATGGCGAGGGTTTCCTCTGCTATTTGGCCTAAGTTTAGGAGAGAGTTGGCGATTATTTCTTGGTAGCTGCTATAGTTGGCCTTGCTGGGCCCAGATGTACTTGTTGCTGTGTTTTGTCCATAGTGGGTTGATTTTGCTGGGCTTCTCTCTGAAGGGGGGAAAGGAGGAATAGAAAGAAAAAGGGAAAAAGAAAGAAAACATGGGAAAGAAAGAAAAAATAAGAATTTTTTTTTTTGTGAGGAGATGAGAAAAGGAGGAAAAGAAGAAAGGTGTAAAAGAGAAAAGGAGGGGGAAGAGAAAAGAAAAGGGAATAAAAAAGAAGGCTAAGAAAGTGATTATATAAACTCATAAAATACAACTTTGTTGTACTTAATTGAAACCAGAGCCTGGCAGTTCCACCCCTGGAGCAGCCTAATTTATTAAACTTGGGGATGGCAGGTAGAAAGAGGATTTTCACACAGGATTCAGCCACACCATCTTCCCACTGCCACCCCTGCTGCCAGTGCTGCGAGGCCAGGGCTCCAAACCAGTGAGCAAGGCAGTGTCAGGACCCCAGCTGAAAATCCATGTCCTTTTCCTGGCACTCCTCTGCTCTTGGATAGTGGCCAGATCTGTCTCAGGAGGAGGATCCTGCTGAGCCCCTCATGGCACCTGTGTGGGACCCTGGCTGCCTTCCCCACCACACAGCAATCTCCTCTGTGCTTTCCACGGGTCTTTCCCTAGGGAAAAGCTCTCATTTTTAAGACACTGGAGGTATTGTGCCTTCTCAGCTTAACCCATTGCCGTTGTGTTTCTACCCATCAATGGGTCCCCCCAATAACTGAGGGACCCATCCTGTACATAATTCAGAGGAGCTATAACTCCTGGCTGTTAACACTTCCTGCCCTTTCTTCATCTGCAGAACGCAGCTCTGAAATCAATAAGTGTAAAGCACCTTCTGCTGCCTCAGGGCTGCGAGTCTCCTCCTGCTCCATCGCCTCTGCCTCGTCCTCCTCCAGCATCCCCTCCGACTCATCGGAGCCGGACTCCTCCTTGGCCTCGGCCTCCTCGCTGCCGTCGCTGTCGACGTTGTAGCCTTCATCCAAGGCCAGTTTGAGGGGATGGGATTTCCTCTTCGACACCAGATGTTCGGCCTCAGCATCCTGAAGTTTCCTCTTCTTGGCTAGAGGGCAGCTTTGTAAACTGCAGATGGGATCAAGGAGCAGAGAGGAGGCATTGCTGAGTGAGAAAGGCCTGCCTACCTCATCCCAACCAGCCAGGCAAAAGTAACTGGGAAAAACACACAAATACTACCCAAAAATAATCCACGACCCCAGATTTTTTTTTAACCTGGTTTTACCCTCTGTGGCCAGATGTGCTCTTAGACCTTGACTTTGTGCAACTACATCAACATTTTCCTGGAAATCAACACACAATGCTGGGATCCTGCCAGATCCCAGGGCTATGTTGGTGATGGGCACCATGAAACCAGGCATGGGATGCAGAACCAGCCCCTGGGACACATTCACCAACTGCTCCAATTTCACAATTCATGGGGTGATGAAAACCGTCAGTTAAGGCTTGCATGACCTCCAAGGCAGCCAATGTGTTCTCATTTGCTTTCCCCATCCATTGAAATACCAGGCAGACCAAAATCTCTGCCCATCAGCAGCTCCCACCAGCCCCAGACAGCTGAGTCAGGCACTTGTGGCCAAGTTTGGGGTCTGTAGGAAGGCTGCTATGAGTCTGGAGAAGCAGATTCCCACAGCATCCCTTAGGGACTGAGAGAGAGCCAGCAACAAGAATATTTGGGGCAGACAAGTTGGGTTGCTGCTCTGAACCAGATTTTCTCCAGTGAACACCTGTCTTTGGGTCTGTTGCTCACATTTTTCCATCCCTGCTGCCTCCAAGCCCACCTCACCTTCTGTGTCTCGCGTACTTCCCACGGATGTGTCCTGAGCCGTTACAGCCTGGGGTTGGACAGCTTGGGAGGGAAACAAACAACCATCAGGAACAGCAAGAGGACTCGGAGAATTAATTAGGATTGTATAAACTACAGTCAATTAAGCAGGTCCTGTGCCCAAGGAACAAGCTAGCTGCAAACAGGAAGTTAATTTCCTTCAAATGGTTCTGTTTGTCCCTTTGAATTCCAGGGGAGGAGGGCAGCCTTGCAGTTTGCTAAAAATTAATGAAATTACTCACCCCATTTAATTAGATGAACAGTTTGCTATAGTTTTATGAGTATGTTTAATTAAAGATTTGCATGTGTGAGAGCAGGCTTTTAAAGGCAGACAGCTACTGCACTCTGCCTCCCTGCTGCTACTCTCCAGTTTTCTTTCTCTCAGGAGAAAAACATGGGATTTTCCCTTATCTGGTAGTTTGTCAGGGAACTGGGGCCACTTACAGCAAGAAATGTGTGTGTTTTGGGGAAGAGCAGACTGGGACTTTATCAAGGAGGTGTTAGCCAGACATATTGCATGGAGATCCCCAGGACTAAAATCCTCAAAACCTCATTTTGGGGGAATGGATGGGATTTAGGTGACTAGATCTCCCAAATCCCTGCATTTTTTTTCCTGCTTCTCTGCAGAAGATGATGAGTTAAAGGCTTGCAGGGAGCTCTCAGCCTGCTCACAGCCACTGCTGCCTTCACTTGAGCATCCCTCGCACGGGACCACTCGCTTCCCCTGCAGGGGTAATTAGTCCCAGCTCCAGGAGCTGTAAGGGCCCCAGATAAGAAGCATTAAAGCAAACATTTTCTGGCAAAACCAGATTATGGCATTGATTATAGGATGCCCAAGTGAGTTGCCTGATGTCTGAGGAATTCTGGAGTCGTGTAGGATTAATAACCTCATTTAGCACTGTATCACCCTCAGCCTGGGAAGTTGGAAGTGCTAATGAAATCTCTTGATGACAGTGCAAAGGGAGAAGGCATCACCAGCCCAGAGGGGATCTGGCCAGCCTGTTATTCTCAGAGAAAAAGACATGGGACAACATTAAATAGTACCAAGTGCCAAATCAGGCTTTAGGGACTCGGAATTTCTGCTCTCAGGAGAGCTCAGCCCTTGTGGAAAGCTGAGGACAGGGAGGGTCTGCTCTGGGAGCACCAGCAGGTTATTAATGGTTCAACTCCCTAGAACACAAGTCAGATCTTTCTGTCCAAAAATTATGATTCAACCCAAAACTGGGGCAGGACAGTGCTGCTGAGCTGTCAGGAGAGTAGGAATCCTTCCTTCATGGCGACTGGCTGGTTTTAGGTCAGCAAAGCAAGTGCTGAGAGGGCAAATGGTGGCACCACATCCCCTAAGGGGACACTGTGCTCTGGGGACATGGAAGCTGCAGCTCATGGCTCCTCCAGATAAGTCCCCCCTTCCTGCTGTCCCCTTTGCTTGTGACCTGGCTTGGACCCGTGATGCTGCACATCCTCCAGTGCCATCTCATGTGGGATGGCTCCCAGCTCTTCTGGCATCACACACAGCCCCAGCCCCACCACACCTGACAGCACCGTGTCCCCTCTCCAGACTCGAGGTCGTACAGAACAAGATCTCATCCCACTAACATGTGCAATTGGAAGAGGGAGCTTCCCTCTTCACTGCTTATGATCTAAAAGTCTGTTTAATTTTAATTGCCCTCAGGCCTGACTGCTGTGTCCCAAGCAGCCCCAGCCACACTTTCAGTGACTGCACACCAAAAGACACTGCAGTGTTTATGTCACCAGTGACTTGCCTGAAAAAGGCCTCAATCAATGGCAAACAAGAGCAGCTCTGATGAAGATGTTACAGGCTTTTACAATTTTTCCTGTATCAATTAAAGTGGATTACCCATCACCCCATTTTTAATGTGGTTAAATGAAGCCTGCCATGAAAAGTATGTAGGAAAGAGACAAGTGGTTCAGAGCCGAGGTTTGCCAAAGCAGGTGTTGATTTGGGATGTTTCTGGCTTCACTTTGTTGATTGAATGCCTTTAAAAATCGTCAGCACAAAGGTGATACTCTACATGCTCTGGGCCAGGCTTTCCCTCCCCACACTCCACTGGGGAGTTTTCGTGTATTTTGGCAGGAGTCCCGCAAGGAGAAACGGGCTTCGAAGTCTATTAAAGCTGCTCTCCATCCCTCAAGAGCCACCACACCGACCAGCTCTCCCCCTCTCCACAGCCTTCATCTGCTTGACAAAAGGGCTTCTTATTGTTATGCAGACGATGCCCTGCTTCCAATTAGTCGATTAATCGTCCAGTTATTCAGGCAATTAGGTGACAGCTGCAGAGATGGCTTTGTGGAGCACTCTGTCCTGCCCCTTAGATATGTCACCTGCTCCAATTACCACCTCCACTCAAGTGTTCAGCAATAAAAGTTGAAGAAGGGGCATGCCCAGTGCTGGCTCCTCCCGGCTCTCCAGACTAATAGGAGAGTGGAGGAGCAAAACGCTCTGAAATTGGGTTGGTTTAGGTCCAATTACTCTTTGACACACGCGGGAGGCCGCAAGGAGAAGCAGCCCCTGTCTCAGTGCCTGTTAAGGGCTCCTACCTCTGGCATAAACCCCTGTGCAAGGTTTAGTGGGAGCTTACAGGTGGGGGAGGCTGTTACATCTAATGAGAAGCTCTGGAGGGTGCAAAGGCTCTGCTCCTGCTCCTTTGGCTGCTGCTCTTGGCATCCCAGCACTGCCAAAGGAGTGACAGCAGGAGTTGGGTGGCTGAACAGAGGACAGGGGGCTGAAGGAGCATCTGGCACCAGAAGTGACATGACAAATACGTGGAAAAACCTCTGGTTAGTAGGATGGTGTCCCCAGTGATCCTGAAACACAAACTGTGGGCATTAGGTGTGACTGGGGGCTAGATCTGGGGTGGGGCAGCGGATGGCTGGAGGGTCTCCAGTCTAATGTGATTCATCCAGAGCTCCTGTTTTCATCTCTTGTGATTCCTCTGATGTGTTCTCTAGTGGCACCCTGAGGACTTGGACACAACCTCCAAGAGAAGCCCCCCAGCAAGACCCCACTAGTCCCGCAGGTTTTCTCCCCTCACCCGGGTTTCCCAGCTGAGGGGCTTCTCTCAAGCCAGTCCCACCACGTGCCCCCCATCCCTCCCATGGCCAAGGAGGAGCAGGGTCCTTACCTCACCTCCTGGCCGATGAGCTCCGTGGGCACTGGGCGAAGGGCAGGATGCAGCAATGGGAACAAACACAAGGTCAGAAACAAACCAGAGCTGCCTGGCCCCCCCAAAACTGAAACTCTCCTGCCAGCAGCTGGGTTTCTACTTCCTCCCCAGACATCCCATTTGGAAAATAAAGGGCCAATGTATCCTGTTGTTCTTTGTGGCATGCCAGCCTGTAGCAAATTATAATCCTGCCTTGTAAATCCTCACGCTGTGCTGATTTTCAAGCAGGTGAGTGCACACTGGCAGCATCAGGGACTACCTCTCCTCTTTGAATCCGTCATGACTTTGAAGTCAATGGAACTATTCTGACATGCATGCATGTAACTCAAACACTTCTAAATAAAGATGGAGTTTTCTCATGCCTTCATCTCTCTTTTTGCCCTTTAAAGCTGCTCATCAGTTTCTTCTTCCACAGTTCACAACTGTTTTCCTGCAATGGCTGCATTCACCTCTATATCATCAGCATTTTTCTCCTCTCCCTGTCCCATCAGATTGAGGCAGGAGCCCCTGCCAATGCTCAGACATATGGTGGGGATTTGTTACTTGGGGTATAGGGTAAACAAGAGTTTGTAGGATTTTTAAGGATTATTGCCCACTTGTGAATAAGAGGGCTTCTCACTGCTCACCACAAGAACATATAACAACTTCAGATTGCAGCTGAAACCTTACATCCAGCCAGGAATCCAAATAAAGAAGAGAGGAAAAAAAAAATCCCTCAGCACAAGTCCAAATTTGCCCAGGCTAAAAACCATAACACGTTTGCTCAATTTGTTTGAGCTAATTGGGTTTCCTGGGATCCAGCTCCCAGTGGGATGACTCACAAGCTTCAACAAACTGGAGGCAGTGACGAGTCCCAGGGTGCAGGCAATAAATTACCTTTCACATTGAGAAACCAGATTCAAGTGTGGGGAAGGCAGGGTGTGAGAAATAAATAGAATCAGGGAGCGCTCATTTGCAACCTGAACGAGCACCTTTGTGTGTGTGCAACAAAGCAGTGAAACCCAAATATTCAAGCTCAGTTCAAAAGCTCAGTTCAACACAGCTGGCAACATCTGGCTTTGGTTTTGTTTTTAAAAGGTGCAGATGCTGTGAAGAGCAAGGAGGAAGGTGAGGACAAAAGGAAGGTTGCCCAGCCCAGCTGCAGGATGAAGCTGCAGTCCCTGCAGCCATCACACCTTTCCAGCCTTGTTGGTTCCTCAGTTCCAGCCACCTTTGTCACCTTTGTCACATCTACAGCCACAAAAATGAACCCAAATATAGAGAGGCTGCTGTGCAACCATCCCACATGGCTGTGTCACCTGAGGTGACACCCTGGGCTCTGTCACAGCCTCTCGCCTTCTCCCGGAGAGAAAGCATGCAAAGAATTTCAGTTCTTTTATTATTATTTATTTTATCAGGAAATAAATCCCCGTCAATCTTTGCATTAACCAGTTGTTTGTCCTCCCATCCCTGCCGGGGCACAGCCCATTTGCTTCTCCAGCATGAGCTACTTCTGCCAGGCGCTCTCAGATGTGAGACTTCAAAGCCGCTGGCAGAGTGAGCCTGATGAAAGCCCTGGGAGCTGATCTGAGGCTCCAGTGATTGCCATCCCCTACAGCAAAGCAGGCACAGGGGCTTTTCTTCCTTATTTGCTTGTTATTTTCCTTCAGCTGAGTGTAGAGGAGGAGGGTTAAATATCATAAGGACCTATAAAGTTTTGTGGTTGGGGCTTTTGCAGATTTTTTAGATAAATTTCAGTAGAGTTGGGGCAAGGGTAGTGAGCATAACTTGAGGAGTTAAGCCTGGACTGGAAAAACCAAAGCCTGTTTGGAAGAAGGGAAGTGCAGGGAGCTGAGGTGTGCAGAGCCCAGTGCTCCCACTCACCTCGGATAGACTTGGATCGCGTGCGTGCTCTCTTATCATCATTTTCTAAACTCATCTGCAACAGAAAAAAAAAATCATTACTGAAAGATAACCAGAAAATCATCAATAAAGGACAAGCTTGTATGTGGTAGTTGCTTTGTGTGTACTTGGATGGCTGGGAAAGCTTTCCTGTGTTTTTGAGGAGAAGGTTTCTTAGCTTAATGCTATTGTTCAACACACAGTGCCCAGATCCAGCAATTTTAAATTATTTTCCACATCCTGGGACACAGGAAGGACATTGTAGCACTGTAGGGGGACAAACACCCAGATGTGTTGGCTGTGCCTGAGGTAGACTTTGTTAAGGGCAGAACTGATTTCTCTGGATTTACAGCACAAAACTGCTGTGAGCACCTGGGTGGAATGCCAGCAAAGAGTCAGAAATCTCTGAATATGTGTCTGAGCAGATCTCCTGCCTGTAAAGTGAAATTTTTCACAAGTGCCCTAAAGAGCAACCTCTCCTCTCTATTTAAATTTGCCACAAAGAGGACTGCATCTAAATAACTCACAACGTGGACATCAAACACGAGGTCTGCAGGGAACATGGGCATGAATAAGTAACATCAGGGACTTCAAAGTTCTGGATATTAATTAAACATCACCACATGCCACAAGGTAGCAGAAGTCTGAAGTGCAGCCACCTCTGGGGTCCAGCACCTTTGAAAGCAGGCAGTGCCCGGAGGAGGGAGCAGGAAAGCAGGGACCTCCATGGCATGGCACAAAGATGTGGCTGGAATAATATAAATGGGATTTCATTAAAGTTGTCAAAGGAGCTGCTGAAGTGGTCAAAGAACTGTTTTACATCTCAGCCTCGATGCAGATGCTCTCTCTGCAGGCAGGAGTGTTTGGCAGTAAATGCCAAGGGGGAATGGCAAGATCGGGGTGTGAGCAGGGCAGGGGATCAGAGCCTGGAAGGTTGGGAAGACAATTTGGGTTTTACTGCAGCGTTATCATGTGGGACATTTCATCCAGAGATAACAAGAAGAGAGAAAAGGAGGTGAATGAACCATTTACAAGTGGGATTTGACATAATAAAGACAAACTCTCTTTGAAATATCCTCTACAGGCCCAGTCAGAGAAAGAACAAACCAGCTCCTGTATCATTCCTAAATGAGGAGGTTCCATGGCTCCATCAACCCTGATAGAGCAGGGACACCATGTCTGCTGTCTCTGCTCCAGGGGCAGGAAGGGACATGGATGTAGAGCATGTAGGGTACATGCTGCTAAGTCCCTCTGTGCACCCTAAAAATGTCCTGATGAATGCTACTCCCAGTTCCCAGCAGATGGGCCAGGGGTTCTCACCTGCAAAGGAGGCACTGCTTGGTGCTTTCCCTGAGGTTTGGGAGCAGCAAAGAGGGAGGAAGGCTGTTGGGGCAGGCAGGGAGAGGGGACTAAAGTCCCCAGCCCTTGGGGCATCACAGCTGAAAACCCCTCAGGAGAGGGATGAAGTTTTCCCCAAGCGCCTCTCTCCTTCCCACTGCCACCTCCCAGAAATTCAATGTTAACATGCAATGATTTGTTGGATGGGGATGGTGGAGAGGAAAGAAGAAAAAAATAAAAAAATAAGGGGGTGTTGAGGGGAATCAAAACCCGGAGCGATTTATGCATCCTGTCAGCATTCAGCTCATGGCACGGCAGTGTTGTGCTCCACGTTTATTACAATCTTCCCAATAACACAGCAGACAATTACTATAATTTGTATTTTTAAAGCCCCAGTTCCCTGCGGACCGATGGCTCCCGTTTAAAGTGTGGAGAGGAGCAGGTGTCACAGGGACTTCATTACATTTATGAGCCTTTCAACGCCGGTGTGCGCTGAGCTCGCTCCCTGATGCCGCCGCACGCCGCCAGTGCAGCGGCACCTTGGATTGCTGGGAGCAACCAACCAACAGGAATCCCAGAGAGGGCTTTTTCTTTCTTCTTTCTCTTTTTTTCCTCTTTTGACAGTTCTCACCGGGAACTGGCGTGTGTTGGGGTGGTGACCTGGCAATATGTGATTCCTGCAGATCAAAGTGGCAGAGAAGGTCAGGCTGTGGGAAGGGCAATGGGTAGCACCTGTGAGGGGCCAGCTCAGGACAAAAAAAGAGGGGCTGGGACCCACACAGCATGGAAAAGCAAAGCAAAATGTCATTTTTCTTAGCCAGGCAGGTGGGATGGGCTCAAGCTTCTTATCTATAAATAGGGGAGATCCCATTTCGGGACACATTTGTCTTCAGGAGTTAAATACCGTGTGAGCTGGCATCCAGGCTCCTCACTACAGCACAGAGCAATTCCTCACATTGCCTCTCATCCCTCTTTCAAACCAGGAGCAAACACCCTGGGAAGACAGGAACAGATTCAGTCACCACACAGGCAAAGGGGACAGGAGCCACCTAAGGCAGGGCCAGACCCACAGAATCACAGAATTCCCAGGGCTGGAAGGGACACATGGTGACCCAACCTTGCTGAGGACCACAGAACGGAAAAAGCCAAATAGGCTGCCTTGCCTGGCCTATTATACCAAAAAAAACCCCAGAAAAACCCAAACAAACAACCCAACCCCGAACTTCTAAATTATTGGGAGTTTTCCCCCTAGGGAAGACCCCCTTACTTGTGTAGAGATCCTGACACAGCCTCGCTGCTGTGTATTTATAATGTTTCACTTCATCACCGTCAGGATGGGGTGGGCTCTGCCCTCACAGATTCTGTTTTCTACCATCAAGCTCCTTTTTTCTTCTTAAATCAACATCAGGATCATCCTCAAAAATCCTCATTTCCCTCCAAAGTGCAGAAACACCAGGAATAAGATCCATTTCAGAGCTCAGCCCCTGCTCCTCCCAGGCAACTTAAACAACTGGCAGAGCCCTGACTGTGCTTCTGGAGCCTCTGTGATATCAGGCTCAGATGCAGGAAGGTTACATGAAACCATTGTCCTTTATTGTTGCCTTCTCAGCCAGAAGCCCTCTAGACAGATCGTTTTAATGTGAAATTTCAGGTCACACAGTGCATGTTTGCAGTCCTGGAGACCGACAGGGTACTTTCATTAGGTCTCTCTCTTGTTCACATAACAGCCAGGCTGAGGAGCTGTCTGGATTTCAGTCTTATTGCTTTAACTCTGAATGAAAACAAAGCAGTCCAAAAGGAAACCTGCAAATAAATTATTGCTGCCAGATGCTAGTCACAAGCACATTAGTCTGTCTGGAAAAGACAGAGGTTCATTCCACACCTCCTCACCTCATCCATGGGTTATCTCTAAGTTTAAATCAAAATCAGCATCTAGCCAGTTTCCTAACCCAACACTACCTGAAAGGACCCTGTGCTGGATATTCCCTCCAGGATTCACATCAGTGCTCTGCCTGTGGCAGTCAGGGTACTCTTAGGAACATCATTTCATCTCTATGTGCCCCTTTTCCCCCTTTTTTCTCTCTAAAAGTAAGAAATGTCCCCTATCCTGTTTACCCTGCACTAAGGAGCTCCCTGACACGAGCAGAATACAAGTTATAATGATAATTTGTCAATGCTGCAGACTTAAATCAATGATGTTCAGACAGATAAACCTGAAAAAGAGTTTAACCTGAGCACAATGTGAATTTTAACTGCCAGATTCCATAGTCAAGGTCTTGTTCTGCTGCCACGACAGCAATACAGCACGGATCTGAAGTTTCATTTTATGGAGTACCTACAGGGTTGACATTTTCTTCTTCCTTCTTGTCTTAATACACATTTCCTTTCCAGTGGAAGCCTGAGGAACATAACAGAACACAAACCCACTGGGAACCCAGCACGTGCTGATGCCCAGGTGTGCCTGGGCTTCGACAGCTCTATGCAAATCTGCCATTAAAGGCCCTGCTGAAATTCCCCCCGGTCAGCAGTAATACTTTATATGTATTCAAGAGCACCACAGAGCTCAGAGAAAATAAACACGCTGAAAACCCCTTCAGCCGGACAAAGGGAGGTGAGGATTCAGCAGGAATATTTATTTTACACTGAAAGCAGCAGAGCTTCCATCGGTGCTTATTTGTAGATGTAGCAAAATGCCAATTGCAAGAAGCAGCATCTGAGCTTTAGAGGGACAGACAGACACACAGTGCCTCTATTTTTAGTTTTTAAAACCTCCTCAACTTATATTTGCCTAGCAGCAGAAGGAAAATGCCAGAAGAAATGACATTTTCTCCTACAGAATTGTTGAAAGAGGATTTCTGCTTGGTCCTTCCCTTCTTGAAGATCCAAGGAGTCCCTTTTTTAGCTCCTCAAGGGAAAAGGCAGCAAAACTGCCTCTCAGTGAGGATGGGCTTGAATGGCCTATCCTGATTTCACCTCCCTTTTGTTTCTTATGAGGAATTCCTCCTTGGCTGTTGCAGGCTGAACACAGGTGGAAAGAACTGGATCTGGGTCTCCAAATTTCCCTCCTTTCCTCTCTGTAAAGTGCCATGGCATCTTTGTTCATTGCGGAAAATGAGGAGGACTTTGTCCTGCTGGACCTTCTCTAGCTGTGAATTTTTAAAATAAATAAATAAAGATTGATGGAGGAAGAAATACTCTTGATCAACAGCACGCCTCTACTTTTAAAGCTACTCAGTAGTAGCTCCCAGCTGCTATTTTATAACCACACTCTGAGATTAGGAGGATTTTTTTTCCCTCTTCTTCCTTTAGGGTCTTCCTAGCTGCTTGATTTAAATCCTCCTGACGTTCCACCTATTGTGAGTCCTGTTCTCGGCTGAATAAGCTCCCGTCTGCCTTTTTCTCTGACTGCTTCCAGGAAAGGACACCCTGCACGGTGTTCCCGGGCTCGCAGCCGGGGAGGGGGGCAGGATTTTGCCTTGACATGTTGAGATGCAAACCCACAGCTTGTACCCACCTCGAATCCGACACTCCAGCTGTGTCACAAACATCCTCCTGAAGCCGTGCTGTCACTTTGCATTTGCAGGAAGGGTCCAGCCCCCCTCTGAAAGCAGCCAGTGCTGCGAGTGAAGCGCTGCCCGAGCGCCGCTGCTCCGCAGCGATGGCAGCAGCGTCCTCCACACTCGAGGGAAGCGGAGCAGAAAAAGCTGCTCCTGAGCATCACATCTGACACAGGCACAGCTGCACCGCTGCCTCCACAGCGCTGACAGCCCAGCATTAGGCTGGGTGATTCCAGAGGCCGTGCTTGAAGTTGACACACACCTTCCTCTCCACTCCTGGGGAGCGCTACAAGGCACGGCCCCAATGCCAGGGAGACCTAAGTGGCTCCGTAGGTGCCGATGGCTCTTGTGCCAGAGGAAGGGGTAGGGAAGAGGGGGGAAAATATTGTAGTTCCTCAATCTCATTTTTTTTCCAGCTCTGTGATAAGCCAGTCGCCTTTTCCATGAGATTATCCTTGAGTGGCACAATGTGAGGGGATTGCTGAGATGCATCTCTGCGAAGGGGATGGCAGGGATGGGCTCTGGTGGCCCCACCACCATCCCCTCACCTGTGCTGACAGCAGTCAGCCCTCACCAACAGCCTGCCTGCTATTCAGCTACCTCCCAGCTAGATCCCAATGGAGCAGGAAAATAGAGATTTGGGAGACAAAGGTTCATTTTGCCACCAGACACCGTGGTCCAGGAGGAGCCCTGGCAGCAGCGTCCAGGCTCAGCTGGCTCCATGCAGAGATCAGCTCTCCCCAGCACTGCAGAGATCTCATTTCAAACCTGTCATGGGAAATTTTATCCCATGCCTGCACTTCTTTAGAGGAAAAAAATAAATAAGTAAACGTGCCCCACATCCCATTGTCCTTCACCGCTGCGCATCCTGTGGATTATGAGCTGTGACTGGCATGAAAAAGTACATTTAAATACAATATATATTTATGAGCACACAGAGAAGCGCAAGCATGTGCACACAATGCGGATCCAAAGGTTAGAGAGTGATTGGGACCTCTCCCCCCGTGAGGTAAGGAGGCTGCACACTCACACAGGCTCCCTCCAGACTTCCCCTCCCCATCCCCTCCTCTCACCCCTGGCACTCAGATAAAGCACAGATAAGCAGAGCTGAGGATTGCAAGGAACAGTTAATAATCGTGATGTGCTTGTTAGAGACAGAGCACCAGATGAGCGCCAGGTACTGGGAATGTTACCTTTTGTAATCATTACTTTATTAACATACGACAATCTTATTAAATCTAACCTAAGTGCTTATTTGGCAGGTTCAATAGAAAAGCCTTAATTGAGCTCATTTTAAATATAGCAACAACTGCTTACTCTGCTTTCTAAGAAGGTGTGAGCTCTCCTGGCGACACCTGCGTGCAGCTGACAGCTTGTTAGTGAAGAAGGATGTTTTTAAGTGTGGATTTTTGCTGGTTTGGGGTTTTCCCGGCGTTTGGTTTATCTAGGGATGCAGGAAGAGTTGGCAACATCAGTCACCCAAGGAAGCTTCCACATCACCCAGGTGGGTCCATCCACTCACTGGAGACGGTGCCTGACTACTGAGAGGCCAAAATAGGACAGGAAGCAGCATTTGTGCAGTGAACAGCCCAGTTCTCTGCTTAATTAAAGCTTCCTAATCTGCTGGCAGTGAATCTGCCGGGAGGTTTGACAGCCTTGGCTGTACCTCTTTCATCAGGCACAGCTGCAGCAGTAAATGAGTGGCTGTGTTGAGCCCCAGGAGCTGTCCAGGGTCCCGGTGGGGATGAATGACTCACTTGTCCCCTCCAAAGGCACCACAGCTTCACCTGGTGTTCAAGGGGCTCCTTCCGACCAGCCGGCGCCTTGGAGAAAGGGCCTATTTTAACAGGCCTGGGAGTGACCTAAATACCCAGATCTGAGCCACCCTTGAAGGATGGCACCGGAGAGGAAGGCAAGGATTTAAATATCTGGACTCCAAGCCAAACTTCGACAGCTGGAAGCCCTCCCTGCCCGGATTCACTATACAGGAGGCTTGGCTGTAGCACGGAGACAGAGATTTCCAAGTCCTGCCCATCACTTTGTGGGTACCGGAAAGGCTCCATTCCCCCAGGAGCAGCTGGTCCAGAAGGAGCTGGAGCACATGTGGCCCTTGTCCCATGGCCAGCACATGGGGTGGGGGGGTCACTGTCCAAAAAATGTCCCTGCCTGTGTACTCACCTTGATGTGTGTGCCGTGCAGGCCAGCGGCTCCCTCGCAGCTGCTGATCTTCTCTCCACACGTCCACCTCTGGTTCAGCAGCTCACCCCGAAACTCATTTTCTGGGGAGGGAAAGAGGAACATGGGGTCAGGACCCAGAGCCAGCCCAGCACCCCCTCAGCAGCACCAACCAGAGGTAGAAATGCAGTATTTATTCCCTGCCAGCTTTCTTTAATGGCCATACAAATCCTGAGGGTCTCCATGCCCTAAGCATAAAGAAAGCCCAAACCATAAAGAATTTCCACCCTTAGCCTACTCCAAACACTGCAGCTCTGCAGTGTTGGAAAACACACTGTTAACAGTTCAAAATTAATGTTGAAAGACTTGGAAAACTCAATCTTAGGGTGATGTACATCCAAAATTGTTCCTGAGATAGGTGACTGTCAAAGTCACCTTTATGTATTTGTCCTAAAATGGCTGTTCTGAAGCCAAGAGGGCAGCTGGGGAGACTTTTCTAGGTGTCACAGGAGAATCATTTGTGTTAGAGACTCCAAACCCTGTTTGAAGCACTGTGCTCTGGCCTGGACCTTCAGAAAAGGCTCAAGGCTTGCAGACAAAATCCAAGAGCTGCTGAAACATTATTCAGCTTCAGAGAAGCTCTGAGGAAAGGGAGTGGGGAGGCACAGATGGCCAAGCAGATGATGAAAACCAAGGAAAATGAGGGAAAGAAGCTAGAAATGGACAGAAGAAAGGAGAACAGAGGGGGAAAATATCAAAGAAGAAGAAATAAAGATGTTTCAATAGCACACTCATGGGCCAGCACTGCCTGCCTGCTTATCTAAAGCATTTCCTTCAGCATCCTTTGCCCAACAGCACGTTTTAAAACAGGAGTATCCTCTATGGGATGCAGCAGGGGCAGGAGCAGAGAGAGGGTTAAACTGTACACACAATGGATCCTGGATAACCTGAAAGATAGATTTTTGAAAGGAAGAGATGCCATGACATTCAACCACAATGGGGAAAAATTAGCAACACGTGCAGACTCATCCTCTCTGGGCCTGTTTTCTCATGTGAGCTCAAGTCAAAGGCAAATGGTCAACCCTGGAAGCTGCTGTGGCTAAATCTGGCTCAAAGTGCCATCTCCTCCTTGCCAAAGGCCCCATGATGATGTTCCATGCCTTCATCCCTTTAAGCAAGAAGGGGGAAAGGACAGGGGCAAGGAGCCTTGGCCTGGCTGAAGGTGTGCTGGCCACACTCAGAGGCCTTCCAGCCTGCTCCAGACCCTCTGCCCAGCCCAGCTGGAATGGCCAAGGCAGCTCTGTCAACACTGGAATCAGATTTCCTCTATTCCATGCTGCTTAAATGCATCTGGTCTCCAGGGAGGATCAGCTTGCACTGCTGGCTCTGCCCTTTCCACCTCCCTCCAGATCCTGGCTTCAGCAGAAACAAAGCTCACCATGTGAAGGACAAGTCTGTTAACCCCTGCCTGGGCCACCCACAAGGTGTGGGATATTGCCTTAAATGTGTTTTCTAGCCCATGGGAAGCAGATTCCAGAGGCAACAGCATATTCTGGGGTCCCCTCCTGGCACTGAGGTTGGACAGTGATAGTTCAGAGCCTGGAGCACCTGCATCCACACCCCTTGGAAAATTGCTTAGATGCTCAGCTGGTCTGATGGATCACAGCCCAAAGGAAAACACCAGCTTTGCCCCCATCTCCCTCCTCAGTACCACCCACCCAGGCAGGACTGGAGCCCACACTGGAGTCTTGGGCTGCTTTTCCCCATCAACATTCATGACAAGCCACTGCCATCCTTTGCCAAATGATGTTCTCTCCCAAACCTTGAATCTATCTGTCCCTTTATGGGATATTTACAGCTGTGAGCCAAAGCATTGCAAGTGTGGAATCCTGGTACAAAACAAAAGGTTCCTTGAAATGTTAAGTCACCTTCATCCAATCCCAAACAAGATGATGAGGAAACTTTGGAGGGAGACCACAGCAATTTGGAGTGTTAATCAGACTCGTGTGTTTTACTTCAAATTCCCAAAGAGAGGAGAAAACATTAATTTTTAAAAAAAAACCCCTAAATTTAGCCCTCCAAAGAATCATAAAAAAGTCCCCCAAAAATAAACACAACAAACCTCATAGGAAGCTTTGGGGTGAGGATGAATACAAAAGGAGGAGGGGGTGCTTGGTGGCAGTCAGCTCACACACCTGTCCTCACAGTGCCAGGGGAGCCCCAACTGCAGCCCCACCCTGTCCCCAAATCTCTGCAGAGGTTACACCTGCTATAGCAAAGTGATGGAGTGAGGGGAAGGTTCTGTAGAGAAAACACGGGTGGTGAAGGCTGCCTTTCCTCATAAGATGCATTACTGCATATTTAAACTGCAAGTCTAGAGGAAAAACATATCAATCTTCATTTGTTCCTCCAAGTGTAAGAAAAGGAAAAGGAAAGGAGAAAAATTTTTCTTCATTTTTGTTCCAGCACATTTTTCATGGGAAAGGTGAATCTTGAGTTAACGAGGCAGCAGCATGCTGAGAGCAGGCTGGGTCCCTCAGCATCCCACCAGACAACGTGGGCTCGCTTCTCAGAGGCCACACTGCAGCAGTGTGAGGGATCAAAGGGAGCATTTTGTGGCCCCATCTTTGATGTGAATTTTTAAAAAAATCTCAAAACCAAATTTTACACCTTCTCTAATCTGAGAAGCCACTCCTGGGCTGCTGCACCCCTCTGCACTGCTGGCTGCCTGACATCCCTGCATTTTATAGAAAACAGGGAGAGACACTTTTTACATGGGTGAATAGTGCTGGGACTAGGAGGAAACCAGAGATTTAGATTTGCTGTTAGGAAGAAGTTCTTTATTCAGAGGGTGGGGAGGCCCTGGCACAGGCTGCCCAGAGAAGCTGTGGCTGCCCCACCCCTGGAAGTAGTCTGGACAGAACTTGGAGCAACCTGCAGTCATGGAAGATGTCCCTGACAGGAGAGAACTGGAACAAGATGATCTTTAAGGTCACAACCCAAAGCATTCTGTGTTTCTGTGAGTTTGCAGTTTGTTGCCCACACACACAGCTCTGTGGCCACTGCCTGGAGAGCACTGAGCAGTGAATTTACTTCCCTGCATGGCCCCAAGCCCTTGGTGCAGTGAGAGCTTTCCTGCTGACAGGTAACATGAGCCTTATCTTTGATTTAAGGCCTCAGCTCCAAGCTGCAGCACTGAACGCCCTCACACAGCCCCAGGATTCAGCACAATTAATTGCCCCACGTTCCTGCCCAACATTTGCCAAGTAAAGACCCCTCTGAGCCAGCACCCCACACACCTCAACCTTCCCACTTGCAGGAACACAGCAGCTCTACATCAGGGTGCTTTTTTCCAAAGGAAAGGAATTAAAACCTCTGTAGGAATCAAAATACACTGAAAAAGTAGAACCCAGCTTCTTCAGCAATTCTCCTCCATTCATCTCCCATGCCAGGAGTGTTGGTTTAGCCCCCTCTCAGGGCACAGGAATGCTGCTTATTCCAGGCAATTATCTCTGTTTACTGCAGCAGGGCTGTGTTCAGTGCTGCAAATTTAGCTTCCCAAACACGCATTTAATTTAAGATCTAATACCGGATGTTAATTGTATATTGCACAGTAAACGACTGATCATTAAAACATATTAATTGAGGTTTAACAGCTGTGTAATAGATATTACATCTCATACTTATCAGCAAATATGATTTAATAATTAGTTAAGATGGGATGTATGGATGGGAGATGTAGCATGGCTGGCTGGATCGTTGTTTTACTTTGTTCGTTTGCTAAACTAAAGATAGTTTTCCTTATCACATTTAGAGAGGAGCTGGGCAATCACCAGGGAGATCATCAAATGGTTTGGGTTGGAAAGAATAAAGCTCATCTCATTCCAGCCCCCTGCCGTGGGCAGGGACATCTTCCACTACCCCAGGCTGCTCCCAGCCCCATCCAACCCAGCTAGCCTTGAACACTTCCAAGGATGGGGATGTTGAATTTTGATGTTCTCCCCTGGGAGAAGTCCCAATGAGTTTGTAATCTCTATAAAAAACAAAATTAAGGGGTCATGAGTAGTTTCCTCCTAAAAGCTAGAGCTGAGCTGTGGAGGGCTGACCCCATCCCTGCCTGTTTGCACAGCTCACAAAGTTTGCTCAGGAGCTCTCTGCTGCTCATCCCCACATCATTCCCGGCCATGGCTCCTCTCCTGGCAGCACAGAGCCAGAGGGTGCCTTGCAGCACTCCATGGCTGTCCAGAGACCCAACAGCTCATTGCACCAGAGAAGTGCATTTGTGATTCCACTGCCCCAACAAACACACTGTGCTGGCTTAACCCACCCTGCTACCAAACCACACGCTTTGACGTCATGAAATCTGTGATGCATGCTCTGACCTTTTATTTTCCCCTTACCCAAAGGAAAGGAAGGGTTTGATTTCAGTAGGAACAAGCCTTTCCAGTGCTTTCCTTGCCAAACAGCCCCCTGCAGCACAGCGTGCCTTGCTGGCACACTGAGCCACTGGCTCAGCACTAGCACAGCTCCGAGGTGCTCGGCACTGACAGCCAAGCACAGCTCAGCTCTGCGGGTCCTGGGGCGCAGAACACAGGAGGGGAGCACCAGACTGTGCCGAGGGAAAGAGGACAGGTCACTGCCAGCATCGTGCTGCTGCTTCCCCATTTCCAGCCACCAGAACCTGCCACTCTCCTTCCCAGCCATTCCTGCAGCCCAGGGAGCATCCCCTGCCTCAGCTCCCTCCTCCAGTGCTGCCTGAAGCACAAGTGACTCACGTTCTCCTTCCCAGCCCCTGCCACCTCACCTCTTGGCTCATCCTGCTTCTGATGCTGTCAGCTGCCACCCCTGCCCAGGCAGCTCTGTCAGCCCCTGTGGTCACCTCAGCCCTGCCAGCTCATGCTTTGTCCTGTCGTACCTGGCACCTTTGCATGCTCTTGAGCTCTTTGTCATCTCTTTGATGGGAACAGGGAATCACCCCTTCCCCATGGCTCTAGGACAGGACAGTGAGCAACTGCTTGAATCACAAAAAGATTCAAATTTCCCAAGCACAAAAAAAAACATGTTGCAATGGGAAGAAGCATGGAAAACTGCTCCTTGGAGAGGGAGCAAAACCCTCAGTAGTGGGATTCATTAACAAGCTTAAAATCCACCAGGAGCAGGGTCCAGACATCACCCTGCCATGGGACCTGACATCCCCAGACCCTGGCAATGGCTGTGCTGCCACCCTTCATCTGGGGTCCTCTTTCCACCCCTGCCCAGCACCTCTGCACACCAAATTGTGCTCTGGGGCAGGACCAACACTCCCTCCTGTTTCTCTGTATCACCCAGGGCTGCAGGAGCTGAAGCCCTGTGCACCTACAATGCAAGGGAAGCAAATGAGGCTACAGTGTCTCCTCATTAAGAGCAATATTCATGCTCCAGTGTTCATGGCCAGTTAATAAGAGTTTTTATTAGAGCCTTTTTTCTTTCCCTACCGAGCGGCAGCAGCACAGTACGCAGCAGCAGGACACAGCAGAAGGTACAAAAGGAGGTGTTTTTCACCTTCCATCCTTGCAGCACTTGTGTACTCTTCGAGAGAGGAACAAAAGCCGCGTGCCCGCAGCACCGCTGCTGTCTGCATGGTGTTCTTAAGTACTGATCAAAAAGATTAAAGAGTGAACATTGCTCAACGTCCAATTTTCCCCCAGCTCCATGGGGGAGCTGTCAAAGCACAAAGCTGCTCTGAGTGTGGCAAGCCAGGCCACCAACGAGAGGGGAAACAAAGCACTGGGGTTCTCCACCAGAGAATCCTTTTGGTGTTTCCAAGACCCAGGGCAGCAGCAGGGCCTAGAAAATCTCACAGGATGTGGGACCCCTTCAAGGCAAGAGCAAGACCTGAGTTGTGGATTTCTCTGCCTCCTGCCTTTACCCTGCCAGCCACAAAGTGTGAATGTTCCTACTTCAATTGAAGGAACCTCATTGAGATGGCTGATAATTCCTCTCCAAACATACCTGAGCCTGAATGAAAAGAGAAAATAACAATATTAAAAAAAAAAAAAAAGATTCCAAACAAACAAAAAAACCCACAAAGAAACAAAACCAACAAACAAACTCCAGCATATCACTTCCAAATGATGAGCACCATCATCCTCCTTTCTGCCAGGCTTATTGACAGCAGGGACCCCTCCTGCCACTGGTGTCATCCCCAGCATCCAGACTTTTGTCTGTGCAAAGGGAGCCCCTCTCAGCCACGCTCACCCACGCGTGCCCAGCGCGTGTGCAAGCGGCCGTGTGAGGTGTCAGCCATGCAGGAGAGCATCTCTCAGAAACGGGATGTTGCTTCTTTCTCCTTGCACATTTCCCTCATTATTTTGTTCTAATTTGCCTTTCCTGGTACCTTCTCTATTCAACAAAAGCTAAATGCAAACTGCGTCCCTTAATCTCCAGAACAGCAGCTCACTGCTGAGAAAATAATATAGATGTAACTTCCAGCATCACACACTTTCTTTTCCATTTATATGCAAATGCCGACCTTTCACCCAAGCTGTCTCAAAGAAGTATTTCCTTAAAAATGCAAATAGCATGTTGCAGGCAGTTACTCTGGCTGAGTCTTTCTTGTATTATTATTATTATTTCTTTTAACCTTACCAGCACTGTAAAACACAACAGCTAAACTGCACCCTGGCAATAATTACTTTTCATACCAAATTGAAAGCCTCTGTGGAGCCTCTGTCGAAACACCAGCAGGAGAATTCAGTGCAGATAAATTCTTGGAGATGCTTTTGGAGAAGCATGTCTTGGGTCAGTGGGAAGGAAGCAGCCCCGAGACGGTTGCTGCTGAAGGAAACCACCTGATGGCTCAGGGTGAGGTAACAAGAGACTTGTAAAACCCTTCCCGTGGTGCTGCTGATGCACAGGAGCCCTCAGGAGTGGGAAAAGAACCTGTGTAAGCTGGGGTGAGAAGCAGAACCAGGAGTGTGTCCACTGGCAGTGCTGGTGTTGGGCAAGGATGTCCTTCCCCACCCGAGGAGGTGTGGGAAGGCATTAGGGCTGTGTGTGCTCTCTGTGCTGAGCAAAGGGGCTCCAGGGAAACACTGGGACTCTGGGCCTGATGATGAGCAAGGGGAAGGGTGGCTGGAGAAGGTGAGGAAGGAGCCACGGTGATTCAGAGGAACAAGTAAGAGTCAGGGATTTCAGCTCCAAGACTCCCCTAATTCAGCTCTTTCTCTCAGCTCTTGGAAAAGCAGCTTCCACCTCCACCACGACAGCAGCACCAGCCCTCTGTGCATCTCCTCACTGTGGGCATGGGGACAGGGCTGTCCCCAAACTGGGAACACAAGCCCACCCCAACAAGTTGAGGGGTGAAAGAAGGCACCAGCAACTGCTGAAACCAAAGTCCCCCTTCCCCACAGCTGCTGTCAGCCTGCACGGGGAAGTACTCCCAGCATGGATGGACATCAGACAGATCGAGTTGGAGGCATTGATCTGGCTCGAGTATCTGACACACTGCATCCAAACCACTCCATCATCGGTTTGGAAATGAAGGGATAACAGAAGAGAGAGCCTGAGCACGGTGTTTGCACAGGGGGGTACGAGGCTGAGCACTGAGGGGAAGCCAAATGTAAAAAGCCAGCCACAGAAAACCTTCCTGGGATGAGGCAGGACAGGGTTCAGTACCTGCTTCTGAGCAGCAAATACAGATTTCCTCAGTGTGTAGGGGAAGAATAGAAGAAACAGGGAAAATATGAACTGGTCTTTCCTCTCCCATTTTAGCCATCCATAGATTTAGCTGTCAATGATTCTTGGATTCCTTCTGAGCTCCAAATCTCCTGAGATGCCCCAGTGCTGACTCTCACAGCCCAAGTTATTTTGGATCTGCTGTAACACTTCACCCTCAGCCCTGTAAATTCTGGGTAAAAACAACTGCAAAACCCCAAAAGTTTAAACAAAACCCCACATTGTTTCAAATTTGGCCCAAGTTAGGTGCATACCTGTGTTTGTGGAGCACAAACTGCTTGCCCCCAGCACAGGACTGGGGTCCATCTACAGTGTTTGCTCTGGGAAGTGTTTTCCTGGCAGGGATTTCTATCACATGTGACACCAGGTTGGGCAGAGGAGGGAGAAGCTGCCTGGAAGAGCCAGGGAAGGGGCTGGCAGTGCCTCTGACGCAAAGTTAGATGACTAAATGGGCTACTTCCCAGCTGCCAGCTTGTCTTTACGATATTAAGCCTTTTCTCTCTGCTGCCATATAAGAAGTGAAAAGTTGACACGTAAGCGTGTGTCATATGGAGTCAGGGAGACAGAAGCAATAAGGCATAAAAGGAGGTGAGATCATTGTGCAGCAGCAGCTCCCCAGGGGTACGAGGCAGCTCTGCTCAGTGCCCGCTGGCTCTCAGCCCCCACCAGCATCCCCCTCCCGGGCTTGGCACACTCAAACCAAACCATTTCCTCGCCAGAACCCCCAGACCACGGGCAGGCACAGGGTGCCACGCTGCCCACCACAAAATGAGGCAATTAATGCCTTCTGAAGGGTCAGCTCGTTAAACAAGAGTCAGCACTGCAGCACCAGTGTCTGCCCCCCAGGATTATTGCTGCTGAATGGGGTGGCTGCTGTGCACCATTTGCCTGAAAAAAAGGGAAATCATCAGATGAGTTTATAGCCCTGCTGGCACAGCTCTGAGCGCTCCTGCAGGCTCTGTGTAATTGAAATTAAATACAGACGAGTGATACCTTTCTGTCCTTCCTGCAGCCTTCGCTCACTTGGGAATATGATGCAGGGACAACAAGGAGGAGGGTGAGACAGCAGCTGGATGCCCATGGGCACTGCTCTGGAGCAGCATTCATCCCCACTTCCAGCCTCTTTCACCAGCTGAGCCCTCTGCTCTCCATCAGCTCTGTCCCAAAACTGAGCCAGGAGCAGGGGAAGCCCAGAGTCCCCAGTGCAGTCACCCCCAGGCTCCACAGCCAAGCACCAGCTCATATCCTGCAAGTCACAAGTTTCTCTCCTCCCAAATAATTTTCTCCCAATCCTCCCTGTTCTGGCAGGGTGTCCTTGCTCGGTGGGTGAGTGCAGAGGGAGCAGCCAACCTGCCAGAGCCACCTGCCTCCCTGGGAGCCAGGAGAGCTGCTCCAGGATGAGAGGGAGCTGAAGGTTTCTAGGGAATGTGGGACAGGAGCTGACAACTCTGTGCTCTGCTGAGACACCGCAGGCAGAGTTAACCATTTCAAATGTCATTTTTTTTAAAGCAACAACATTGCTCCCAGGCATCTTTTTTTTCCTTTTTTTTTTTTTCGTTTTTATTAAATAAAAAATGGAGCAGCTCTCTCCAGAAGGCTATTAATCCTCTCCTGTCACTTGTGTTCTTGGAGAGCGCGTTTCTCTGGGCAAAAGCAGTGAGTTGCTCGCTGACTAATTACATCAAAATATTGAGGGCAACAAACAAACCTTTAACTCCACTTGCCAGAAGCTCGCTAGATGCAAAGCTTCAGAATTATGGAAGAGAAACATATGCAAAAGCAGGAGAAGCTGGGACTCCAGACACGCTCATGGCCACATCAGCTTTCAGAGGGATGAACCCTTTCCTCTGTGATGGGGCACTCAGGTTGGGCTAACTTCACCCAACATAACTTCACCCAGAATCTCACCCACCCAAAGATTTTGATTTCCTACAAATAAAGATTTCTTTTTTTTTCTTTTCCATAGAAGTGAATTCATTTATCTTCCTCTCATTCCCACACAGGCACTTGGGCTTTGCGTGGAGAGCAAGGACTGGACACATGTCCCTCAGAAAGGTTCATTTTAGGTTTCAAACCTCACTGGAAGGCAGTTTTAGGCTGAAATCGGGCAATTTTTCTCAAAGGCCACCTGACACCTTCACTAATCCCAGCAGCTCACCAGAGCAGCCTTTCTTTGGGACACAGCATTGTAGATTTAACCCTTCCCTGCTTTAAAACTTTTGCCAAATGCTCAGTCAGCAGCATTTTGGCATTGACTTAATTCCCATCCCATCACCCTGCATTGCCCACACAGCCACAAAGGGAAGAGCCAGTGATAAAAGGAAAGCCTAATTCTGCATTTAGGTGCCAAACCTGATGTGCTTCCAGAGGGTTTGGATGTCCAAGAGCTGAAACTGGTGACTCAAATGCAAGCTTTGGCCCCAAAGCCATGGCTGCTAGAGAGCCACTGCCTTCCTCCCCCCAGTCCTGCATCTCCCAGGCTGGAGAAACACTAGGAGCAGGGGAAAGCTCCAGCTCTGAGATGTGGGTTAACCAAAGGCAGCTGCTGGGGAGGTTTCTCTGCACTCTGTAGGTGCTCAGGTTAATGGGGTGTTCACCACAAACCTTAACCAGCCACACTCAGGGAGCCCAGTGACAAGCACAAGTTGTTCAATGTCAAATTGTTAGTTTCAAGGGATTGTTTAAAAAAGGAGAGATTTTCAAAAGTCCTCAGACTGTCACCTATAGATTTTGCCAGCAATAATTTGTTCTTAAAATACTGCATGCATGAAAGCTCCCCTGAGCCATCTCTTGTACCTTATAATAATATTCACCAGGGGATCCTCCTAATGCTGGGTTTGAATCCTTTGCTGCTGAATACACCCGACCCCGGACTTGCAGAGAGGGCTCAGATAAACGTGCCTGGGAGCTGCTGCTCAGAGAGACGATTACAGCCCTCAGCATCGACCAGAGAGGTTCTGATTGCGCCCACAAGGAGCAAGAGGCTTCCCCAAAACTGGCACCAACCTCGCTTGCAGATGCTGTCCTAGGGAGAGCCACACGCTTGCCAAACAATTTCAAGCAGAGGAACGAGGAAAGCCGAGTCTCTACTGCAGTTTATATTTAATTAGAGGGAAGGCAGCTTACGCAGCAGTTTCGGAAACATATTGTCTTACAGCATATTGGATATTTGTATCTTAACAGCTCGACATCGATTTCTTTTATGTAAAGGAAGAGGGGGGAAGAGCACGGCGTGCCCTAAGTTGTGTAAGCTCCAAAGAGACTCCTGCACCACTTGGACTAATGTTTGGAGTAATCAAAGGCGTGAACTCATGTATTATGGATGGGAACGAGAGTTTTCAGGCTTCTGCAAAAAGGAATCTCCAGCGTTTGGTATTTTGTTAGCAGCCTGGCACCATATGGCTCTCCCCTGCTGATATTCTTTCACACCAGAACTTTATGTTCAGATGCTTTAGTTAATATTTTACCCAGCAAGCATAAACAAGATGCAAAGATTGCAGTCGACAGCAACCTTCTCTTAAACCATATATGCACGTTAATACTGAAGGCTTCTTTCAGCAAGTACTTTACCCAACACATGCCTGGCTTTATTTTTTCCTCAGAGGGTCCAAGCTGGGCCATTTACTTTAACTGCCTTCCCATCAAGCACAAAACAAGCAGCAAGCCCATGAAGGACATTTCACTCCCTCTCTACTCTGCTTCCTGGCTGGTCCCAAGCAGCACTGGATGAGTGCAGGTGACACACACATGCTTGTGTTTGCGTTCAATTTAAGACTGTATCTCTGCTTCTGCACCGTTTCAGCCTAAATTTTATCTTGGAAAGGCAGTGTTTCCCCTCCTCTGCTCCTTAAACAGGAATGGAGCCCCAGGCAAACCTCTCAGTCCAAAGGGAAACCTCACACAAGCACCAACAGCCTAAACTGACCATGAACAACGACTTGGAGCATCCAACTCGAGGTCCAAGATTTGTGTTTCCCTCTACCCTGCACCGAGTTAGACCCAAAATCACTTTGGAAAACTGCAGCTCTGAGATTTGGCTCTAAATATTACACTTAGACTCCCCCCCACTCCCCAACCCCACCCTCCAATATTCTTATTAGCCTTTAATATTCTTAAAACAAATAGGACCTAACAGATGTCTTTTCAGCCTGCACTCTTATTAATGAGAATATTGTAAGAATGGAAATCAGGTCACAAATGTTTAATACTTTGTTTAAAAAGTCTGCAGCTTCTTTAAAGAGTTCCACTAATCCCAACATGACAGATGTACAAGGCAGTTTTGCTTGGGGCAGATTAAAATTCTCGCTCTGATTTGCTCTTTCATTCGGTCTGATTAAAATAACATTGTGATTTTTTTTTTTTTAACGTGCTGACTTCAAAATAAAAAAAGGAAAGAATAAAAAGTGACCAGTAAAGGCCAGCATGATCACAATAAAAGCAAAGTTATTGTTGTTAAGATTAAAAAAAAAAAAAAAAAAAAAAAAAAAGCGAGGGAAAAGGAATGGGGGAACAGCCAACTCAAACTCAGGTTAGCATTAAAGCTCTGTGTTAAAGATGAAAGGGGAACCTTTCCAAACTATGTTTTTCCATTTGAAAGTGTTTATTAATCTATTCTCTCTGAAGCAAAAAGTTCAATGAAAAACAAAGATCAAAAGTATTTTAATTCAGGTGAAAAACATTTTTTTTCTTTTTTTTTTTTTCCCTTAAACCAAACCAAACTGAAAATCAGAGGATTGTAGAGCATGGCACTTCAGTTTTCTGCTCTAAAACTGATATTTGCTGGGAACAGCCCAGCTGGCAGAACAAGGTGATCCCAGCCACCTTTTCATCAGCCAAACTATGCCTGGGAATTCCCTATTTCCCTTTCCTGACATCCTTTCACACCAGACCAACCTTCCCTGGGCAAACTTTCCCAGCCAATTCATTTCCCTGCTGCTGCCAAACACCCCTGGCCTCCGAGTCAGCCATGAGTGTGTGTGGCAAGGGCTACTCCAGGGTGCTCTGATGGGAGCAGCAGAGGAGCAGGGCAGTGGGATGGAGCCCCAGGCACACTCCCAGCCCATATCCTCTCCCTACACTCATCCATAAACATGCCACAGCCCCATCTGCCTTTTCCCTCTTGGGTCTGCCCAAAACCAGCCACAGCTCCCAGTGCTGGGTCCATCCAGGGCATTGCTGGACCAGTTTCCTACAGGCACTGCCTCCCCAAAGGTTGCTGTAGCATGGAGGGGTGCATGGTTTTAAAAAGCAGTCAGAGCTGTTCAAAATACATCCTCTCAAAGGGCAAAGTCCTGCTTCAAGAGACCAGCTTTTCATGGAAGGTCAGCATGTTTGTCTGGACCTCTCCAGCCCAGAAATCTTCTCTGCCTCCCCACCCAGTCCTGCAAACCCACAGCAAACCTCAGAGGAGCACTGTGGGGATGAATAACCTCAACAGTAGAAAACCACTCGTTTTGGGATGTATATTTGCCATTTTTCCTTCAAACTCCAATTTGTGCCTTCTATGAAACAGCCCTTAGAAAATCCAGTGTTTAAAGATTTTGAGGATCTGCTCCACTCTGGTGATTTTTGATATTTACTGTTTTTAAACATAATTGTTCAATACATGCTCATGCCCCTGAGATGTCCTCGCTTCAGCTATTCCCAAGGCAGAAGCCACCTCCCCTTCCAGGCAGGATAATGTGGGAAAGCAGCTCAGGGAAGCCAAGGGATCCCCTCCTGTGCTGCTGCTGCCAGGGAACCTGCATGGGAGGAGATGCTTGGAACCCGCTCTTCACCTTCTGAGTGTCAGCCCTGTCCCAAAGGGCAAAGTCAGCACACAGCTGCTCCCGAGCTCTGCAAGGGCAAACACTGCACTTCCAGAAATCCCCTTTGACAGATTAATCTGCCAAGAGGGGAAACTCCAAATATAAGCCCACAAAGCCCTTTTCTCCTTGGTGAAAATATTTGTGGAGAGTGGGAGGGGACAGATTACCCTCCCATCTCTGAAGGGAGCAGAAGGGATGTCCCAACACTGCTCTCTGCCATGACTCAAGAGCTGGCTCCCAGATCCCTGAGAAGAAACTCTCACACAAATTCATTTCATTTTAGGAACAAGGTATTTTTTTTTATATAAATAAACGGCCTTTCTCCAGTCGTGAAAGGTTTCACAGCCTGTGCTTATCATCCCACTTTTCTATTCACACCGTGATTCTCCTAAGGCCTGGGCTATGGATCAAACTTCTACTTTGCAAAGGTAAACAGCCTCAGAAGAGATAAAAAAACATTTTAAGGTGGGATGTTTCATGCAATCCCACCTTAATGCTGTCAGAGACACCGGTGGGTTCTCACCACACACCCAGGAAGACAAGCATGGGAACATGGGTGGAGTTATTCTTTGTAGAAGCCAGTAAAACACAGCAGAAAGGAGGAAAAGGCAGAGAAAAAGGTGGAAAGAGTTCCTTGATGGCAACCTCCGCCCTGTCAAAACTCCAGAAATACCTGGGAACTGAGAGGCTGTGTGGCAGTCAAGCCCACGCTGATAATCCTTTCATTGCTGCTGCAGGACAGTAAAGCCAAATAAACCTGGAGTGTGAGCCCTCCTTGTCTGCACAGCCAGGGAGCAAACAGCATCTGCACAACAAATAACCCAAAAGGGGATTTGTTGGGGAGGAGTAACACACAGTGGTGTGTTCCCAGCTCTGGGAGCGTGGATCCTCCATGCTCAGCTCCCGTACAGCTATAATGTGGTAACAGGAGACGTACTTTGCCATTAAGGAAAGGGCTCTAACAACTCAGACATAGAGTTTACAGCTGGAAAAATAAGCTTTTCTATTTACAAACTCACACAAACTCACAAAGCAAAGGAAAGAGCAGGTCCTGTACCCCACTTTGCCACTAAAGTTCCACATATGACTTGCCCGCGGTAAGGCGATGCTTCCCCGCCTCTCCCTCCCCTTCACACGCCTCATTTCATGTCTTCTGGGAAGCCCAGCCCAGCCCCGGCTCCAGCCTTTACTGTAAATCCTCTGCTCCCCCTTCCTCGCTCTGCTCTCGGGGGGCAGAATGTCCCGGTCCCCCCAGTCTCTGTGCTGGGGACAGCAGCAGCATCCCTTCCCAAATAAACCCCTGCGAGGCTGCAGAAGAGGGCTCTGCCCCTCGCCTGACCGGGAGGGACAGAGCATTTTGCATGACATTGATTTTGGGGGTTCAGGAGTGTGAACTCCCCTGTCCTTCTCAAACCCTGATGCAAAACTGCGGGATTTCAGGAAGGGAAAAGAGTTTCCATTCCTGAGCTCTAAAGCTGTGTCATTCAGCCTCTTCCGAGAGTATTTCTGGCTTAGGGCACGCTGCTCCCCCCAAAGCTCAAGAAGAGCCCCGTGTCCCTTCCAGAACCCAAGTTTGGAGGCGGCACCCCAAAGCCGAGCCTTCCGGGGGGTGCAGGGGGGTTTAGTACCGTCTGCTAAAATGGCAGCTGCTCTGACGCCAAGCTACGTCTTGCCAAGTCAGCCCTGCCCTCATCATCATCATCATCATCATCATCACCATCATCATCATCATCATCTGACTGCCAGGAGCTGCTCCGGCCCCCGGGGCCGTGCGGGCCGGGCCGGGGGAGGCGCAGAATCGGGACTTCGCCTGCCCCTGCCCCCCCCAGCCCCCAGTTTGTCACTCCGGGTTGTTGGGGACAGTCCCGGGCCGGAGGGAACCTGTGCCCCCCTTCTGTCCCAACCCAGCCCGGGCCATTCCACAACAAGAAGCGGGAAATGGAGGGGTGGCACCCCCGACCCCCGGGCTGCTGTCCCCCTGCTCCCCCCGCCTTGGGGACGAGGCTGATTCTGGGAGCAAAGGGAGCGAATAGCTCAGACAGACAGGGAGTGGAGATGGGAGGAGAATGAGGGAGGTTTGGGGTCTTCAGGGACGGGGGTTCTCATCCACTTCCAGCCCAGGATTTTCCAAAACAGGAGGGAGCGCCCCGGCCCCAAAGTCACCAAGGCCACCCTTGGCAGTGACCTGAAGCAGCAGCCCGCAGCGGGACACCCCTCCAGCCGGCCCAAGCCCCAGGATCCCAGGAGGAGGAGAGGGGGCCGAATTTCTGTCTTTCCGACAGCACGAGATGCCCCCGCTGCCCCCTCACTCCCCGAGAGCTGCCACGGGACAGCGGCCCGGGGAAAGGGAGGGGATGCCCACTCGGGACCGAGCAGGGGACAAGCGGCACTGCCAGCCCAGAGCCCTCCCCGACCGGACCCCCGGGAATTCGCCAACCCCGAGCGGGGCCACGCAGCCCTTGGGGCCGGGACTGCTCGGTAACAGCCCGGGACAGAGCCGGAGCCGCCGCTCCGCACCCCAGCTCCAGCGGGACACGGGGGACAGCTCCCCTCTGCCTTCTGGGAAGGGAAAACCACAACTTTCCAGAGTTTTCCTACTCTTTGTGCGGCGGGGATCCCACAGACCCACAATATCACTTGGAGGGGAAAAGGAAAACAAACAAACAAGAAAAAAAAAAAAAAAAAAAAGAGAAAGACAAAAATACAAAAACCAAGTTCTCCTTGTTTTTCCCGAGGCAGGTGAAGAAGGGGAGAGAAGGGGGAGGGCAGGCAGGTTTGAAAGAGCCGAAGGGGACAAGTTGTGCCCGGCTTTCCCGGCGGTAGCAGCCGGCGCTGGTTTGTGCTTTGCAACACGCGCCTGCTCCAATCTGCGCCGCTCGGGAACAATAAACAGGATCATACAAAGAAGTGGAAAGGCGGCATCTTTGCTTCTGGTTTCTATGACAGCATCAGAGAGAGACAAACCAACTATAAACTCTAATTCCTAGATTCCTCCTCCCCCCCCCTCCCAAACTCCCTTTTGTCTGCCATTAATTAAAGTGGCCATATGGAAAAGGCTGATAATAACAGCAGATGAGCCAACTAGAGAGAGGGAAAGGAAAAGAAAGAAAAAAAAGAATAACTAAAAGTAGCGGCAGGGCGATGGCGAGGGTTTAGCCGGGGCTTTTCGCACTTGTTTTCAGCGGCTGCTCGAAGCGAGGGGGCCCAACAATAGCGGGAGGAGAGCGGCTGCCCCCGCACTGCTGCCCGGCCGGATCCAGGGGGGCTGTGGGCAACCTGCCCCCTTCCCCTGCCCGGCTCCGGGCAGCCTGGCATGCCCCAAACCTCCTGCTCCCCACGACCTGCCCCCTTTGTGTGGGAGAGCCTCCGAGGGTCCCGACCCCCTTTGGGGCCGCCTCCCCGAGGAGGGTCGGTCCTGCCCGCCGGCAAACTGCACCCCAAACTCAGCCCAGCTGGCCGGGCTCGATGGCAGAACAAGCACATCCACCAGCCCCCTGCCCCTCGCTCCCTCTCCGAATAACCCACGGAACAACCACAACAACAAACTTTGCTAAAATTGATAAAGAGATTAGCCAAGCAAAGCCTCTTCCGAGCAAGCTAAAAATAAGAGCACGCAGATTTCTGTCGTGGTCAACGTATAGAGAGAAATCCACCAACATGGCACACTTCCCTTGTGCCTCGCTGCTATAAATAGAGAACTCTAAAGTAGGCAATAATCGGAAAGAAGAGGGAGGGGGGAAAGGGAAAAAAAGGAGAAAAAAGAAAAGTCTGGCAGTGGCAGGAGGGAGCAGCCACCAGCTCTCCGCAGCCGCGTCCCCGGGCGAGGGGGGCCGCGGAGCTCCCCAACGCCCCAGGAGTGCGGAGCTGCGGACTTGGGCTGGAGTTTTGTTAGGAAGGGGCCTGGGGTGAGGGGAGCGCGGTGAGGGACCCGTGGAGCCCCGGTCCCCCCGGCCGTCAGCACCTCCGAGAGCTCCGCGGCCGCGGGGCCGCCGCCGCCGGCGCAAACTCCTCCCGGCGCCCGGGAGCGTCTTCTGCTAACACCTCCCTCCGGATAAACATCCACCGATCTCGCGGTTCACGAACCCGGCAAGCATCCTCTTCCAGAAATATTCAGAAAGTTTCCAGGTTGAATGCGACGTTGTGCTTTTTTTTTTTTTTTTTTTTTTTTTTTAATAAATCTCCTCCTTTCTCATCTTATTCAACCTCTTTTCAGTCAGAAGCATAACATGTCCACTAGCGTCTCGCAGCCGGCGAGGGAGCGAGCGAGCAAAGATGGACCTAGGAGCATGATGATCATCATAAAAATCCCCTCGGTTCTCCAGTGCAATTTTCAAAACAACAACCCAGCCTTCGTGCTGTAAAGGCGAAACGCCTGCGTCTGTTTACATCAACTGTGTGCTCCGAAAGCCTTTCCCCTCTGTCTCAATCCAAGGGAGGGGAGGGGAGGGAAAAAAAAAAAAAAAAAAAAAAAAAAAGAAGAAGAAAAAAAAAGAAAAAGAAAAAAAAGCCAGCATTATCTGCCTTTGTCAGCGAAAGAACATAATATTGACTTACCTTTCCCCACAGCTATTGTCTGCCCCTTTACAAAATGACATCACGGAAACCAATCATGAAATTTGCATGGGGGAGGTTGTGGGGGGAGAGTTCTTGGAGGGCAGCCCACTTCCCTACACCAGTAACACGCGTGTAAGACGGGTTGTTGGTTTCAATTAAATATCTGATACTCCTTAGTGTGTGAACTCTTAAGCCTGCTAAAGGCAATGTCTCATTTACTTAATGACCGCTCTCATTAATGGAAATGGCACAGAGGGGGCTTGCTGCGCCTTCCCTTTGTAAATACACTACCCATGAACCCTTGGGGTTGCAATATATCTGTTTACTCTCTGAGGTGAAATAAATTTACAGTATAGCATCAAAGAGAGCGAGCGAGAGAGATGGAGCGGCTGCCTTGAGTGCACCGAGAGTTGGGGCTCTCCCAGCCCCGCCGGCCCCTCTCTCCTCGCTCTCCCCCCTCCCCAGCACCCGGCAGAAGGTGAATGATTTTACCCGAGCTGATTCATAATTAATATGCACGAGGCTCGGGGCTCCTCTGACAGCAGCAACACAAAAGGACGGCGAGCGCGGCGAGCGCCGTTCCGTGTCCCCCCCGCGCATCCCGGCGCGTGGTACGGCCCAATAATTCCTAATAGCAGCAAGCAGCGAGTGACAGATGCCCTGGGTTAGCACAGCTCCAGCGAAAGTACTTTACAATATTTATTGGTGGTTAGGAAGATGACCTATCACCATAAAGAACAGACTGGGAAATTTATCGCCTCTATGAACCTGGAAGTATTGCATATTAGCTGATATACATATTCAAAAGACGGTGGTTAAAAGGTGTATAAATATTTTAATTTTTTTTTTCCTCCCCTTAAAAGCAAAAAAAAAAAAAAAAAAAAAAAAAAAAAAAAAAAAAAGGCACAATGTATTCCCAGCAGACAACACCTTCATCCCGGGGAAAGTGGTTTAAATTTACATTTTACATTATGGATTTTGGGACGGGTAGAACAACATAAGGAAAAGTCTTAGGAAAAAACGGTAACTAAAACTGTTTAGCGATTGATTCTAAGTGAGAAAAGTGCACGTTCTTGCATTATGCACCTTTTCCTCCCGGAAAGAGTCACACTTTCCAGGAGTTAGCATTGTCTTTCCTTGAAGATGTTTGTTTCCTGGAGATGCGGCCACCCCGCGAGGAGAAAGGAGGCTCTGGGGAGAGAGCCCGGCACGGTACGGCAGGAAGGGCATTAGCGCATCCCAACCCTGACCCTGCCAGACGGGAGCATTAGCACTTGCATCGCAACTTTTCGGGAATAGCGAGAGGAAACACAGCCAGGCTGCAGCCCCACGGGCTGGGGAGAGGAGAGGGGGAACGATACTTTTCTCCCCAGCGCTTTTCCCTGCATCCTCCTGCCATCTCCAGCACCACTGAGACAATTGAGACTTTCCTGTCATCTTAATGAAGATTTCCAAAAAGATGCGAGAGCTCACAAATGGACAGAAAGCCCAGGAGTCCTCAGAGAGCTGAGGCAGAGCCTGGCAGGGAAATCTGAATCCTGCTGAGGATGCACTCTCCTGCGGGAAACTCCAGCTCCAGAACTGCAGGGGCCCCAGGCTCCTCGCCAGCTCACCCTCACCCCGGGCGGGTTAGGTGCAGGCAGGATGGGAAAAACCTCTCACACTGCCCAAAATCTGGCAAATTTGGCTTGGATGGCTGCTACCGGCAGCTCCATGTCACTCACAGACCATTGCAGGGCACATGGCAGGAAGGAGGGATTCCATTTCCCATCTCATGAATTTTACTGAGGGGAGGGTGGCACAAATACTAATTTTAAACTGTTGAGGCCGCTTTGGAGGTTGTTAGGATGCCCATTTCCACGACTCGCCAGCCTGGTGTGCTCCTAAACCATTAACATAAAGGAGATATTCAGCAGAGAGTACTCCTGAAAAGCTGTTTTCTATCTCCTTTGGACACACCACGAAGACAGGGATATTTTACATCCTAAACCTTTGGCATTCAGAAATTCTATTAAACTCTTATCTGCAGGCAGCAGGCCTGGTGCTACACTGCATCTCCATTGTTCTGCACCCGCGATAGAATCAAAGGGAGGGCTGGGTGGACTCGGCTCCCCTCCGCTCACAATGCTGCCTGCTCCTCTCCACCGCTGTTTCATTTAGAGCCGTAATGCTAAAACTTGAGAAACAAAAGCACAATAGATTCGGCTGGAAGGCAGCAGGGAAGTGTGTTTACTTGCGTGTGCTCCTCCGTAAATTGGAGCACACGCAGCCTGCATGGATATGAGCACACACATGTGCCTCTCCGAGCGTTAAGAGAGGGATTTTATTACTGCTGCTGTTGCATTTATTAACACGCGACGCACCTACGAGCCCTAAGGCAGCTGACAGCTCTGATACCATCCGGCTCAGCTCTGGGCTGCGAGAGGGGGTTTGGCTTTTCTTTGTTCCCAAACTCGCCAGACTTCCCCTCTGCTCTCCTCCCAAAACGCCGCAAAGAAGCGGCGCCTTCCCCGGAGTTTCTCACTGCTACCAACTTCAGCAGCGGCAGGAATTCCCATCTCGCAGCCCCCAAATCCCTTCCTACCCCCAGAAAATCTCCGTCCCAGGCCAAAAGCCGCACACTCCTTGCGCTGGGGGAGCCCTCGGGGGAAGGCGAGGCCACGCGTGGGCTGCAGGCGGCGGCGGGTCAGCACCACGGACAGCTCCGGCCGCTCCCTCCGCCGCACTTTCCACCTTTTAAAGTATTTTTCAGCCATTATTTTTGTAGCGTTTCTCCCGCACACACACCCCTAAACCTCTCCAGAGTCACCCCACAGCTGTTTTCAGGGAGGAGATAATTATCGTGCGTTTCCAGGTCTCAAAGAGCCGTCGCTTCCCTAAAGGGAACGGTGCAGGCGAGAGGTCTAAAATAAATGTTCACGCATTTTCATCTTCAGTGGGTTTAAGACGGGGTCTCCGAGAGTCCCTGCCTGCAAGGCGCCTGCACAGCTGAACCCAGAGAGGATTTTTAAAAGCAGATTCCCTTCACACCCCTCCCTTGCTCTCCATGCCATTCCCCCCCCCCCTCGTGTTTTCAGTTCAAGCTCTACAAGTTTGAAATTATTTAAAATAAAACTCCATTTACTTGTGTAAACACAGCCATAAACCCACTGCACTGTGTTCCATTGGCTTCTTTGAGTCTCTTTCAATGAAAATTTGATCTCAAACTTTACGCATTTGTAATTGGCACCAACTTCTCCGGTTACCAGCTGGGGGTGAACGATTTTTTTTTTTCCTTGTTTCTTTCTGAAAGCTTCTATGCAGATGGGCTGGCTGCCTTAATGCCTCAGACTACAATTAGTGCTGTTGTATGCCGAATAGAAATGGCCAGCATTAATATTGTATATGGAACAGCTGAAGGGTTGCGAAGAAACCTGCCCACTACAGGCCCCTGGCAGATGGAACAACATGCACAGGCACAAAAAAACTTTTAATAACCCTTTGCTCTCTCTCCAGCGCGCCCCTTCCCTCCGATTTGGGCGGGTCCTTCCCGAAGAGGCAATGCCTTTGTCTAAGCCAAATCTAGAGCTCTTTTCTCCCTGAAGAACAACAATTGGAGCAATCACCATCTTTTGCAGAAGGCACCTCGCATTATCCCAAAACTTCCTGCTTTGTGCCTGGGTTAATGCAGGCGCTGAAACACACACCCAGCTGATCGGGCACGAACTAACTTTTTATTTAATAACATCGCCCTCACCCCTTTTTTACCCAGCAACGTGCAAGAGGGGTGGAAAAATAGCCCATAAAGCCAAACCAAACCAACCACCACCACTCCCTTGCCCAGCCGAACTGCGACCAGAAGCTGCAAAAAACAGGATTTTCCCTTCGCTCCCCTCCCCATCTTTTGTAATTCGGCGAAACCCGCGGCAGAGGGGACAAAGCCCCGCCGGTGCCTCGGAGCAGCAGCACCGGGGCCGCGCACCCCCCGCACCTGAAGCCCCCTCGCAGCTGAGCCCGGAGCGCAGCGAGGAGGGGCGGGGGTGACACCGGCACCTCGCTCGCCAAGCGCAAATGGGAGACCCGCGCCCCGAAATATCCCCGGGAACCTCTTCCTACCGCCCAACTGGGGGGAAACGCTATAAAACAAGGAGGGATAGTTTGCGGGTCCGTATTCCCCCGCCCCCAGCGAGCGAACCGCTTTGCCAAGGCGTGACTTAGGCAGAATTGAGAAACTCAAGTGTTTTAGAGGAGAAACAAGGGAGACACCCGAAGGAATAACCTCCCTACGCTCCCGCCGCACCCCCCGCATCCGCCGGCGAACGGCTACGAACCGAGGAAAGTCCCGCAGAGCTTCATCCTTGCCGGGTGGCGGTGGCTGCCTGGCCCGGGGTGGCGGGGGGAGCGGGCGCGGAGCCGCCCGGGGTTACTCCATCATCCCTGGGAAAAGTTCCCGTCCGGAGCAAAAACTTATGGGCGGCGGCGGCCAATGGGGCCGCGCCGCAAAATCCTCGCAGCGCACTCGGCGGCCAATCCGCTCCCCCCCGGCCCGGGGATGCGCATCCCCTCCCGGCCCCCCCTCCGGGCTGGCAGCGGGGGGAGCGGGGCAGGGGAGCCGTCCTCCCCTGCGGGCGGGGGCTGCGCGCATCCCTCCTGCCGGCAATTAGGGGACAGAAGAGACAACGGCACTCCCCAGTGCAGGGGGGTGCTGGGGCACACACATCCCCAGGAGAAGCGTCCCCAGAGAACACAGACAGGGAAAGGTTTGGGTTGGAAGGGTCATTAAAGATAATCTCGTTCCAACTCCCTGCCATGAGCAGGGATGCCTTCCGCTATCCCAGGTTACTCCAAGCCCTGTCCAGCCTGACCTTGAGCGTTTCCAGGGGATGGGGCAGCCACAGCTTCTCTGGGCAGCCTGTGCACACCTGAGCTGGCCCTGTGGACGGGGACAGGGGACACTGCCCTGAGGGCAATCCACAGGCTGGCGGGGCTCTGGACAGCCAACAGGCCAGTCACTCACATGCCCGAGTCTATTCGGAAATGCACGAGTCTAATGATGGTCACATACAGCTTGTCAGATGCTTTGGCCGAGTCCAGGGTGTACTGGGGAAGGGAGAGGGGAGATTGGTTCTGGGAGAGATCCAGAATGGAAGAGGATGTCCCCCTGCCTCAAAGGACAGATGGCAACATTGGACTGAACTGATCCCAGCTGGAGGAAACTGGATACAGGCCAGCAAGCAATACTCTCATTGGCCTCCCAGATGGAAAAGCAGGGAAATAGTAACCAGGAAATA
This sequence comes from Poecile atricapillus, assembly GCF_030490865.1. NCBI lineage: Eukaryota > Metazoa > Chordata > Aves > Passeriformes > Paridae > Poecile > Poecile atricapillus. Next base: position 6,524,807 of record NC_081263.1, read on the forward strand.
ATAATAATAATAGTAATAATAATAATAATAATAATAATAATAATAATAATAATAATAATAATAATAATAATAATAATAATAATAATAATAATAATAATAATAATGAAACTAACCAGGGATAGCACTGAACTTTGATATCCCGTTGGCTTGGAGGGCAGAGTGCTGTCTCTAGTTTGTGGACCCCCTGCTCCCAGCTCATCACCTGAGGCTAAAACAAGGCTGACTCTTTCCATGGATCAGCCCTGGCCTGAAGAGCAGGAAAAGTGTCATTTCTGAAAATGAGAGAGAGGAAAGGGTTTCCTGACAAAAATTGATTGTCAGCGTAAAAACTCAGAACCTTCAGCTGGATGGGTAAATAAGTGCATTTATAAAAGGAGAGCAAACCTGGCCCAGTCTCAGCTCCAGTAATTTGGGAAAGGGGGAAAGCCTGAGCTTAGAGGGATAGAGGCACCAGTAATAAGGAAGACGGGACAAAACTGATATTAGCTGAAGAAAATTGAAAGCAATTCATCACAGCAGGACATGTCTGCATATTTGGAATTTTTTATTTTATCAACATAGTGGGAGAGGCAGTTGGAATAAAGGTTGACAAAGAAAGGTTGACAAAGTGTGCAGAAAAAGAGGACAATTCACTCTTTGAGGCAAGAGCCTGGGCCAAACTCTTTGTTGAATACATCTAACTCCTTAATTCAGATTCCTTTTCAGGCAGAAGGCTGGAAGAGAGAGCAGGGAGAGACAGCTTTGCTGGGTTGGGGCAGGGAGGTGTGAATATCAAAGTGCACCTTTTCTTCTACACATCCATCATGGTCTCAGGGAGGTCTGAGAAAACAACGATCACAGCAATCATTATCATTGTCATTGGACTGAAAGCCAGGAGTCAAATTAAAAATCTACCTGTTGGATAGGGGGACTTCTTTTGAGATTCTTATTCTTTAAAGGGCTGGATGAGCCAGCTGGACCCTGCATCCAGGCTGGATATGGTTTGGGAAAGGAGCTGGATCTGGGCCCCTTGTAGGGCTGCTTCTGACTGCACAGCTCTCCAGCAGAAAGGGGTGTGACACAGCCTGTTTGGGGACTGGCACCTCTTCCCTCTTTGAATTAGCAGCTCTGCCTTTGCAGAATACTCTGTGCTTTATTGTCCCTTCAATCCCCACCTTGGAAGATGAGAGGTGACATTGCGGAGAGCTCTGCGCTTGGAAAATGACTTTCAGAATTACGTTCTGGCAATTTGAAACTTCCGCTCTCTCATCTTCGGCCTCTTGGGGCTTTAATGGGAGAAAGCAAAGTGCCTCTTCCTCCTCCCCTCTTTTCTTTTCCTCCCCTGTTCTCTGGCAGCTGCAACAGCCAGGATTCAGCAAGGTCACTCAACTCCATTGCTTCCTGCATGCAGGAGTTCTCAAATTAAGGGGTGTTGGGAGCAGCCTGTTGAGATGAAACAGCCTTCACTCAGCTCCAGCAAGCAAGGAAACAAAACCCCTTCACAGTGGCTCCAGACTGGCTCACCTTCCCTGAGCATTAGCTGGGGGAAAAGGTAAAGGCACGGAAGAGCAAAAAGCAAGATAAAAAAGAGTCCCTCCTTCAGCTGCAAAGCTGCTGTCTTTTGTCTAGCACAGAAAACCCCAAAAATTTTATTAGAAGCCTCGTGGCTGCAGCTGCCTTGTCCACTCCTAGGTGTTTTCATCAGCATTTTATTTCCCAAAATTCCTGCTGCTGCCTCCCCTTTCCCCAGTTCAGCAGTGAGGCAGAGCTGGCCCCATCCATCCCAGTCTTGGGGCACAGTACAGAGATGGGAGCTCATCCCTGTGAGCTCTGAGCTTGCCAGCAGTGTGATCTTCTTCCCAGGTGCCACTGGTCTCAGTTCTGGGCAGCCATTAAAGGTAGCAGAAGAGAACACAAATGGGAATGGAGAAGAATCACAGAAACTCCACTAATATCTGGGTGGTTCCCTGCTGAGGGGCCTGGGAAGCCATGTGGCTCACACAGAAAAAGACCAAAGGAAATACCATCCCTTTGTAGTCTGATTTCTGTTGATGCACTGCCAGACTGGGGGGGGATTATTGTTCCATGTGTGCAGTTTTGCATCTGAAATAAATACAATCACCAAGATATTTCTCTATGTACCCCAGCACCATCTCACCAACAGCCTAAATATCTCCCCTGGCCAATGGCAGCCCCAGCTTTTCCACAAAGGAAGGGATAGCTCCAATTATCTGTTGACTGTTTTATTCTGTCTTAAATCCCTTTCATGGCTGCGTGAGGGAAAGCTGAAGCCGTATGCAGATATTGTCAAGCTCAACTTGATAGGTACTGTCAAAACTGCCAGAGTGTGGTGACAATAAACATTTTAGCTGGCTAACAATTTGCTGCAAAAAGGGTTGACCCTGAAATCAAGTTCTGCTGTAATGAACACTTTGTCTCTAAATATTTGCATTTTTGCTGACAAGGTTCACTCTCCAGGAGATTTCCTCCGCCCGTGAACAATCTGCCTTCACACGAGATGCAGGATGGATGCGGTTTCCTGAGCCAGTTCCTTATCTGGCGTGAAGGAAGGATGAGCACATGCCCAAAATCAGCAGAGCCACCGTGGATGGGGGATGCCCAGCCAGGGGAGTTGCTCAGTTCCAAGGTGCTGATCCCCCTCCCTGAGAAAGCCCTTTTCTGTCAGGTTCTGCATGGCAGTGCCACGCTGACAGCCCAGTGCTGGAACCAAGGCTTGTGCCTGTTTAACAGATGGGGAAATTGAGGCACGTGGTGATTCTGGATCATATTTGGACTGTCTTTGCTGAGCTGGAGACAGAGCAGACAAAAAAGAGGCAGCCAATGCAGACTGCCTGTTATCCATGGCTGCCCCAGGAGAAGGAGGAGGAGGAGGAGGAGGAGGAGGAGGAGGAGGAGGAGGAGGAGGAGGAGGAGGAGAAGGAGGAGGAGGAGGAGGATGAAGCGATGCTGGAACTCACAGCAGCTCCAGTTTGGTGCCCACCTGCTCCATTCCTTCAAACACATGGGAAGCTGGGGCTGTCCACCCTCAGGAGCTGCTGCACTGAATCTTCCTCCATCCTCTTCAAGGTGATTTGACCGAAGTTACACAGTCTGAGTGCCAAGAAGCATCTTCCTTAGCCCCAGGGCCAAAAGCCAGGCTGGCTCCAGGGCGTAAAAGACGAGGCTCAGAGTTCCCTTGCTGCAAAGGTTTATGTGTTTCAGGGTTAAATTTCCCAGGATAACTCTGTCTTGGCAGCCAAGAGCTGATCACCACCTTGAGGGCCATGTTTTTGTCTGCTCCCATTAATGATGGGCAAAGGACTCTGCCTGATTCCTCAGGGACAAAGTGTCCAGCCTGGATGGGGTGAGGATTTACCTGCTCAGGGCATCTCTGTGGGATAAATGTCCCCCAGGGCTTACCTGCCCGAGTCAAGAACCTCCTGTGCTCTGGACCACCGCAGGAAAAAGCTGCAGAGTTCGACCCCACAATCTCCAAGACCCTGCATGTGGGAATGTCTGCTGACAGTGGACAAATGGGTCAGAGCATGGCCTCAAGTCTCCCATGTGACATTTGTCCCAAAGTCTAGCATGGGACAGAGAAATAGCCAGGGCAGGTTGCAGGTTTCTCATTTAGGACCTCAGTATCCCAGCTCCATTGCTACAATTAACTCTTAATACTGGGGGAAAAGTCCCCCACCGGACAGGTTCTCACACAGAGGGAGATGTGAATTTCATTTCTACTCCTGGCAGTGATTTTTGGAGGGGTGGCTGTGGGAAAGGGTCTTCATCCATTTTCCCTCTGACACCTGGCTTGTCTATTTCAAATAAAATGTGCCCAGAGCACATCCTATTTCTTACTACAGCTATTAGCTGTGCTCACTAGGCTGGGGCTGTGATTTGCTTGAGACCCCTAAATTCCTAGACAAGTGGCAAATAAATTGTAATAAAACTTCTCACTGTTGCAGGAAACTGTGGTGGGGAAAAGAATCCTTATGGGTTTGCAAAAAAGACATAAAGGGGAGGAAAGCACAGCTTATTTCATTTTTATCTCCCTCTCCCCTCCCTGCTGCAAGGAAAGGCAATTTTCACTAGCACAGTGTTGTCATTTTGCTGAAGAAAAATTCACAGTTTTGGCCAGAGAGGAGTATTTTCTTTTATTTTTTTTTTTCAGCCTGTTGATGTCAGAGAGCTGTTGCATTTCTGGCAGTGGCAGTAGCTCTGTGCCTTGGAAGGCAGCCAGGCTCCTACCTCGATGCTCTCTGGCTCTGCCATCCCACATGGTGCCTCCTCGCTGGGCTTAGCTTGGCCTTCACCTCCCAGGGCAGGTCCCTTTGGCCAGGGCAGCACTGGAATGATGATCATTTCAGAGCAGCAGCCCTAGCTGGGTAATTTTGGCACCAAAATATAGTAAAAAATTACAGAATTACTGTGCTGGTGTCAGGGGGCAGAGCTAAATACAGTTTTTCAATGCAAGGTCCTAAATGAGTAAACCAGGCATGAGCATGGTAATTAATACCAGAGAGAGAACCAATGCCTGCTCTGTCCCTGTGAGGAACCATGAGTGATCCCCCAAAAAACAGAACTTGCTGCAGAGGGGAAGAGGTGTACCCGTATCCTTGAAATCTTCTCCTTATGACCCCTCCCAAGAGCTTTATTCTGATTTTTTCTCACACTTCTTGTTACAAGGGAGTAGCTCAGCACTGGCAAACATCATCATCCTCACAGCCTTCCTGGGCCTCTCCCTCTCCTGGTGGACAGTCTAAAGCTACTCCTATTTTTCTTCTCCATTATAAACTCTGGGAGCTACAGTGAAGTACCTTGGTTAAAGGCTACAGGCTGAGTTCTTCCATTCTCCATTGACTACAAAGACACAATTTTCTCCTTTTCCTCTTCCTCATGGTCTCATTCCCTTCTCTCAGGCACAGGAAAATTACCACAGCTCCAAGACACACACCATGAGCCCCTTGCCAGCTGAGCTGTTTCACCCTGTCCTCGTCACAGCCCGTGCTGGGAAGCCCAGAGAGCACAAGGGAGGGATAATTACCAGTCCCAGCACTGCGATGATAATTAATAATAATTAATACCCTGCTAAAAGGAGCGCTTGTCAGGTCAGGGAGCAGAGGGAGGGGTGGGAAAACAAACAGGCAAGAATCAAACCTGAGCAAAGGTTTGCTATGAGGAAGGGGCTGGGGACAAGGGGCAGGAGGAGCTGTGGGGTGCAGAGGTTTGGGGTGATGGGGATGGTGCCTGGAGAGCAAAGGAGGTGTTTCACCCCATCAGTGACTGTCAGGGAGCTTTCCCATGGCACAGGACCCCCTCCCATCCTCCCTTCATCATTAATGGGCTGAGAGCCAGGAAAATCCTGCAGCCAGCAGCACTCTAAGCCATCCTGGAGCAGAGCACACTCACCCCTCTGGGGAGGTGAGGAGCCCTGGGGGAAAATTCCCCCAGATTTTGCTGGTTCAGTCTCACAGGGAGGCTGAGCCCCTGGTCTTAAGGCTCCCTGCCAGCTCCTAGTGCAGTTCTCTGAAATTAAGACTGACTTCACTATTTGGGATGTCAGAGTCCACCTTTTAATTGAGGCTGTAGAAGGAAATATCTAAGAAATATAAATAACTCAGTGGGAGCAATGGAAGATCTTGAAACCTAAACTTCATAAATCTAAACTCAATAAATCTGAGCAAGGGGAAGCATCAGAGAAAGGAGGGTGCCAGCCAGAAAAATCTGAGCTTGGAAATCTCCTGCAGGAGAGGCTTCTGGACAGCTTTGGGCAAACAGGTTTGTTCTTTTCTCCCTCAGTGCCATCACCTGAATGATCAGTAAAATTCCTCTGCACGTGCAGCGTTTTGGCCCTCTTGCAACAACTGAGTTAAACCAAAAGGCAGCCCAGAACCATGGCAAGGGGTGAGAGAAACAGAAAAGTGCTGGCAAGGGAGAACAATATGTTTCCAGACAAGATTTAAAAAGAAATGTGATGTTAATACGAGTTTGGCGTCACACTGTCATAACACCATCAAAATGACATGCTGCCACCACTAATACGACTGTTTAGGGAATATGCAACATGAACAAAAAAGCAATTTGCTCAGAAACAAACTGGGATGAGTCTATACTGTAAGAAAACAGAGAAATGCTGCAATCCAAGGGAAGACCAGACAAATGCTCTGTGATTTCTGGTAACTGTGGCACAGGCAGGGACCAGAATCTCTGAACAGAACTTGCTCCTTGTTTTCTGTGGCTTCTCAGCCTTTGCTAGGATAATCTGCTCATAAGAGAGAAACAGTTTAAGGACAGCTGTTCTGGCATTAATTAAAGCACCCTACAGTTTTTTTCCTAATAAAATCACTTTTTTCCTAAGGTCTTCTTGCCCGATTTGTTTTAATACCTGTCTCTAATTAAGTCCAGTGAGAGGAATTCACTACTTCAAATGAGTTAAAAACGGATGTTCTCAAGGCACCTGCGTCTGAAGAAACTTATTTTTGAAGTCCATGAATTAAATTAAGAGGGGACATTTTCAAGCTGATCACTCTCTTTTGATTAGCACAAACGAGCTGCTCCACCAGCGCTGTGTTAAAAATTGTCGCACTTGCTTTTCCGGCTAATTTGGAAAGAGTTCAGCTGTTAGGGTGCTAAATAGTCACATTAAACACTACAGACCTGCAGCGCATTTAGGCTGAGTCCTTTAAAAAGGAGATTGAGCATCCCATCACCTGAGGATGCCCCTCTCCACGGACAGCTATGGGAACACGCTGCCCAGCGGCGCTGACAGTGACTTGTTGACCAACAAAATTCTGGCACAGGCCCCGTGTATCAGCCATGGCAACGGGGCTGGGAGCGTGGCAATGGCAGCTGCTACGCACAGAACAGCGCTCTTAAAAATATCACGGCTGAAACCCATTAAAGAAAACAAAAATAGAAAATACGCAAGAAAGCAAGGCTGTGTGTGAAACTGATACCGGGAAGGATGCTCGGTACATTTATAGCTATAGCCTGCCCTAAATTTTCCTGGACTTTTAACCCAATGCTTCTTCACTATGAGAAACTCAAATGTGATTTTTTTTTTTTTTTTTAGTCAGAAAACGTCAAACTTTCTGCCTTTTTTTTTTTTTTCACTCTTGCTAACGTGATTAAATTTGAGAGCTGACCTGTACCAGATTAAAAGCAGAACGCTGGTATCTGCTGATCTCCCAAGCTTCTCCAGACCTGGTTCACAGCACAGTTTTCCCTCTGTGTCATCCCTTTAACCCCAGCCAGCTCCATGGGCTGCATGAGGACAGGGTGTGAAGGGAGAAGCTCATTGCCTTACTCCTCCCATCACAGTGTAAATCTGATAGAAAACAGCTCAGAGCCTTTCTGAGGGGCATCTCTAATGATAATTTCCTACCTCTTGTCAGAGTCTGCAGTAAAAGTGATCAATCAGTGAGGGGTGATATGCTGGGACAGAGCCTCAGCCCTTTGAAAGCCACCCCAGATCCATTGCTGGTGTCAGCCCAGCCAAGCACACGGCTCTGACCGTGTTTGGGCAGAGTTTGGGCTTTGCTGTCTCCTTACGTCAGGCCCCCGCTCCAGGAGCTGGAGAGATTGCAACCAAGAATTTACTCACGGAAGAGTGAAAAACTGCCCTGTTCCATCTCTTCCTCCCCACCTGCTGGGCTTTATCTCTTAAAACCTGAAAACTAAGGCAGAAAGATTGGCTCTGAGAGCTTTGACCCATGAGTTGGTTTTCTCATAATTCTAAAAGCTGAGCATTGTAAAAAAAAAAAAAAAAAAAAAAAAAAGAAAAGAAAAAAGAAACCAGCCCAGCCTTTGCCATCCGTGATGAATTCCCCGTGTTCCAGCAGATCTGCACAGTGGTAGGCTGGTTCCTGCTGGAGCTGGGTGTTTGCCATGCTTTCCTAGAGAAGCTCTCTGCCACTCTCCCTGCAACATTAATTCTGAACAACAGAGATGGAATGAAATGTAGATTTGAAAGCAAGCCACGAGGTAGGGAGCAATATTTAACTTTCCTCTCCCAGAGGTCTCACCTGTATTGGCAGTGGTTTAAAGATGTTAGTGTGGGATTAAGGGGCTAAATCGGATATTTTATTAGTTACAGGAGCCCATTTTCCTTGTTAAATAATTGAATGCATGTGCTTAAGGCAAAGGTCTAGGCTGGCTGGTGACTCCAGGCCAAGCTCTCACAGAGGATCAGCTGGAGTTGGCAGCACCAGTCTCTCTGTGAAGATATCTGCATTTCCACTTATCTGGAGTAGACACTGTGCATTGCTGTGAACATCAGTTCCTGGAACATTTCTGACAAGGATTTACATGAGGAGATATAAAGGTTCAGAATTCCTTTAAAGGAAATAATATTCTTTCTAAATAAGAGCTAAACAAGAGATGAAGTAATGCCTTCACAAGGGTTTTTTATTTGTTTTCCAAATCTTTGTCCAGGATGAGAACTCAAAGGCCTCATCAGGTTCAGGTCTTTATGAGGCATTAGCCAGTCCAGGAAAAGAAAAAGCTGAGAAATTTGCAGCAAAACTGTTTTTATTAATTTTTCAACTGTTCTCCAGATTTAATAAATTAAAATACCTCTGCAAATATTCTGCAGCTTTTTCATCTCTGATAACATTTGGTACCTTATCATTTCTAACTGCGCTACAGCGAAAAACACATTATTATGGATTTTGTGGTAGATCCTCCAATTTATCAACCTAAAAAGATTTCCAAGCAATAGAGGCTTTCAGTGTAAGTTAATATGTCACAGACCATCTATCACCCGGAGTTTGCTGAGTTTGCATTCCTAATCAATGACTTGACACCTTGAGTTAGTGAACACTTAAAGGTTATATCCGTGCTAAGTGATGTGCCCAAAGCATTTCAGCCTCCAGCAGCAGGGGACACCGGGCACCTTGATCCTTCTGGGTGTCCTGCACCACAATTTCCTCACCTGAGCAAGCCCCTCTCTCCACAGGAGGGGACACTGAAATACTCCAGGACTCAGTTGATGGGGGAAAGCCTTTCCAGGCTACTTAATTCCATTCTGCCTCCTTCCCCTCTCCCTGGGGCCGGGGCGGAGATGCCTGTCCTTGCAGGCATCCATCACGTCCCGCCCCGGCGGTGCTGTGCTGGCTTCCTGGCCATCTGCCACGCTCTGGGTGAAGGATGACGGCAGATACGGGGTGTTATGGGCTCTGGGAGGCTTCACATCACTAAATAAATGTAATGAATATATATGATTTCATTCCCCCCCTCTGCTAGATGCATTTCTAAGCTTTGGTCTTGTTGATGTACTGCGGCCTCACTCTGTATAATCCACACGAGCTCCACGTGCCAGAGTGGAGCTGGGAGATCTGTGAGCTCAGAGCTTCAGGTGAGAGAGACCTTGGCACCACAGAGGCATGGATATGAGCTGGAGATGTCATCTGTCCTTCTGCATGCCTGGCCTGAAAGCTACAGGGGATGCAGCTTCTGTCCCATCCCATCCCATCCCATCCCATCCCATCCCATCCCATCCCATCCCATCCCATCCCATCCCATCCCATCCCATCCCATCCCATCCCATCCCATCCCATCCCATCCCATCCCATCCCGTGTCCCACCTGAGCACCTCAGAGCATGTGATCTTGTGCTGTGTGGTGTACATGTCCTGCAGACCTGGAAACACGACAGCAAGTGTTTGCAGATGCACAGCAGGCTCTGGGGAGGGACGGGGTGCCCGTGGGCAGGCGCTGCCTCCACCTCTGCAGAGGAGACGCGTCTTTCAGCCCGTGACAGATTTACTCCTGTGACCCAGCGAGCAGAGGTCAGCAGGCCCTGACAGCAAACAAATGAGAAGCGGCATTTTTCAGGAATTCCTGCAGTAGTTTCTTTCCCCTGTGGCTGCTGCATCTCTCCCACCACGCACATCCATGGGGGACAGGCCCAGCAGAGGTCATTCCCAGCCTGGGTGTCTGAGGATGTCTCCTCAGGGTTTTTCAGTGACTGCTCCTGGTCATATCCTCCCTGCTACAGCCTGAAGTGCTCCTCAAACTTTACACACTGTTGGGGCAATGATTTGTAGAACCACCTGCCAGCATCCCCCATTGCTCCTTACAGCTCCTGCAGCCTCCATGCCTGTGTCTGAAATAAACAAGATCCATTAAAAAACCCTTGTCCAGAAGCAGAGATGTGGTGAAACTTTGCATGCTCTTGTTCATCTCCTTCCATCAAAGCCCCTGGCCCTTGAGGCCACTTATCTCAGCGAGTTGTTACACATCCCTGTCCCAAAGCTTGGCTTGGGAGCCCTTTGCATGAGGCAGCATGTGAATGGGTTCAAATCCTTGCCACAGGGAAAGGAATGAATCCTTTTCCCTCTAACCCCTCCCATTTGCTTTCTAAAGTGTCTCCAGTTACAAGGGGTGAATACATTTAAGTACTTTATTTCATCTACTTATGACAAAGACGGTGAGCTGTCAGTCAGAAAACACGGAAACAGATGAATTAACTGAGCGAGTTTTCTTCACTGCTTAATTGTTCCAGAGAGGCAGAGTTCTGGGGAGGATGATGAATCATTGTTTAGGAAATATTTCTTCCAAGAAGACGATTTGAAAAAATACATTTATAATTTATTGCAACCTCTTGCTTTGTCAGGGTACAGCAGCCAAAGGCAGAAAGTTCTTCCCTCCCCCGTTCTCTTTCCCTCAGTTCATTATCGCTATAATCTTATCTCCCGTACCCTCTCCTCACCCTTTGAATATTACATCTCCTCCCGCTTGTGTGCGGAGGTGTAGCCGTGTGCAGGGAGGGGGGGAAGCCGTCAGGGAGGGAGGGGGAGACTGGGAAAAAATCGTCACATATTTCAGGCTGGCTCTATTTAAATGAGTTTGGGATTGTGCTTCTCTGGAGCAGATGGCCCTGGAGATAATGATGCCTGAGCAGCGGAGGCTGGAGCCCCTCTCTCCTGTTGCCATGGTAGGCCACGGGGCTGAAATGGATTCTGCTTATTAAATTTGCGAGCTCTTGTGTACTCAGGATGAATGGCGTTCAGTCATAAAGAGGCCCATCCTCCTAATGTGGCTGGATAGTTTTATCTTGGAAAGCCAGGCACTCTAACTCCGCCAGACGAGGGGCTCATTAACCTATTAACAGCAGCCCTGGAGGAGCTCAGCCCACGGGGGCTCCAGCGGGGTTTTCCAGGAACGTGCCCAACGCCGGCATCCTCGTGGCGTCAAACGCGGCTGAGGACACTCAGCCATCCTCTCAAACACGGGAGAGCTTCGCTCAGCACAGTTTCCAGAGGGGTTTGTGTGGGATCTAACAGCGCAGAGCCCATCAGAGCTCCAGCGCTCTGTTAGCTCCTGTAGGAATAGCAACAAGAGGCTGGGATTGTCGGGGCCAGAAAGGCTTGCATGGGGTTACTGCTTGGCCTCTGAGTTACAACACAACCTCTGCTCTTCAAATCAAGATTACACACATCCCATGTGTGCACCTTGGAGCCACAGCAAGCACTTGGTAGGACAGAGATCACACTTCCTGACAGAAATCGAGAAAATGGAAATATATTATATTTAGAAGACAAGTTCTTTAAAGAAAAAAAAATAAGGAAACAAAAAAATCAAAGGAAGGATTGGTGCTTTCTTCTCTGACTTTCCTGTAGGACCAGCCTTGGCTAATGCTCAAAGTGATAACACTCTTCTGAGAGACTCAAAACACTGCAGATTAAATAGAGCAAGCTGAAAGGCTTTACCTGAAAACATTCTTTCTTTCTACAGAAAACTGTGGGTTTGATTCAAGTAAATATTTATATGTCTGTTCCAGCCATGACAGACAAACCTGGTTATTTCCAGAGCATTGGAAACAGGTGTTTCCTTCCAGTAGCCCTTCCACACAATCCTTTCACCCAGGTTTGCTTCAGATCACATGGTGAGACTTAAAGAATTATAACTTTTTTTATCAGTGTAAAAGCCAGTTTAGTCGCGTTTTGAAGTGTAGCGTCTCTGAGATTTTGTTTTCCACTGCACTCTTTATGTAGAGCCATGCCAATGGTTTGGACGAATGGAAATTTGATATGCAGTGAGACAACGTCTGTTACATTATAATGCTGTTAACTTTGATTAACCAGAGGTTGGTAAAATAGCACTGCACTATATTTAGTTTCATGGCACATTTTTTTACATGTTATTATGCAAATGTTCACATGAGCTTTCTTTTAAATGCAACCCATCTCTGTTTTCTTCCCCTGCAATCTCACATGGCCAACAAAAACCACCTGCCTGAGCTGTGCTGGTTTCCTTGCTCTGGCAGCATCCACCAACCTTGTGATATGAAACAACCACATCAGAGCTTGTCAGCAGTGGACTTTTTTCCCCAGGACTAACACAGAGGTGAGGACCATCTGCTTTGGTGCAGGTCTTCCCACTCCAAGAGAAGGAGTCAGAGACCAAGCACCTGCAAATAATTCCCTGACCTAGTGATGGGCTTGGTGTGGAGCTGTGAAGAGGCTGGGCGATTTTTTAAGGGAAACATTTCCCTCCCAGTATTGGATAATGTAGCTTGGAAAGGGAAGAATTTGTGGAACAGAAATTGGTGTTGTAGCTCCTCCTTGTTCCACAAAAGGTAAGCAGGAAGCTTGGCCTCTTGAATGTAAGAGCAACTTGGCAGGTAACTCCAGAGTCACAGAGAAGGAAATGGAAATGGTTCAAAAAATCCTCCTCAGCTTCCAAAACCCTCATCACAACTGTGTAAAAGTGTCATTGCACATGGCTGGGGTAAACAATCACCCATAGCGTGGGGAGATCATTCTGGCCTCTGTAAATGAAGTACTGAAGTCAAATCCAGTCAAATTTCTTGGCATTCAATCCTCCTCCTTTCATGACAGGTCTCGGGGTTAATTCTCTTAATGAAATAGCAGCAACAGGGATGTTCACAAGAGTTGTGCTCACTTGGCAAAGCCAGCTGAACATTTAGCTGTAACTCTCCATTTCTGGGAGTGCTGAGGATCTGCATCCTGCAGCTGACTTTGAACATTGTGTCTCATCCAGGGACCCCGGACATTCCCCCCTCAGCTGCTGGCTCCAGCAGCTTCTGCAGCATGTGCATCATTAAGCTGAGATGATATGAAAACCCTCACTCGATATCAGCTCTTAAGAAGGCTCTGCAGATCAGAGGAGCAGAAACCTGCCCAGATTTCCACGGAGCTCTCAAAACAACCCCAGCAATGCCGAGCAGAGGCAATTCAAGCTGTACCAGGCTGCTTGGAAGTGCTGCTAAGGTGTTTATGTATTTATTCCCATCCAGCAGTGTCCCCCAGCAGGTCTCCTAGCCTGGGCTGGCCACCAGAGCCGGGGCTGGGCTGGGGGCCAGGTTCACGGGTGGAGCGGGTGTCCGCATGCGTAAGCCTGCCCCGGTGCCCGGTAGGTGCAGCCTGCAGGACTTATCCAGGGTCACCTTGAGTGGCTGTGTGTGAGCAGAGACTGCAGCCAGCTCCCTGCATGCCAGCTCCGTGCTCCCAGCCCTGACCCACGGCCCTCTTTGTTCTGAAATCCCCTCCAACAGCGACGGTGGAGGAGAGGACGGGCAAAACGCTGCCGGGGCAGCTGCCTAGGAGTGCAGACCATAGAAAAGGGATTAGCTCCGTCTTCAAAATGCAAATCCCCTCGACACACGCCAAGCTCACGGCACTCCTGGAGCCGTTTGCCCAGTCCTGACTTACAGCTTTTACACAGACTCGAGCTTGCCAACTTAATGTTGGAGGTACGGACAGCGGTGAATTAAAACGGAGCCTACAAATGAAAAGCCGATTAGCAGATATTAGAAGGATATTGAGATGGAGGGGACACAGAAGTGGAGAAAGGCTCCTGGCCCTCACTTTGGTTTGTAGCACAACCTCCTTCCTGACTTCTGCAGCTCCTTTGCCTTGTCTTGAAAACCTTGCACAGGGATTAAATGACCCTAGAGGAAAGAGGGGCTTCTATTGAATCACCGTGTCAAAATCCAGCCCCCAGATTATGCAGAACGAGAAGAAATGTGCCACAGCAGGCCCCTTGCTCCCCAGTCACTACCTTAGGCAAGGTGACAGGGACCAGCCAACCTTTAAGGTCCCTTGCAACCCAAATTATTCTATGATCCTCTAACAAGGTGATTGTGCAGCAAAACAGTTCTCTATTGCCATTAGGGAAAACTTCCAAGCATTTATGGAGAACTGTGACTGAGAGGATTTCATGTGCACTGGACATACAGGACCTGTCACACAGAACACCTGGAAAGTTTGCTCAAGCAGTCAGAAATGCTAGATTTTAGCCCTGGCCTTCATACTCCCATCCTGCAATCAGCATTTACACACATTTCCCTAAACTGGACACACATTAAACTGGGACACTTGGATTGCCAAACCATTGTTTGTCAGGACCTCACTACCCCAAACAGACCAAGCTGCTGCAAAGGGTGGCAGGAGTTGGGGTGGTCACTAAAGAGCCCCCCAAAAGCTGCAGCAGTCCCAGCAGTGGACACAAAGACAAACAAAAGAAGAAAATCCCTTTAGCTGCTCCAACAGAGGTTCAAATGGACCAAAAAGACAACTGTGGGTTTTGGGAAGGGAAAAACTTAGTGATTTCTCACTAACATTATTTATTCCAGCTCTCTCTCCATCGTATCTTGATGAAACACTGCTCAGGAGAGGCTGCCACAAGCTGGGCGCAGGAATCCTCATCCACATGGGCTGGCATCGGCACAGGGAGCAGCAGGAGAGAGCAGGAGATGCTGAAAGAGGTGATCAAAGATCCCTGTGAATATCCTGACAGGCAGTTCTACGCCTTAGGATTTTTGCAGTAAACAGGGAAAAGCCACTTTAGAAAAGCTGGCAAAGGCGAGTTTAAAACATGGGATGAAGATTGGTGTTTTCCCTTCATTACAAACCAACCAATTTGGAACCTGAGATTTTCTTGCTTGTGAATGCTTCTTGTGTCTTCCCAAAGTGGGACATACCCACAAGCAATTTTATAAATTGAAGACAAACACTTCAGTCACGAAGCCAGTTTAACTTCACAGGCAAAACAAGAACAGCATTAACCCAGCATTCTTGAAGTAACATTTGAGTTTTTCTGTTAAAAAATAAATTACTGACTGCGGGAGGAAGAAAGGAATCATTTTGCTGTGATAATTGCAAAGCACACAAAAAAGGTAATTTTTTGCCTGACTTACATTCAGAAATGTCTCAGCTTTTACCAAACAGTCTTGGTTACCAACAGAAAGAAAGCACTGAGATATGCAAATATTTAAAAACTAGCAAGCAAATCCCTGGAGAAGAAGAAACAAAAAAGAAGTGGGGGAAGGGGTGCCAGTGAATACAGAGATGTCATAGGCTGGAAGCTGCTTTTTTGAAGCCTCTTGGAAGTTCTCACCAGGGACACCCCAGGAAAGCAATGGCATGAGGACATCCTCAAGGTCCAGCTCTCAAGCACACTTGAACCTCAAAAGCAAATCGTGGCTGTGCAGGCTGTGATGTTTGCAGCAGCCTCAGCCTGCCCTCACACACACTCAGAGCAGGATATTTACACGTTCTTTAGGCTCCCTTAGTGGCACTACAAAACAGGCACAGCTCTTTCCCAGCCTGAATGAAGACTAGATTTTCCAGCTCATTTTTACACCTGGCAGATATTGAAGATTATGTTGAAAATCATGAGGCCAAGAGATTTCACCTTGTTAATCAAATCAAGACTTGTGTTCCAGACCCTTCACCCCAGTAGCTTTGCCTGCCCTTGGTGAGGAGGTCTCTGTGGAGTGGCTGGTCACCCTGAGCCCAGGGAAGGACCAGGCCTTGCTCAGGGCAAGCACCTGGGCTGGGCTTTTCCCACTTTCCTTGCAATTGCCAGTGGTCTCAATAAACACTTAAAAGTTTTCCCATTTACACCAAAGTGTTCCCATTTCTCACAAGGTTTATCGGCACTTAAGGTTTTATTCTGTTGGGTAGTGACTTGCATTGGAAAAGGGCATAAAATGGGACATATTTGGGCTTAAAAAGTAGCAAACCTGGGCAGGCTGCAAGTTCAAAAGAGGCAGAAGGAAAGATTCCCTTGTGAATTATTTGTAGAGCTGGGACAGAAGCTCCTTGTTCGAGAATTCAGAAAATAACTCATGGAAGAAAATGCCCCTCCAGACCAACTTTGAGCGTAATGCAGGATTTTCTGGAGACCCAAATCACTCTGTTTAGGGGGAGGATTTCCCACTGCTGCTCTGAGCTGCACAGCCGGTCCCTACAGGGAACAGTCACAGGATCTGCAAACCTGGGCACATCTCTCCCGGCCTGCCCTGCCCTGATCAGTGCCGGGGTGTCCCCTCTGTGCCGGTGACACCGGGATGTCCCCTCTGTGCCGGTGACACCGGGGTGTTCCCTCTCTACCGGTGCCACCGTGGTGTCCCCTCTGTGCCGGTGCCACCGGGGTGTTCCCTCTCTGCCGGTGACACCGTGGTGTCCCCTCTGTGCCTGTGACACCGGGGTGTCCCCTCTGTGCCTGTGACACCGTGGTGTCCCCTCTGTGCCGGTGACATCGGGGTGTCCCCTCTCTGCCGGTGTCACAGGGGTGTCCCCTCTCTGCCGGTGACACCGGGGTGTCCCCTCTCTGCCGGTGACACCGGGGTGTCCCCTCTCTGCCGGTGACACCGGGGTGTCCCCTCTCTGCTGGTGTCACAGGGGTGTCCCCTCTCTGCCGGTGTCACAGGGGTGTCCCCTCTGTGCCGGTGTCACCGTGGTGTCCCCTCTCTGCCGGTGACACCGGGGTGTCCCCTCTCTGCCGGTGTCACCGGGGTGTCCCGGGGAGCCCCGGCCGCGGTGGGTGGGTGGCAGAGGCGGCTCCGTGCTAAGCCCGGTCTCTGGGTACATTTTCTTCCCTGCGCGCTGACACGGCTCCGCTTTTGTTTCCTGAGTAAATAGAAAAGCCACGGTGGCAGGAAGGAGAAAGGCAAGGCAGGGCTCGGCAAGCAGCGCCTGTTTACAATGACAAAGGGCTCTGCCACACTTAGGGGAGGAAATTTTCCTTCCAGACTTCAGGGCTCATTAAGTGAGTGGGCATAGCTAATAGGCTTTGTGTGCGAACGGCCCCAGCCTTGCAAGGTCCAGCTGTCACTGGGGCGAATGTCAAAAATAACAGCGGGCTCAGCCATTCTCCACCCCGCTCGGGCTTTAAAATTTATCTTTAAAAGGGGGAGGAGCAGGCAATGAAAAGTAGCAAGCAATTAATGGGAGACAAAAGCAAATGAACCCGCGGGGCTGATTGAGGGAGGGGGGAAAGTCCCCCAGAGCTGGGCTGGAGGGTTGGTGGGGAGGAAATAGAAAAGCTGAAGAAGCCTCCCGTCAAGCAGAAACTCTGCGGTGATAAACGCCCGGGAGGATGCTCAGGAATTGCGGGTCCCGGCGGCTCCTCTCCCGGCTGGGCAGATGCTGCCGTCTCCCTGCCACGCGTCTTCGCTCCCCGAAATCTCCCTCACAGATGGTGACTCCGAAACAACGAGCACATGTCTTCCCTCGGATAATCCCGGGGTCAGGCTCCTCCGAAGTTTAGTCTCTCACTGCCAGCAGAAAGCTGACAAAATTATTCAGAAATAAATATGCTTCCATGTTTAACTTTTCTCTTTCACCCCATCCAATCTCAGCCTGCCCTGAGATAATATTTGCATGCGTTTGGTTTATCCCCCTGTCAGCTCCGTCTGGAGGGAGACGCACAAATGGCTCGTTTGAGGGTATTTGTGATTCATGTGATGCATCAATGGGAAAAAAAAAGGATTTAAAATTTCCAGAACTTTTAATAGCTTACAGAGTCTTGGCACCCACAGTCCCACAGAACGTGCCTGCTGTATTTTTAGCTAACCTCGAGCTGACTTTGATTTCAGGCAGCAACATCCCACACTCCAGAGCTTTTCTTTGTTTTAAAGAATGTACCCTTACTGCAAACCACGTCACCCACGTTTTTAGAACACAAGGGAACATCCCTTCACCTTTCCTGCTGAAAACTGTTTTTCCATGGATCTTGTAGCTATTGGGTCCCTGCACCAAGGCGAGATTGTGCTTGATCAGCCTGAACTCATGACATTTACACAGCGCTCTGCTACTTCTGGCTAGAAGACACGAGCTATGAGCAGTGGGATCTGTATATCAGATAATTTGGGGGTCAAACTATGGTTTTCAGAAGTTCTGTCGTTGTGAAACTCCTCTTGATCCCATGTCCTGAAACAAAGGCGCTTGCAAGTGTTGGCCTTAGCACAAGGGTTTGACCAAATGGTTTGACATCGTCTCTCTTTTTGGCAACACCAAGTTCAACCCACAGCACTCCCAGAAGGGCAGGTTGGGCCTTTCCCACCTCCAAGTCCAGGAAGAGCTCCAGGTTGCTGGGAAGGGCTGGGATCACCTCACAGTGCTGTGAGGCCAAGGCAAAGGATGCCTGTGACGAAACATTCCCAGAGGAATTCAGGGCACCTACTCCAGAGCCAGACAGCCTTGCAGAGGAGATGCTGGCACATCTGATTTCATTCTGATCTTAAACAACAGCAGCACACCTTTCCCATTCCCCACTGCATTCCCTGTTTTCTCATGTGCAGATATGCTGTGACAAAAGACAAAGAAAACTCTTAGGAAGTTTTGGGTTAGCTTGAGCCTCAAAATATGGCCACAGAAGAAGTGAATCATGCCTGGAAATCCTTGAGGGTGCCTGAGAACAGCACAGAAATTTTTCCTGAATGAGTCACGCTGGGGAGAGCTTCAGCTCTCAAAAGACACAACAATACACCTTGATGGGAAGGAAGCGAGGAGAGGGAGCCTACTCCAAACACATCTGCTCAGATCCAGGGTTCAGCTTGTTGCACTTGTATGGGGAAATCTGTGCAAACAAACAGTTATTGAATGGGTCAACTGAGCAGAGCGGCTGAAGGAGCGGAACAATGGGGCGGTTTATTCACTTAATGTATGCCAAGGCCATTCACCAGGCAAGCACCTCTCAAGGAGCCATGTGACAAACAGACTCAATTTGCTGTTTGCCGAGGTCATGCCTTTGGGGTGCCACGGACAGTATTTGTTAGTGGGAGCGACAAGGACGGCGAGGGAGCGCCTCATTTCCAGCACCTCCACCGTGCTGGGGTTTTGTTCTCTTTAGTTTCACCTTGGGAGGAGAGGGGTTTTCTGAGCTCCTCACTGAGGTGTGATGCTTGTAGCTCCATTTTTTCACATCTCCAGACCCTTTGGGAAGCTTGGGAAGCCAATGTGTGCTGCTGCACAATGCCATGTGTCCTTCTGTCACCAGTGTCGTGTCAGGTGGGATTTGGAGTCCAGCAGCAAAGGTAACACAGAGCCATTGGCATCTGGGGAAGAGAACACAATAAGCAGGGAATGAATTCAGGGTTTCATTCATAGTCAGCCTCAGCCTTCTGGATGCTGCAAAACACTCAGAGATTCAGCTGTACAAACAGTGGGTTTGACAAATTCATCCTCCCCTTCTGCCCAAGGACCCTTCATGGCCACTCACAGCTTCCCTGCATTTATTTGCTATTCAAACAGATTTGATGGATAACTTCTTCAAAGTAAAGCGAGTTGATGGACCATGGCAGTCTCCAGTTGGAGTCTCTCTGCTGAGGAGAGGTGAAGGGATCACAGGCTGCAGTTGATCCCTTCTTGTTGATGGAGGGTTTGTCCCACTCTCCTTAACTTGCAAAATCCACTGCTGGTGGTAAATGAACACCATTGACATAGGATGGGACTCAAGGAGCAAAGGTGGTGGGACAGGGCTTGACACCATTTGCACAATCAGGGCAGGGTTTGCTCTGGATGAGACAGCACAGGTCACCCAGAGCAGTCAGACAGCTGGTGAGCAGGATCTAAACACCTCTTTGAGGTATTACCCCAGATTTTCAGCATAAGAAAACAGCAGGGGCATACAGGAGAGCAGGCTGATGAGGACGGGAAGAGGAGGAACAAGAGAAGTGGCAGGAAAGGGAGAAAGGATAGACAGACAGGGGAGGATGGTGCTGCACTGGGGGGAGCATCCCGTACCCCAGCCTTGCTGGGCTGGAGGCTGGCCCAGCCTGCCTGATGGGCCCCAAGTCTGCCCAAAGATGAGGGTTTGGGGGGCACACATTGTGGAGCCTCACCTCTCTTCCCGCACCCAAGGTCCCCTTCCCCCTCAGGCCGGCAGTGACAGGATTTCCTACGCATCTGTATGCAAATGGCAGGCTGACACACCGGGAGAGGCACTTTGTTCCGAGCATCCCCGGCACAGCTGCTCCGCTTCCCGGGGACAGGCGGAGCAGCCCGAGCCCCTCCGGCCAGCGACACCGCGGGGCTGGGGATGCGGCCACACCAACCACAGCACGGCACAAATTCAGGCACAGACCCCATGTGCTGGGTCTGCAATGAAGTGCTGAGGGGTCTTGGATAGGGACAGGGGAAAATCAAGCTGCCTTTATAAAGTATCAGGGTAGGTCTTTGGGAAAGCAGAAGGTAAAGAAGGACAATGCCTTTTTAGAAGACCAAACCAGAGTGGTTTTGGTATTGATGCGGCTCTTCATGTCCAGCCCAGTGCCTGGCTGGGGAACAGTCTGCTCCCAGGCTGGAAGACAATTTCTTGTAGCTGAGACTTGGTGGCAGGGCTTCAGTTCTCTCCAGCCCCACAGAAACAAAGCACAGCTCCCCCAAATACAAAACCTTTGGATTTCTTCAGTGTCTCAGCCAAACAACTCCTCCTTCTGCTTTCTCTTTGGATTTTTTCTTGGTTAGAAACCCATCACATTCGGGGGGGGGGGGAAACCAACAGTGTCTATTGTCTCAAAAACCTGTTTATTTTCAGCAAGAAATGTTTACAGGGCCCCAGTGAGTTCCCAGCCATCTCTGCTAACAGAGAAACCTGCAACACTCTGGGAGGTGATTTTTCAATCAACCAAGACAGGAGCACTAGAAATCTCTGCTGATGCTAAAACGAGCCATTGCTTCCCAAAGCAGAGACCAAGGTTTGAGCTGCTGGCCCTGAGGAGCGGTGTGGAGTGACTGATGGGATGGGCAAACCTGGACAGCCACCACCTCCCTTCCTCACTGCTGGAAATCACAACAAATATTGGGGGAGCAATGGGAAACACCCCATTATTAATGTGCATGGTGCCTACAGGATATGAAAAAAAAACCCAAAAGGTGGCTTTTTACCAGCATCAGGTTTATGCTTTGGCCAGGGTGACCAACCTGTGTGCAAACCCCTCGTGCCTCTCTGGTACATCTTCCACCCCAGTTGTCATTTGCAGCTCAAACAGCCGGTGCCTCGGGGGATCTGTTTATTTTCTTCTTTCTGCTGGACGAGATTCTCTGGCTCAACACTTTATAAAAGCAGATTTTATTTTTCCCTTCATCCCATGCGACACAGATGCAAATGGGGAACAGTAGGATGCCAGCTTATCTTTTATTTGTGCTTTTAGGTTATAATTGCAGTCTGAATCACTGACTTTTAAGTTACGCTACATTTTGCCTCAGCAGAGAAAGGGAGAGGAGCGGAAACAGGGAATGATCCCTTGAAGTTCAGTAACGCCAAGCAGCTTCGCTTTCAGAAAAAAAAGGCGTTTGCAAGTGTTCCTCCCATTCGTTAAAGGCACAAACTATTGCCACGATGAAATAATAAAGAGAGTTAATTGAGATGGGGGGGTGGGATCGAACAAGAAAGGCTGCTTCGGTTCCTGTGTGACCATTGTGCTCACCACCGTGGTATCCATTTTCTACCTCTGATTTGGGGGAGTTCAGAGTGTTTTACCTCACCCCAAAAACCAGCATTTTGGTGGGCCAAAGCCGAGCTCTCCAGGCACATGAACCCCATCTCCTGGTGCAGAGCTGCTGAGGAAATGTCACTGTTGCCTGTGTGCTGTCACCGCGCCCGTCCCGCTCCAGCCGTGCCCTGAGCTGCCCTAACCCTTCCCGCAGGAGCCGGGGCTGCGGACAGGGGAGGCAATAAAGCAATCCCAGCCCTGCCGCCTGCTCCGGCAGCGTGAGAGACACCTGGAGAACCCGGCCATCCTCCCAGGGATAGGGAGTGTGAGGTTATAAATCCCCGAGCAACACGGGCTTAGCCACGGGAAGGGTATTTGCACTCAATGCCGAGTCCTAATTTCCTTTTGAAGGCTCTACATGTTTGATTAGCCAACTTCAGCAGCCCCATAGCATCAGGTCAGGGTAATTAGAGACCTTGTGTTAATGAGTAAACAATGACTCAAAAGCCTAATTGACACTTCCAAACCCATGCACGTCGCTAATTGCCGGAGCCAGAGCCGCGGCCCCGGTGCTACCCGGTGTTAAACCCCCGTGAGAATCAGAGTTATCCCCTGCCCTGGCAGCGCCGGGGAATGGCCAGCAGCCGGACAGGGGAGGGAGCGGGATGGGCGCTGGGACACGGCAAGTGTTGGAATGGGTGCTCTGTGCCTTTCTCCCCGCCAAAGGTCTGTCCCGAGGCTCAGACAATGCCGCTGCTCGCCCCCGGCAATGACCCCGCAGGACCACCCTCCTGGCCGGGGAAGGGCAGGCAGCCGCCCCGCTCCGGCAGCCCTTCAATCTTCCCCAGACAAAGGCTGTCCTGGGGAGGGGGCCGGGGCAGGGCTGTCTGGTGGGAAGTGTCAGCCCTGGGTCTCACGGCAGAGTCCTGGAGGAGCGGAGGGAGCGCAGGGGTGAAAGGGCAGCGCTCCCGTCCCACCAGCCGCCCTCCCCATCGCTCCTCCTGCCCTCTGCTCCTCTGTCCTGCTGCTGCCCCAGCCTGGCCTCGCAACGAGGGAAATCCCAGCACAATTGATGGAAGATTTCTCTACCAGATAATTTACGGACGCAGCATCTGCTGGACATGGGGAAGACACTGGACTTAAACTCAGCTTTCACAACCCTTAGCCTTGTTCACAGTAAATTCGGGTGTTATTCAGGGAGTTGGACTAGGTGGTCATAGCAGGTCCATTTCAACTGAAATATTCTATTCTATTCTATTCTATTCTATTCTATTCTATTCTATTCTATTCTATTCTATTCTATTCTATTCTATTCTATTCTATTCTATTCTATTCTATTCTATTCTATTCTATTCTATTCTATTCTATTCTATTCTATTCTATTCTATTCTATTCTATTCTATTCTATTCTATTCTATTCCATTCCATTCCATTCCATTCCATTCTATTCTCCTTTTTTTTTGCCTAACATAACCTCCAAAAGAAATAGAAGTGCCTCTTTGTCTGATCCCAGTTGCAGATCTAGTGCAGTTCATCCAGGCAAACTGCACTGACAAACTCAGCCCAAGGATCACGCCTCATCCCATGGGAGCTCAGCCTCGGCTAGGGTGTGATGGAAACACCAAATCAACCTTCATTTTTTCCCTCTGCACACAGCAGGGGCTGAAACCTGTCTCATCAAGTAAAGCCTTCCTTAAATTAGGTTGATATTATGGACTTAAGAAGCTCCTGGTGACAGGATCGACACAGACAGGCTAAAACAAACACCTGAGCTGAAAGCAGAGGTGCAGGCGAAAGACAGCAAGCCATAAGAGCTTTGAAATGCCCCCCAGCTCATAGCTTGGGTGTTCTGGTGAGAGACATCCCCGTGGCTCTGCCTTTGCACAAAGCAGAATCAGAGATGGGAAGTGGGAAATGGGTGTTTCCTTCATGTCAAAAAGAGACAAAACCCCCCTCACCAGAAACCACAACAAATTTGCCAGCCAAAATCTGTCCCACCCCAGCTGATTTCCCATCCACACGTCCCTCTTTAATCATGAAAATTAATGGTGAAAATTAATTTTGAGGCATGCTGGTATTGCCATATCCTGGTGCCTGGGTGAGGGCAGCACCACTTTGGGCTGTATGGCCGGGTTGCAGCCCTTGTCCCCGCAAGCAGAGCTGTCCCCAGCCCCACGTGTGCCCATCCCAGGCTCCAGAGTCCCCAGGCAGTGTCCGGGTGTGAGGGAGCATCGGGCACAGACCAGATGCATACTTCTATATGAGACTCACTAATGGCCTTTCAGGTACAACATTATTATTTTCCTCTAATGGCTGCTTTTCTCTTTCTTCCTGGCTGGCTCATAAAAGGCACATCATAACTACAGAGGGAGGGGGGAAAAAAGGCGAAAGCTTTGCAAATTACAGCAATCAGAGAGCCTGGACCATTAGCAGCATCTGGGACTGCATTTTACATAACAGTGGACACTTTCTTTGAAACAATTACAGCTAATAATGAATTAGGATTGACTGGGCTGTAAACGTTTCAAATTGCAATTCAGAGACTGTCACTCCTCACCATCCCCTTCTCGCTGGAAAAAGCCCTCTTAATACTCCCTACTCGATGCGGATCTTGGGAGGAGATGAGGCTCTCCATGGCCACGAGTGCAAAGTCCTACGCTGTGGCCTCATCCTGAGCTCTGACGGATTTGGGATCTTGCCTCTAAATGCAGATGCTTCAGGGAAGAGTTCACAGTGTAAATTGATGTATCAGAGTGGATTGTCCTGGTCTTTTTTAACTAATCCCAATTTAAGGATGGATCAGCAGGCTGTCCTTTTCTGCGAAGGAGCAGCTTTCCAAAGGGATGAGGGGATGGCTCCTCCCTAAGCCACAATGAGGAGCTGCTGTGGCCTATGGGGTGTCCTGTTATAGCTGTGCCAGCCCCCACGAGCCCAGTGCTTCCCTGACTCTGCAGCTCAGTCTATTCCCATATTTCTGTCCCATACTGTGAGGTCTGGGGCTCCATCCTCATGCACCACAGCTGAGACTGTACCCTGGAGATGGCTCAAAATCCTTCCCAGGCTGGGGCTTTTCCTGCCTCATCTGGGGCAATGAGACCCTCCAGCTGTTGGGAATTTAAAAAGTGTGTGAGTTTAATATAAACTAGATAAGTTATTTGAGAATTTGAGGTCTTCTCACCTTGTTTCTGGGGGTTGCACTTGGGAACACACCATACCCACCAGGACAGGAGCCACTCCTGGGCCAAGAAGTCCCCATGTCCCCCATGTACCTCCAGACCCCCCAGACAGAGCAGGGACAGAGCTGGGGGGTCACTGGGGCTCAGTCTCCCCCCATGGCCAGCACAAGCCCCTCCAGCTGGGCTGTGTGTCTGCATGCTCCACCTCTCGCTGCAGCTGCCTCAACAACACAGGTATCCCAAGAGAAAGTTAAGAAAAGGGCATCAATCCCTTCCCTTTCGCTGGAATAAAACCCTTCCTTTAAGCGGCAGCAAGCACAGAGGGGGAGATTGAGAGGAGGGAACACTCGGGGCCCTCTGTGGGAGCGCAGATGTGCTGTAAATGGGGTACTCAAAGCCCCCTTCTCTCCCGAGCTGGCAGGTCCTAAAAGGCCACTTGTTCTGCAAGTTGGCTGCTGTGTCACCCTTCGTGTCACCTCAGGTCGATCGTTCACACAGGCTGGTGCTCATCCCCGATCCCAGGAGGGTCACCAGTCACACACTGGAGCAGAGGGGACATGAAGAAACGATGAGGACCCCAAATCTTTCCCATCTCAGCCCTTCCCAGGGGAAAAGCAGCATATTCAAGGATGGAGGGAGGCAGAATCAACCTTCACAAAAGAACCCCCATGCTCCTGTGTCTGGTACACCCTGAGGAACAGTTTGGTGTCTATTCCTTGATGACATTTGAGTTTTGAGATACTCAGCAAGATGCTCCAGTGCCAGCAAGCCACAGACCGTGGCTGCCACCTCTTGCACCCCGGGCACACCTCCCCTTCCACCTAAACCTGCCAGGTTTCATTAACAGCACCTCTTTCCTGAATCCTGGCACTAAGCATGCCTGCAAATGGCTGCCTATTTTACAGAGACGGCTCACACCAGCCTTAAAACTCTAATTATAGAAGAATAACAAGGCTCTAAAGCTCAGAAGCACTTAGATATTATTTCAAGCCAACCAACGAGGAAGTTACAGCTGCTGTAATTAAACGTGACACGGAGAAGTCAAGCATTAAACGCAGGTTCATTAAGAAAGCGCGGGGACTCGGTGATCCATAAAGGCAGGACCTTGTAGTTGTGGGCCAGCTGGGGAGAAATTCAGAGAGGGGAAGTCTCACCCATCTACCTCGAGAAGGCAGCAGCAAAGCTGCTAATTGTGTTTGCATGATGATAACGAGCCTCTGGCAGGACTTTCTGGAGGACAGCTCAGTTGTTGGCTGTGGTTGGGTTCCCAGGCCACCCCCCTGTGCTGGGGCACCAGCCAGGCACTGTGGAGGGTCAGGCCCTGTCCCCACAGCTCCCAGAGCTTCCCTTGCACCTCTGGGAATGAGTTCCTAC
The DNA here is from genome assembly GCF_030490865.1 of Poecile atricapillus. NCBI lineage: Eukaryota > Metazoa > Chordata > Aves > Passeriformes > Paridae > Poecile > Poecile atricapillus. The sequence goes on from NC_081263.1 coordinate 6,551,023, forward strand.
ACCCACCTGTGAAAAGAGAGTGGAGAAGGTGGGATCCTGCCTTCTCCTTCCTGGTTCCCTCCCAGCTTCCATCCCCTCAGGGTGCCACGCTCCAGGCACCCAGCCCAGAGCCCTCAGTCTCCCTCAGGAGCCTGCAAACGAACACGCACTAACTAAGCAGCTCTCTGGGCTGGTTCCTCAAGTCCTGCAGAAACTGGAGTGAAGCATCCCAGGCAGGGACCATCTTGGGGAACTTTAAGGGAGCAGAGATGGGAAATTCTGGGATTCCAACAGTGGGATGCCGCAGTTGGTAGTTTTCAATTTGCAGATCCAGCAGCCATCTGTGTTTATTACACAAAAAAAAATTCTAAACCCAAGAAAATGCTCTTGTTCTTTAGGTGCTGCTCCACCTGCAGACACCCTGTGCTCCCCAAGCTGCTCTCGCTGGGTGCAGGGCAGGAGGGGGCTGAGCCAGGTGTCTGTAGGTGCTGGCATGGGCCAGGGCTGTTCACTCTAAGTTTAACTAAGCCCAAGGCTCTTTCCACATGGGAATGGCAGTGGGATAGGGAAGCAGCCAGGCACACTGGGACCCTACACACAGCATCCTGGGGACAGGAGCCACAACCCCAGAAACAGGACCACAACCTACCACCCCACAGGGGGTGAAAACCCTCTGGGGGGAGTGGAAACATGCCACAAAAACCAGACACCAATCCTCAACCACCCCCAGATCTGAAAAAAAAAAAAATAAAATAAATACATAAACCCCATCAAGATGCAGAAGAGGGGACGAAGAATAGAAGAAAGGAGGATGAACAGCACGACCCCCCCTGACCCGGAGCGTGCAGCCCCGGCTTTGTGCGAGCCCCTTCCCCCCTGCGCCTGCCCTACAATCAGGGCAGCTGCCTGGAACGGGGCCGGCTGCCGTGGAGGAGAGGGCAAGGGGGCAGAGAGTAATTTATTTACTCCTCACAATGTGCTGTTTGAACAGACTCCCAAAGAAAACGGAGGAGGAAGCAACACTCTGCCAGGCGGGAGGAGGAGGGGGATGCCGGGCTGGGGGAGATGGTCCTAAATGGATTAAAAATTTACCCTGCAACTGTGGGGCTTTAATTGATACAGGGGGAGGGGGGGAGCGGTAAAATTTCCCTCTAATTGTATTAAAGATACACTAATTAGGTTGATTAAAAACAGAGAGGCTGTTTCTTTCTTTCCCCAGAAGGCCTAAGGGATGGTGATGGGGAGGGGGGAGAAGTGCAAACAGATTGGAGTTTAAAAAAAAAATACAAGAGAGAAAAAAGTGCTCAGCCCCTGTGAGAGGTGCAGACCCATCAGCTGCCCGGGGCACCATGAGAGCAGGAGTCTCCCAGGAATGGTAGGATGGCCAAAGCTTCACCTTCTCCCCAGAAATGAGGTGCCAAGGTGGCAGAGTCGCTCTCAGCAGCTCCAGTACCCCAAAATCCAGGGCTTCAGCTGCAATGCCCTAAAATTGGGGTTTGCATTAATTTTGGCCCTGTTTTGTGAACTTTGGATCATCCTTATCTACATCCTTATGTACACAAATGCCTATAAATCCTGTGGGCAAATAGATGTGCACATATATAAACTTTAAAATACAAGCTGTACTTTTGCCCCAGAAAGAACAAACCTAACACAGTGGTTTAACTGCTTAGTCCCTACCCAGGTGATCCAAACCTGAATGAACACACTGAAAGGCAGAGGATGGGCAGGTTCATCCCCATCACTAAACCCTCCCATTTAAAGGGTTTTCCTCTGCTTTCCACTTTCTGACCTCATTTCTTGCTCACTGATGCCAACCCTCAGCCCAGAGCCCACTGAGTGGGGTGTGACAGCCCCTCTGAAACCTTCTGTGAACTTCTTACCTGAGAATTCCTGGTTTGAGAAGACACCTGGCCTTTCCTCCTGCTAAAAAAGGGCAGAAAAGCACTTTTCAGCCTGGGGAAAAGTTTCCCTGTGAAAGGTTTTATTGCTGGTGTATGAGGCACTTGCTAATTGATCTCTCAAATGGCCAAGCTGTAAAACGGGAATGGCAAATAAAGAGCTGTGACTTTAAGGGAGATAAACAATATTATGTTGGGCTTTTTTTTTTCCCTTCCTTCCTCTTCCAAATGACCATTTTATCCTTAGTCTGAAACCACGGGATGAAGGGCAAACTCAAATTGAGGAAGGAAGCTTGATGATTTCTGATGCTTCCATTACTGCATAATCAAGGACTAAAACTGCAATCAACAGAACCGCCTTTGCAACCCAGCAGCTTTCAAAAAACTCAAGTGAAAGGGAGATAATTTTCTTTGTGGGACTTTATGTTCCTGAACCACCACCTCCCTTCCGCCTTATTTTCTTAATGTTTGTTTAGGAAAGAGAAGTGGAGGGCTCCAAGGAGACAGGCGGGCTTGGATGAGCACAGTAAAGTGTGGTTTAGGTTGGAAGGGACCTTTGAAGGTCATTTTTGCGAGGTCGGGTGCAGAGTGATGCAGGACAAAGGCATTGCAGCCCTGAGAAGGCAACTAGTCACCAAAGAAATCCTGGAACGGTTTGGAAGGGAGCTTAAAGATGACCTCGATCCAAGCCCCCACCGGGAGCAGGGACACTTTCCACTAGACCAGGTGCTTTGTGTTTGAGCAGCAAAAGTTCCATATTTCACCACCCCCACCTAGATCTTGCTGTGAGCCTCTCCTGAGGCAGGTGCTGGTGGTGGGACGCTGGTTTGGCTGCCAGCAGGTTCCTGCAGGTGCTGTGATGAGAGGATGAGGGGTGAACCGACCCGGTTTCCCCTCACCCAGCGACACCAGCCAAGCCAACCCTGAGCCTGTGCTGGCTGTGCCCATCAACACCTGGAGCCGGGGGATTTGAAACCAAATATCAAACCTCCGCATTTTCTTCCATTTTCCCCTTTAATTTAGGCAGTGTTGAGGCTCTGGCAGGGAAAGGGTGTGCAATTGCAACAAGCAATGCACAGAGCCTGCATCCTTTCATCTCCGAGTGACGGGGTGCACACGGAGCGCTCTCCTCTTGAAAGCATCTCTTGGCTTCAGAGGCTTCCCCAGCCCCTTTGACAAACACCTCAAGCCTTTGTAGGTGACTATCACACTCTGCCACAAGTGACACGTCCTGCCAGCTCTTCCCTCCCCTGCACAAAAAGCAGCACTTGAAAGGCAGCTTTTGATGGCGTTTGACTCGGCCCATTTTTGAACATCCTCGGAGCAGCAGCAGCAGTTGGCTCTGGCTGGAGGGGCCCCGTGCATGCCCAGGGTGTGCCAGAGGGTTGGGAGGGTGGTGGTGGCTGCTGTCAGGTGGGAAACACTCAGAAACAGCCCATCCTGCTGTATTGCAGGGCTGTCTGCCCCCCTCCACCTCCACACGCTCCCCTGGATGAAGCGCCAGGACAATTCCCTGGTGTTCCAAGGCAGCCACTGCTCAAACCAGGGGTGCCACGAGGGAGAAGGAGGAAGGGAAAGGGACATCAGCATCATCACCCAGCTCCCAGCCTGCCTCACTCCTCACCACCAAGTCTCCTTTTGCATGTCAGGTATTCCTACCACTCAGATTCTCAAGGAATCCAAAGGGAATAAATCCCTCACTGCACAATTCCATGATTACACAATCCTTTTGCACACAGAAATCACAGCTGAGCTTGTAAGACAGTGGCAACCTCAGCTCAGCTGCCCAGGTTGCCCATTGCTCACAGCTTTCAGCACACACAAAGCTGTGATTTATTTTTTCAGTACTACTATGTTTGCTGGGAAATTAAGTTTTAGAAGGACTAAAAATATTAACAAATTTGGCTGAGAAATTGGGAGGAGGAGAGAGGATTTTAAAAATGTCAAAACACTCAGATGCAGCATTTTTAATGAAATGTTTCACTTCAGAAATGCCAAAACATTTTGTTTTGACATTTTCAAAGTGAAACTTAATGATTTTTTTTTCTTAGTAACATCATGTATTGCTTTGCAATAACCTGAGTTAAGGAAAAAGGAGCAAGGAGACAACTTTTCACCATCCTTCCAGCAATACATTGACAGAGAAAGAGCATTTTCTTCCCTCTTCCTGCCATTTTGCCAACAAATTAATGCACTTTCTGTTTCACTTCACATTGCACTAATGAATTCACTCCTTCTCTGCACTGCAAACAGGCTCTCACCTTCTGGAGGATCTCCTGGCCACTGCTGCTCTCCTGGCCCAAAGAGGTTTCAACACAAGCAGCTTCCTTGGAAGATGAGCTTCCTCCTCTGGTGTTCAGGTGCTGCAGAATGAAACCTCTCTCTGTCCTATCACCCAAGCCAGAAATCACCTTTTTCCTTTGGCTCCGGCCACACTTTGAATCTTCCTGGATCCCAGGCTGGAGGATGCATGATCCAAATGAGTCCATGACTTTACCTGGAGTGCTGTGTCCAGCTTGGGAACCCCCAGCATGTTGGAGCAAGTCCAAGGGAGGATGTGAAGATGCTACAAGAGCTGGAGCCAGGCTGGGAGAGCTGGGGGTGTTCAGCCTGGAAAAGAGAAGAATCTGGGGAGACCCTAGAGCCCCTTCCAGTGCCTAAGTGGGCTCCAAAAGAGATCAAGAGGGGCTTTGGACAAGGGCCAGGACAAGGAGGAATGGCTTCACACTGACAGAGGGCAGGGTTAGATTGGATATTGGGAAGGAATTCTTCCCTATGAGAGTGGTGAGGATCTGGCACAGGGTGTCCAGAGAAGCTGTGGCTGCCCCATCCCTGGAGGTGTCCAAGGCCAGGGTGGATGTGGCTTGGAGCAACCTGGGATAGTGGAAGGTGTCCCTGACCATGAGAGGGGGATGGAATGAGATGGTCTTTTAAGGTCACTTCCAACCCAAACCACTCTGGGATTGATGATTTGGTATCCCACCCAAACCTGTTGCAGGACAGAGGGAGAGGGCTGCTCCACAGCCAGCAGCATCCTGAGCCCTCCTCCTCTGCATACACAGTGATAAAATGGACCATCAAAGTTTATCAGCCATGAACCAAATGACTGTTTACATGTGTTTATTATGCACTTATTTGTGGTCTGCAATCCTTCTCCCAATGCCTTGCTCATAACAGTCACTGCCCTGTGCTGACAGGAGTCTAACACTGATCAGTGCAGGCCTGGGGATTGGGAAGGTGTTTCTGGAATCAGCCTGCATGGAAAGGACATAAAGAAACAGCTGAGGAACACCTGAGCCCATGGGACCATGAGATACCAGCCATCCTCCACTTGTTTTGAGGCATTGGGTGAGGACTCTTCAGCCTGGCAAGAGGAGCCCATCACATGGCATAAATCCAGGCCAAAGGGCCCCTCTGGATAAAAATAACCATTGCAAAGGGAGAAACACAAACAGAAGGAGTTGCAAGCTGTGAGAAGAGTAAATAGAATCTCAAATCCCCCAAATGAAGTGAATTGGGTACCTTTGCATCCCCCTTGGGTAAGGGATGAGCAGCTGCAGCTGAGTTCCAGAGCTGGAGCAGTTTTGGCTCCTAGGAAAGGTGGATGGATGTTTTCTCCCCACAGGCAAAAAGAGCTGATTCCTTGAAGGGAATGGCTAGAGCTGATGCAGTTGTGGGCAAACATGTAAATCCAAAATATGTCAAAAAAGACTAAAACCTTTTGAAGCTCTTTTCCTCCTGTATGAGGAAACAAATGCAGACTTTTGTCACTTCTTACTGGAAAACACACACCCAAAGAGGCAGCAAGGACAGCGGGTGGCATCAGTCCATGGGAAGCCAAACCCAGAAAACCCTGGCAGATTTTGGGGGAAGGAGGCAGAGACCCAGATAGCCCTGGCCTGCCACTGGCCTGTGCTGGGCCAGGCTGGAGCAGGCACAAAGCTCAGGAGAAAGTGACCCAAGCCCTGAGCAGCCTTTTCTCTTTCATGCTCAGACACATGTTCCACTGTGGGACACTTCTCTTTGCTCAGTGCAGAAGAGATCAAAAATAATGAACTGCTTGCACACTCCCTGCATATGCAGGCCTGTATTTACATATGGAAATTAAATCCTTGGGCAGGCAAAGCCAAGCACATCCAATGGATTTACATCAGGCTCCTCACCCAGGCTTGCTTGGAAGTGTCCCCACAGTGGCAAGGCTCATGGGCTGAGCCACAGCGTGTCCCCAGGTGGCTGATGGCAGGGGACAGGGACGTGTTTGAGGATGCTCTTGACCACAGTGGCACTGTGGCTATCCCTGCAGCAAGGCCAGCTCCGTGCTCCTCAGACTGGGGACTGGACCCAAGACCCCTCCATTTGCTAACAAGAGTTTTGCATCCTGTTTAAAGGACAGTGCTGCCTATTAAGCAATTTACTCATTTCTAATTAAGATTATTCAGTATAGCAGGTTTTGCACTTGCAGCTGAGTGCCTGCAACTGGCCACGGGCTCAGCAGGAGGAAAAGAGCTTCAAACACCCATCCTCTGCAAGGAGAGGCATTTTGTGGCAGAAAAAAACTACAGGGAGAAAGCAACAGCCCCCAAAATGTGAACTGTCCCTTTAATTTCTGTCAAGGCTAAAGCCCACAGACTACAAAAACAACATTTTAATTTAAATTCCGATTCTACATTCATTCATGGGAGCTGGCTCTGAGCGGGGATTTCATTAAAGGCTTTAATAGATTTTATAGGACTTGTCAGATCCGGAAAGGTTATGGAGCAAATGCATTTTCTCTGCTTCCAGAATTTCAACAACGGCTCGGTAAACAAATTTACCATGAAAATGCAAAGAGTCCAACCTTGTACAGACAAGGAGAAATGAACTTCATCTGAGTGACTTAAAGGCATCAAGATTCACTCTCTGTCCCTTCCCAACTCCCTTCCCTCCACTCTTTTCCCTTGGCATGCTGTGCAGCTTAGAAAATGTTTCTTTCTTTTTTGGTGGAAAACCAGAAAAGGAGAAACATCTTTTTCCATGGATGGCACTTGGATTCAGAGCTATTAATAAATAATGGCAGTTTAGCAGCAGTGCAGGGATGAGGGGCTTAGAGGGGCTGCTAAGAGAGCTCTCATCCAAGATCAGCTCAGACCTTGAACAACTGATTGACTCAGGACAGGGGGTTATGCAATGAGATTTCTCTTTTCCCAGAAATCCCTGGGTGTTGGAAGACAGATGTGCTTCAGGAGGTGAAGGTGGTGTGGTTGGGAGCATGAGCAGACAGGAGATTTTACAACAGCCACACCTTTGCTCCTGACCCACCAAGGGTTCCATGAGCCCTGCCTCGGGCTCTTCCAGACCAGCCCACCCATTCAGCCAGAGCATGAAGCTGATCCTGCCTGAACACCCATAAATGCACAAGCTCTGAGAAAATATTTTTCCGGAGTCTTTTCCACCTGCATTTTAGCCCTTGACAAGTCAGGCTTGAAGGCAGGTCCCAATGCCAGGCCCAGGATGGAGCCCAGCAAGGCTGGGTGGTGCAGGCAGGTGTCCCACCTTGGGGACACGGTGCCATCGGCTGCAGGATCCAGGCTGGGGCGGCTCTCACCAGGCAGCGATCAGGAAGCGTCGGGCATCACTGGTGAGAGCCAAACTGCAGGAATCAAAGGCTGATGCCTTGGCAACCGAGTCGTAGCGATGCTGAATAAAGTGAAGAAAAGGCCTCTTGTTTTTGGATGAGCTCTGTAAACAGAGATGAATGTCAGAGGAGATTTTGCCCGAGCATCATTTAGAGGCTGTATAGTGGCATCACAGAGAGAAATCAGCTTGGAGAAAATTATAGCTAATGCAAACCTCCAACCAAAACCTTTTTTCTGTTAGAGGGTAAGACAAGTTGATGACTTTATTATTATTATTATTACGATGATTATTTTCCCTCCTTATGACTTTGCAATTTGAGATTGACAGGTCCTAACACAGCTGCTCTGGATGCTTTCCCAGCTCCACAAAGAGAGAGGCAGAGTGAAAAGCAGCCGGGTGGTTCAAGAGCCGCTGGCGGGGCGGGAGTGGGACTCGGCAGCTCCACCACAGAGACCCCATAGATGTGGGACCCTGTGCCGAGAGGTGTCGAACATCTGGGAGTCCCTTTCACTGGGAACAGGCACTGCAGGTGGCTGGGATGTGGCTGGTAGCTATGCTGTAATTATAGGAAGCTGGGGAGAGAAGCAGATTTAAATCAAATGACTACTGAGTTAAAGCATGAGAATTCCTATGTAATTTATGGTGCATTAAGTATTCTCTCCTCATGAGTTACTCTAATAGCTAATAGCTCTCATTTCTAGGCAGCTTTTTCTGTGATTCACCTTAATCTAGATTTTTCTTCCTAGCTGAAAAGTACCCCAGTAAAATTTCCTGCTGCAATGAGTGGTATTTTCTTCAAATGATATAAGTTCCTCAGGACATCAGCTTGCTGAACTCTGGTTACATTGACCAAGAGTGAAACTTTAAACAAATTCACCAAAGAGAGTCTCAAAAGCACCTCAGGAAGGTTTATAGCTGTGCCTGGGAGACATGGATGGATGGATGGATGGATGGATGGATGGATGGATGGATGGATGGATCCATCCCAGCTCAAGAAGGAGTTGCAGGTGGTGCAATCACATACAAGGCAGCAAAAACCACATTACCTTATCCCCACTGAGTGCAACCAGCACAGCAGAGCAGAAAGTCAGAGGAGACTGACAAGAAAACCCCTGGATATCCCTGATCCAGATCCTCCTTTCTGACCAGGGTTTGAAGTTCACTCAGGATGTTGGAGCCTTGCCCAGTCAGGCTTTGAAAACCTCCAAGGATGGAAATGACAAAATCTCTCTGCCTGCACAAGTCTTGCTTAAGCCCTGTCTCATTTACCAGGAACCACTTTACCCTCTTGGCTGTGAGGCACCAGTTTGTACCACAACTTTTGGACTGCTGTGATGTGAGGTTTGCTGGGAGCATCCCCCCATGGACACTTGCAGGTGTTTCCCATGCAGATTGAGGGAAGCAGGAGCATGCACAGAAAATTCTCTCAACCCATCCATCTAAGCCTTCAAAGTGACCTAAGCCCAGCCAGGACTGACCCAAAACCCCAGAGCCAGCAGCAGGAAAATACAAGAGCAAAAGTCACAAAGAAATAGGAAAATGTTTTTCCTGCTGCCATCTACAGTTTGTAGCGTGGCAGGAGGCTGGGCTGAGAGCCGGGGAAGGCAGGGAAGGGAAAGGCTGAACTCCAGTGCCTACCACAGCTCTCCCAGCCAAGGTTCCTCCACCAGCTCCCGGGAAGCTGCTGCCATCTACTGATGTGAGGGTGGCCGGCACAGGGATCATCGGGCAGGATGGAAATAACTTCATGACACCTGAGTGACACACAGCTCAGAGACTGGAACGGGACACTGAGTCCCCACTCTAAAAATCTCCCTCAGAAGAGGCCCAAAGCCAGCTTCAATCTTGATGTGCTGTGGAGCATCTGCTCAGCAGTTTCTCCTGGGCTGAAGTGAGACACAGCGTCTGGAACACCCTCAGGCACCTCCTTGGGGCATCCTTCAGCTGGGTTTTCCAGCACTAATTTGTCCTGCAAAAAGTCCTTCCCTGCTGTGAGGAGCACCCCGAACCCCAGTGACCCTGGTCCCCATCACCACACTGCACAAATCTAATGTGGTTTTTAGTGACCCCAGGGATTTTCTCCAAAGTCCTGGTGGAATAGAGCTCTGCCATGCCAAAACACTGGCAACAAGACATGCATAGCCAGGGCTGGCTGTCCAGGAAGATACCTGCCCTTCCCCTTTCCTCCCTAAAACTCACCCAGAGCTAGAAACTCTTACATGATGTTTTTGAAACAGGTTGGTCTTCACCTCCCCTGCCCTGGTCTCCTGGTCAGATGTGACGGAATGAGGGAACAATGTCCTCTCAACTCTGAAAACTGCTCTGCAAAGTCCTGAGGGGATTTCAGTCCTGTTCCTCCTCCAGAAGCACTGACATTTTTAGTCTCCTGCATATCTTCTTCCAGAAGCAGCTGATGGCAAGTGGAAGAATCCCTGCATCTGTGTCTCCCTGGGCACCATGCAGAGCTTTTGCAGGAGGAAAGGCGAGAGGAGGAGAATGGCTGAGTAACTTCCTGGCTTAGAGTCAAAAAATCCTGTTCTGTATCATCTTTGGCTTCCTCTGCATGATGAAGTTTCACATTCATCCTCCCCAGGCAGCTTTTGGATCTGCTGTTCCTCCTTCCCTGTGCAGCTTGGGTGGTGGGTCGGATGGAGAGGGGAGAGAGGAGGTCAAACCACATTAAAAGGCCGGGGCAGAGCTGCTCCAGCCATGCAGCAATGACAAGGGGACACACAGACCTCAGGTGACCAAGGATTTGCAGCAGGAGCCAGAGCCAGCAGTGGCTTCCCAAAGGAGCTGCCACTCAGGTGAGAGCTGTCATTAACCTGGCAACAGGGTTCACGCTGGAGAGCTCCAAGGGATCCAATCCATGCAGTGGGGGGGATTGTAAAGAACAGTAATAAATGGCTCTGGAGTTAATTTTGAGGTGGTTTGGCTTGGGGATGCACAAGGAAAAAGAGCAGGACAGGCCCCATCCAGGAAAGATGTGTGGGGATCTTGTTCAAACAAACAGGGGAGTGACAGAGCTTTTGGATTAATAAAGCAGAGGGAATACACAGTGGTCTGTGCTCCAGGGGAAATGAGGTCAGGCTCTGTCAATGCATCCCTCAGCAAGTAAAGACAATTCCAAAGCGCCTCAGACTCACTCAGGAAGGTTTCCAAGAACTAAAAGGACCCTCTCAGTTCATCCCCCCTTCAATGCAGGCTTTGTAGTGCTCCCACTTCCAGGACAGGCAATATTCCTTCCTGCTCTGTCTTCCTCCAGCCTCAGAGCTGCAACAGAGCCAGGTTTGTTGGGTGGCACAAAGGGAGCACAGAGCATCTCCCCCAGATGCACAGCCAAGCACATCCCTCCTCCAGCTGCCCCTCCCACTGCCCTGTTCTCTCCGTGCTTCTGCCACCCTCAGCATAAAACACCAATTTCACAGTCCCTGCCTAAATATCAGCTCAGTTTATCCTGGCAGCCAGCACCAGCCAGATCTGTGCTCTGCCCACACTCCTCTGAGCCCAGCCTGGATCATCCTCTGTGCTTCATGGGGACTCTGCCACCCCAGTGTCACCCTGCTGCTCCCACCACGGGACAGGACAGGGAATGAGGGAGCAGAGAGCTGTGAACACCCATTTCCAGCACTGCCAGAAGGATTTTGCAGAGTGAAATCACTTCCCTCCATGAAACAGCTAAGAAGGCACCAGGACAGCATGGTTTTTGCAAGGAGTAAAAATTTAAAAAGCCATATTTTGAGAGGAAACTCCATGGTGCAGAGCCTCAGCAGGTTGCAAGGCTTTCCCAGCATCATCCCAGCAGCAAACTAAATTATCATGTCTGACATTTCCCCTGCCCCCCCAAAGGCCAAAATAATTCCTTTGCTCTGGATACAGATCAGTTGGCAAACAAGCTTTCAGACACAATTATTTTGCCCTGAGAGGATTCTGCAGCTGCTCCTCTTTTTCTTGAGATCAATACCTAAAGGATAATCCTGCAGATTATCCTACAGTTTGGTGCTGTTAGCTCAAGCTCCCTTGTTTGCTTTATTTCCTTTAAGAATTACAGCTCCTTCTGGTTGGGGGAGGGAAGTGTTTTTGTACTCTGTATTTCTACAAATGAGACCTGACATCATAAATTGTCTGTAGTTGCTTGGAGAGGAATTTTGTTGACTTTTTACTTAAATTGAAACCTTTTCTGAGCACATACCGATTTCAGGTGGTGAGTCATTCCTTCCCAAAAGAGCAGTGCAAACAATAGCAACCATTTAAACAAAACCAGAGCAGATTTACTTCCAAATCTAGCACCTATATTCTTTTAAATCAAATCTGTGGGAGTTTATTCTCATGCAAAGCCCCACAGGCCTAAGGCAGCAGAGATCAGAAATCTGTTTGGAGGGTTATTTTTATTTGTTTTGAACAGTTCTGAACATCTAGAATAGCTACTCTTGACTATTTGTGGCTTAAAAGTTTCCCAGGTGTAAACTTGAGGAGATGGAAGAATATCTCTGCTACTCTGGGACAGGATAGGATAGAATGTTCCTAAAATAAAGTTTTACCTCAGAACAACTGCTTTAGAATATTTGTTTTCTGTCCAATAGATCAGATTCATAAAGCTCCATAATATATCATCAAAAGCATCCTACCTGTGGGGTGAAGGAATCTTCAAAACCTGAGGGACTTCTGGAACTGTAGTGATGGGACAAGGGGCAGTAGGGATCAAACTGAAAGAGAGTAGATTTAAATGAGATATTAAGAAGGAATTCTCCCCTGTGAGGATGCTGAGGCCCTGACACAGAGTGCCCAGGGAAACTGTGGATGCCCCTGGATCCCTGGAAGTGTCCAAGGTCAGGTTGGACAGGGTTTGGAGCAGCTTGGGATGGTGGAAGGTGTCCCTGCCCATGGAACAAGATGAGTTTAATGTCCCCTCCAACCCAAACCATTCCATGATTTGAGGACTTTAAGAATCTCCCTGTGCCTGACATGGACTCTGGGAGCTCCAGGACACTCTCCTGTTGAGGCTCCCGAGGCAGAGGAAGGTGACATTCTGCATGTGAGCTCCAGGTGAGCACACATCCCCTCGATGGCACAGCACCGCATCAGAGCGGGGTTCAGCTCCAGCTGAACCTCAAAATCTCCTCAAAACAGCAAACACCCCAAGGTACCTGCGGTCCTGACCTGCTGCCCTCACCCTGCTCCTTTCACACCCATCCAGACCCTGCACAGGAGCGCTGGGAGCACCAAAAACCCTCGGGGAGGAGCGCTGGAGTCAAACCTCACCTTTCCTCCAAGGTGCTGCGCTGAAGCCTCAGCATCAACCTTGACCTTTGAGACACCGAGCATTTCCAGCCGTGTCTTCCAGCTCCGCGCAAATCTGTGTTTGGAGCTCCCGGTACAAAGCAAGAAAAGGGATCTTTGGATGTGAAAGGGGCCCGGCAGATGAGGCGACACAGCCCCACAAGGTGGCAGAGCTCCATCGCTCATGGGCCGAGCGCTGCGGGCTCGGGATGCTCCGCACACCCCTGCGGCGCTGCTGATGGCACTGCGGTCCCCACCTGCCTGCCGAGCCTTCCCCAGCCCCCTAAAGCGACAATAATGGCGTTTAATAATGTAAATAATGATTTACAGGAGCAACAGCTCTCGGGGGTTTGGGCACAGCTGAACAGAACAGGAAAAACTCCAGTTTGTTGGGTTCTGTTTTGGTTTTTTTGGCTGCACTGGGGTTTCCAAGAGAGCTTTGCTGGGAGGTATTGGGAAGTTCTCAACCCACTCCAAGAAACTGTAAACTGGGAAAGAAAATGCAAACTCTCAAGCTGGGAAATGTTGCTTTTATAAATTATAACAGCAGTCCAGAAGTGAATGGGGGGAATAATTGGGATTTCAGGTTTTCAATTTTCTTTCTAAGCTGTTTCAGAAATGGGAATTTTTTTCCTGTCTTCTCTGTACCTGCCCCACTCCAGCTCAGTTAAACAACTGGCAATAAACTGGTCATAAATACATTTCAGCAGGAGACTAAGTTTCTAAGCTTCAGAACAATTATATTAAAAAAAAAAAAGAAAAGAAAAAAAAAAAAAAGGAGAAAGAGCAAGCAAGAAAAAAAAATAATCAGCATTATCTTGTCATAGTTCTTGATCAGTTGAGGAAGAACAAAAAAATAACTACAACTTCCAGCCCTGCTGTCACCCAGACTCGTGATTTTCCTCCCTGCAATCCATTTACTTGTAGGTGTTGAGTCTCCCTTAGCACAGCTCGGTTTGGAGCTGACTCTGGGTTTACAGAACCAGCAGGACACGAACTTGGAGATTGGTCTGCAGAGGAGAGAAGTGAATCACAGCCAGCCCAGCACATGGACAAATGGAAGGTTTGATGCTCTGAGTGGAAATCAGGGAGATGTGATTTTTAAAGAGAATGCTCTCTGAAGTGAGGGGAAGCTTCAGGAGGAATTTTTCACCAGAGGAAATCACTCTCAAAGAGAAGGGATAATTTGCTAAAGCAAAATTAAACCTTCTGTCACTCAAATACCCAAATCAGCAGCCTGACAAAAGAGTTACTGTAGCAACAGGTGGGAAAAAATGCCACAGAAAACTCAGATATTCCCCTACACCCCAACAAACCGAGGAAAAACCAGTTCCTGAGTGCAAAACGGAGTGAAAAACCAGTGAGTGAGCATCACACAGATGTGCAGTGGCTCAGCCATTGTGGGTTTGTGCTGGGATGCTGCAGAGCCAGGGCAGAGCTCACAGTTTGTTATCGCAAACTCTTCCTCTTCATCAGCCTGAGAAAAGCTGGAAAACCCTGACTGATTTGTGAAGAGTTTCTTTGCCTGCTTTCTAGGAGAAGGAGGAAGCCTTTGAGGAAGCTGCAGTGTGAGTTGTCCAGGAAAGGGAAAGAAAAAGGTTTCCAAAAAACCAAATTTATAATAGACAGATTTGTCCCATCAGGCCAAAGAAGTCCAAGTGCATTTGCTCCCAGCCCCTGTGCAGTGCATTTCCAAGGAATTTTCCAAAAAATTATATTTCCAGCAGGATTGATCAGACTTTGAGCTGTGCAGTCAGGTGCAAAGCAGCCAAAATCAAATGTACTCCAATGTGAACCTCAGCTTCCCTGGGCTGTCAGTGCCCAAGGGCTCCTCTCAGATCTGCACACTAGTTCCACTGTGAGAGAACAGACACAAAAATCCCGATTTTTACAGCCATGCCACGTGGTGGCCCCTGCAATTCTGTTGGCTCCTGCCTTTCCTTTAATTACTTATTAAATTATTTGCAATAATTGTATTTCTGCTGGGGAAGAACAGTCACTCTGGGGGTGTCTCGTGGCTGAGGAGGCTGATGCTGTCAGGACAAGCAGGAAGGGCTTTGCAGACCACAAACTCTGCAGGTCCCCCCAGCACCACAAGGACTTTGCACATCCTTCATCCTGAGCATCACCCCTCCCCCTGGAGCTCCAGATCCCAGAAGATGGGCTTCAATAAGGGCATGTTTGCTGCTGGTCAGTGAAAGTAAAACAGAACAACCTCTGCAAACATCACACCTCTCCACAGACCCCAGACAAACCAAACAGAGCTCTGCCTTTTCATAAAAGGCCAGTCCAGGAGCTCATTACTGGCTCCACAGATGCCTCTGTCATCCCATTTGTGGGTATTTTTATCTTGCCAAGGATCCAGAACTTTCCTGTGAGCCCCATTCTGTGCTGTCTGCTCTGAAGGGCTCATCCATCCCTCACTTGCCTTGTTTCATATATTGCTTTTATGCTTTTTCCTTAACAAAGCAGCTTTTAATTCTGATTCTGGTGCTTTCAGTTCTCAGAGACAGCACAAAAAGGACATTACAGTCCCCTCAGGTTTATATAAACATGTCCTTTTTATTAACCTTCATCATGACTGTCTGAACTGAAATGCTAACATTTGGCAAAAAAAGCAGAGGAAATGGTTCAGGCAGCTCTTTTAGGTAGGTCAGTAGTAAAGTGCTTAATTAAGGGAAGAGTTGTTTCATGCCTGAAAATATTCTCTTTGGTGACTTGTTTTCTTCTTCCAGATCTTTCTGCTTGCTCCAACAATCCCCCTATAATCCTATAGACTGGCAAAGCCCCATCAGCACCCATTAAATAGTGTTTCACTTCTCCTCTGTCTCTGCATCACTTTATGGAGTTATCAAAAAAAAACAAAAACCTCTCCCTCCAAAAATTGTTTTGTTTTTCTCTTTTTCCAAAACTATCACTTCCAGCCTGTGATTCTGGGTAATTTATAACACACCACTGCAAAATAACATTGAATTATAGAGAAGCTTTGATACCATTAGTGTTTGGAGGAATTAATGGGAGTAGACTCTTAAATATGATTATTTTCCTCTGTCTTTCCTTAGGGTGCTGATCACTGGAGCACAAGTGCCACGTGCATTAATTAATTGAAACAACACATTTACATGATTAGGGATTAACTCCTGTGCTCCTCCATTGACTAATTAGTGTATCTATAGATCTATTTAGAAAGAAAATACCTTGGGGAAGGCAGGAGCCTTCAGAGTTTATTTCATATAAAGTGGCTGTCAAATTTGGGGATTAGAAAAATGTTCGCTTCTCCCTTCCCTCCCCTGGCACCTCATATTTGCTTCTTTTATTTCTCTTAACTCCCATGTGGCATCTGCCACAAGTTTAACAAAAACCTGCTGAGGTTTTCTTCCCTCGTTTTGGTCCCGAGTTTCCTGTTGGTTGTCATCCTCGGGCTGCTCGTGGGCTCCAACCATCAACACGCTCTGCTGGAAAAGGATATTTGACTCTGTGGATTTCAGCCTGATGGATTAATTGACTTTCCTTTCTCCTTCAGCTCTCTGTGCTCAGGAACTCTCACATTTCACCCCTAGGATGACCAGTCCCTGATTAATTTTCTTTTTCATGTTGTAGGACACAGGACCAGAAAAGAAGAGGAAAGCTGCCCAGCTCAGGAAGCAACACAGGGCTCTGTGACTGTAGCTACAGCCTCTAAAATGTTCCATCCCTGACAGAAAATAGCACAGAATATTGACTTTTAACACCAACTAATCCTTTAAAATTTACCTGATTGCACAATAACTTCCCACCACTGCTCAGAGAAGAAGTTTTGCCCTCCCTGTTCTCCAGAGAGGCTTTTAGGGACTTTTCTGATGGCTTAAATGCAGCACTTCAAAGTACATGAAGCAGTAAAAAAAAAAAATAACACCCTTCTGTCCCTAGAGCCTCACTTGTGTTCATTTAAAGGAATCTTGACCAAAATCTTGACAAAATAACCACTTTCACCATCACCTCAGGCCAGAAGCAGCTCTGCTTCTTTCCAGGGCTGGCTGGGTAGGAGGCTGAGGAGGAGAAGGGAGAGGAGAGTGAATTCATTAATTACCTGTACCTAATCAGAGCTTTTTTCTTTCCCCAGCTCCAACAGTGGAGCTTCCTCTGCTCATGGCAGGCTGAGGAGGAGGCTGAGTCCCCTCCTCCTGCTGAGCTGTCCTGTGGCTGAACACAGAGAACTTTGGCAATAAATCTCCTCTTCTTTACCCCTTTATAGGGCTTTTGAAATGGAGTGAAATCCTTGCTGGGGTTTTCTCTGTAGCATAAATATATAATATATTCATATTTTCCATTCAGATCTTCATTCTGCATATCCTCATTAACACATTCACACAAAGACCACTACATCCACATACTTAATTTATGCTGTATTGCCACAAATCCTGTGTTTTAACATCTGGACATGTGCAGACGTTATGCCTTGGCTTCACAGATGCAGAAAGGACCAGGACTGGATTTCTGTATCTAATCCCAGGCGGTCTGGGGAGCAAAACCACCTCCCATTGCTGAAATGTGCCCTCAGTGGGAAATTTAAACAGAAAGAGAAGCCCCAGCCCTGTCTTTGGTTTTGTTGGAAATCTTCCTGGAGGAGCTTCCATGGGAAATGTCGTGCTGCTGCAGAGCTGACACTGCAGCCACTCTCACTGCAGCTCCCCCTCAGCACCAGGGAAATGACATTTCATGCACCAGCATCACCCAAGGTGTGACAGACCCCCCAAACCTGCTGGATGTGCATGGGGTGTAAGATGCTCTCTCCCAGGACCTCATTCCAGCTCTCCAAGCAGCAAGGCAGAGCCTCGTTGTCTCTCTGCTTGGCACCAGCCATGGTGGGAAATGTGTTTCTGGAATGTCTGTGCCCCTCTCAGCCTGGGAACGAGCTCTGCCACGGAGGCTCAGCAGCAAACATTATATTTTAGTGATTCACACAGTTTCCCTTATTGAAGGCTCGGTTTGGAAACCCAGGAAATGCACAGGGCTCACTGCTGTGAGAAATGCTTTATTCCAACCGAAAAGAAATTCGACAATTATAGTGAAACGAAATCCCAGAGGAGCTTTTCCATTTGCTCCTGCTCAGTGACCCATGCCTATCACCTTTAGATGTCTGAATGTACAGCAGGTACCGACAATAACAGGTTTACAACCTGGTAATGCACAGACCAAAGTTCCCACACTGCAAATTGCCTTCAAGAGAAGCAATATGTGCCCCCACAGCTCTAGAGATGCTATAAAGCAAGATATTTCTCTTTTTTTTTTTTTTTTTTGGTCATTTCTGTAATGCCTTGTGTTCCTTCAGTTTCTGAAATAAAGAATTCCTGAAAAAAATACACTGTGCCTACATAAGTACGTGTTGCCTTTTAGGCTCAAATTCCAGTTTTCTGCTCTCCAGCACCACTCATACCCAAAACTATTTTTCTATTTTATTCACACTAACTCCCACAAAGACAACATGAATTAAAACAAGCCAAATGTTTTTTTATCTTTTCTTAAACTCATTTTGAATTTTAATCTCCGATAAATAAGCTTTGATGGATGAAATACTGTAAAACAATGCTTTGACTCAAAGAGACAAAGAAATCATGCAATTTAACACCAAAATTATAATTCCCTCCTCTTGATTTTGACAGGTTTTTGAGAGAGTACCACATTAGCTTACAATCAGGAGGTTCAAGAAGCTCACTGGAATTTTTTTCCCCTGTATACAGAAAGGAAAAGGAGGATAAATAAATCCACTTGGCACTCCATTAGCAGCTGGTTCTTCACTTCACTTTAATGAGAGGAGCTGTTGGTGAGGAACTCTGCTAAAAATCTGTCCCTGCAAGCCCAAAGCCGCTGGTGTGTTTGTGGTGACACCACCAGTGGAGCTGGTCCTTGGTGTGTGGAGAGGGCTCCCACATCACCTAACAGGCAATAAATATTTCCCTGTCAAAAAATGAGCACTGGGACTAAAATGAGGCGTGTGCCACCTCTGGCTGGAGGGCAGAGGCAATTAAACAAAACAGCGTTAACAGGTGGGATTCACAGCACGAAATGCAGCCCTCAGGAGTTCTTCTGGTGAGGCTGGACATGGTTGGAAGGTGGGCAAGTCGCAGATGAAGTTGGAACTAGATTATTTTTGTGTCCCTTCCGACGCAAACACTTCTAGGACTGTGTAAGGGAGGCAGAAATGCAGCAGCCAGGGAGGCCCAGGCTGCTCTCTCAGCTCCGTGTTGCTCCTGTGAGGCTGGGAAAACACTGAGCTGGAAAGATGAAGATGGATAAGCAAGGGAAGCAAAACAGGAGGTGATGGGAGGAGGAGCTGCGAGCAGGCTGTGGTTCCCCTGCAGCTGTCTCCTGATGCTGTTTCCTTCCCTGCGCCAGGAGTGCTGCAGGTTCCAAGCTGGGAACCCATCTGCCCATTTTTGTTAGCAAAAGGCTCGGTATAATTCACTAACTGCAGTCATTTGGGAGTTGTCTTCAAACTGAGCGTATGGAGAAACACTTTTGTCAGGTTCCTTTGAGGCTCTTTTTCTTTTTTGAAAACTAAAAGAAAAGTGCAGCCATTTAAAGATTAAAAGAGACTCCATAATCCACAGTAAATGCTGGAGAGTCTCACAAAATTAGCCCACACATTTCTTAACCTAATCTAAAAGCACAGCTCCCACTTGACAGACTTTGAAATCTTTCATAACATTTGCAATGTTCTCAGCTTCAGCTTTGAAGCTCTCCCCAAAGACTGGGTTTTCCCATCTCTGCATGGATTTATCATCACCTGCCAACATCTGTGCAGATCCTGAACTATTTGGGGAGTTTGGTGCTTTGAAGTGACAACGCATCAAAGCCACAACACAATTGACGCCGCCCCCACATCTCCCCCAGTCAAATATTGACGTGCCAGGAGGTCCCACTTGCAGCTTGCTCTAATAACACCTTCTTGCTGCACACAGAGAAAGTTTTGTCTGCTCCTATTCCTTCCTGGGATTTGGTGGGATTAAGAATACTGCAAGAGTTATAAATGCTTCTGCCCTTCTTGCTGGGTGTGACGCCTCCATGGGTTCTCCTGCCTGAATCTGATACAGAAAATGTTCCCTCACATTAAACAAAGCTGGCACTGCTGCCTGAACTAGGACAATGAGACTCCCTTGGGAATTGCCATCTTCCTCACCTGCTTCCCAGACACCAGCAGGTTTTCAGCACTGCCAGATTTTGGAAGACAAAGCCTGAGCAGTGGTTTGCTCTCACCCTTCCTCCCATAGGGAAAGCCCAGCCTGGGCTTTGCTTGTTTTACCCCACCCAACCCCAGCTCTCACCTCAGGGAACACCTCACCCCACCCCACTGCACCCACAGGGACACTAAATCCCCCTTCCTCAACACAACTCTAAGATAAAACTTTTCCAGAACAGCCAAACTGCCAGGAGAGAGGGAGGGAACAAGCCAAAGGGAAGCACGTGCATTTTTGCAGGACAGGTTTCCCAGCTGTTTGCACCTGGATGTATTCACGCACACACAGCAGCTGGAGAAAAGCACATCACAGCCAGGCTGGCACATGGAAACAGCAATTTCCCCAAGTGGAGCAGCTCTGAGTAGCCAGCAAATAACGAAGAGCAAAATTGGAGGCTGGAGCTAAATAGCCTGGGCTGTGATAGTGGGAAGAGGAAGCAGGTGGCTCTCAGCAGTTGCAGGGCTGCAATTTAGGGGATTTCAAAATAAAGATTAAAGTGCTTCACTTCTTTGGTGAGTTCATGTTATCCTTGTGCTTTTCAGCAAGGACTTTGTGTCCATGGGGAGAGCATTGTATTTTATAGGAGCTTAGTTTGATTTACTGGGCACACAGGTGGAGCAGCATTTGCTTTTGCAGCTGTAATTTATGATGACTTACAAAGAAGAATGATGTTTCTGTACTTCACGATGAAGGGCTTAGTGTTGTTTTCACTCTTATTTGTACAAAATAGTTTAAAGTGGTGCTGGGTTTGAACAGTTGAAAGTAGAAGCTGGTATGAAGATCTAAGCATAGAGCCACACAGTCCCCTTGGCTCTCCCTGGGTAGTGAAATGGGCTCATATTAATTCTCAAATAAAGCACCATTATTACATTTTTTGCTACCTATCAAGTACCATTTAAAAAATGTACACAACATTTCCTGCTGGATTTTTATGTCCCAATCCCTGCATTAATTGAACTGTCAGGACCATCCTCCCCACTCAAATTTTAAGCAGACTTTTGGGCTTCCCTTGTGAGACAAGATGAGTTGTGGAGAAGATGCCAAACACTTTCCAGCCCCAGCAGCTCAGCTGCAGAATAAATCTGGTAGAAGAGAAAGCTCTCAGGATTCTGAGGTGTGTTTGGGGCCAGCTTGGGGTGAGTCCACATGACAGCCTGAAATTGTCTGTTCCTCTTACACATCCATGGGATAATACCCTACAGCGTCTTGGCCTGGGAATGAGCTCGGGATGCATCACCCAGAAGCAAAGGTGAGGTGGTGATGTCCTGCTTCATCATCATGTCCCCTCCATGGCAGTCAGGTTTCAGGAGGGGAGATGTTCAGTAGAATCAATCCCTGTTTTCCCTGCTCTGATCCCACTTATCACCATGCAAAGCCAGGCAGCGTCAGCGCGTCACCAGTGCCCCTTGCAGGGGATGTGTGCTAATTAGCAATGCAGGGCTGTGCCAGCATTTATCTCCTTGGAAAGCTTGGACAAGCAGAGCTCAGCCTCTCGGGAGCTCAGCAAAGGCAAAGCTCACCAGAGACCTTGAGAGCAGCAGCTGGAGAAGGGCAGGATGGGAGGAGGAAGAGGAGGATGAGCTGTGACAGCGATCCAGGGGGAACACAGCTCATCCTTGCAGCAGGAGTGATGGAGCATGGCAGGGTTCTCCAGGGCCACCAGGAGCTCTCCTGTGATGGACCCCTCAGATGGAAACCCCAGCCCTGAGCTCGAACACAAAGCCAGGGAAGTCGCCAGCAATGGATGTTCCCAACTCACCCTCACCTCGAGAGTCTCCTCCTCTAACCAAAAATGTTTGAAACGAAATAATGATCATCCAGATGATGTTTTTGCCACTTTTTGCTGTAGCCTCACACTGGTGCAATGGCACTGCTGGTCTGCAGAGAGCTCCACGCTGGGCACAGCCCAAGAGCAGCTGTTTGCCCTGGCAGAGGAAAGGGAGAGAAAAAATTAATGAGCTTCTTTTTAATTCAAACAATTGCTCTGACCAGTTTTTAAAAAGTATAGCTATAAATAACCAGTTCCCTCCCAAAAAGTCTGTTCAAAATGATATTTTGCTCTCTAATACCACAATTAGATGTGATAGTAGAGAAATCTTTTATTCTTTACAAAAATAATTTTATTTGAGACAATCCTGCCTTGCAAAATAGTTGAATGGTGATAGAGGAGGCATTTTCATTAACAAGTTCAGCTGTTCCACCCCACTGCGCTGACAAGCTCTTATCAAATGGCATTCACAAGCATTCCCTGGTAGGAATTGTTTGTAGGATCCTCTCCCTGCATTTTCAAAGTCCTTGCAGCTGGATTTTTATCCTGGTTTCTAAAGGAGAAGGGGTTTCTGCAACTGTGCTGGTTGATCTGGGTGTTTCTCATGTTCAGTTCATTACCAATGTTTAAAATCACTCAGCTATGAGGGGAAGGGTGGGTGGGAGAAAGCCAGGAAGGGTCTGAAATTGAACTTTTGTGAAAAGTATGGCCTAAGTAAATGAAACAACCAAAAACTGCATTTTCTGGTGGCAATGTCCTGCTGGCCAGTCTGCTGCTGGTGGACCAGTCTGCATCCATGCAGCTGGAAAACATCCCTCCCTCTGCCCTGTCTTGTCTGGACAGGATGGCCAAGGGGCAGGATACGGGATCAGAATTACTGAAATCAAAGAGAACAGATATGAGATAAAGGATACAAACCCATGGGACATAAAAACTCATTAGTCCTGCTGCTGTATGAGATGCTACAGAACAAACCCCCGGACAGCAGAGCTGGGTAATGGGAGCAGGATGCTGTAAAACATGAATCACAGCCTCCAAATGAGAGAGGGGAAGGCAGGACCACACTCTTCTAATATTCTTTCCTGACAGCAGCAGGAATACTTTGGGGAAAGATTCAAGGAGCTCTTGTACTTGGAGCTCTGCAAAACACTACAGAGCTCTTCAGGGGCAATGTTAAACAAAATTGCTGTCGTAAAAAAAGCCCAGAATATAAGAACAGGAGTTCTGATTGGAATCAGGTCTGATTGCAGAACACGTGAGTTTGGGAATGGGGAGGAGGGGACAGGGGCACATTTCCCAAGGGACATTCCCCTGAACAGTCCTGAGCTCCTCCATGAGCAGCTCTGTTTAAACCATGCTGTGCCACAGCTGAAAACAGGTGGGTTTAAAAATTTCGGGTTGGTATGTTAAAAGCCATCAGCTTGCCCAAAAGTGTGTCTTCTTATAAAACAAAAGTGTTCCACTTGACCACTTCTCAAAAGACAGGCAAGGTTATCTGTACTCTGAATTCACCTCTGGAGCTTGCCTAACCCATACCAGGTGGGTGTCAGGCAGTGGGAAGGCTTCCCCAGGGATAAGGGCACTGGAGCCAGTTGTGTGGGGAAAAGTTGAGTCTCCAACTTTATGAGATTTGTGTAAACAGGAATGGAAATTATAGATCAGCTAAAGATGGATGGAGGAACAGATTTCTGTGGCATCCTGATGCCTTCTCCCACCCTCATTTTCCATGACTGGAACTGTCTTAATATGTAAGAGCAATGGATGGATTTCAGGATAAAATCCTGGCCCTGTTCAGGGTGTTTTGTGATTAATCCAACTGGCTTCAGTTCAGTGACATTTTGCCAAGCTGTACTTAGATTTGTCCAGTGGGGCTTCAATTTCAGGAGAACCCCTGACAGCAAACATCCCCAGGGAGCACTGGGCTGTGTTAGGAAGCAAAGGGAAGCAGGCTCTGATCCCAGAGATTGGTGTTTTCACCCAAGCAGTGCTCAGAGAGCCTGGAATCTGGTTATTCTTTCTTTTGTTGCTTGCTTAGGTTTGCTCTTGCAGTCCTACAGAGTCCCTTTTGTCTCCAGTTCCCTGCACTGCAGGAAACAAAGGGAAGAGCTGCTGCTCTCACAGTTTGGAGTCTTTCCTCCACTGCAGCCTCAGTGTCAGGATCAGATAAAAGACAAAGGCAGAAGAATTTATGGGAGCATTATCAGCTACCTTTGAAAATAAATCAAAGGATGGGACTGTGGAAATGACATTTGATGACATGGAATTTGGGGAAGGGAGTTTTTTCAAGCCCAGTTTTTTGAATCCTCCATGAAATTCCCTAATGCATTGTTGTGCCTCAGAAATTGGTGGTAATTTAATTCCACTTGCTCCTTTCCTCATCTCAGATCCATTTCTTCCCTCTCAGTCCACTGCTCTGTTTCCAGGGCTCACTGGGACGTAACCAAGGCTCTAAGGCTGAACAAACAAAGCCTAAAATAGGACAGTGATTTTACAACACCAAACACCCAAAGGCCATGTCAAGGCCCAGCTGGCTTCAACACACTGCAAACAGCTGGCTAATGACAGCAGCAGCACCCAGGAATCCACACTTGAAGTAGAAAGGCCCTGATTTCCTCAAGAACTTGCTCAGCTCTAGGTGTTGCTGGTGGCAGTAAGTTCCTCATGTTATTCATGTCCAAGAGCAGAATCCAGAGCTCCACCTTCAACCCCCTGTTCTTAGCAAAGACAAACGGGACCCAGTGGGGCTCCAACAGAGAGTGAACAGCTCACATTTGTGGATCAATTCACGTGGGGAATCAGACAAGGATGAGCCATGGGCTCCCTTGACTGCTAAACAAAAGTCATTTCCCCTGAGAGCTGCCATCTTCACCAGGCCAGCACTGAAACTCAAGATTAGTTTTACCAAGGGTCCTTTTAGGCTCACACTCAAGCAGCACTACACTGACAGCCAGCCAGAGTCTGCCAGCTCCACGGGACATGAAATGTTCTCAGCTGGAGACATCAGCCTCTGGACCTGTCCCTCCAAATGCATCCCTGTTTCTTGGGGAGAGAAGCCATGCTAAACCTAAGCCATGCTAAACCTAAGCCATGCTGTGGGCTGTATTCTGGAAGGAATCTCTGCAGGAAGCTGGGAGGCCTGGCTGCCCATCAGCTGCACCTCAGCAGTGTTTGTTCAGGGATATTTCCAGTGAGGATGCCCTGGAGGTTCTCCTCCAAGGAGCACAGCACCCTCTCCCCTCCCGTAGCTGCCTCAGCAGGAATGCACAACAACAGCATTCACCCTTTGCTTGCTCCAGAGAAATTTCATTTACTGAATTCACCCTCCTTGTTTTGTTCATTAAATTGTCTTTTCTTATTTCCAGTGATGAGGCTGTTTGGATGGCACTCATGGATGTGTGCAGAGATTTGAAATGTACCCACTTCAAACCCTGCTCATGAGAGGAGTGGGTAGTTAGGCTCAGACACAGTATGAAAAATAATATGCCAGCCCCAAATGTCAAATATAATCATGGGTGATATTAACCTCCCCAGTGAAAGGAATACATCCCTTTATGAAATAACCTGGCTTTAATGTTCAAGATTGCTACAACAGATTAAAAGGCAGCCCCTGATAAGTTGCCTACACTAAAAGCATCATGGAAATTTTTACCTCACTTAAGTGATTCACACTATTAATATATAGAGTTTTCTAAGCTATAGTTTTATCAAAGTTGAGCAGTTTGAATAAGTGAGGGTTTTGTTCCATTTCTTTTCTGAATAAGAAAAGAAAACAGATGCATTTATGTCCAGTGAAGAAGTAAAATTGTTTCTGAGAAACAGAAGTTGACACTTGAGCAAAATTCATTCTGTGCTGGATAGAGGGAAAGGGAGAGAGAGCATGGCTGTTGTGCTGCCCTTTTTCTGAAGAAACCCCTAAACCTGGGTGACAGGATTTTAATATTCAGAAGCTGAACTGAAGCTGTGCTGGTGCTTACCCAGGCCAGGCTTCAAATCTGGTGGGTGATGATGATGGGGGAGGCACTTCAGAGCCCCACTTCTGCAAGTGTGGAATGTAAAATCTGGTCACCTGCAGGCTGTAAGAACTCCTTGCATGAGATAAGAACAAAACTGTGATCAAAACCCCAAACCAGACACACACTCATCCTTCTCCACACAGACAAAAGGGCAAAGGAAAGGAAAGCAGATGTAGCAAATAATCAATAATCTTACTCTGGGTTTTGAAGCCAGCAAGTGCTAATTCCTAATGTAATGGTAACCAAGATGATGTGTGAATGCTTGCAAGAGAGGTTAAGTGGTTCAGGGGGATGGAGATGCACCCACCATCACCCACAGCTTCCAAACCTTCTGAGATTCAGAAATATCAGACTTCCTTTCAATTACAGCCTCTCATAACCCATTTCAGTGGCAAGCCTGAGGCTGGCTCTAAGAGCTAAACCATCTTGTTTAATCTGCTTGTCAACCTTCCAGATTTAATGCTGCCAGAGCTGCACCTTCAGTCTACAAAAACATCATGCAGCTGCTCCTGTTCCCTTAGAGGCTCTTTAATATCCAGGGCTGTTATCCCTTCTGAAATGGTACAGTGTGATCCCAGAAATCCCCTGTCAGTGCCTCTGCAATCTCAGAATGCAGCTGCCTCAAAGCACCTTTCCAAATGGACATGGACAGTGAAGATATTACACCTCACCCACGGATTCGATGGCTCTTGTGTGGTGTTCACAGCGCTGTCAAACACCTGCGTCCAGCCCCTCTCGGGAGAGGAGAGCCCAAAAGCACTTTCTCAGTGCCAAAATAAGAAGGAAAAAATGCAGGACTCTGTGCCACTCTGTGTCAGGTTTCTCACTGCTTTGACAGGGCACCACTTGCCCAGATGGGTTTGAATCCAGATGTGGAGCATCACTTTTGCAGCCACTCCTAGTTCCAGTCCCCCATGGGACTTGAAAAACTGGGGGCTTGAAGTGTCAGAAGACAAAGTTTCTGGGAAGGAAATCCCAGTATCCAAACCTATATATGCACAAGCAGATGCTGCAGGTGCAGCCATGGAATGTTGGAAGGGACATTAAAGATCAATGAGGGGATGCATGGAGGGTTTGCTGGTTTGGTACTGAGAGGCAAAAGGGTTTCAGAAATTATCTCCCTTCATCCCCCTGCCCAGGCTCCATCCAACAGCTCCCTGCCACATGTGATGGGGCTCATGCCACTGCTTGCAAGACTTCACTAGAGCCCTGGGGAGAGGGGCTGGCTCTGTCACAAACTCAGAAAAATATTTGTTACATCAGTGAGTCCCATTTCTCCTGACTGCATTAATGCCTCACCACTCCCAAAGAAATCTTGGTTACCCAAATCCCAGTGATCCCTCCCCTACTGAGAGCCCAACACTCTCACAGTGGCAGTGAGGAGGTTGCAGGGACAGAGCCACAGAGCTGCCCCAGCCTCTCTTCACAACTAATTCCACCCCAGGTAATGAGCTCTTCAGTCTTATATTCTATAGATTTAACCAGGAAAAGACAAATCTTTGTCCAGCTCCCAACAACTTCTCAGTTTGAATGAAAATTGTTGCCTTTTGGAAGTGTGAGTTATGGAGGAGAGGGACAAAGCAGTGCTGTGCATCCCCAATGTGCCTGGTGAGGGACCCACTCTTTAAAACTTGATTCTGAGACAAATAAAGGTCAAACCATTATGGGATTTGTAGCCACAACACTTCATTTGTCTTTATTCCTCTGCTTTGCAGAAAGCTCTTGATATACCCAGAAAATAAGAGTCCCAGTGCACCAAAGTGATTTTGAGCAGTAATAGTCTGAAAAACCCTCATGAAACATTATCACTCATTAATATCACAGGACAGAAAAGGCTGGGCTGGGGGAAAGAGCTGGAACCTCTTTGGTTCTTCTTTCCCTGAACTGGATGGCTAAACCAGAAGCACTCAGGGTGAATCCACAGATGAGCAACAAAAAGAAAAATTCTTATCTTTGTGTTTAAGTGAAAAAACATAAAGGTCTGGCAGAAGCTGCTCCAAGCTGAAAAAGATTTACTCGTCTCATGTCTCTGCCTGTAAATGCACCCAGCACTTTTCAAGCAGAATTTCACCATTTCAGTTTCTGCAGGAAAGGCTTTAAAGTGATCAAACAACATGAGAGCTCTCAGCACCCTCTCTCCTTCCTGTCTGCAGCAAAAATCATATTTGCATTTTTTGTATCGACTATTGCTGTCAAATTGAAATTCAGAGATGCAAAATTGGATCCTGCTGAGTTCTGATGACATTTTTTTTCTTGTATCTGAATTTTTGATGGTCAAAGGTATTGAGAAAGACTCACACTGACTTCAGCAATGAAAACTGGACCCTGCATTGGCATGCTGGGAAAGGGGTGGGAAGAGCTGCCAGTTCAGCAGCTTACCTAAAACATTATCCCAGTTTTCAGCCTGGAAAATGAAAAAAAAACAACAATTCCTGTGTTCAGGTACATTTCTGCCTGTCATTTTGGGGTCCATCCACTTTTTCATGCTTTCATTTATAGACAGAACATGCTGAGGCTTAACATGTACTATATGGGAGCCACGTGTGGCTTTTTGACTGTGTCAATACCATTAATAACCAGATATTACAAATTCAAAATGAGCCATATGGAGGCCTCTCCTTCTCTGTTTTTATTCTCTTTAAAAGTCTCTGGCATGTCTGCCCTGGGGACCACAAAACACAATAAAACATCTCCTGCAGCTAATTCATACTAACTGTCATCATTAGGCATTTAACAGGCAATGTCAAGACAATGTCCGTGCAGCTGGAAGTGTCTCCACTTGCTGTCTTTCTTAATCAAGAATTAACTCATCTTTCTTCTCACAAGAGAACATGAGCTTTCTCCTTTCCCTCTTTCCAGGCCATTTGTCATCAAGGATTAGTCCAGATTTATGGCACAGTTTTGCCAGGGCAGGCAGGGTTAGTGGGTTATTTTTCCTAAAGAACAGCGCTGGCAGGTCCCTACCCTCTCTCAGTTCTTTGGAAATGCTCACATTTCCCTGGTTTGTATTGGTGGCACTCAAGTGACCTGGTAAACGCAGCCCTCCAAGCTGTGCAAGCACAGAAAAGTGGGACAGAGTCTGCAGCAGTTATAGAAAAAATACAGGGATGACAGTTCCAACTTTCAATTTATTCACCAGAAAGTAGGTCTGCTCCTGGCTTTCTCAGGAATTATTTTCCCTCCCACAAATAAACATTCCTAGCCCACTCCTCAGAGCATTGATTAAACCAGCACTGGGTATTATATAAATAGGAATTATTGAATTAATGACAAGACTATAGTAAGGTGTAAAATTCCTCTACCAAAACAACCCATTAAAGTGATGGATTCCATTTTTCACCCTAAAGATCTCATGGGAAGGGTCATGAATAGATTCATATTTGCTCCTTCCATTCTGAGCCAAGAAATACAGAAACATCTCCACATGGGAAGGCAGCACTTCTGCAGAAAGCAAACCCAACTTCTTCCTGGCTCAGCTCTAGAGAGCTGGGAAATACACTGATCAAACACCCAAAAGGCAGACAGCAGTTTGCACCTCCCTTTTCGTCTGTACAAAGGACAACAGATATTTTTTGTGGGTGGTTTCTATCTTTCACTTTTTAATTCTCAGGAGAGGAAGGCGTCCTCTTGCTCAGAGATAAAAAGGAATGTGCTGGAGTCATTTGGGAAGTGTGAAGAAGAGCAGGGCTCTCAGATCATGACAGTATTTTACTTTTGATCCAAAACACTTTAAGGAACAACATTAAACCCCTGTCTTGGGTCCATCCCTGCTATGGCTGGAGGGATCTTCCTATGGCTTTCCTTGACTTTTGGCAATTTATTCAAAAATAATTCAGAGTAAGTAAAACTTCAGGTAGCCTCAGGTTAGCACAGAGAAGAAATCCTAATGTAAGTGAAGGTGTGAACACTGATGGTGTTTTCCTACCTCTGGAAAACTGAGGGCAAACCAACTCCTGAACTTAGGATGTCCAGGAGAGGGATTTGACCCTTCTCCAGCACCATTCCACTGAGCTTGTTAAACACATAAAAGCAATGATGTTGCTCCTCCAAAGTCAGTGATTTTATCAGTCCTCTCACTTAAGAAATGATCGATTTTCTCATATTACCAGGATAAAACCTAGCCTGTAATATGTAGGTCATGAACTCATCTTTCTCCACCTTCCTTGTCTCTGGGCACAGTACAACCAGAATTAATGGCAATAATAATAAACTCCTTTGGAGTTTAACGATTATTCATTAGCAGGAGTACATCAGTTCTGCAGTCTCCTCTCCCCTCGGATCCCTGACACTCTGGGCTGCTCTGCTTACATTCGAGAGAAACAATCAATGAGCACCGTGCACTCCTGGCTTTTGGGGCTGTTAATGTCTCCATTACTGTTAGGCACAGTCCCCTTGGCTTCAGTTGAATCTGTGTGCCAAAAGAAAAGCCCACACAATCAAACAAATCCTTAAAGGTAAGGACATCACCAGACTGCATCTCCTGGAGCAGCGATGTCCTGGGACAGCAGAAATGGGCTGGTGACAAGAGAACACTCGTGGCATGTCCCTCACCACCTTCATCTTCCAGCACAGAGACGAAGCTGAGAAGCCATGTCCCTACCCTAAAACCTTCCCAGGACCCTGGGAGATCAGAGTGGGGCAAGAACAGGGCTGAGAAGTCACCACACCACTGCAGGGTCCTTCCTCCACCATCCAGCGACTTGGGCAAGAACCAGAGCGAGGGCTGAGACCTCAGAAGGTGGGGAGAAGAGCTCCAGCAACTTCAGCAGGACTAATATTTCACTGGGAGGGACTTGAACAGCCTGTGGCCCTGTGACTCAAGTGTTTCATCAAGGCCTGAAGCTCATCCTCTGAGCAGAACATCTCACCTGATTCCAAAGCTTTCCTGGCATTTCCATTGGGCTGCACACCAAGGCAGGGAGAGCATCCTGCTGGTGGAGGGCTCCAAACTCTTTCTGTTCTCTCTTTTTGGCCTCTGAACATAATTTATCCAAGCTTTTATGAGGCAATTCACATCCAGATTTTATTAGAAGTGGAAGGCCCTTTTATTTCCTCAGTGTATTCAGCACACAGAACTGGTGCTCTGGTTAATTTTATTTCTGTGCTTTCTGTGTTTTAATAATGATCTCCCCAGTTCCATTCAGCTCTGAAAAGGTGGGGGAGATGGAGAGATATGAGTTGAAATAATGGAATCATGAACTGCAGACAGAGAAATACTGGTTAAAGTGAAGTGTAATGAATATATGACTGAAGCAGAGGCATAAAAGACTGCTTAAAGAATAAAATCTGATGTATTTTCACACCTACCAGGCATTAGAATGCACTCTCAAAATAAAACCAACCAAACAAAAAAACAGACATAATTTCAGATGATTTGAAGAAAACAGAATTATATAAAAACTTTTATAAAAAAATAGTCCAGAAGTGCAAAAACAACACACACATATAGCTCTGGGAACACACTCTATGTGGGTTGTTTTATTTTTACTGGCTTTTTGAAACCAAACAAGACAAAGACTTACCAGAACAACAACAAAAATCATCCTGTGACACAGAGAATTTGTGTGTGGGTGACAGTAGGAAATGACACACAACTCCAAGCTCATACAGGCCAAGGCTTGTCCTTCTGGTATTTCTTTCATCCCCCAGCTGAGATCTCCCTGTTCCTGCAGCTGCCTGATGGGGGATATCAAACCAAAGACATTTCCACCATCCACTGCATCACTCCTCTGTGCAGAAGATTTTTCCAAGTGCATCCAACCAGACTGGAACACCAGGCAGACTCAGCAATGGCTGGCTGGGGCTCACGTAAAGGCAGCCAGGCTTTGTAAGCCTTGATTAAAACCCAGGGAGAGATTCAGCTCCATTATAACATCATTCCTTTATCTGATACTCACAGTTTGTATGTCATTAAGTGAATGTGTTTTGGTTTCTGGGGGATGCACACGGTGCAGGCATTGAGAGACTCGGCACTGAGTGTTTCCTACAGACCACGTAATGGGAAAATTAAAATCTGCCTGTACTGAGCATGGAATCCCCCTGGCAGAGTCTATGAAATTAATTTTAAATAAATGGGGTTAAATACCAAAGAATCTCCATCTTGTTTGGGCTAGTTTTTTCCACAAGAAATCATGCTTCCAGCAGCACCTTTACAATTGGATTTATTTTTTTTAAAAACACTGGCACAGGCTGTCCAGAGAAGCTGTTGATACACCATGCCTGCAATCAATCACAGGCAGGTGGGATGGGGCTTAAACAACCTGATCTAGTTGATGATGTCCCTGTTCATTCCAGGGGGTTGAAATTGGAAGATCTTGAGTGGACCCAGCTCAAACAATTCTATGATTTTTATGAAATTTCAGAAGCCTCATGTTGGCCCAGCTGACAATGTAAAGGTTGATACAGAGCAGAAAGGTTCCTGTCTTTCCCTGTGTATTGCTGCCAGTAACACACAGCTTGCAGCAGGTTCCTGAGGAAACAGCAGAGGTGCAGCCAGGTGCTGAGGGTGTGGCAGGGCCCCACTGCAGCACTTTGGGGTGCTGGGGCCCAAGGGCCCTCAGAGAGGCCCAGAGCCCTTTGAGGTCCTTACTCCTCCTGGAGAGAGTCCTGGATGTTCCATTCCATTCCTGTCCTGCATTTGTAAAAACTGACAAGCACCATTCCTTTTCAACCAAATGCAAAACCTCCTTGGAGACCTCCCCTGAGCTGTGACCTTCGTTTTCGCTGTCCACACCCTCCTGCACCCACCTCACCCAGAAGCTGAGCTGGAACATCATTTTTAACAAGATGCTGCAGATTCAGCACAGTAATTAATTTCAACAGCAAGTGCTGTCCACTTTTTCCTGGTAATTCATTTAAAGTGGGAAGTTAATTCCATTCAATGGAGCTGCCTTTCACCGCTTAGAGAGACACACAGGCTTTGAACATCCCCGAGTGAAGTGGTTCTGGCACAAACCTTCCTCCTCCTCCTCTATCTGCCCTGACCCCTGCATCCCCTAGGGAATGCCACATGCCAGGGCTGTGTGATCCTCCCTCTCGAGGATGATTAGCCAGAGCTGGAGAGTTCAGGGAGGTGAGAGCATCGGCATCCTCGCGCTGACGTTTGATCGCCGGCGGCTGCCAGTGCTCCCAATTAGCCTGCAAACGCTGCCACCGGCTCACAAATACTTTAAAAAATGAAGTTTGACGAAAAGCCGCCTGCATTGCCTTTCTTCAACCCTCCCTGCCATATCAAAGCCTTTGAGAGTATCTGAGGACAACTTTTATAGCTGAGAAGGGCCCATCTGAGCGCCCTCTCATTAGTGCTGTGGCTGTGCTGTGCACTGAGCCACAGAGCATCCATCAGCCCACTTACCAGGAGCTCTCCTGAATACCAGCAAGCGTGCTAGGCTGGGGAGTCACCTCTGAGGGAGCCACCAAAGGGCTTCTCAAGCAGAAAGGTCACCCAGCTCATTTGCTTCTAGGGGAGCTGATTAGAGCCGGTGCGTTTTGGGAGCCGCGGCACCCCGCAGCGAGTCCATTCCCTGGCTCTCTTTTCTGCCTCCGCTCACAGTAATGATCTGCAGCTCATCAGAGGGGGCTCAGAGGGGGAGGACAGCAGCAGCACTTATTTTAATAAATAACATTGGTGAGCTGGCTTTGCAGGCTGCAGCTTGGTGAGGGATGTGATGAATTTCGGGAGGGAAGATGGAGAGAGGCACTGGCACAGGTTGCCCAGAGAAGCTGTGGCTGCCCCACTCCTGGAAATGTTCAAGGCCAGGCTGGACAGGGCTTGGAGCAACCTGGGATAGTGGAAGGTGGCCATAGCAGGGGGATGGCACTGGATGAGCTTTAAGGTTCTACAGGGTGAGGCTGGCTGTGCCTCCTTGATCTTCTCCTTGATAAGTTAACATTAAAAACATCACTGGGGGCATTTCCCTGAGCAGTGATTCCAATCTAAGGCCTGTGATGGGAAGGCCCCATCTTTCTGGCAGGGCTGGTGTATTTCAAGGTGTGTTTCTGCACTGAGGAGGTTTTGGGGCAGTTCTGCTCAGTTTCAGTGTGTTTTCCAGGACTGGCTGCACTCTTGGCTCTAAGTGACAGCAGCAGACCTGCTCCAGCTGCTGCTCAGGTCAAGGTCCCTACGAAGGAGAAATCAACAGTGTGTTTGCACATTAGTTAGGAAAAGCATTTGCATTGGGAAAAGAGAAGGAATGTCTTTAGTTGTTACTGCTGCAATTTCACATGACTGTTAGAGACATCTGATGAAAATAGTGCCAGGAACGTTGGCATGCCAATCTCCTTCCAAAACCAAAATGCATCACAGAATTAACCCTACTTTAATGGAAAAGCTCAAAAAAGGCTGAAGGTGGAAGAAAATTCTGAGAATAAGTAATTTTTTTTTTCTTTTTCCCTTTCAAAACAGCTCCTTGTTTCTCCAATACAATTATTTTGCATTATTATTTCTCATGTAACTATGAGGAAATTAAATACTTGAAAACACACCACAACATATAAATTAAACCAAATCTTTTGATTAATGCAAACCCAATGGTATTTCTTTTCCTCAATAATTTAAAAATGAAGTTGAGAAAACCAATTTATTGTCTGAGAAGCCTCTGTAAAAGGGAATGTTTGGTATTTTGCAGCACTTCTGTTAAGTGCTGGACTGGTGTCAGCATCTCATTCTTTTAATGCTTAGAACAATTTTAACCCACCCACACTCCAGTTCTGAATTATTTAGGAGAAGATGTATCTTTCTAGACCTCTATAGTCCCTCAGCAAAGTGTCTGATTGTACTTGGCATTTCTTATCTAGGACAATAATACTGTATTTAAATAATGGTGACAGTGTCCACAACATTTATATCTTTGAAACAAAGTTGGGCCATATTTTGTCCTCCATCCCTCACTCTTATGTCAAAAAAATGTAAGGGATTTCTCCTGTATGGAAATAATCTTGAAAGTAAAATTAATGTAACTTCCATGGGTGACCCCTTCTCTTGTTCAGCAGGCTTTTGTTAGGGAAGACAACTCTTCCATATGGCTACATTAAAATAGACAGGAAAAAATCAACTTATCTTTTTCTGAATGTTTTAAGGTGTCATTTTAATGAGTCTGCCTTTCTGTTACTGCTGAAAATAAAACATTCAATGTGAGAAAAGAGTAAATATTGTCCCACAGGCAGAAGGAGGCAACCAGAGGCAGAGAGAGAAGCCACATTGGGTGACAGACTGTGTGCAGCTGGATTCCCCATCCCAAAGCCAGCACTTCTGCAGCGTGGAACAGGGCTACCTTTCTGACCCATTCTTGGACTCAAACGGAGCCCTGAAGCCTTTGAGCACATCATCAGAGTCACGAAGGTGATTCCATGCACCCACAGTGAGGTTTGCACACAGTCTGGATGTGAAGGAACTTGTAGAGTGCAAAAACTGAGCCAAGTTGGGCCAGATTCCTGCTCAGTTAATGCAGGCAGAGGTTTGGCAGTGTTTGAGCTGTGTCTAGCACATGGTTCACTTGAGTAGGCTCCTTGGGGGAAATCTACTGAGCAGCAGCTGCTCAGCTCATCTTTCCTGGGAAGGCTGCTCAGGGACACACACAGGAATGGCAGGAGGAGACACCAAATCCCCCACACCTCAGAGACATTCTGTCTTAAACTTCTGCCTCAGGGCTTTCTGCACATTCTGGATCTTCTCTGTGATCACAGTGTCACTGAGGTGATCCCCAAACTTCTGCTTCAGCAGCACCCTGATGATTTTGATGCAGCGTTCATCCATCATTGGCTTCGCCTCCCGGAAAGTGTTGCCCCTGCGCCCCGTGATGGAGTGGCTCTGGATGTAGTCAGAGGTGAAGAGTTTGTAGAGCAGAGTCTTGCAGGCTGTGCTGATTTTCTGGTCAAATCTGATGGTCTCTTTCAGCTGCTCCTTGGTGTAGCCATTGAAGAGTTCCACCACCTCACACGGCTGTCGGTGGGGCTCCTCCTGGAAGGACAGGGATTCCAGCCTCTGCACCTTCTTCTTCAGAGAGAGAACATCCTGTTGGAGGTCCAGCACCATCCTCTCCAGCTGCTCTATCTTCTCTGCCCTGAAAAATTAAAGTTGCTTGTGTAAAGGCAGGAAGACACCGTGTCCTCGCTATGGATGTCGCTTCTCCACCCAAGCAGTGATTAGACGCCGCCTTCAAGCAGGGCAGGACAACTTCTCTGACAGAGTATCAGCCCTTCCATCTATTCCTGGGTGAGGGGTAAGGCAGAAGAGCACTTTTCAGTGCTCAGGAATGTTCAGTTTAACCCTCAACTCCCTCTTGACATGCATACATGGAGACTTTGATGCTCAGTTTTCTTCTCAGTTGAAAGGAAAGACATAAAGCCTGCCTTGCAAGTCCCAGGACACACATATTTGTGGTATTAAACAACAGACTTGTGGGAAATGACAATACAAGAACCATAACTTGAATTTTTTTGACACCCATTTCTTTGGGAGAAAACAGTCCCTAGCATCACTTTATCACTGGATACTGGTCATCAAAGAAATGAACAATAAAACAAGGAACACACAACCAGGTTTTGATTGTTATAGGCAAGAGCTCTGCAGTTTCTGCACTATTTTAGAGCCTTCTTGCTTCTCTAAATCCAAACCCTACAATCAGAAACACCTGGCTCGACTGTAAAGACACTCAACAACTTTGGAGTTCAAAATTGCCCCACTTCGCCACCCATCTGTGATCTCACTGCTCAGTCTTGTAGCGAGGAGGAAAACACAGTTAGGAACAAGAGCCTTCTTTTGCTAATTACCTTTCCATCTCAACAGGACCAAAATTTCTGTGAACCCTCTCAAAGCCATCGGTCTCTTGCAAAGCATCAATCTTTCGCTCCTCACGGCTGGAAGAAACAAGCAAGTTAAACAGCACTGCCACAAACAGCTTTGTGCTCATGTTCATATTCATTCCTGAGGAGAATTATCTGGAATTATCAAAGCAAAGTCAATTCTGGTTTCCTTTGCAACAAGAATACAATAGATTAAGAGGGAAGATGAGGGGTTCTTCATGTGGACAAATTCCTGCTCATCCCCCTGGCACACAGATATGGGGGACCTCCCACTGACTCACCATGGAATCAGGACTTCAGAGCACAGGCTCATTTCTCTGCTGTATGCACCCACACAAACTCATATTACCTTCTGAGCTTTGGGTTTAACCTCTATGAGCATCTACTCAAAGCAAGCACTGCCAGAGAATGGAGACAGAGTGGACAGAAATCGATATGTGTGGTGTCCTTGCTGTGCTTTCACGTGTTACCTTTTCAGACAGATCTGCTGCTGGCACGGGGACAAGATGCCATCTGACTTCCTCTTCATTGGAAGGGCAACATAATCTGCAGCAGGGGTGAGAGACAAAGCTGAAGAATCAGCTGTTGAAAAGGTTCTGAATCCCTCTGTCTCCAGAACAGATTATCTAAGCACCCCAGCTAGATTGCATGGCAACACATTATTCCATTTGCATAAACAGTGATCCAGACAGGCTCTCCAGGACTGATCAATGGGGATTTGTTATTTGAAA
Organism: Poecile atricapillus; assembly: GCF_030490865.1. Classification (NCBI taxonomy): domain Eukaryota; kingdom Metazoa; phylum Chordata; class Aves; order Passeriformes; family Paridae; genus Poecile; species Poecile atricapillus. The sequence goes on from NC_081263.1 coordinate 6,588,331, forward strand.
AAGGTGGCATCTCAAGGGCTTCTGTTCTCACTGCAAAAGATCTGGTGGGGGCAAGGCAAGCAGAACCAATGGATTCTGGATGCTGCTGTTAGTCAGCAGGTAAATAAGACAATAGCATATTTTCATAAGTGCATTTAATGGGTGTAGTAGTGGGTGGAAAAATAGGGAAATAGGCAAATCTGAAATGGTTTGACTAATGGAGACACAGGGCTTTTGGGAATTTCAGTTATTCAGGCAGGCATTCATTCATTCAGACTGTCTTTTGGCTTGGGGAAGGGAACTGCTAGCCCAGGAGACAGAGCTGGTGCCTGACAGAGCAGAGACCATATGCTACATACAGGCATCACCCCTAAGACAGCCCTCCTGGAGGAGATCTCCCAGGTGGGAAGGACCAGAAAATGCCATCTCTAACCTCTGTAGCCCTGAGACAAAGCCCATACATCCCCAGAGCAAAGCAGAGTTTTTCTGGCTGCTCTGCAAGTCCCCATCCCACCCTGACACTCAGGACCAGGCAGCAGAGCCAGAACCCAGGCTTACCTCTGGCACCCAGACCAGCCCTATCCTCTTCAGTCTGGGAAGCTCCTTGCCCTGGCAGGGCCATGGTGATGAAGGTGGATGGAGGTGTGAAGGCACTGGCTGGCTGGGAGGGAGTTGCCAGCAAGCGAGGGCTTCCTGCCACGCTTCCCAGGACACGTCTGTCCTTGAGGACAGAGGAGCTGCTGGCATCATGAGGCAGGCTGGCCTCAGCCACCCTCAGCAGTGGCTTTGCAGGATAGGTCTTGTCACTGGGGTATTTCCTGGATGCATTCCCTGGGGTCCATTTTGGAAAGGTTTTCCTGGATTTTTTTGGTGGGGATGGCATCATGTTGTGGACAGCTGGTTCCTCTTCTGAAATGAAGGGAGATACTCATGATGTGCAGTGGGGCAGCAAGGTTGTGTATCTTCCACTCCCACCCAATGCTTTGTACACCAATTGCAGTGATGTGAAATTTATGATGGGACTACAACATGCTCAGCATCCTCCCACACAAAAAGCCCCATGGAGATAGAAAGTTGCAGTGCTCAAAAGCCCTTACTCACTTAACTTCTCCAGGAGCTGCCGATCTTCCAGCAGCTTCTTCTCCAAAATATCTTTATGCTCTGTGGGAATAGAAGATCTTTCAGCACTTGGAAGGTTGCCCCTGAAATGCCCCAAATTGCAAACCCAGGCCAGGGGGGTGTCACTTACCACTTATGCCTTCCACCACACCCCAGTACAGCCCACTGAAGCCAGGGCAGCGGGCCAGGACCTGCTCCCCCACCGTGTAGAGGTGGAAGGGCTTGCGGGGCTCCTTGATGTTCTCCATGTTGATGACCCGGCTGCCGTCGGGCCAGCTGATGAGCACGTAGAGCTTGGCTGACATCAGGGCTGCCCACCTGCAGCACAGGGAACTGTATGGGAATGTCACCGCAGGGGTTTGGGCTCTCCGGTGCTTGGGAGTGTCCACAAGCGGTGCTTTACCTGGGGCAGCACAACCTGAAGATATAAAATATTTGGCCCTGCATTTCCTCTACCTGTTATTTCTCTGTTCCCATTCCCAGCCTTCTGAGCTTGCCTCATCCTAAAGCCCTTCGCTGGGAGGCTGCCTTGGGTCTGACTGAGCACAGCCCCACATGCCTTCAGTGCATCCAAGCATCCTTGGCAGTGATGGCCACGCCAGGTCTCACCTGGGATCAGGCAGAGCCAGCTCTCACAGCAGACACTTTGAGCAGATGCTGAACAAGCCACTGAGCAGACACAGGCTGGTTCCTCTGCCCCTGTGAACCAGCACAGCTCAAATCACTTCAGTGGATCTACAGCAGTTTGCTCCAGTGCAGGGCTGTCTCTGTGATATCAAGGCAGTGCAGAGAAGAGACTCAAAAAGACCCAGAGGTATTCCAGGAAATGATCACTCCTTTGCCTGCACAATTATTTTCCCCAGTAAACATCAAAATGTTCTGATAAGGAGAACAGAAAATTCCCTTCATTTCACCCATGGGGAAACTGAGGCACAGACCAGTGATAGGTATGTGTAAGGCAGTCAAGCAACAAAGCTGCAAGGAGCTGTATCCTAAATCCTGACCCACTGCTCTGCCCACTGAGATGTCTTTCTGCTCCTGGAGCTGCGGACTTCAATCACTGGAGAGACTGGAGAGCCGGGCTGGTGGTGATTTCCAAACCCTCCCGTGCCAGAGGAGCAGCTGAGGAGCCGAGGGCTGCTGAGCTCAGGAGGGGTTTCTTTCCAGCTCCTAAGGGCCCTGGCAGAGCATCACCCCAGTCCTGCCTGCTCTGCTCAGCAGCAGGATTTGGAGGAAGGGTTCTGGGAACAGGGCTGAGCCCATGTTCTGGACACCAGGTGGAGAATGGCCACAGTGTCCAAAGAAGATGGGAGGGAGCTGGGGCAGGCAAAGGAGAGTTGGACCACAGACAAGGTGGCAGGAAAGGCAGCTAGGACCCAATTTATTTCAGTTTCTTGTTTTGTCTCCACACTCCCAATAAAGTCCTGCTTGGATTTGATTCCTCTCACCTGGAAGATTCAAGTTCACCCTGGAAAACTTTGTCCTTTCCCACCACCATCAGCTGCAGCAAAGGTCCTTGCAGGAGCCATAACTCTCCCTAAACCTGCCGCTCTGCCCTGCTGGCACAGTCTCACACCTGGTTTTCTCCAACACTTTTCTCCTGACTGATACACACCCTGGCATTGATTTTATCAGGAAGCACCACATACAAATCATCTGTGTGCCTGTCTCCCCACATCCCCTTCCCTGCAGCAGGCAGCTGCCCCAGCCCTCTCAAAAACACAGGGAAGGCTACAGAGCACAAAATGGGATAAATGCATAGCTGAGCCCTCTCCCTCTCAGAAACAGAGCTCTGCATTCCAAACAGCAAACAACCCCAGCCCAAACAGCTCTCTGGAGGGGTTTTCCTTTTACGTTTAAGGAAAACACACTGATCTTCCTTCCCCAAACCAGTTGTTCATTTACCCTTATGAACACAACAAAACTACATGAACACACAAACAGAGAGAGAAAAAAAGAGATCACAATCCTGATAGCAACAGAGCTGCTCCTTGCCTGGTTAGCACTGCTCCAGGTGTTGAGTCTTGCAAGATGTCTCCTGTCTCTCCAGGTCTCTGCTGCCTGTTCCAGGAGAGGAGACGACCGGACACTTCCTTGCCTTGGGCTTGTCCCTTCACCACAGTTCCTTGTCAGGTCTCCTTTGTCTGGCTTGGAAAGCTCCCACCTGCTGTCCCCACTGCAAAGAAGAAAAAGAGCTTTTGCTTTCTCTTTTCCTGGTTGTTTTGTTTCAGCATTATTATTCCTGTTATTTTCCCATATACATATATTATTTTTTTCCTTAGCTTGTTTCAGGTCTGTTTCTTACAGGGAGAGAGAGCAGAAGAGAAGAGAAAAAGCCTTGGGTTTTTTGGAGCATGAATAAACCTTGCATTTCCATGAGTTATTCATGAATAATTCATGAAAATGCATGATTAATTCAGGTTCATGAATTATTCAGGAATAATTCTCGAACATTCCTGGTTAATTCATGCTCACACAGCGAGTGAGTCAGGCTCTAGGGCTTGGAGAATTCCTTTCTCCCTGAGACAGGAGAAGAGAGGCTTAGAGAAGCTGCATTGTGCACTTGCTGTTTACTGCCTCTGTGAAGAGAACATATTTTGGGCCCTTTTTAAAACAAGGACTTGAAGAAAATTGAAATGCCTGCAGCCTCCTGCCCACGGAGGAATAACACAGCACCAAAAGAAAGAGAAAAAAAAAAAACCAAAACAGAGAGAAAGAAATTGGACTTGCTCACAGAGGAAAGCCTGGCAGCATGTTTTATCCCCTTTCAAAGCATCTTTCTCCCCCCACCTCCAGATTTCTCCCTGGTTAAGATACATCTCACTGCTTCAGTTTTTACCTGCTGTGCAAAAACAAAAAAGGACCATCCACATGGGTTTCTGCTTGAGGAGTCAAAGGGAATTCCCATGCCACGTGGCCCTGTGTCCCTCTGTGTATGTGCACAGAGTCTTCTCCCAGGTAACAACCAACAGGAAAAGAGGAAACTGCCTCAGTTTGTACCAGTGGAGGATTAGATGGGATATTAGGAAAATTTCTTCACCAAAAGGGTTGTCCAGCACTGGCACAGGCTGCCCAGGGCACTGGAATTACCATCTCTGGAGGGATTTAAAAGAAGTGGGGATATGGCAGCTGGAGACATGGTTTACTGGTGAGCTTGGCAGTGCTGGGGGAATGGTTGGACTCCATAAATTTAGAGAGCTTTTCCAAGCCAAAAGATCCTTGCAAAGTTCCTTGACTCAATGTCCCAGCCAGGGTGAGCACTGGTCTTGGCACTGGGCTCACCAGGTCAGGCCTGGTGCTCACACCAGTGCAGAAATCAAGCTGGCCATGCACAGCTCTGTGTTTCTGCCAAAAATACCACTGCTGCAGCAGCTGGGGTTCCCTAATGCTGGGCTTTTTATCCCTACTGCATGGAGGACCACATGGCATGGCAAAGGATGGATCCCATGTGGCATCCAGCCTGCCATGAGCCAGGCAGGACACCAGCAGGGGAAGGTGCAGAGGGTCGTCTGCACAACCCAACCAGCCATCCTACCCCAGCCACTGGGTGAGATGGAAAAACAGATAGGGAGCCATTCCAAAACAGCACTGTCTGGTTTATCTTAGCCAAAAACAGCTCTGGAGGTTGTTGGGAGAAAGAGAGAATTCAGATGTTCAGTGACACATTAGAAAAGGACCTTGATCAGATTCACAGAGTAAGAAAAATTCTGCATCCCTGATTTGCAATATTTATAACTAAAAATGCACCTGTCATCCCAGGTAAAAGCAGATGTTGAATAGAGAGCTTGTTGGGATTAGGTAACAAGCAGAAATGAATAGAAAAGCAGCAGTATGTGACTTCTGTGGAGTTCTGAATGATGTTGCTCAAGACTGAGAGCTGCATAGTAACAAGAAATGGAAAAGCAATGACAAGGAGAAAAATAATAGAGATACACAACAAAGGAGATGAGATTGGATTCTAGTCAGAGGCAGGACTTGGCTCCAATAAAATCTGCCTGGGAAGAGAGCTGGCTTAAACTAGCATTGTTTGCTTTCCATTGAAGAACAACAATATCCAAAACATAACAGATGAATATTCCTGGGGTAGAGGTTGGTAATTCCACTGCAAACCACAGGAGAGGAAGAATTGCAGGAACCACAGGAGGAAGACAAATTGTAGTCTCATCAAACAACAGAAAAGTCAAGTGCCTGTGTATAAGTATACAGTGTTTGTGTTGAATTATTCCATGAAAATGCAAGTCTGAAGTGAATCTCAGGTGTTTGACTTCATGAAAATTAGCAAGCCCTGATTAGATTTCCCTCCCAGTTGGTAAATATGAAATCCCTGGGCAGATGGCTCAGTTCTGGGTGTAGGTAGAGTTACTGTATTCAGGAACCTCTCCTCTGCATCTCCCATTTTTTTGAACACAAGTCGCACACTGTGGCCCCCGGTGGCAGCATGTCACCCTCTCTGAGATTTAGATTTCAGCCACAGCTGAAGAGAACAAAGGTTCCTTTGTGATCTTACCCAGAGACTCACCCGGGGAACAGATTCAGCAGCTGTTTGAGCACTGGCTGGGTCTTTTGCAGAACAATCTTAACTGATGTTTGAAGGGATTTAAAGTGTAAACACAGGTGGTTTTAATCCCCTTTTTCACTTAACCTTAGCAATGTAGCTCTTCTTTTGGCTTGGTCCAGCAGCCCAGTCATAGAATCCTAGAATGGTTTGGGCTAGAAAGGAACTTAATGACCATCTTATTCCAACCCCCCTGCCTTCCACTATCCCAGGCTGCTCCAACCCTGCCCAACTGGCCTGGAACACCTTCAGGGATGGAGTAGCCTTACCACCCTCACAAAGAATTTCTTCCCAATAGCCATCTAAACCTGCCCTCTTGCAGGTTGAACCCATTCCCCTTGTTCTGTCACTCCAGACCCTTGTCCAAAGCCCCTTTCCAGATCTCCTTGAGCATCTTTAGGCATTGGAAGGAGCTCAAAGGTCTCCCTGGAGCTTTTTCTTCTCCAAGCCAAACAGTCCCAGCTCTCTCTGCCTACCTCCAGAGCAGAGCTGCTCCAGCCCCTTGAGCATCTTCATGGCCTCCCCTGGACTGCCTCCAGCAGCTCCACATCCTTCACCATTTCCAGAAAGCAGCCAGAGTTCAATAATTGAGAAACAAGAGCTACATGGTTCATTAATTTTTACCAACATAATGAAATGACACAGGAACCCTCAATCCTTGTGCTTTCCTGAGACCAGCTCTGCATCTCTTCCATGCTGCTGGGAGAAGGGGAAGGCACCGCCAGGAAGGATCAGCACTGCCAGGGCAAGTGGTGGACAGAGACCCTGTCCCTTGTAACCAGCCCTGTCTGGGGTGGCTGATGGAGTCATTAGGATGGATCTGGGGGACAGTTTCTCATTCCATGAATGAATTCCATGAACTCTGGAGCATAAGGCACTGTCTGTACCCGAGAGTGTCCACCCGGTGGCATTCTGCATTTTTAATGAAACAAGTACAAGTCCCACCTCTGCCTGCGTTCCAGGGAACAGTGAAATACGATCTGCACTAATGAGGCTAGAGTTAACTGCTTTTTAATTAATGTCTCTTTTATAACAGGCCAGAAAGAAGCTCAGTTACACAGATATGGGGAGCAAAGCCACCATGAGGGGCAGCAAGCCCTACCTACCACACTTGTTAAATGCCTTCCTGTGTTCAAGCTCTTCCCTCTTATTCCTCATGTGACAGAGACAAGAAAAAAAGGAGAAAATCAGAGCCTAAATGCACCGGGCACAGCTTTGCAATGGGCTCTGCAGAGAGTCCACTGGCTGTAGGACTTTCCCATTTCCCTAATGCAAGTTCTTATTCCTCCTCTATAATTGCCCTGAATTAAGTAATATATTTTTTAGATACCAAGGTATTTTATTTCTCTTCAGAAAAAGAAGAATCCCCTTTGCAATCCCATCCCAAATCCCCTTTCTTTTCACCATAGCAGTTTCCAACCATTTTGCAAACCCTTTTATATTCCAAGCTCTCTGTATTTATCAAACATTTGTGATTTACATCTGTTTCGCTATCTGCTTGGCTGGCTGATTTATTTGGGTTCCTTTGTGAGCTTGGCCATAAGACAGCAGCAGCAGCACAGTGAGTGAAAAAAAAAAGGGGGTGAAAACTCACCCAAAAAAAAGGGAAGGAACCTTAATTGAGGGAGGGCAGCAATACATTATAGCTTTTTAATATCCCCAATCCTTTCTCTGATTCTCTCAAGTATTTAGCATTAGCCTCTTTTTAGTATTCAAGGGGACATGAAGGGGACTAGCAGGAATTAACCAAACTAAGGAGGTACCAGAAATCAAACAATAGATCATTCCCATGAGATAGAAAGGGAAGAAAGTATTTAACATTGTAATTACAGCTGAAGGTACCTGGAAAATATCAACCTGCTTAACTTTAGGCATCTGAACAGCTCCTGAAAAAGTGGCAGGACTGACCACATTTTTTTCAATAAAGCACAAGCTTTAGTGTCACAAAATCACAGCCAAAAAGCAGAAAAAATCCATAATGTGTCACTTAGTAACAATCCCCACTGCAAGGGATCCCAGCACATCATCTCACAACAGGAGGAAATAACCCAGCACAAAAGGGCTGATGTGAAAAATTCATCTCATCACATCGCCAGGGGCTTGCCACCCATTTCCACACCATTCCTGGATAGAAAAGTGCTGCAGGGACGTGAGGTCCGTGCCTGGGGGCAGCAAATCTGAGTGTTGAGCTGGCAGGGTGCCTCCAGCTGCTCCTGCTTCTCCTCTGAGACAGCCACGAGCACCTGAGAGCAGCTCCAGCACCGAGAGAACGTCTTGTTTCCTGTTACTCGAGCAGCACAGCTCTGATTCCAGATTCTCCCCCGCTGCTAATTAATGAAATAAAATCAGGAGCACGTTAGCAGTTGCAGAAGGGACTCTCTGGTTGGCACACGCTGCTGCCAGCCCCCGCCATGGCATCCCTGCGCAACAGAGCTCTTTTTCCTCAGCATTTCAGGGCTGGTGTTCCCCCTCACAATTTTTTCTGTTTCTGGCAGAAAGCATCAAAAGGAAGTTATTTGCATTAGGAGGGAATGTGTTTTGGGCTGATTTTGGACAAGAAGCCTGGTGGGACCTCACCTCTCTCCCTGGCGCCTTGGGCTGCCACACTCTAAATGAGAGTTTCTGCAGCAGAGCCTGATCCTCTGCCAAAAGCATGAAACCCTCTGATTTCACCTCATGTGGCCACAGCACTAATTATTTCTCACAGGGCCTTTGATGCTGCTGAATAGCTCATTAATTTCCCTCTAACCTGTCAGAGCTTTGGCTGAGGGCACAGAGGCCTTGCAGGCCCGGGTGTCTCCTGCAAGGCCACCTCGGTGCCACCACACAGGCAGCACGTGGCAGGATGGTCTCACCCAGGACACCATCCACAGGGATGCAAAGAGAATGGAAAGCTCTGTCAAACATGCTGTAAAATCAGGCAGAGAAATTGTCCTTGACCAGCTGTCTCTCTCCAGGCCCTGCTTCCAGGGCTGGCACAGGCAAATGGGCTCTCGTGTGAATAGATTTGTCAAAACCCATGGGAGCAATTCCCATCCCAGCCCTGCCTACTCAAAGTGGCATCATTTTGGTACCTGACTACTTCAAAGGTGAAAGCAAATTCTCTCTAATTTGCTAAATTGACAAATTTACTCCTCTCAGAAGACAATCTCATTTCCATCTTCTACCTCTTTAGCTTTGTACACTCAGTCCATAAAAAGATTTTTCATTAATTTCTTCTCCAGGAAAGAAGAAATTGATCTTTTAATTGTGGCACTTTAAATTGGCATGTTGACTACAAAAATCCACTGCTCATCACATTGAAGGCTAATCCAATCGTGCCAATTACTCCAGTAATGGAGATCTTTACAGGATGGGTGGAAGGGCACGATCAAAATGGAGAGAGGCAGAACCTGGGAAGAGAGCACGGCTTTAAATTAGGATATCTGCCGTGCATGGTGAGATAAAACATGACCCATTCAGCATCCTGTTGTTTTGACTTTCCACTCTTATCTTCTGCCAACTTTTACCTGCCCAGAGCCAATCATTTTGCTGACAATCACCATGCCCATGTGCCATTTGCTGAGCATCACCTGCATGAGGCCTCAGGTGCTCGTTGAGGAAAACTCATATTCAGAAGCAGAGAAGATCTTGCTTGCTCAGTTGGGCATTGAAAGAGTTTCCTTTCAAACTTCTCTGTGTGGCATAATGGATGTATTTTTGACTCAGAGAAATCTGTTTATTTTCTGCTCTTAAATAAAGACATGAGCAACACCACGGCAGAGGAAACACAAACAGGCTGTTACTCAAACACCATCTCTGAAGGGATTGTGCTCTGCTTTTCAGATGAGATTAAGAGCTCAATTACAGTAGAGAAAGAGCCTTTCATTAAATCACACATAGAACATAATAAGGACAAATTACAAAGCTCTTCAGAAGGAAATCTGTGTCAGATTGCTGGGTAAGGAGGCCCTTTAGGGGGAGCCTTCGGTGGTTTCTCCTGCCCTTCTGAAGAAATGAGTCCTACACACCTCATCTCACCACGTTTTTGAGGAAAGCTCACAACCAGAATCTTATGGGGCACCCAATTCTTTGAATGCCTCTCTTCCAGCAACAGAGATGAGCAGTATAAGCAACCATCCTCTCATGTTTGTAATGAGCGGGGTGAAGCCTTGGGTTAGCACTGATGTGCACAGTTTAGAAGTGCTAACACTTATTTATTCTGCTAACACAGGAAAAGCCCAGAAGCTCAGAGTTGTCTCAGTCCCATACTGGTAACAGGAGATAACCTGTGGAGTTTAAAGAATTTGAAGGCCCAGCAGCTAAGGGATGAATCAACTACCTAAAGCCAGATCCTGGATATAACTGTTTCCTTCCAGCATTCCTGCCATACTCTCCTGTTTGCAAAAGCCTCCACCAAGAAACCTACAGATAAAGAGGTGAGAAAAGAACGGATTTAAGCCCCTCAAGTTGAAGAGAGAGCCCAGAGATGCTCAAGCCAGAGAGATCCATCCCTGAGCAGCCAGGCTGCCCAAACTTTCAAAATCAAAGTTCCAGTGTGCAAATCCCAGGCACATGAACCACAGGCAGAAATACCCACTGGCCTTTTGATTTTCAGGTGACTGTACAAGTCTGAACCTGGAGCTGAGGCACTGGATGCTTTTCCTTCCCCAGAAATCCAAGGTGCTGCATGGCAGAGCTCAAAGTGGACAGGAAAGGGTTACAGGGCTGCCCAAAATCCTGCACCTGGGAAAGGGGAAGTCCAGGTTCAGTCACAGAGATGTCACCGCTTGATTTTGTTCCGTTGTTATTCTGCTCTCTTGGAATATATTATGGTTAATTAAAGGCAGTTAGCTAATTGGATTGTAAGCAGGTGCTGGTGAAAAAAAAGCAAAGGACTGTTCCCCTCTGAAATGCCAGACAGGAGTTTTATTAAAATTCCCTTTGAAAAAACATCCCAAAACCTCATAATCTGTTGATGAAAACAGTCAAGGAAAAGTCAAGGAAAAAAGAACAAGCAGTATTTTTCAGTAGGCTTCACAACTCAGGCAACTGCAACCCCCATCAAGCATTAGGAGTGAGGATTGTCATTCCCACACCAGGAAACCTTTCAAATACTCAAAAACTTTCACTGAAAAGCAGTGCCAGAGTGCACAAAGTTGAACAACGATCCATGAAGGCCTAATATTTCTATCAAGGAATGAGATGAGTAGGAGAGGATGACTGGGGCTCTTCAAAAGCCAGACCACAGAGCTGAGGCAGGATTTAATTCTGATATCTCTCTAGTTGCCCAGAAGAGGATCAAGACACGTAAGGGAGCTCAGAAAGTCAAAGTGCTCAAAACACCAGCATATTGTATTCACAGAGGGAAGAAGAGGAAATACAGCTGGATACTTCCTAATGGTCTTCTCTGGACTGACTTTGACTGATGTCTGGTGCAGTGAGTCACAGAAAACTTGGTCAAAACATGGGTGGCAGAACTGAAAATGTTCACTTATAAGTAATAGAAAAAATTAAGAACATATAGGAGTGAGCAGAGTCACAAGGACCTGGAGGAGAAAGAACCCCAAAAGGCCAGACATGATGTAATATCGTGGATAATGAGGGTAAAATACATGTTGCTATTCATCATGTATCCAAAGAATTATAGAATAGTTTGGGCTGGAAGGGACCTTTAAAGGTCACCTGAAATGACAGACTACTGAAAGAAACAGAAAAACAATATCTTAACTGCCAGGGAAAACTGTATTGCAAGCAACCAAGATTAGAGGTAAAGCAGCAACATTTTATCTTTGAACCAAAGGTTTGTCAATAACTAATGCTGTCTGCCACTGAGGGACACACTAAAGCAGAATCCCTTCATTCCCGTTTTCCCATGCTGTGCTATCAAACCTCTCCATGCTCCCCAGCTCCTGCAGAAACTGGACTTTGTGATGTGACCCCAGCCCACGTGAAGCACCACCTCAGAGAAATGCATCACTACTTTTACAAAACACAGCAGTTTTAACCTGAACATCAAGCAACACCAAACTTCTCTGGGAAGCGCTGGGTGCAGGATGATCAGGGACAGAAAAGGGATGTGTCTGTGGAGCAGAGGGCTAGTTTAAACTCTCATTACCTTGCTAACAGCTGGCTTCATTAGTCTGCCTGCAGACAATCATAATTACTGGCTACTGCAGGGTGAAAAGCCATTTAATTTTATTAATGTTCTCAGAGCTGCAAACCTGTGAAATTATTTTTAAAGTGGCTTGTAAAGTTTGTGTCTTCTCGAAGAATGTGTCAGACTGATAGACTGGGGTATGAAATTTACTCCCCAGTAAAAGGGAGTTTGAATGCAGTTTAATAGCATTTGAAATGTTCTGCTCTGAGAAACTGTCCCCAAAGTCCAGGTGAACCTTTCTCCATTGGAACTCATAGAAATTTGTGGAAGCTATAACTTTGGCATTAATTTTACAGGAGCATTTATTGCCCAAGGGTCAAGACCAAAGCCATAAAATGCTGCTCAAGCTCTGAGCTTTCTCAAGCCAGTGGTAAACTTGTATCTAAATGTCTGTTTGGAACCCAGGACTACTAAATTTGCTCTAGCAGAATTCTATTATAAAGCTTAGCTTGCAATGAAGGTAGACTTTTATCTTAGCTTAGTTAAGTATTCCCCCTAAACCAGCATAAATTATAATTTCCCCACTCTAATTCATAGTTTGTCTACTCCTAATTACTCTTTCTTCTTGCCCTAAGCACCATCCTTACTCATACAACAGGTTGATGGTTCCCATTAAATTTATTATTCTACAGATATATGTTTGATTAAAGTTTACCTGAATGAGAGTTTTATCCAGTTCCTGCCAGAGCTGATGGAGAAGATATTTCAGTTTATTCAAAGCAGATGTTATCTCAGGAAGAGGCTCATGCTTAAATTAGAATAAAAGTTCTGCCAGAATCAGTATTCCTTTGTTTCCCCCCAACCATTCACTAAAAGTCCTCAGTCACTTAAGGGCTTTTTAAGCCATTTCTAGTATTCACTACATGGCCAATTATTAAGAGAGCCCTGAACCTGCAGTGCACTTAATGACCATCTCTGACATACTTCTTACATGTATTTTCTTTCCACGTTTTCTTCAACAATAGCTAACCAGGTGCCTTCCCCTTTTCATCTCCTGTTTAATCCATTTACTCTCATCCTCCGTGGCACAGCACTCGATGTTTCCATAAAACCAGCCTGCACCAACCACTATTTCACAACTCACCCATAAAATCCCAATCTTTTACACTTGCACCTCTTCATCTTCCCATCCACGGAGGGGAGTCAAGGTCAGGCAGATGCAAATGAGGTGTTTGAAGCAGAGGGGTGATGAGCGGTGATTGCTTGATGAGCACAGGAGGAGGAAAGGTCTTGGCTGTGCCTCGGTTTTTAAATCATCCTCAGTTGTTCTGGAAAATTAAGGACAGAGCAGTGATGCTCCTCTGACCAGGTTCCCCATGGCATCATTCCTGTCATGAAGTCAAAGACAGGCAGTTCGCATATGTTCTCTTACTCTTGACTCCTGCTGGGATGACAGCAGCGAAAAATAGAAAAAAAACAAAACCAAAACAAATTTACCAGGGATTTCTATCTTGTGAGCTCAGGATTCCCCAAACTCTTGCACGGTGGGAATGTTCATCAGGCAAAGGATAAGGAAAAGAAATCTCAAATTGTCCAAAATCCCAGTAAATTTTTTTTCCTTTGGAAACCTTCACCAAAGCTGGTCACACTTCAGGCCCTTTGTACACCCATTTCCTGATGTGCATCTCACAGTGAGGTGAGATGTGAGCTCTCAGCACACTCAGGACACCTTCCCCTAGACCAGGTTGCTCCAAGCCCCATCCAACCTGGCCTTCAACCCTTCCAAGGGTGAGACAATCACAGACCTGTACTATTCCTCCCAGATCTAAAATCATACCAAACTTAGCAGCCTCAGAGATACATTTCTATTAAATATCTACATTTTTCTAGGAAAGAAATATGGCAAAACTTGTTTGCATCTGACTTTGCAAAATCAACACGAGCTCTTCAGAAAGGGCTGACGCCCACTTTTCTTATTTTTCCCCATTTGGTGGAACATTGTCATTCTGTTGTTGTTTGGAGCAGTATTTTAATGTATCTGGCTGAGGCTGCTTCAAATAGTCCAGCGAGATACCAGGGTGTGAGGGGTGGAGAACTGAGCTCTTACACATCCAGTACTTCTCTTGTTGGAAGTCTTCAATCCCACCTCTCTGCTGGGATGAAATAGGTGCTACTAATCCAACTTCTAAAGTATCATGCATCAAGCGGACACTATTTTAAGACTAAAAAATAAAAAAGCCAATTTAAACAAACCTCTGCTCCTTTCCATGTTCTCTGTTCCACAGTTTATGACAGAAGACAGGAGAGAAAGATTGTTCAGGGAACAATGTTTTCAGGACTCTAAAAAGAATATCAAAATCGCTCTGCCACACCCTCAGCTGCTGCAGCCCCAAAAAGCACTGGCTCTCTTTGCTCACAGAGTCACAATTGTGATAAACATGTGGTGGCATTTCTACCATGCCACAGGACAGCGATTTTTTTCTTTTTCTCCTGGAAATACCTACAGCACTTCTGCGTAGCAAGGCAAACATGAGCCTCTTTTAGTGGCCCTTGAAACTGGACATGTGAAATGATGTACACAAAGCCAAAGGCCAGCTGAACCTGGGATCTCTGAATGGGTCTTCACATTCTTCCCGGGAAGATGAATGAGAATCACTATTTTGGCAGGGAAACTGTATCAGCTGGCAATTTGGTGTAGAAAATGTGCTTTCTGCTCCTCTCAGAGCCAAAACTCCTACCCATTTCTTGAAAGTCCTTCTTAGATAAGGACCACGTTCAACTGAGTGACAGTGAATCCAAATGGCAATCCAGGAATCAATTGTCCTGTACACAATCTCCTCCATCCACGTGGAAGGTTACTCACAGGCACACAGGAGGAAGGAAGAAACCCAAATGCATCATTGGACATAAAGTCAGACGTGTTGAGGGATGAAGAAATCTTGCAGAGATATGGAAACCTGCCCTGAAAACCCAGTTCAGGGAGAGCCTGAGCTGTTTTGTGCTTCTAGGCCTGAAGATGCTCAGGATTTTTCCCAGATGCTCAGCAGGCAGCAGGATTGTGCCTGAATCTGCCTCTGGAAATGCCAGTGCCTCAACCGAGAGCTGTGGCAATGATTTCCATTGCATGGAGAGGGGCCACAGTCCTGCAAGAGTCTTTCAGCAGAGCAAACAGCAGCCTGGAGGGTGGGCAGTGCTGGATCTGTACCACTGCATGCTCATCCTTCACCGTAATGCACAGCTGCCCCCAAAGCTGCCATGGATCACTTTTTAGATTTCTCCTGTTGGATATATTTGGGAGAAGTTGCTCTAGGTGGCTTTGGATGGTGATCCTGTAGGAAGCAGCCATTTGCCTGCTGTGATATCCTTAAAACTAATCCTAACTTCTCATTGCCTTTGGTTTTATTTGGGTTTTTTTATCTATTGGTTTGATTGGTTTCTTTGGGTTTGTTTCTTTGTGTTTTTGTCTGTTTTGATTTGAATTTTTTTCCTTTTTTATAAGTGACTGATTTAGTTGGCACAGCCAAACTCCAGAAAACGTAAATCAGGGCTGACTTTCCAGAAATTGCTTTTGGCTGCCTTTAGCTGCATTCCCCAGGATCAGGATCACCAGGAGATATTTGCAGGTTTTACTCTGCATCATCAGCTTGCCCAGACTTTGCTCAGTGTTTCACCAATGGAGAAGACAATGGATATTTTGCCAAAGCTCCTTTTAAACAACAAAGCTTGGGGCAGCACGACACAAAAGAAGAAAAGAAAATATTCCCCAGTTAGAACAGAGCCAGAGTGCCACCATTTTCCCCTCTACTTTTATTTATTTTCTACATTTAGAGGCAAACCTTCCATCTCCAAAAGCTTCCATCTCTCACTTCCTGATGCTATTTGCTACCCTTTAGCCTTGACCCCCACGGATCTGACTGCTGTCCATGTGGGGCTGGGGATGCTCAGCCTGGAAAGAGAAGGTGCTGGGGAGGCCTCCTTGCAGCTCTAGGAAAGATGGGCACCGAGAGGAGAAGCCTTTCAACTGCAGGAGGTCGATTGAAGTTGGATCTAATGAAGCTGCTCTTTTCCACTCAGGCTGCTGGGGCACTGGCCCAGGCTGTGCACAGAGCCTGGGGATGCTCCATCCTTGGGAACATCCAAGGCCAGCTGGGAGCAGGGCTCTGAGCAACCTGTTCTGGGGGAAGATTGCTCAGCTTGGAACAAGATGCTCTTTAGGGTCCCTTCCAAGCCCAGCCACCCAGGGATTTCATCATTCTATGGTCTCCGTTGTCCTCTTCAGCCTGGGCCTGGGCTGCTGGCAGTGATGTCACAGTGCACGCTCCAGCTAGAACTTCCAGCATCCAGCAACGGCCACAACACAACCTGTGATTGCCTCGTTGTGTCAGGACGCTTTTCACGGTGCTCCAGGCGTACCCCAGTCACCTTCTTTCCACCTGCTCCCCGATTGCCCCAGCAGTCCCTAAAGCTGCCCATTGCCTGCATTTTGTTCTGCATCCCTTCACCATGTCTGCCTTTGCTCCAAACAAGGTATGGTACTGTTCCATGGAGGTGGACACCCCGCAGCTGCCTGGGTGGGCTGGAGCTCTGTGGGATAGTGCTGGAAAGGGACCCCACTCAGAGATTTTGCTACCTCTGCAGGCTGCCACAGACACAGTAGAGGAGATGGAAGTTGATACACCAATGAACAGTGAAGAGAGAATGGAAGTGGACGAAGAGAACACCGAAGACGAAGAGATGGACATAGATGCGGATGAGATGGAAGAAGCAATGGAGGTGGAAGATCAAGACGATATTGAGGAGATGGAAATTGATATAGAAGACGAGGAGGAAGACATGGTGTTGGGATGAAGACCAATGCCAGCAGTAGAACAGGCAGGTGCTCCCTACGGGCAGAGCGGGTCCTCTGCTGCCAGGCTGGGGCTGGGCTGGGCACTCCCTGCTCAGGGACACGCTAGCCCATGCACTGGATTCTGGTGGCCTTCCCTGGCCTTTCCTCTGCTTGCTTTGGGCCACACAAGCCCTGTTCCAGTGCCTGGGCCACAGCCCCCAGCCCCAGCCAGGCTCACTTCTGGCAGCAGAGTCCCCCTGTGCCAGTGTCCCAGCCTGGCAGCACATGGAACACCCCTCCATGCCTGACTGCACTGACCGTGCCACTTGTTTTTCTTCCAGGACTGAGGCACATCCTGGGCAGAGATGCCACCCATCTGTATATACGTTTTGGACTTGTTGCGTTCAGATAGACATTTTAGAGTTTGTTTTAGTGTTCTGTAAATATGTTCCATGTAGTTTAGTTAGATATGTTCTTAGGTAAATAGGTTCTATAGTTTGTTGTTGTTGTTGTTACAAATATTCTTACCATGTAAATATGTTGTGTAGTTCATTCTTGTTCATTTTCTTCTACAAATAAACATTCTTTGTTTTTCACACCCCAGTTCTCTTTGCATTTTCTTCGGGCACATTTGCAAAGTTGTGGTTTCCACTCGCTCCAGGTTCCCAGGGCTGGATGTCCTGGAGGGTGCTGGCACAGCCACCCCAGCAGTGGCTCCCTGTGCACAGGGGGTCCCACTGACAGAGCTCACCCTCTCCTTGCAGTTTGTCTGGACACACTTGGGAGCTGGAGGGGCAAATCCCAGTGGGCCCTGTCCCATGGGATCCCACATGGGAGCAGGGCTGAGCCTCATCCATGGCTCTTCCCTGGCTAGCCCCAGGGCTAAGGAGGCTGCACTGGGCTGCGGGCAGCCTGCTTCCTGGCCACCCTGAGGGGCTGGAGCCAGCCTGGAGGGAGCCTCAGCACAGGGGCCTCTGGCCTACATGCACCAACATTTCCTTTGGAAACCCCCTCTGTCACCAGACTCTGCTACAAGCACAACATCAACTGTTCCTCCTAGTTCAAGGGGAGACATTAATTGGCACAAATTTGTCCCTTGGACTTTCTAGCACAGCAAATGTCAGCGCTTGTAATCCCTGTTCTGCACTCCCAAAGCTGGTCACACTTCAGGCCCTTTGTACACCCATTTCCTGATGTGCATCTCACAGTGAGGTGAGATGTGAGCTCTCAGCACACTCAGGACACCTTCCCCTAGACCAGGTTGCTCCAAGCCCCATCCAACCTGGCCTTCAACCCTTCCAAGGGTGAGACAATCACAGACCTGTACTATTCCTCCCAGATCTAAAAATCATACCAAAGCAGCCTCAGAGATAGATTTCTATTAAATATCTACATTTTTCTAGGAAAGAAATACGGCAAAATTTGTTTGCATCTGACTTTGCAAAATCAACACGAGCTCTTCAGAAAGGGCTGACGCCCACTTTTCTTATTTTTCCCCATTTGGTGGAACATTGTCATTCTGTTGTTGTTTGGAGCAGTATTTTAATGTATCTGGCTGAGGCTGCTTCAAATAGTCCAGCGAGATACCAGGGTGTGAGGGGTGGAGAACTGAGCTCTTACACATCCAGTACTTCTCTTGTTGGAAGTCTTCAATCCCACCTCTCTGCTGGGATGAAATAGGTGCTACTAATCCAACTTCTAAAGTATCATGCATCAAGCTGACACTATTTTAAGACTAAAAAATAAAAAAGCCAATTTAAACAAACCTCTGCTCCTTTCCATGTTCTCTGTTCCACAGTTTATGACAGAAGACAGGAAAGAAAGATTGTTCAGGTAACAATGTTTTCAGGACTCTAAAAAGAATATCAAAATCGCTCTGCCACACTCTCAGCTGCTGCAGCCCCAAAAAGCACTGGCTCTCTTTGCTCAAAGAGTCACAATTGTGGTGGCATTTCTACCATGCCACAGGACAGCGATTTTTTTCTTTTTCTCCTGGAAATACCTACAGCACTTCTGCGTAGCAAGGCAAACATGAGCCTCTTTTAGTGGCCCTTGAAACTGGACATGTGAAATGATGTACACAAAGCCAAAGGCCAGCTGAACCTGGGATCTCTGAATGGGTCTTCACATTCTTCCCGGGAAGATGAATGAGAATCACTATTTTGGCAGGGAAACTGTATCAGCTGGCAATTTGGTGTAGAAAATGTGCTTTCTGCTCTTCTCAGAGCTAAAACTCCTACCCATTTCTTGAAAGTCCTTCTTAGATAAGGACCACGTTCAACTGAGTGACAGTGAAGCCAAATGGCAATCCAGGAATCAATTGTCCTGTACACAATCTCCTCCATCCACGTGGAAGGTTACTCACGGGCACACAGGAGGAAGGAAGAAACCCAAATGCATCATTGGACATAAAGTCAGACGTGTTGAGGGATGCAGAAATCTTGCAGAGATATGGAAACCTGCCCTGAAAACCCAGTTCAGGGAGAGCCTGAGCTGTTTTGTGCTTCTAGGCCTGAAGATGCTCAGGATTTTTCCCAGATGCTCAGCAGGCAGTAGGATTGTGCCTGAATCTGCCTCTGGAAATGCCAGTGCCTCAACTGAGAGCTGTGGCAATGATTTCCATTGCTTTGAGAGGGGCCACAGTCCTGCAAGAGTCTTTCAGCAGAGCAAACAGCAGCCTGGAGGGTGGGCAGTGCTGCATCTGTACCACTGCATGCTCATCCTTCACCGTAATGCACAGCTGCCCCCAAAGCTGCCATGGATCACTTTTTAGATTTCTCCTGTTGGATATATTTGGGAGAAGTTGCTCTAGGTGGCTTTGGATGGTGATCCTGTAGGAAGCAGCCATTCGCCTGCTGTGATGTCCTTAAAACTAATCCTAACTTCTCATTGCCTTTGGTTTTATTTGGGTTTTTTTATCTATTGGTTTGATTGGTTTCTTTGGGTTTGTTTGTTTGTGTTTTTGTCTGTTTTGATTTGAGTTTTTTTCCTTTTTTAGAAGTGACTGATTTAGTTGGCACAGCCAAATTCCAGAAAACGTAAACCAGGGCTGACTTTCCAGAAATTGCTTCTGGCTGGCTTTAGCTGCATTCCCCAGGATCAGGATCACCAGGAGATATTTGCAGGTTTTACTCTGCATCATCAGCTTGCCCAGACTTTGCTCAGTGTTTCACCAATAGAGAAGACAATGGATATTTTGCCAAAGCTCCTTTCAAACAACAAAGCTTGGGGCAGCACGACACAAAAGAAGAAAAGAAAATATTCCCCAGTTAGAACAGAGCCAGAGTGCCACCATTTTCCCCTCCACTTTTATTTATTTTCTACATTTAGAGGCAAACCTTCCATCTCCAAAAGCTTCCATCTCTCACTTCCTGATGCTATTTGCTACCCTTTAGCCTTGACCCCCACGCATCGGACTGCTGTCCATGTGGGGCTGGGGATGCTCAGCCTGGAAAGAGAAGGTGCTGGGGAGGCCTCCCTGCAGCTCTAGGAAAGATGGGCACCGAGAGGAGAAGCCTTTCAACTGCAGGAGGTCGATTGAAGTTGGATCTAATGAAGCTGCTCTTTTCCACTCAGGCTGCTGGGGCACTGGCCCAGGCTGTGCACAGAGCCTGGGGATGCTCCATCCTTGGGAACATCCAAGGCCAGCTGGGAGCAGGGCTCTGAGCAACCTGTTCTGGGGGAAGATTGCTCAGCTTGGAACAAGATGCTCTTTAGGGTCCCTTCCAAGCCCAGCCACCCAGGGATTTCATCATTCTATGGTCTCCGTTGTCCTCTTCAGCCTGGGCCTGGGCTCCTGGCAGTGATGTCACAGTGCACGCTCCAGCTAGAACTTCCAGCATCCAGCAACGGCCACAACACAACCTGTGACTGGCTCGTTGTGTCAGGACGCTTTTCACGGTGCTCCAGGCGTACCCCAGTCACCTTCTTTCCACCTGCTCCCCGATTGCCCCAGCAGTCCCTAAAGCTGCCCATTGCCTGCATTTTGTTCTGCATCCCTTCACCATGTCTGCCTTTGCTCCAAAGAAGGTATGGTACTGTTCCATGGAGGTGGACACCCCGCAGCTGCCTGGGTGGGCTGGAGCTCTGTGGGATAGTGCTGGAAAGGGACCCCACTCAGAGATTTTGCTACCTCTGCAGGCTGCCACAGACACAGTAGAGGAGATGGAAGTTGATACACCAATGAACAGTGAAGAGAGAATGGAAGTGGACGAAGAGAACACCGAAGACGAAGAGATGGACATAGATGTGGATGAGATGGAAGAAGCAATGGAGGTGGAAGATCAAGACGATATTGAGGAGATGGAAATTGATATAGAAGACGAGGAGGAAGACATGGTGTTGGGATGAAGACCAATGCCAGCAGTAGAACAGGCAGGTGCTCCCCACAGGCAGAGCGGGTCCTCTGCTGCCAGGCTGGGGCTGGGCTGGGCACTCCCTGCTCAGGGACACGCTACCCCATGCACTGGATTCTGGTGGCCTTCCCTGGCCTTTCCTCTGCTTGCTTTGGGCCACACAAGCCCTGTTCCAGTGCCTGGGCCACAGCCCCCAGCCCCAGCCAGGCTCACTTCTGGCAGCAGAGTCCCCCTGTGCCAGTGTCCCAGCCTGGCAGCACATGGAACACCCCTCCATGCCTGACTGCACTGACCGTGCCACTTGTTTTTCTTCCAGGACTGAGGCACATCCCGGGCAGAGATGCCACCCATCTGTATATACGTTTTGGACTTGTTGCGTTCAGATAGACATTTTAGAGTTTGTTTTAGTGTTCTGTAAATATGTTCCATGTAGTTTAGTTAGATATGTTCTTAGGTAAATAGGTTCTATAGTTTGTTGTTGTTGTTGTTATAAATATTCTTACCATGTAAATATGTTGTGTAGTTCATTCTTGTTTCTTTTCTTCCACAAATAAACATTCTTTGTTTTTCACACCCCAGTTCTCTTTGCATTTTCTTCGGGCACATTTGCAAAGTTGTGGTTTCCACTCGCTCCAGGTTCCCAGGGCTGGATGTCCCGGAGGGAGCTGGCACAGCCACCCCAGCAGTGGCTCCCTGTGCACAGGGGGTCCCACTGACAGAGCTCACCCTCTCCTTGCAGTTTGTCTGGACACACTTGGGAGCTGTCCCATGGGATCCCACATGGGAGCAGGGCTGAGCCTCATCCATGGCTCTTCCCTGGCTAGCCCCAGGGCTAAGGAGGCTGCACTGGACTGCGGGCAGCCTGCTTCCTGGGCACCCTGAGGGGCTGGAGCCAGCCTGGAGGGAACCTCAGCACAGGGGCCTCTGGCCTACATGCACCAACATTTCCTTTGGAAACCCCCTCTGTCACCACACTCTGCTACAAGCACAACATCAATTGTTCCTCCTAGTTCAAGGGGAGACATTAATTGGCACAAATTTGTCCCTTGGACTTTCTAGCACAGCAAATGTCAGCGCTTGTAATCCCTGTTCTGCACTCCCAAAGCTGGTCACACTTCAGGCCCTTTGTACACCCATTTCCTGATGTGCATCTCACAGTGAGGTGAGATGTGAGCTCTCAGCACACTCAGGACACCTTCCCCTAGACCAGGTTGCTCCAAGCCCCATCCAACCTGGCCTTCAACCCTTCCAAGGGTGAGACAATCACAGACCTGTACTATTCCTCCCAGATCTAAAATCATACCAAACTTAGCAGCCTCAGAGATAGATTTCTATTAAATATCTACATTTTTATAGGAAAGAAATGTGGCAAAACTTGTTTGCATCTGACTTCACAAAATCAACACGAGCTCTTCAGAAAGGGGTGATGCCCACGTTTCTTATTTTCTTTCAGCAGAGCAAACAGCAGCCTGGAGTGTGGGCAGTGCTGCATCTGTACCACTGCATGCTCATCCTTCACCGTAATGCACAGCTGCCCCCAAAGATGCCATGGATCACTTTTTAGATTTCTCCTGTTGGATATATTTGGGAGAAGTTGCTCTAGGTGGCTTTGGATGGTGATCCTGTAGGAAGCAGCCATTCGCCTGCTGTGATATCCTTAAAACTAATCCTAACTTCTCATTGCCTTTGGTTTGATTTGGGTTTTTTTATCTATTGGTTTGATTGGTTTCTTTGGGTTTGTTTGTTTGTGTTTTTGTCTGTTTTGATTTGAGTTTTTTTCCTTTTTTAGAAGTGACTGATTTAGTTGGCACAGCCAAACTCCAGAAAACGTAAACCAGGGCTGACTTTCCAGAAATTGCTTCTGGCTGGCTTTAGCTGCATTCCCCAGGATCAGGATCACCAGGAGATATTTGCAGGTTTTACTCTGCATCATCAGCTTGCCCAGACTTTGCTCAGTGTTTCACCAATGGAGAAGACAATGGATATTTTGCCAAAGCTCCTTTCAAACAACAAAGCTTGGGGCAGCACGACACAAAAGAAGAAAAGAAAATATTCCCCAGTTAGAACAGAGCCAGAGTGCCACCATTTTCCCCTCCACTTTTATTTATTTTCTACATTTAGAGGCAAACCTTCCATCTCCAAAAGCTTCCATCTCTCACTTCCTGATGCTATTTGCTACCCTTTAGCCTTGACCCCCACGGATCTGACTGCTGTCCATGTGGGGCTGGGGATGCTCAGCCTGGAAAGAGAAGGTGCTGGGGAGGCCTCCTTGCAGCTCTAGGAAAGATGGGCACCGAGAGGAGAAGCCTTTCAACTGCAGGAGGTCGATTGAAGTTGGATCTAATGAAGCTGCTCTTTTCCACTCAGGCTGCTGGGGCACTGGCCCAGGCTGTGCACAGAGCCTGGGGATGCTCCATCCTTGGGAACATCCAAGGCCAGCTGGGAGCAGGGCTCTGAGCAACCTGTTCTGGGGGAAGATTGCTCAGCTTGGAACAAGATGCTCTTTAGGGTCCCTTCCAAGCCCAGCCACCCAGGGATTTCATCATTCTATGGTCTCCGTTGTCCTCTTCAGCCTGGGCCTGGGCTCCTGGCAGTGATGTCACAGTGCACGCTCCAGCTAGAACTTCCAGCATCCAGCAACGGCCACAACACAACCTGTGATTGCCTCGTTGTGTCAGGACGCTTTTCACGGTGCTCCAGGCGTACCCCAGTCACCTTCTTTCCACCTGCTCCCCGATTGCCCCAGCAGTCCCTAAAGCTGCCCATTGCCTGCATTTTGTTCTGCATCCCTTCACCATGTCTGCCTTTGCTCCAAAGAAGGTATGGTACTGTTCCATGGAGGTGGACACCCCGCAGCTGCCTGGGTGGGCTGGAGCTCTGTGGGATAGTGCTGGAAAGGGACCCCACTCAGAGATTTTGCTACCTCTGCAGGCTGCCACAGACACAGTAGAGGAGATGGAAGTTGATACACCAATGAACAGTGAAGAGAGAATGGAAGTGGACGAAGAGAACACCGAAGACGAAGAGATGGACATAGATGCGGATGAGATGGAAGAAGCAATGGAGGTGGAAGATCAAGACGATATTGAGGAGATGGAAATTGATATAGAAGACGAGGAGGAAGACATGGTGTTGGGATGAAGACCAATGCCAGCAGTAGAACAGGCAGGTGCTCCCTACGGGCAGAGCGGGTCCTCTGCTGCCAGGCTGGGGCTGGGCTGGGCACTCCCTGCTCAGGGACACGCTACCCCATGCACTGGATTCTGGTGGCCATCCCTGGCCTTTCCTCTGCTTGCTTTGGGCCACACAAGCCCTGTTCCAGTGCCTGGGCCACAGCCCCCAGCCCCAGCCAGGCTCACTTCTGGCAGCAGAGTCCCCCTGTGCCAGTGTCCCAGCCCGGGAGCACATGGAACACCCCTCCATGCCTGACTGCACTGACCGTGCCACTTGTTTTTCTTCCAGGACTGAGGCACATCCCGGGCAGAGATGCCACCCATCTGTATATACGTTTTGGACTTGTTGCGTTCAGATAGACATTTTAGAGTTTGTTTTAGTGTTCTGTAAATATGTTCCATGTAGTTTAGTTAGATATGTTCTTAGGTAAATAGGTTCTATAGTTTGTTGTTGTTGTTGTTACAAATATTCTTACCATGTAAATATGTTGTGTAGTTCATTCTTGTTCATTTTCTTCTACAAATAAACATTCTTTGTTTTTCACACCCCAGTTCTCTTTGCATTTTCTTCGGGCACATTTGCAAAGTTGTGGTTTCTACTCACTCCAGGTTCCCAGGGCTGGATGTCCCGGAGGGAGCTGGCACAGCCACCCCAGCAGTGGCTCCCTGTGCACAGGGGGTCCCACTGACAGAGCTCACCCTCTCCTTGCAGTTTGTCTGGACACACTTGGGTGCTGTCCCATGGGATCCCACATGGGAGCAGGGCTGAGCCTCATCCATGGCTCTTCCCTGGCTAGCCCCAGGGCTAAGGAGGCTACACTGGGCTGCGGGCAGCCTGCTTCCTGGGCACCCTGAGGGGCTGGAGCCAGCCTGGAGGGAGCCTCAGCACAGGGGCCTCTGGCCTACATGCACCAACATTTCCTTTGGAAACCCCCGCTGTCACCACACTCTGCTACAAGCACAACATCAATTGTTCCTCCTAGTTCAAGGGGAGACATTAATTGGCACAAATTTGTCCCTTGGACTTTCTAGCACAGCAAATGTCAGCGCTTGTAATCCCTGTTCTGCACTCCCAAAGCTGGTCACACTTCAGGCCCTTTGTACACCCATTTCCTGATGTGCATCTCACAGTGAGGTGAGATGTGAGCTCTCAGCACACTCAGGACACCTTCCCCTAGACCAGGTTGCTCCAAGCCCCATCCAACCTGGCCTTCAACCCTTCCAAGGGTGAGACAATCACAGACCTGTACTATTCCTCCCAGATCTAAAATCATACCAAACTTAGCAGCCTCAGAGATAGATTTCTATTAAATATCTACGTTTTTATAGGAAAGAAATATGGCAAAACTTGTTTGCATCTGACTTCGCAAAATCAACACGAGCTCTTCAGAAAGGGCTGACGCCCACTTTTCTTATTTTTCCCCATTTGGTGGAACATTGTCATTCTGTTGTTGTTTGGAGCGGTATTTTAATGTATCTGGCTGAGGCTGCTTCAAATAGTCCAGCGAGATACCAGGGTGTGAGGGGTGGAGAACTGAGCTCTTACACATCCAGTACTTCTCTTGTTGGAAGTCTTCAATCCCACCTCTCTGCTGGGATGAAATAGGTGCTACTAATCCAACTTCTAAAGTATCATGCATCAAGCGGACACTATTTTAAGACTAAAAAATAAAAAAGCCAATTTAAACAAACCTCTGCTCCTTTCCATGTTCTCTGTTCCACAGTTTATGACAGAAGACAGGAGAGAAAGATTGTTCAGGTAACAATGTTTTCAGGACTCTAAAAAGAATATCAAAATCGCTCTGCCACACTCTCAGCTGCTGCAGCCCCAAAAAGCACTGGCTCTCTTTGCTCACAGTCACAATTGTGATAAACATGTGGTGGCATTTCAACCATGCCACAGGACAGCGATTTTTTTCTTTTTCTCCTGGAAATACCTACAGCACTTCTGCGTAGCAAGGCAAACATGAGCCTCTTTTAGTGGCCCTTGAAACTGGACATGTGAAATGATGTACACAAAGCCAAAGGCCAGCTGAACCTGGGATCTCTGAATGGGTCTTCACATTCTTCCCGGGAAGATGAATGAGAATCACTAATTTGGCAGGGAAACTGTATCAGCTGGCAATTTGGTGTAGAAAATGTGCTTTCTGCTCCTCTTAGAGCCAAAACTCCTACCCATTTCTTGAAAGTCCTTCTTAGATAAGGACCACGTTCAACTGAGTGACAGTGAAGCCAAATGGCAATCCAGGAATCAATTGTCCTGTACACAATCTCCTCCATCCACGTGGAAAGTTACTCACGGGCACACAGGAGGAAGGAAGAAACCCAAATGCATCATTGGACATAAAGTCAGACGTGTTGAGGGATGAAGAAATCTTGCAGAGATATGGAAACCTGCCCTGAAAACCCAGTTCAGGGAGAGCCTGAGCTGTTTTGTGCTTCTAGGCCTGAAGATGCTCAGGATTTTTCCCAGATGCTCAGCAGGCAGTAGGATTGTGCCTGAATCTGGCTCTAGAAATGCCAGTGCCTCAACTGAGAGCTGTGGCAATGATTTCCATTGCATGGAGAGGGGCCACAGTCCTGCAAGAGTCTTTCAGCAGAGCAAACAGCAGCCTGGAGGGTGGGCAGTGCTGCATCTGTACCACTGCATGCTCATCCTTCACCGTAATGCACAGCTGCCCCCAAAGCTGCCATGGATCACTTTTTAGATTTCTCCTGTTGGATATATTTGGGAGAAGTTGCTCTAGGTGGCTTTGGATGGTGATCCTGTAGGAAGCAGCCATTCGCCTGCTGTGATGTCCTTAAAACTAATCCTAACTTCTCATTGCCTTTGGTTTTATTTGGGTTTTTTTATCTATTGGTTTGATTGGTTTCTTTGGGTTTGTTTGTTTGTGTTTTTGTCTGTTTTGATTTGAGTTTTTTTCCTTTTTTAGAAGTGACTGATTTAGTTGGCACAGCCAAATTCCAGAAAACGTAAACCAGGGCTGACTTTCCAGAAATTGCTTCTGGCTGGCTTTAGCTGCATTCCCCAGGATCAGGATCACCAGGAGATATTTGCAGGTTTTACTCTGCATCATCAGCTTGCCCAGACTTTGCTCAGTGTTTCACCAATAGAGAAGACAATGGATATTTTGCCAAAGCTCCTTTCAAACAACAAAGCTTGGGGCAGCACGACACAAAAGAAGAAAAGAAAATATTCCCCAGTTAGAACAGAGCCAGAGTGCCACCATTTTCCCCTCCACTTTTATTTATTTTCTACATTTAGAGGCAAACCTTCCATCTCCAAAAGCTTCCATCTCTCACTTCCTGATGCTATTTGCTACCCTTTAGCCTTGACCCCCACGCATCGGACTGCTGTCCATGTGGGGCTGGGGATGCTCAGCCTGGAAAGAGAAGGTGCTGGGGAGGCCTCCCTGCAGCTCTAGGAAAGATGGGCACCGAGAGGAGAAGCCTTTCAACTGCAGGAGTGAGATTGAAGTTGGATCTAATGAAGCTGCTCTTTTCCACTCAGGCTGCTGGGGCACTGGCCCAGGCTGTGCACAGAGCCTGGGGATGCTCCATCCTTGGGAACATCCAAGGCCAGCTGGGAGCAGGGCTCTGAGCAACCTGTTCTGGGGGAAGATTGCTCAGCTTGGAACAAGATGCTCTTTAGGGTCCCTTCCAAGCCCAGCCACCCAGGGATTTCATCATTCTATGGTCTCCGTTGTCCTCTTCAGCCTGGGCCTGGGCTGCTGGCAGTGATGTCACAGTGCACGCTCCAGCTAGAACTTCCAGCATCCAGCAACGGCCACAACACAACCTGTGACTGGCTCGTTGTGTCAGGACGCTTTTCACGGTGCTCCAGGCGTACCCCAGTCACCTTCTTTCCACCTGCTCCCCGATTGCCCCAGCAGTCCCTAAAGCTGCCCATTGCCTGCATTTTGTTCTGCATCCCTTCACCATGTCTGCCTTTGCTCCAAAGAAGGTATGGTACTGTTCCATGGAGGTGGACACCCCGCAGCTGCCTGGGTGGGCTGGAGCTCTGTGGGATAGTGCTGGAAAGGGACCCCACTCAGAGATTTTGCTACCTCTGCAGGCTGCCACAGACACAGTAGAGGAGATGGAAGTTGATACACCAATGAACAGTGAAGAGAGAATGGAAGTGGACGAAGAGAACACCGAAGACGAAGAGATGGACATAGATGTGGATGAGATGGAAGAAGCAATGGAGGTGGAAGATCAAGACGATATTGAGGAGATGGAAATTGATATAGAAGACGAGGAGGAAGACATGGTGTTGGGATGAAGACCAATGCCAGCAGTAGAACAGGCAGGTGCTCCCCACAGGCAGAGCGGGTCCTCTGCTGCCAGGCTGGGGCTGGGCTGGGCACTCCCTGCTCAGGGACACGCTACCCCATGCACTGGATTCTGGTGGCCTTCCCTGGCCTTTCCTCTGCTTGCTTTGGGCCACACAAGCCCTGTTCCAGTGCCTGGGCCACAGCCCCCAGCCCCAGCCAGGCTCACTTCTGGCAGCAGAGTCCCCCTGTGCCAGTGTCCCAGCCTGGCAGCACATGGAACACCCCTCCATGCCTGACTGCACTGACCGTGCCACTTGTTTTTCTTCCAGGACTGAGGCACATCCCGGGCAGAGATGCCACCCATCTGTATATACGTTTTGGACTTGTTGCGTTCAGATAGACATTTTAGAGTTTGTTTTAGTGTTCTGTAAATATGTTCCATGTAGTTTAGTTAGATATGTTCTTAGGTAAATAGGTTCTATAGTTTGTTGTTGTTGTTGTTATAAATATTCTTACCATGTAAATATGTTGTGTAGTTCATTCTTGTTTCTTTTCTTCCACAAATAAACATTCTTTGTTTTTCACACCCCAGTTCTCTTTGCATTTTCTTCGGGCACATTTGCAAAGTTGTGGTTTCCACTCGCTCCAGGTTCCCAGGGCTGGATGTCCCGGAGGGAGCTGGCACAGCCACCCCAGCAGTGGCTCCCTGTGCACAGGGGGTCCCACTGACAGAGCTCACCCTCTCCTTGCAGTTTGTCTGGACACACTTGGGAGCTGTCCCATGGGATCCCACATGGGAGCAGGGCTGAGCCTCATCCATGGCTCTTCCCTGGCTAGCCCCAGGGCTAAGGAGGCTGCACTGGACTGCGGGCAGCCTGCTTCCTGGGCACCCTGAGGGGCTGGAGCCAGCCTGGAGGGAACCTCAGCACAGGGGCCTCTGGCCTACATGCACCAACATTTCCTTTGGAAACCCCCTCTGTCACCACACTCTGCTACAAGCACAACATCAATTGTTCCTCCTAGTTCAAGGGGAGACATTAATTGGCACAAATTTGTCCCTTGGACTTTCTAGCACAGCAAATGTCAGCGCTTGTAATCCCTGTTCTGCACTCCCAAAGCTGGTCACACTTCAGGCCCTTTGTACACCCATTTCCTGATGTGCATCTCACAGTGAGGTGAGATGTGAGCTCTCAGCACACTCAGGACACCTTCCCCTAGACCAGGTTGCTCCAAGCCCCATCCAACCTGGCCTTCAACCCTTCCAAGGGTGAGACAATCACAGACCTGTACTATTCCTCCCAGATCTAAAATCATACCAAACTTAGCAGCCTCAGAGATAGATTTCTATTAAATATCTACATTTTTATAGGAAAGAAATGTGGCAAAACTTGTTTGCATCTGACTTCACAAAATCAACACGAGCTCTTCAGAAAGGGGTGATGCCCACGTTTCTTATTTTCTTTCAGCAGAGCAAACAGCAGCCTGGAGTGTGGGCAGTGCTGCATCTGTACCACTGCATGCTCATCCTTCACCGTAATGCACAGCTGCCCCCAAAGATGCCATGGATCACTTTTTAGATTTCTCCTGTTGGATATATTTGGGAGAAGTTGCTCTAGGTGGCTTTGGATGGTGATCCTGTAGGAAGCAGCCATTCGCCTGCTGTGATATCCTTAAAACTAATCCTAACTTCTCATTGCCTTTGGTTTGATTTGGGTTTTTTTATCTATTGGTTTGATTGGTTTCTTTGGGTTTGTTTGTTTGTGTTTTTGTCTGTTTTGATTTGAGTTTTTTTCCTTTTTTAGAAGTGACTGATTTAGTTGGCACAGCCAAACTCCAGAAAACGTAAACCAGGGCTGACTTTCCAGAAATTGCTTCTGGCTGGCTTTAGCTGCATTCCCCAGGATCAGGATCACCAGGAGATATTTGCAGGTTTTACTCTGCATCATCAGCTTGCCCAGACTTTGCTCAGTGTTTCACCAATGGAGAAGACAATGGATATTTTGCCAAAGCTCCTTTCAAACAACAAAGCTTGGGGCAGCACGACACAAAAGAAGAAAAGAAAATATTCCCCAGTTAGAACAGAGCCAGAGTGCCACCATTTTCCCCTCCACTTTTATTTATTTTCTACATTTAGAGGCAAACCTTCCATCTCCAAAAGCTTCCATCTCTCACTTCCTGATGCTATTTGCTACCCTTTAGCCTTGACCCCCACGCATCGGACTGCTGTCCATGTGGGGCTGGGGATGCTCAGCCTGGAAAGAGAAGGTGCTGGGGAGGCCTCCTTGCAGCTCTAGGAAAGATGGGCACCGAGAGGAGAAGCCTTTCAACTGCAGGAGGTCGATTGAAGTTGGATCTAATGAAGCTGCTCTTTTCCACTCAGGCTGCTGGGGCACTGGCCCAGGCTGTGCACAGAGCCTGGGGATGCTCCATCCTTGGGAACATCCAAGGCCAGCTGGGAGCAGGGCTCTGAGCAACCTGTTCTGGGGGAAGATTGCTCAGCTTGGAACAAGATGCTCTTTAGGGTCCCTTCCAAGCCCAGCCACCCAGGGATTTCATCATTCTATGGTCTCCGTTGTCCTCTTCAGCCTGGGCCTGGGCTCCTGGCAGTGATGTCACAGTGCACGCTCCAGCTAGAACTTCCAGCATCCAGCAACGGCCACAACACAACCTGTGATTGCCTCGTTGTGTCAGGACGCTTTTCACGGTGCTCCAGGCGTACCCCAGTCACCTTCTTTCCACCTGCTCCCCGATTGCCCCAGCAGTCCCTAAAGCTGCCCATTGCCTGCATTTTGTTCTGCATCCCTTCACCATGTCTGCCTTTGCTCCAAAGAAGGTATGGTACTGTTCCATGGAGGTGGACACCCCGCAGCTGCCTGGGTGGGCTGGAGCTCTGTGGGATAGTGCTGGAAAGGGACCCCACTCAGAGATTTTGCTACCTCTGCAGGCTGCCACAGACACAGTAGAGGAGATGGAAGTTGATACACCAATGAACAGTGAAGAGAGAATGGAAGTGGACGAAGAGAACACCGAAGACGAAGAGATGGACATAGATGCGGATGAGATGGAAGAAGCAATGGAGGTGGAAGATCAAGACGATATTGAGGAGATGGAAATTGATATAGAAGACGAGGAGGAAGACATGGTGTTGGGATGAAGACCAATGCCAGCAGTAGAACAGGCAGGTGCTCCCTACGGGCAGAGCGGGTCCTCTGCTGCCAGGCTGGGGCTGGGCTGGGCACTCCCTGCTCAGGGACACGCTACCCCATGCACTGGATTCTGGTGGCCATCCCTGGCCTTTCCTCTGCTTGCTTTGGGCCACACAAGCCCTGTTCCAGTGCCTGGGCCACAGCCCCCAGCCCCAGCCAGGCTCACTTCTGGCAGCAGAGTCCCCCTGTGCCAGTGTCCCAGCCCGGGAGCACATGGAACACCCCTCCATGCCTGACTGCACTGACCGTGCCACTTGTTTTTCTTCCAGGACTGAGGCACATCCCGGGCAGAGATGCCACCCATCTGTATATACGTTTTGGACTTGTTGCGTTCAGATAGACATTTTAGAGTTTGTTTTAGTGTTCTGTAAATATGTTCCATGTAGTTTAGTTAGATATGTTCTTAGGTAAATAGGTTCTATAGTTTGTTGTTGTTGTTGTTACAAATATTCTTACCATGTAAATATGTTGTGTAGTTCATTCTTGTTCATTTTCTTCTACAAATAAACATTCTTTGTTTTTCACACCCCAGTTCTCTTTGCATTTTCTTCGGGCACATTTGCAAAGTTGTGGTTTCTACTCACTCCAGGTTCCCAGGGCTGGATGTCCCGGAGGGAGCTGGCACAGCCACCCCAGCAGTGGCTCCCTGTGCACAGGGGGTCCCACTGACAGAGCTCACCCTCTCCTTGCAGTTTGTCTGGACACACTTGGGTGCTGTCCCATGGGATCCCACATGGGAGCAGGGCTGAGCCTCATCCATGGCTCTTCCCTGGCTAGCCCCAGGGCTAAGGAGGCTACACTGGGCTGCGGGCAGCCTGCTTCCTGGGCACCCTGAGGGGCTGGAGCCAGCCTGGAGGGAGCCTCAGCACAGGGGCCTCTGGCCTACATGCACCAACATTTCCTTTGGAAACCCCCGCTGTCACCACACTCTGCTACAAGCACAACATCAATTGTTCCTCCTAGTTCAAGGGGAGACATTAATTGGCACAAATTTGTCCCTTGGACTTTCTAGCACAGCAAATGTCAGCGCTTGTAATCCCTGTTCTGCACTCCCAAAGCTGGTCACACTTCAGGCCCTTTGTACACCCATTTCCTGATGTGCATCTCACAGTGAGGTGAGATGTGAGCTCTCAGCACACTCAGGACACCTTCCCCTAGACCAGGTTGCTCCAAGCCCCATCCAACCTGGCCTTCAACCCTTCCAAGGGTGAGACAATCACAGACCTGTACTATTCCTCCCAGATCTAAAATCATACCAAACTTAGCAGCCTCAGAGATAGATTTCTATTAAATATCTACGTTTTTATAGGAAAGAAATATGGCAAAACTTGTTTGCATCTGACTTCGCAAAATCAACACGAGCTCTTCAGAAAGGGCTGACGCCCACTTTTCTTATTTTTCCCCATTTGGTGGAACATTGTCATTCTGTTGTTGTTTGGAGCAGTATTTTAATGTATCTGGCTGAGGCTGCTTAAAATAGTACAGTGAGATACCAGGGTGTGAGGGGTGGAGAACTGAGCTCTTACACATCCAGTACTTCTGTTGTTGGAAGTCTTCAATCCCACCTCTCTGCTGGGATGAAATAGGTGCTACTAATCCAACTTCTAAAGTATCATGCATCAAGCTGACACTATTTTAAGACTAAAAAATAAAAAAGCCAATTTAAACAAACCTCTGCTCCTTTCCATGTTCTTTGTTCCACAGTTTATGACAGAAGACAGGAGAGAAAGATTGTTCAGGGAACAATGTTTTCAGGACTCTAAAAAGAACTGAAAATCTGCTCTGCCACACTCTCAGCTGCTGCAGCCCCAAAAAGCACTGGCTCTCTTTGCTCACAGAGTCACAATTGTGGTGGCATTTCTACCATGCCACAGGACAGCGATTTTTTTCTTTTTCTCCTGGAAATACCTACAGCACTTCTGCGTAGCAAGGCAAACATGAGCCTCTTTTAGTGGCCCTTGAAACTGGACATGTGAAATGATGTACACAAAGCCAAAGGCCAGCTGAACCTGGGATCTCTGAATGGGTCTTCACATTCTTCCCGGGAAGATGAATGAGAATCACTATTTTGGCAGGGAAACTGTATCAGCTGGCAATTTGGTGTAGAAAATGTGCTTTCTGCTCCTCTCAGAGCCAAAACTCCTACCCATTTCTTGAAAGTCCTTCTTAGATAAGGACCACGTTCAACTGAGTGACAGTGAAGCAAAATGGCAATCCAGGAATCAATTGTCCTGTACACAATCTCCTCCATCCACGTGGAAGGTTACTCACGGGCACACAGGAGGAAGGAAGAAACCCAAATGCATCATTGGACATAAAGTCAGACGTGTTGAGGGATGAAGAAATCTTGCAGAGATATGGAAACCTGCCCTGAAAACCCAGTTCAGGGAGAGCCTGAGCTGTTTTGTGCTTCTAGGCCTGAAGATGCTCAGGATTTTTCCCAGATGCTCAGCAGGCAGTAGGATTGTGCCTGAATCTGCCTCTGGAAATGCCAGTGCCTCAACTGAGAGCTGTGGCAATGATTTCCATTGCATGGAGAGGGGCCACAGTCCTGCAAGAGTCTTTCAGCAGAGCAAACAGCAGCCTGGAGGGTGGGCAGTGCTGCATCTGTACCACTGCATGCTCATCCTTCACCGTAATGCACAGCTGCCCCCAAAGCTGCCATGGATCACTTTTTAGATTTCTCCTGTTGGATATATTTGGGAGAAGTTGCTCTAGGTGGCTTTGGATGGTGATCCTGTAGGAAGCAGCCATTCGCCTGCTGTGATATCCTTAAAACTAATCCTAACTTCTCATTGCCTTTGGTTTGATTTGGGTTTTTTTATCTATTGGTTTGATTGGTTTCTTTGGGTTTGTTTGTTTGTGTTTTTGTCTGTTTTGATTTGACTTTTTTTCCTTTTTTAGAAGTGACTGATTTAGTTGGCACAGCCAAACTCCAGAAAACGTAAACCAGGCTTGACTTTCCAGAAATTGCTTTTGGCTGCCTTTAGCTGCATTCCCCAGGATCAGGATCACCAGGAGATATTTGCAGGTTTTACTCTGCATCATCAGCTTGCCCAGACTTTGCTCAGTGTTTCACCAATGGAGAAGACAATGGATATTTTGCCAAAGCTCCTTTCAAACAACAAAGCTTGGGGCAGCACGACACAAAAGAAGAAAAGAAAATATTCCCCAGTTAGAACAGAGCCAGAGTGCCACCATTTTCCCCTCTACTTTTATTTATTTTCTACATTTAGAGGCAAACCTTCCATCTCCAAAAGCTTCCATCTCTCACTTCCTGATGCTATTTGCTACCCTTTAGCCTTGACCCCCACGCATCGGACTGCTGTCCATGTGGGGCTGGGGATGCTCAGCCTGGAAAGAGAAGGTGCTGGGGAGGCCTCCTTGCAGCTCTAGGAAAGATGGGCACCGAGAGGAGAAGCCTTTCAACTGCAGGAGTGAGATTGAAGTTGGATCTAATGAAGCTGCTCTTTTCCACTCAGGCTGCTGGGGCACTGGCCCAGGCTGTGCACACAGGCTGGGGATGCTCCATCCTTGGGAACATCCAAGGCCAGCTGGGAGCAGGGCTCTGAGCAACCTGTTCTGGGGGAAGATTGCTCAGCTTGGAACAAGATGCTCTTTAGGGTCCCTTCCAAGCCCAGCCACCCAGGGATTCCATCATTCTATGGTCTCCGTTGTCCTCTTCAGCCTGGGCCTGGGCTCCTGGCAGTGATGTCACAGTGCACGCTCCAGCTAGAACTTCCAGCATCCAGCAACGGCCACAACACAACCTGTGATTGCCTCGTTGTGTCAGGACGCTTTTCACGGTGCTCCAGGCGTACCCCAGTCACCTTCTTTCCACCTGCTCCCCGATTGCCCCAGCAGTCCCTAAAGCTGCCCATTGCCTGCATTTTGTTCTGCATCCCTTCACCATGTCTGCCTTTGCTCCAAAGAAGGTATGGTACTGTTCCATGGAGGTGGACACCCCGCAGCTGCCTGGGTGGGCTGGAGCTCTGTGGGATAGTGCTGGAAAGGGACCCCACTCAGAGATTTTGCTACCTCTGCAGGCTGCCACAGACACAGTAGAGGAGATGGAAGTTGATACACCAATGAACAGTGAAGAGAGAATGGAAGTGGACGAAGAGAACAC
This sequence comes from Poecile atricapillus, assembly GCF_030490865.1. Classification (NCBI taxonomy): domain Eukaryota; kingdom Metazoa; phylum Chordata; class Aves; order Passeriformes; family Paridae; genus Poecile; species Poecile atricapillus. The sequence goes on from NC_081263.1 coordinate 6,624,031, forward strand.
CGAAGACGAAGAGATGGACATAGATGCGGATGAGATGGAAGAAGAAATGGAGGTGGAAGATCAAGACGATATTGAGGAGATGGAAATTGATATAGAAGACGAGGAGGAAGACATGGTGTTGGGATGAAGACCAATGCCAGCAGTAGAACAGGCAGGTGCTCCCTACGGGCAGAGCGGGTCCTCTGCTGCCAGGCTGGGGCTGGGCTGGGCACTCCCTGCTCAGGGACACGCTACCCCATGCACTGGATTCTGGTGGCCTTCCCTGGCCTTTCCTCTGCTTGCTTTGGGCCACACAAGCCCTGTTCCAGTGCCTGGGCCACAGCCCCCAGCCCCAGCCAGGCTCACTTCTGGCAGCAGAGTCCCCCTGTGCCAGTGTCCCAGCCTGGCAGCACATGGAACACCCCTCCATGCCTGACTGCACTGACCGTGCCACTTGTTTTTCTTCCAGGACTGAGGCACATCCCGGGCAGAGATGCCACCCATCTGTATATACGTTTTGGACTTGTTGCGTTCTGATAGACATTTTAGAGTTTGTTTTAGTGTTCTGTAAATATGTTCCATGTAGTTTAGTTAGATATGTTCTTAGGTAAATAGGTTCTATAGTTTGTTGTTGCTGTTGTTACAAATATTCTTACCATGTAAATATGTTGTGTAGTTCATTCTTGTTTCTTTTCTTCCACAAATAAACATTCTTTGTTTTTCACACCCCAGTTCTCTTTGCATTTTCTTCGGGCACATTTGCAAAGTTGTGGTTTCCATTCGCTCCAGGTTCCCAGGGCTGGATGTCCTGGAGGGAGCTGGCACAGCCACCCCAGCAGTGGCTCCCTGTGCACAGGGGGTCCCACTGACAGAGCTCACCCTCTCCTTGCAGTTTCTCTGGACACACTTGGGAGCTGTAGGGGCAAATCCCAGTGGGCCCTGTCCCATGGCATCCCACATGGGAGCAGGGCTGAGCCTCATCCATGGCTCTTCCCTGGCTAGCCCCAGGGCTAAGGAGGCTGCACTGGGCTGCGGGCAGCCTGCTTCCTGGGCACCCTGAGGGGCTGGAGCCAGCCTGGAGGGAGCCTCAGCACAGGGGCCTCTGGCCTACATGCACCAACATTTCCTTTGGAAACCCCCTCTGTCACCACACTCTGCTACAAGCACAACATCAATTGTTCCTCCGAGTTCAAGGGGAGACATTAATTGGCACAAATTTGTCCCTTGGACTTTCTAGCACAGCAAATGTCAGCGCTTGTAATCCCTGTTCTGCACTCCCAAAGCTGGTCACACTTCAGGCCCTTTGTACACCCATTTCCTGATGTGCATCTCACAGTGAGGTGAGATGTGGGCTCTCAGCACACTCAGGACACCTTCCCCTAGACCAGGTTGCTCCAAGCCCCATCCAACCTGGCCTTCAACCCTTCCAAGGGTGAGACAATCACAGACCTGTACTATTCCTCCCAGATCTAAAATCATACCAAACTTAGCAGCCTCAGAGATAGATTTCTATTAAATATCTACATTTTTCTAGGAAAGAAATATGGCAAAACTTGTTTGCATCTGACTTTGCAAAATCAACACGAGCTCTTCAGAAAGGGGTGATGCCCACTTTTCTTATTTTCTTTCAGCAGAGCAAACAGCAGCCTGGAGGGTGGGCAGTGCTGGATCTGTACCACTGCATGCTCATCCTTCACCATAATGCACAGCTGCCCCCAAAGCTGCCATGGATCACTTTTTAGATTTCTCCTGTTGGATATATTTGGGAGAAGTTGCTCTAGGTGGCTTTGGATGGTGATCCTGTAGGAAGCAGCCATTCGCCTGCTGTGATATCCTTAAAACTAATCCTAACTTCTCATTGCCTTTGGTTTGATTTGGGTTTTTTTATCTATTGGTTTGATTGGTTTCTTTGGGTTTGTTTCTTTGTGTTTTTGTCTGTTTTGATTTGAGTTTTTTTCCTTTTTTATAAGTGACTGATTTAGTTGGCACAGCCAAACTCCAGAAAAACGTAAACCAGGCTTGACTTTCCAGAAATTGCTTTTGGCTGGCTTTAGCTGCATTCCCCAGGATCAGGATCACCAGGAGATATTTGCAGGTTTTACTCTGCATCATCAGCTTGCCCAGACTTTGCTCAGTGTTTCACCAATGGAGAAGACAATGGATATTTTGCCAAAGCTCCTTTTAAACAACAAAGCTTGGGGCAGCACGACACAAAAGAAGAAAAGAAAATATTCCCCAGTTAGAACAGAGCCAGAGTGCCACCATTTTCCCCTCCACTTTTATTTATTTTCTACATTTAGAGGCAAACCTTCCATCTCCAAAAGCTTCCATCTCTCACTTCCTGATGCTATTTGCTACCCTTTAGCCTTGACCCCCACGGATCTGACTGCTGTCCATGTGGGGCTGGGGATGCTCAGCCTGGAAAGAGAAGGTGCTGGGGAGGCCTCCCTGCAGCTCTAGGAAAGATGGGCACCGAGAGGAGAAGCCTTTCAACTGCAGGAGTGAGATTGAAGTTGGATCTAATGAAGCTGCTCTTTTCCACTCAGGCTGCTGGGGCACTGGCCCAGGCTGTGCACAGAGCCTGGGGATGCTCCATCCTTGGGAACATCCAAGGCCAGCTGGGAGCAGGGCTCTGAGCAACCTGTTCTGGGGGAAGATTGCTCAGCTTGGAACAAGATGCTCTTTAGGGTCCCTTCCAAGCCCAGCCACCCAGGGATTTCATCATTCTATGGTCTCCGTTGTCCTCTTCAGCCTGGGCCTGGGCTGCTGGCAGTGATGTCACAGTGCACGCTCCAGCTAGAACTTCCAGCATCCAGCAACGGCCACAACACAACCTGTGACTGGCTCGTTGTGTCAGGACGCTTTTCACGGTGCTCCAGGCGTACCCCAGTCACCTTCTTTCCACCTGCTCCCCGATTGCCCCAGCAGTCCCTAAAGCTGCCCATTGCCTGCATTTTGTTCTGCATCCCTTCACCATGTCTGCCTTTGCTCCAAAGAAGGTATGGTACTGTTCCATGGAGGTGGACACCCCGCAGCTGCCTGGGTGGGCTGGAGCTCTGTGGGATAGTGCTGGAAAGGGACCCCACTCAGAGATTTTGCTACCTCTGCAGGCTGCCACAGACCCAGTAGAGGAGATGGAAGTTGATACACCAATGAACAGTGAAGAGAGAATGGAAGTGGACGAAGAGAACACCGAAGACGAAGAGATGGACATAGATGCGGATGAGATGGAAGAAGCAATGGAGGTGGAAGATCAAGACGATATTGAGGAGATGGAAATTGATATAGAAGACGAGGAGGAAGACATGGTGTTGGGATGAAGACCAATGCCAGCAGTAGAACAGGCAGGTGCTCCCCACGGGCAGAGCGGGTCCTCTGCTGCCAGGCTGGGGCTGGGCTGGGCACTCCCTGCTCAGGGACACGCTACCCCATGCACTGGATTCTGGTGGCCTTCCCTGGCCTTTCCTCTGCTTGCTTTGGGCCACACAAGCCCTGTTCCAGTGCCTGGGCCACAGCCCCCAGCCCCAGCCAGGCTCACTTCTGGCAGCAGAGTCCCCCTGTGCCAGTGTCCCAGCCCGGGAGCACATGGAACACCCCTCCATGCCTGACTGCACTGACCGTGCCACTTGTTTTTCTTCCAGGACTGAGGCACATCCCGGGCAGAGATGCCACCCATCTGTATATACGTTTTGGACTTGTTGCGTTCAGATAGACATTTTAGAGTTTGTTTTAGGGTTCTGTAAATATGTTCCATGTAGTTTAGTTAGATATGTTCTTAGGTAAATAGGTTCTATAGTTTGTTGTTGTTGTTGTTACAAATATTCTTACCATGTAAATATGTTGTGTAGTTCATTCTTGTTTCTTTTCTTCCACAAATAAACATTCTTTGTTTTTCACACCCCAGTTCTCTTTGCATTTTCTTCGGGCACATTTGCAAAGTTGTGGTTTCCATTCGCTCCAGGTTCCCAGGGCTGGATGTCCTGGAGGGAGCTGGCACAGCCACCCCAGCAGTGGCTCCCTGTGCACAGGGGGTCCCACTGACAGAGCTCACCCTCTCCTTGCAGTTTGGCTGGACACACTTGGGAGCTGGAGGGGCAAATCCCAGTGGGCCCTGTCCCATGGCATCCCACATGGGAGCAGGGCTGAGCCTCATCCATGGCTCTTCCCTGGCTAGCCCCAGGGCTAAGGAGGCTGCACTGGGCTGCGGGCAGCCTGCTTCCTGGGCACCCTGAGGGGCTGGAGCCAGCCTGGAGGGAGCCTCAGCACAGGGGCCTCTGGCCTACATGCACCAACATTTCCTTTGGAAACCCCCTCTGTCACCACACTCTGCTACAAGCACAACATCAATTGTTCCTCCGAGTTCAAGGGGAGACATTAATTGGCACAAATTTGTCCCTTGGACTTTCTAGCACAGCAAATGTCAGCGCTTGTAATCCCTGTTCTGCACTCCCAAAGCTGGTCACACTTCAGGCCCTTTGTACACCCATTTCCTGATGTGCATCTCACAGTGAGGTGAGATGTGAGCTCTCAGCACATTCAGGACACCTTCCCCTAGACCAGGTTGCTCCAAGCCCCATCCAACCTGGCCTTGAACCCTTCCAAGGGTGAGACAATCACAGACCTGTACTATTCCTCCCAGATCTAAAATCATACCAAACTTAGCAGCCTCAGAGATAGATTTCTATTAAATATCTACATTTTTCTAGGAAAGAAATATGGCAAAACTTGTTTGCATCTGACTTTGCAAAATCAACACGAGCTCTTCAGAAAGGGGTGATGCCCACTTTTCTTATTTTCTTTCAGCAGAGCAAACAGCAGCCTGGAGGGTGGGCAGTGCTGGATCTGTACCACTGCATGCTCATCCTTCACCATAATGCACAGCTGCCCCCAAAGCTGCCATGGATCACTTTTTAGATTTCTCCTGTTGGATATATTTGGGAGAAGTTGCTCTAGGTGGCTTTGGATGGTGATCCTGTAGGAAGCAGCCATTCGCCTGCTGTGATATCCTTAAAACTAATCCTAACTTCTCATTGCCTTTGGTTTGATTTGGGTTTTTTTATCTATTGGTTTGATTGGTTTCTTTGGGTTTGTTTCTTTGTGTTTTTGTCTGTTTTGATTTGAGTTTTTTTCCTTTTTTATAAGTGACTGATTTAGTTGGCACAGCCAAACTCCAGAAAAACGTAAACCAGGCTTGACTTTCCAGAAATTGCTTTTGGCTGGCTTTAGCTGCATTCCCCAGGATCAGGATCACCAGGAGATATTTGCAGGTTTTACTCTGCATCATCAGCTTGCCCAGACTTTGCTCAGTGTTTCACCAATGGAGAAGACAATGGATATTTTGCCAAAGCTCCTTTTAAACAACAAAGCTTGGGGCAGCACGACACAAAAGAAGAAAAGAAAATATTCCCCAGTTAGAACAGAGCCAGAGTGCCACCATTTTCCCCTCCACTTTTATTTATTTTCTACATTTAGAGGCAAACCTTCCATCTCCAAAAGCTTCCATCTCTCACTTCCTGATGCTATTTGCTACCCTTTAGCCTTGACCCCCACGGATCTGACTGCTGTCCATGTGGGGCTGGGGATGCTCAGCCTGGAAAGAGAAGGTGCTGGGGAGGCCTCCCTGCAGCTCTAGGAAAGATGGGCACCGAGAGGAGAAGCCTTTCAACTGCAGGAGGTCGATTGAAGTTGGATCTAATGAAGCTGCTCTTTTCCACTCAGGCTGCTGGGGCACTGGCCCAGGCTGTGCACAGAGCCTGGGGATGCTCCATCCTTGGGAACATCCAAGGCCAGCTGGGAGCAGGGCTCTGAGCAACCTGTTCTGGGGGAAGATTGCTCAGCTTGGAACAAGATGCTCTTTAGGGTCCCTTCCAAGCCCAGCCACCCAGGGATTTCATCATTCTATGGTCTCCGTTGTCCTCTTCAGCCTGGGCCTGGGCTCCTGGCACTGATGTCACAGTGCACGCTCCAGCTAGAACTTCCAGCATCCAGCAACGGCCACAACACAACCTGTGACTGGCTCGTTGTGTCAGGACGCTTTTCACGGTGCTCCAGGCGTACCCCAGTCACCTTCTTTCCACCTGCTCCCCGATTGCCCCAGCAGTCCCTAAAGCTGCCCATTGCCTGCATTTTGTTCTGCATCCCTTCACCATGTCTGCCTTTGCTCCAAAGAAGGTATGGTACTGTTCCATGGAGGTGGACACCCCGCAGCTGCCTGGGTGGGCTGGAGCTCTGTGGGATAGTGCTGGAAAGGGACCCCACTCAGAGATTTTGCTACCTCTGCAGGCTGCCACAGACCCAGTGGAGGAGATGGAAGTTGATACACCAATGAACAGTGAAGAGAGAATGGAAGTGGACGAAGAGAACACCGAAGACGAAGAGATGGACATAGATGTGGATGAGATGGAAGAAGCAATGGAGGTGGAAGATCAAGACGATATTGAGGAGATGGAAATTGATATAGAAGACGAGGAGGAAGACATGGTGTTGGGATGAAGACCAATGCCAGCAGTAGAACAGGCAGGTGCTCCCTACGGGCAGAGCGGGTCCTCTGCTGCCAGGCTGGGGCTGGGCTGGGCACTCCCTGCTCAGGGACACGCTACCCCATGCACTGGATTCTGGTGGCCTTCCCTGGCCTTTCCTCTGCTTGCTTTGGGCCACACAAGCCCTGTTCCAGTGCCTGGGCCACAGCCCCCAGCCCCAGCCAGGCTCACTTCTGGCAGCAGAGTCCCCCTGTGCCAGTGTCCCAGCCTGGCAGCACATGGAACACCCCTCCATGCCTGACTGCACTGACCGTGCCACTTGTTTTTCTTCCAGGACTGAGGCACATCCCGGGCAGAGATGCCACCCATCTGTATATACGTTTTGGACTTGTTGCGTTCAGATAGACATTTTAGAGTTTGTTTTAGTGTTCTGTAAATATGTTCCATGTAGTTTAGTTAGATATGTTCTTAGGTAAATAGGTTCTATAGTTTGTTGTTGTTGTTGTTACAAATATTCTTACCATGTAAATATGTTGTGTAGTTCATTCTTGTTTCTTTTCTTCCACAAATAAACATTCTTTGTTTTTCACACCCCAGTTCTCTTTGCATTTTCTTCGGGCACATTTGCAAAGTTGTGGTTTCCACTCGCTCCAGGTTCCCAGGGCTGGATGTCCCGGAGGGAGCTGGCACAGCCACCCCAGCAGTGGGCTCCCTGTGCACAGGGGGTCCCACTGACAGAGCTCACCCTCTCCTTGCAGTTTCTCTGGACACACTTGGGAGCTGGAGGGGCAAATCCCAGTGGGCCCTGTCCCATGGGATCCCACATGGGAGCAGGGCTAAGCCTCATCCATGGCTCTTCCCTGGCTAGCCCCAGGGCTAAGGAGGCTGCACTGGGCTGCGGGCAGCCTGCTTCCTGGGCACCCTGAGGGGCTGGAGCCAGCCTGGAGGGAGCCTCAGCACAGGGGCCTCTGGCCTACATGCACCAACATTTCCTTTGGAAACCCCCTCTGTCACCACACTCTGCTACAAGCACAACATCAACTGTTCCTCCTAGTTCAAGGGGAGACATTAATTGGCACAAATTTGTCCCTTGGACTTTCTAGCACAGCAAATGTCAGCGCTTGTAATCCCTGTTCTGCACTCCCTGCTCGGGCACCAAAACATTGGAACCTGCCAGAACATCTTTAATTAGCACCAACCTGCAGAGAGCTACAGGGGGAGAACCTACCCCAGCCACACAGGGACATTGATGGGCTGGGGCAGAGCTGAAACTAAAGTATTTTAATGCCAAGAGATAGGATTTTTTATTGCTGAATTCATGAATAATGAAAGCTTTCAGTCTCCTCACCTGCCACACATGTCTATTGCCAAGGTTTGCTTCTGGGTTATGACTGATTTTTATTAATCTGTTCAGAACTCTGATACTCTTCCTGGCTGAGGTGCAGAGATGATATTTCAGAGCCAGATGAGCTCAGCACAGCTTGTACAACATGCAGAATTTCCAGACCCAGAGATTCAGGCCATGCAAACTGATACTTTTTCGTCTCTGTGCAAAGATTACTATATGGATGTCAGTGATGTACCACACACTTCTCAGAGCTGTCCCTTCTATCCAGCTCTCCCCAGTAACTTCACACACTTCACTCCAAGCTGTTTCTGATAGAGTTCAGTAGCACATGGGATTTAATCCTGGTTTTTCTTCATTTTCTCCTGAGCTGTCTCCAGACATGGTGTGTGGGCACTGCAGCAGCATTAACGGGGCACCTCCCTGACACTGAGATTCATGTCACAACTTTTCATAAAAAGCAGCAAAGAAATGATTCCCACTGGGTCCCACATGGCTCCCTGGGAACTTTGTGCTGCTGCAGCTCCAGAACCAGCCCTGGTGCACAGGAATTTCAGGAGGAGACACACAGAAGGAATCAGCCATTCACAGAGAATAAACATCTGTTTTCATGGCCCAAATCCCCACAACACTGCAGACTCTGGTGACCCACACTCTGCATTTGCACTTCAGCCTCTGTGCCTCACTTTTCCTCTCACTAAAGTCCCCCCAGTTTCCCTCATGCTCAGATTCCCAAGAGAATTCAAAGCAGCATTAGGAGCAGGGATAGATGATGGGAACTGTCCCAAGGCTCGGCAAAATTTCTCAGGCCTGACAATTCTAGCCAAGGACTGAGGAAAAAACCTGCATGAAAGAGGTGTGAAATCAAAGCAGTAATCAAATTTAGGTATAATGAGAGAAGCTGAAGAGGTTTTCAAGGTTTGGAACAAGATTAGCAGCTCCAGGCACAGGAGGAATGCGACATTTTCCCAACTGTAACAACTCTGCGATGCAAATTGCATCTCAAATCCTTCTCCCCAGCTCTGGGACTTGTTCAGCCACCAACATGGTGTTGAATTTTTAAAGCAAAGTGGAAGCTGGTCAGAGAGGTGGCTTGCAAATCAAAATCACAGAGGACAGCTTGGAAGCAGCAGCCAGAGCAAAGAGAGGCAGAGCCTGGCCCTGGGGTGCAGCACAGCCACACAACACATGCCTGAAACTCTAAGAAATGAAAGAATTTGCCACAGGAGATACAGAAGGTACTTTATGGAATCCCTGCCTCCTTCATGATGCATCAACATGCAGGAGAACACAAGGATGAAGATGACAGCACCTTCTGCTGCTGCTTCCATCTCCTGAGTCAAATCTCACCAAAATCCGTCACTATTGGGCATTCCCAAAGCCTCAGATTCACTCAGTCCTTGCAGTGCTGAGGCGCATGAAGGGAGATAAAGGCATTTGCAGAGACCAGAGATGCATTTTCTGCCTGAGGTGCATTTCACTGCCCAGGTTAGTTCCTCTAAACCATTAAAATCAGCCCCTTGGACAGCACCAAGCCCGCAGCACAACATCAGTGCCTGAAAATGGTTGGAAATGCCATTCTTTGATATTTCTCTCCAGCTCTCCCATTTCATGGTGCCATTGCAGGGCTTTATCCCATCACTCAGCACTTGCAGCAAGTCTTGGCAACCAGCTTCAAATGGATTTTTAGTGCTGAGCAAATAAAAGGCAATTTTACATTGTCTCCAGTGAATGAAATTTCACCTAAATCAGATGAACTCTGTGTTCTGTGATTGGCCAGGCACTAACTACTGCCAGGTCCCCAAGCCTGGATGTCAAACTGCCCTAATATTGGAAAGTTAAATTTATTTGGTTTTATGTACAAGATTATTCTGTCTCAAAATAATTTGGATCCATATAATTGCATTTCCAAGCACTAAACTCAGACCAGCCACAAAGAGCACAAGAGGCAGGAAAAGAAATAAAAAGAGAGATTTCTGAGGAGATGGAAATTGAATGTTGAGTTTTTCCCATTATAGGAAGTTTCATAAATTATCACCTGCCAGCTCCTTGCCTTCACTTGTGTGGCCACCACTGAATACACTCACAGATAAGAAAATGTTTGTCCTACTGAAAACTGGGGCTAGAAGTAGAAAAAGGCTCAGATATCTGACTTAAAAGACAACATAATGAGAAGAGCTGCCTTATAATAGCAAGATATGATGGACAGCAGGAATGGCTGAAGCCAGCAGAGAGAAGTCCATGAACTATTCATGTTACAAAGATTTCTGACAAAACCCCCAAGAAGCCAAAAACAATGTTTTGTCTGGCACAGCTGATAGAAGCCCTGTGCATTTAATTCAGTCATTGGCAGCACATGGAGATTGGCTTTAAGCTCCTTTGGTCCACTAGTACTTTTTTATTATTTTATTTTATTTTTTCCACCCAGAAAATGTAATTGCTTCAACTCTTTGGGAAGAAATTACTGCTTTGAATGGTTCAAGGCAAAGAGTTTCTTCCCATACCCACTTGTAATCAGTTACCAAGAGAGATATTCTCTCAAAAGATCTCCTAAAAATTTTGGAGTTACTTTCAACAGAAATAACTTGGTTATTTTGTTCAAAATGATAAGGGAATTGAATTTGGCTCCCTCAGTTGAAAAAGAAGTGTTTCTTCCCAGTTCTTCACAAAGAGGAACAAAACACTTTGTTGCAGCAAACTGAAGGGAGGAAGAAGTTTCCTTCCCCCTGAGCTGCACAACAAGAGACAATTTTGTTGCCAAGAGGTGACAAAACCCAGCCAATTTCCAGTTCTTTTAGTTGAAGGGAAAAGCTCCAAGGATCATAGCTGGGGCAGACACAGAGTGGGAGGAGCAGGGGGTTTTGGGCTGGGGGATAGATTAAAGAAATTTTCAAGTGAAACCCATCAGAGCTCAAGACTCTATCCCTCAGAGGAGAAACCTGATTTGACCCAAATGCCATTTAAATCCAAAAAACATTGAGGCATTTCCCCAAGCTCTGCTGAGCCATCAGGTACAACCCAAAGCACCCTGTGGGACCAGAGCAGCAGCTCCCTGGCATGGGGACAGGGATGCTCCCTTGGGAAGCCGCCTGCATCACCCATGGGATTCGCAAGATCTGTTTCTAAAGACCCCAACATCCAAAAAACTCCACATTCAAAGCCTTTCATTTGGGGTTTCACTTCTCCATCTGTCTGTTGTCACTAGACAGCTGCTCCACTTCAACACCCTGCTGGATGGGTACAAATTTTCTCCTAATTTCCAGCCTAAACAGGAAGTTACTTCCATTCATTCTTCCGCAAGTACTGGGAGTTTGTACCTGCTCTGCTCTTCCTCTCCTGGTGTGCATTTGTGCACATAAAGTGCCAAGAGCATTTCCTTGTTTAAATTATGTCATTTTTCCTTATTATTTCTGTCCCATATAGTTGCACAGATTTGGTGCTGGCTCAACACTCACAACACTGACAGCACAAAGCCTAGTTTTCACACCAACTTCCCCAAGCTTGGGACCAAGCCTGCAAAGATGGAAATACAGCAAAGAAATTTGAAACAGAGGCCCTAATAAAGGTAATAAAATGCCACATGCCTGTGTTTGCTGCAGGGAAGAATAGTCCTGCTTATTAAATCATTACAAATAATTAAAGCAGCAGAGGGGAGGAAGACAGCACTATCGTTTCCAGCTCCCCAGTCCTCCTCTGCCCGCGGCATGAATTTCATAAAGCACAAATCTCCCAGCAGAAATCCCTCAGCAATTGATTTCCTACTCATGGAATACAGCAGGCAGACACCTTGGCTTTCCTGGCCAGAAAAGGAGAATTTGCCTGGATGTTTTTCCCAGCCATGCTGCTGTGATGTCAAATCCCCTCGCTGCCCTGCCAGGAGATTCCTGAAGGGACTCGCTCCTGTGGGGTGACAACCCTCTGGAGTGGCACAGAGAGCTTTGTGTCAGTGTAAGGGACCCCCACAAGAGCAGATCCCTAATTCAGGCTCCATCTTTGTTCACAAGCAGTTTCTAGAAGAAAATTCCCTGTGATTGCATTTCCCCAGAACAGGTAATTTCAAGCACATTTTTCTCTTGAGCTGTTCAGCCTTCCACAAAAGCAGCGTGCCCGGGATCACTTTGGAGACGAGCAAATAGCTCCATGGCAAACAGGAGCACCAGGAAACATAGCAACACCTAACAACCAAGACCATCCAAACCCACTTATCAGCCCACCCCTACATCTCCTGGACTCACTTGAATGCTCAGGAGAGTCTGAAAAGCCAGCTGTTTTCTAAGAAACGGCTGTGCAATCGAAAGGGAAATGACAGGGACAATCAGCCCCATAAAAGTGCCTCTGGCAGGGGAAGGAGCAGGAGGATCCAGCCCTTACTGACAGTGGTGCAGCTCAAGTGATGCTTGTTCACTATTTGGGTTGTTTCTGTTGCTTTTACATTAACAACATCACAATTTTCTCCCTCCCTGAAGCCACATGAAAAAAAATTCGCTGGTCTCTCACCTCTTTCTTGCGTCTCTCTGCCTGAAATTATTTTTCCCTATACAATGGGCAAAACAGGGTTTGTTTTCATGCTTTTTGACTGATTTCAATATGGAAAACATCAAACCAACCATTACACAGCTGCCTCAGGGCAGCAAGGAAGGGAAATCTGACAACAGAGGTGGGAACACCAGCCACGGGTAACAGCATCATATTCTGCCTCTCTCATGGATGCTTTTTCTTCCCAGTCCAGAAAATTCCCTGCCCTTTTTAGGGCTGTAGAAGGATGCTGTCTGCCCCACGAAATGAGGAGCAAACCAAGCAGGAATGCTGCAGAACACCTCTGTTCCTATGATATTATTCTGCTAAACCCATAAACCCACAGAAGAATGGGCGCTGTCAACTCCTGATTGCAGAGAAGGGACTGCATCACATCCTCCCTGTAAATTAGGATTTATCAGAGATGGAGAATTGATTGCCAAGTAACCTGCAGAGACACAAAACTACTCTGCAGTTTTCTAGGACTCACTGAGGAGTACAAAAAGGTTATTGATGCAGTTGGGGAGTGTTTCTGTACAGGATGTGCTCCTGCATCTCCTGACATCCCAGGCAGGGAAAAAATGTACTTAACATTTGCAAGAAGAAAGGAATTCTTCTTAAAAAAAAAAAAAAAAAAAAAAAAAAAAGGAAAAAAAAATAGAAATCAACTTCAAGGCAAGTAGCCCTCACTAAGAGTTTGCAGAATTTGGTCAAAATAGGTCATTTACAAGGAAATAATCTTCCTCTGCATTCGCATGGAGTTGTGAAGCAGGTGGAGATGGAGATGTCTCAGAGCCTGAGTGTGCTCCTTACCAATAAAATGACATTGTTATTACCAAGTATAAGAAGTGAAAAACTTCAGTGATAACTCTGCCCTGAAACACAAAACACCTTCTCCCACACAGTCATCACTTGTCTGAAATCATTCCCCTTGAAAGGAGGCCCTGCATGGCCTGGCGAGCTCTGCACTTCAGAAATTATTCCCTGTGAAAAACACAGAGGTGTGTCTTTATTTCTTTGCTTTTTCTGCTTCTTCTCCACAAACATCCAAAACTTTTTGGTGTGGTTCTCTATCATTTTCATCAATATGATTTCTGACTTTTATTTACCAGCAGGCTGTGCAAGCCCCAGTCAAAGACCTTACAGCTTCAACCCCATGGAATTAAAATCAGGGGCTTTGCTTTGGGGCTCAAATAGATTTTAAAGAGAGAAGAGCCACATGTTCCTGGCTGTCACTGCTCTTTTGGCTGTTTCTGGGGCCCACACTGAATCCAGTCCCTCCCTCAATTGCTCAAACATCCCCACTATGGCCATGACCATGGGGTGCAGATGAGCAGAGACCACCAGCCATACATAAACCTCATCTTGCAGTAATCCTTTCCCTTTTATCTTTTGCATTTTAAATTATTTTTAAGAGTTTTATAACACACCATTTCCTACTCAATTCACCTGAGTTATCCAACTTACATTTTTCTCCATCACACTGACATAACCAACAAGGCTCCTGCTCTTAGAACTGAATTTTCATGAGCACATACATGGCCACAAGAATTACAATGCCCTATTTAAGTAGTTCAGGCTGGTATTAATTGTAAAACAGAGCCATAATAAATTATTACAGTCCAAAGCCAGAATCAAGTTTCACTAAGGTCAAACCAGACTTCTGCTTTTCCCTTTTTTCTTTACAATAATTGATGGTGTTGTAAACCTTGTACTCCACAATGTTTGTTGGCCAAAACAGTGTGGAGAAAGTTGCTGGCTCTGTAAAACTACACTGGAAAACGTTGTGCCAGAGGACAGATTTCATCTGTTTTGTCGGTTTGGGATTTTTTACAATGTACAAAATATTAGACCATTTCTCTAAAACATGATATTAAGTTGAAGATGAGTCATTTCACTGTCATAACACAAGAGGGAGGGGAAACCAGAGTGAACAAAGCAGCAAATTCATTCAGCAGCAATTTGCACTCCATAACCCTCTGCTGATGAGGCTTTTAGGCCAGAGGAGCTCTGCTACTTAAGCAGAGAAGGCAACACATTAAGCTGTTGCTTGGAGATATTGGAATATATTGCACAGAGCCTGCTCCCTGCTGAGCATCCCTGAAGGGCTCCCGGCTGTTTTTCCAAGAATGCATTATAGCCCATGGCAGTGCTGCTGCTTGTAAAGACTCAAAGCTTTTCCAAGCAGGTCAAGCAATGACAGAAAGGGTGACTTTTCACAAGTGACAGTTCAGATGGAATTAAAAAAGTCAAAGTGACAACTTGTCCCACTTGGACGTGGCAGATACCAAGGGCTCTTAGCAGCTGTGTTACAACCAGCTTAATAGCAACTAAATAATGCACTTTCCTACCAGGAATGCTGATGGATCACAGCACTGCAGGACACTCTCATCTGCCAGCAGCACAGGATGGACAGGGATCCAGGGAAGAGCTGATTCCTACCTGCTGGCTCACTCTAACTTTGGGCAAAAATCATCCTTTTAATTTGGTTTTGCTCTCATCCTTTCAAACTAGATTTCCTCCTTATGTCTTAATCTTCAGCTGTGCTGAAGAACCTCCTTGCACACACTCTGTGCACATCTGATAGAGGCAACCAGCAGGAAACAGAACCCTGTTAACATCTCTGGTCAGGAGAACTCCAGGAGGAAGCAATTAGCTGTACCCTGGAGTACTGCAGAGCAGGTCCCATCACATCCAACACTTTTTCCTCACAGGTCCCACAGGCAAATTACACAAAAGCTGTCACTCACGTGGGCTGATGGAAGAACTCTGAGATAGGGAAGCACAAAAGCTCCAAAGTCCAGAGGACTAATCGATCCATAGATTGATGCAGCAGATTTAGCTTCTCTTGCTTCCAGACTTAAGGAGGATGAAGCAGCAGCATCTCTGGCACAGTCTCAGAGCCATGGGACAATGTTTTCCCACTCCTGGCGGCAGCACCGGCACAAAGGAAGTTGCAGGCCACTGCCCTGAGCCCCTCACACCCCACAAAAGTGATGAGCAGCACTGAAAAAGCAGACAGTCCACTTCCAGAAACCTCCCTCTTCCAAAGGGGTCTGCTTTGAACAGACTGAGCTGGCTCAGGTCAGCAAACCAACCAAAGCACACACTCACTTCCAACCCTGGAGAAAAGCAGGAAAAAATGCTGGAGAATAAAAGCATCCTGGAATGGAAGCAGATTTTAATTTCTCTCTGGAATAAGGCTGCTTGAAGCCAGACCAGCAGGGAGTGGGAGAGGAAATGAGGGTGTTTAAAGCAGCGTTCTGTCTGACTCTAAATTCTCACAGATCTGTATTAATTGCAGCAAGACTGGCACCGTGTCCTTGCTCCCACTGTCATGAGTACTCTACCAGAGCTCTCTTAATTAACTCATCTGACAGCACAGCTCCTGCTGGGAGCCAGGCAGCCTCTTGCAATGCCAGCCACCCTCCACAGCTGCTGGCACCTCTGGGAGGCCCCATTCAGCACCACGGGGCTGGGGAAGGTGTGGAAGAGCCAGTGTCTCTAAGAAGCACTGGGAATGAGTGCTGACCCACTGCAGGAGCCTCCCAACCTCCTTCTTGGCTTTCAGGGACCAAACAGCTTCAGTCAGCCACCCACCAGCTCCTGGCTCTCCAGCTTTTATTCCCCATCACAGCTGCTCTAAGGAAATTGCTACCAGGGTGTTTGTGTCAATGGCTGCCCTGCAGAGGCAGACTGGGCAGTTACTGATATGTACTTTCCCTGACAAAACCAGGCTGTTTATAGACTCATTACTCCCATTTTCCTTAAATTGCTTCCTGTACCCCTTTGTCTTCACTTCTGCCTTCGGGTTGGCAGGATGTGTGGCCAGCCCCCAGATCCATGACAATTATCTCCATTCAAAAGCACTCTCTTTGCCCACAATTCAGCAGTTTACCGATCGAGACATTTGCCCTGCATTCTCCCCTCAGAAAAAATCATCACCTGCAGCTCTTGCCTGGCTCCCTGAGGTGTCCCACAAGGCGAGCAGCATCACCTGTCTAAGCCAGCCTGGCTCAGTAAGGCTGGGGAGGTTTTGGGGGAAGCAGGAGGATGTCCCAGCTTGTGGGTGAATGTTCTCCTGCAAGTAGCCTGAGCAGGCACACTTACCTTGCCAGAAGCAATCACAGCCCATTTGACATCATCAGTTCTGGATCTTTCTCAGGACAGCAGGTCCTGTTGTGATAGGACAAGTAGGAATAGTTTTAAACAGAAGGAGGGTGGATTTAAATTAGATATAAGAAAGAAGTTTATTTTTTACAATGAGGATGGTGAGGTACTACCACAGGTTACCCAGAGGTGTTAGATGCCCCATCCCTGGGAGCATTCGAGGTCGGGTTGGGTGGTTCAGTTCTGAGCAATCTGATCTGGTTGACGATGTTCCTGCTCATTGCAGGGGGGCTGGACTAGATGACCTTTAAAGGTCCCTTCCCACCCAAACTACTCCTTGATTCTATTATTAACCTGCAATGCTTTTGAAAGCCTGAACACTTCATGCAGATAAATCACCTTAATAACCAGTGACTGCAAGACAGCCAGCCGAGAACATTTTGTTTTGGTAAACAGGCTATTGATTGTATATCTGTGTCCTTGAGATGAACTTGACTCCTTGACTGCAGCAGGAGCCCAACAAAACAGGTTCTCCATAACTCCAAAATGGTGGATGGCCTTTGTCTGGAGCCAGCAGCACATCAGCTTTATGAAGGCAATAAAGAACCACCCATTTAGCATTGCCAGGGGTTTCCCCTCCCTAAAACACTGCTTTTTCTTTGTTTGCACAGCTGACCCAAGCTGCACAGTGTGAGCATGGACTTCAAGAGGCAAAGTCCATCTCCATGGCACGGATTTGCCAGGAATAAAACCTTTGTCCCTGTTGCACTGTGCTGATGATGGAGCTGTTGGCACAAAAGTAGGTCCAAGCAGCTCTGAGGGAAAGGACAACTCATGTCCTTTGTAGCAGCATCTTCAAACCAGTGTTTGATTTTCAGGGCTTTATGTCACTGTAACATTTATAAGCAAGGGATGCCCAGCCAGAGAAGACAAGAAGAATAAAGCATTCTCTCAGCCTTCTCTCCAAGAACTCCCCATCACAC
Source organism: Poecile atricapillus (assembly GCF_030490865.1). Classification (NCBI taxonomy): domain Eukaryota; kingdom Metazoa; phylum Chordata; class Aves; order Passeriformes; family Paridae; genus Poecile; species Poecile atricapillus. Next base: position 6,641,442 of record NC_081263.1, read on the forward strand.
CAGTGTACATGGATCTGTTTCCTCTGTGCACAGCCTCTGGTCCTGGATGGGCCCAGAGACACAGAAGAAATATTTACTCTGTTGGAAGAACAGTTCCTACTGCAAAGCAATTTCCTACATGAATTTAGACCTGTTGGCAATTGTTCTCCCCAAAGCAAACATGTTTTATTGGAGAACCAGGGAAGGAGTTCTTAAAACAGGTGCCAGCAATTTGGGGCATCTAAGCAAAAGCCCCTATACCCACACCAGGCAATGAGATTTAATTAGTCTCCATCTCATCTCTGACAGTTATTTTAATCAAGCACATCCTAACCAAGGCACGGAGAGCATGTTCACTACAGATAATGAGGAGTAAGGCAGAGGGTAAAGCACAAGGGAGCATCCCCAGCACTGCAGCCCCCTCATCTCCCAGCCCCTCACCACAGCCCCTAAAACACACAGCACCCAGGCACACAACCCCTGGCCATGGCAGCATGATGCTAATTCCAAGATAATATAGTCTGGGAAGAGAAAGAACAGCTTTTAAGCTATCCCAGAGATATACTTTACGCTGAAAAACAGAAAGCCTCAAAGGATTGTGGATGAAAAATGCTTTCAAACCCTTTTGTCCCAGGGAATAATTACCGATCAGCAAATGTAACATCACATTCTCCTGAATTTTTCTGCCTTCCTGTATGTTCTTCTCTGAAAAAGACAACAGCAATTCCTGGAAACTGCCTTCCCCCTGCAGACCTACAAATGCCTTGCTTCATTTACAACTCCTTATAAACCACACCATCTTTCCCAAAACAGGCAAGAGGAAAGCTCTGGAGGTGTTTAATCTGTAGAAGTATCATTCATATAATTCCTATGCAATATAATTGGACAGTATAATTCCTGCTTAATTTTCCTTAAGCCAAATGTCTGGTTAGATTTTGGTCAAGATACAGAAAATATCTTGAAGAGTTATACATTGGGCTTAAAAAAAATCCCATCTGCTGAAAAGTCAGTTACAGCCATGGCCTTCAGAAGTGCAGTGAAATGTTTTACTCCCACCCAGCTACTGGTGCACAATAATCTTGCCAGAAGAATATAAAAACACCCAAAGAAGAGGAGTAAAGTCAAACACAGTTCTTGGCTACATGGCTCAGATCTATGAGCTGGCCCTCCTGGTTTAATGCACACAGCCAGGCACAGCAGTGATGGATGCCTGTGTTTTCCCTTGCCTTGTCTTGAAACAAAGGTCAGGAAACATTTAAAAGACTAAAGGAGAATCAAAAGACTCTTGAGTTCCTTTTTATTTTTTTTCTTTAGGGACATGCTGGTAAAGTGATCTTACATTCTTGCTCTATAACCTGGGATGCATTTCCAGCAAGCTTCATGGGACTCCTGCACCTCCTGATGCACATCTGAAGGATTTCATTGAATTTCCAAAGCTGGATCAGAGACCCATCTGGAGAAACTCGGCCAAACTCCCCCAGAGCAGCCGAAAACAGCACAGATCTGGCAAGGTATGTCAGTTTATTTGTTTATTTTGCACGCTGTAGTGTTGCTCACCCTCCTCCTACTCCCTTTGTTAAAACCAGCCACTGTTCCCCATTGAAGCAGTTTAACCCCCCCCCCGCTTCCCACCGATTCATGCATCCCTCATCCAGCCAGTCCTGGGTGCTGCCTGTGTCCCTCGACATCTCCCTCATTCCTGAAGGGAACATCCACCGTATTTACTATTTTAATAACCCTGCAGAGAGAAAAATCTTTGTTTCCCCCCCTTCGCTGGTCTGAGCAAGTGCTAATTGCTCAGACATGCAACGCGCACACACAGAAGCATCATGTTGATCTGATTGCAAATCCCGGTACGTCAGCAAGCCGGAGACCCTCCTCCAATTCGGATTAGAGGGAAGAGGCTCAGCAGTGCAAGCAGCAGGTGCTGGAGGAGGCAGCGGAGCCGCTTCCCAGGTAAGGGACAATTCAGCCCTCCATCCCCACCGCCGGCAGTCCCACTCACTTTTTATTTCTGTGCAACAACAAACGGCAAGAGAAGTGAGGCACTTCTCTTTGCAGAACCGCTTGCCAAACCTTTGATCTTCACGGTGGGGGTAGGGGTCGGTTGCTTGTTCATTCCCTGTGGAGGAATTCTTGGAAGTATGGGTCAGGTAATAGTGACAGATGCGGTAACTGCTACATATGGGATGATTCTTGCTGTGTCTCTAAAGTGGATTCGCTTTCACTTTTCTCCCTCTTCCCTGATTAATCCTGAACTTCTAAGATCCACAGGTTTGTCTGTCCATCTGTGCCAAATTTGGGGTGCTGCCAGTTTGTACTGGGGGTGGTTTTCATAGGGAATAAGTTCATAGCCCACCCTTGCTTAAAGGTCTACTTTGATTGCAGGGAAATTCCCTTTAACCATTAATTTTGGAAATACTCCCTGAATTATTTTTCCCCCTCCTTCTTTTGCTAGGGGACTCTGGGAGTGGGGAGTAGCAGTGCCAGAAACTTCATTGTTTGTGAAATCCCAATCCATGAAGAGCCTGAACTCCGACACAAAGGCAGACGCTAATTAACCACTGGAACGCTTCTGCTCCGGCGTGGAAAGCGAGCACTGTGCCCCTGAAACAGCAGCCATCCCTCAGGTCCTCCAAGGGCTGTGAACAGCCAGGCAGGCACACAATTCCCCCTTCTGCCTCCTTGTTCCTGCCAGCCCCAGAACTCTCACTGCAGACAGCTGAACGGGAGCCACTCAACTCCCCCAGCAAAGAAAAGGCAAAGCTCACTGGAATGCTCTCGGAAAGAAGAGTTCCTTGACTTATTTAGAAAGTCATAATTATCTTGTTTCCTTGGTTCATGGGTCCTTATGTCTTCCAAACATTTTTTTCCCTCCTCTCATCACTTCAAAATCTAGCTTCTCCAACAGTGAGGAGAGGTAAGTTAGATGGTCCATGAAGCCTCACAATTCATCTTTGAAAATAAGCTGAATCTAAATGAGCTAACAGCTGCTTCTCACAGGAGCGGGGAAAAAACCCAACCAAACAAAAAACCTCTCACTTCTGGGTTAGTGAGGCTTTCAGTGGCATCTGAGGGTGGTCTGTGACCAATAGGCATGGGGAACATCTCCTTTTGGGATGATCTGAACAGCTCCTGCAGCAACACAGGCAACAGCTGCTACCTAGAAAACAGCATGAGATTCAACTTCACCCTCCAAGAGCAGGCACCTGATTTCTACGTTGTCCTGCCTGTGATCTACTCTGTGATCTGTGCTGTGGGGCTCACAGGCAACACTGCTGTCATCTATGTGATCCTCAAGGCCCCCAAGATGAAGACTGTGACCAACATGTTCATCCTGAACCTCGCTATCGCTGATGACTTGTTCACCCTTGTCTTGCCCATCAATATTGTGGAGCACCTCCTCCGCTACTGGCCCTTTGGAGAAATCCTTTGCAAGGTCATCTTGTCCATAGATCACTACAACATCTTCTCCAGCATTTATTTCCTGACAGTGATGAGCATAGACAGGTACCTGGTGGTGCTGGCTACAGTCAGGTCCAAGAGGATGCCCCACCGCACGTACCGAGCGGCCAGGATTATCAGCCTGTGCATCTGGATCCTGGTCACCATCATAGTCCTCCCTTTCATCATCTTTGCCAACGTCTACACCGACGACCTGGAGATCAAGAGTTGTGGTCTCAATTTCCCCAAGCCCGAGAGGTTTTGGTTCAAAGCCAGCAGGATCTACACCCTCATCCTTGGCTTTGCTATTCCAGTATCCACCATCTGCATCCTCTACACCATGATGCTCTACAAGCTGAGGAACATGCACTTGAACTCCAATGCCAGAGCCCTGGACAAAGCCAAGAAGAAAGTCACCATTATGGTCTTCATAGTTCTGGCTGTGTTCCTCTTCTGTTGGACCCCCTTCCACCTGGCCACCATCGTGGCTTTGACCACTGACTTACCCCAGACTTCCATGGTCATTGGGATATCCTACTTCATCACCAGCCTAAGCTATGCCAATTCATGCTTGAATCCTTTCTTGTACGCTTTCCTGGACGACAGCTTCCGGAAAAGTTTCCGGAAGTTGCTGGAATGCAGAACTTCTTGAGCAGGGGGTTGGGGCTGGCAGGTCCCTGCCCTTCCAGGGCTTTTCAGGGGCAACTTTGCAGAGTGAAGGGGCAGCCAGTGAATGCACAATGTCCTTTCTTTCGTTTACACGTAATGTCTGGTCTGTTTGTAATCCTTATCAGCAACAGGCTTTGTCCTGCCCACTTGCAGCTCCTGTGTTTCCCCTCTTTGCTCCTACCAGCTCCTCAGAGTTGCATTTCTATGCCCCGATTTTTAATTTCACCCTCTGAATTATTAAGGACAGAACATTTCCTTTTCAGGGGTGTACTTCTGCCACAGAGTGGTCCTTTATTGCCATCTGCTGTACAGCACAGACAGGCTGGAGACCAATTTCCAGATGAGTGCAGTGCTCAGGTCTTTGTCACTGTGTTATTAGGGAGGATTGTTTAATGGAGCAGAGCTAATGAGCACTTTCAATGAAACATCAATAAAGCAGAGGATGAGTATTTGGAATAGAAAAGAAACTATTTTCATGTTAATGTATGTTCCTGTATGTTATGGCTTTCTTTTGATTTTGACAGATGTCCACCTTCCACCCCACCACAAATTTCCTCTTTTCTGACTTGTTAAATTTAGACCAAAAGGAAGATTTGAGTTTCAAAAATAGTGCTAAACAGCACACCATACAAATACTATGACAACTGTGAGAACTTGTGCTAGAAATTATTTTGAACTAGTTGTTCCTGTTAAGTGTCAAATACATATTTATTTAAGAGTGAGTAATGAAATAAACCTCATGGGGGAAAAAAAAGACTGGTCCTTCTTTCACAAGAGAAAATTTATGCTACTTATGCCATGTCTTTGCTATATATATTGCATTTTGCCTATTATAAAATAAAACATGGTAGGTTTGTAACAAAATTAAGGCATTTAGTAAGCCAGAAGAAAAACTCTACTGAGCACTGCAAATATAAAGTTCCTTCTTTCACAGATAAATAATCAAAATACTTGAACAGAACCAGAACTTGACTGGGAGAGTCTGGAGATCAGAAACTTCATATCGAAAGCTTGGAAAGCTCATTCTCACACCCTTTAGCACTGCAAAGTTTGTATGTTACTGGTTTTAGGAAGGCTGTCTTAGCTAAAATATTTCTTTCAAGCTTTCTCCCAATCCCAGGCAGCAAGCTCTGCTCTCACCTGTCCAAACTCCCCCAGAAAAACGCAGGACAGGTAACACAAAACAAGAGGAGACTGCAGTTCTCAGATTAAATGGGCTCTCAGAGCAATGGGTGAGTGTGGGTTGGAGCCCCCAGGTGAGAATTCTCAGAGCACTGAATTGCCCTGAGCCCCCCAACAACAAAACTGACAATGGCAATTTCATTTATAGAAAACGAAAAACAGATGTGTGGATGATACAAGATCACTCCATTGCCTTCTCCGTATCAAAGGTGCAAACGGCGGAAGAACTATGAAGGAGAACATATTCTTCCAGGCAAAACTTCTCCAGGAATTTTGCTTTAGCATGGTTGCCACCTGCTGGCAATGGGCTTCCCACTTGGAAAAACTTGTCAGAGTGAGAGAATTGACTCAAATTATGTCACCTCTCACACAAGCTGCCTAATCAGCTGAAACATGACTGTTCATTGGCATTGGGGCTCTAGGAAATGCAATATATTTTTTTACAGAGAAAAGCTACTGTATTTTTTTTCGATGGAAAGGATCTTTTCAGTGTGAGTTACCCACTTTCAGACATGACAGTGATATTGCTGGAGTTTTTTCCATTAAATCACAAGATATGACAGTCACAGAATCACAGCATGTCTCAAGCAGAGTCAAATTTCCCAGGACCGTGTCCACTTGGGTTCGAAGGTCTCCAAGGATGGAGATGCCACAGCTACCGTGGACAACCTGTTCATGTGTTTCACCACTCTAACAGTGAATTTCCTTCCTATGGTTTAATGGAATTTTCCACATTTCAGGCTGTGTCTCCTGTCCTGTCACTGGACATCACCGAGGAAATGGTTCCCTCTTCTCTGAACCGGCACTTACAGACTTCGTATCCCCCAGGCCTTCCCTTTCTGAGCATGAGCAGCCCCATCCCAGCATCTCCTCATGGCAGCATCCTGCTGCATCCGCGATTTTCTCCACGTCAAACACTCTACAGGAGCGTGGGTCCCTCGTGTGGGTGCCAGGCTCCGAGGGGAGAAGGATTTGCCCTGTCTGAGGTGTCCCCCCGTGCTCAGGAGAGGCTCCAGCTCTGGAGGAGGCCGCTGTGGTTCGGGCCTGCAGCACTAAGCGGCACTCTCTGCTCTCAGCTCGGCATGGCTGCAGCTCCTTCAGCCTGCTCAGCCTCACACTCAGCCTGGCTCCCTGCTCCTGCAGCAAACTCGGGCTCCCTGTGCCTGGGCAGAGCCTCGGAGCACAGCACCCACAGCCAGGCTGCTTGGGTTCCTCCTGGGAGAGCAGAAAGCACCTCCAAGGAGATGCTTGCCCACTCCCAGCACAAGATTGCCCCAGGGATACCCCGCATGCCAGCTCGTTCCTTTGAATTTCCTCCCACTGCTGGGACTGGCTTGTCACACCAGCCCACATCAGCTGCATCTTGAAGACTGGAAGCAGGGGGGGAATAAACCCCATTAATGATTCACTGAATAAATCCCCTCCTAAAGCAAGCATCCCGTCTGGGGTCTGCAGGGTGGCAGGAGGCTGAATTAAGAACCCTCGAGGTTCCCTCCTCCTCCTAAACCCTTCCCAGCCAGCCATGCACTGAGCAGAGAAGTCAGTTCAGCCTCACAGCTGGGGAAATTTCCTTTTGGGACAGCTTGGGATGTGTTCATGGGTGCAAAGGTCGGGTGCAGCCACACAGCTCCCTGGACATGGCAGGAGCTGAAGCCTTTCCACTTGCTCCTTGAGGAAAGAACTGCCTTCCTCATCTGTCACACCCGTGAGGACACAGCCCTGGAGGACTCAGCTCCATCATCCCTGGGAGCCATCTCCTAGGCCAGAACAGGAATTAGGGCTCCCATTCCCACTGCAGGCTTTCAATGCAGGCATCTGAGCTAAGGCAGGGGATCAGATGCAGTTGTTGCTTTTGAAGTCTTCGTGCTGCAGCAATATTGGCTGTTTGGATCAATTGTCCTCATCCGAGATCTGCTGCAGCTTGTTCTCCCGGGAAGCTCTAATCCCCTGGGTCTTAGACAGCCTCACACTGCCTCCCTAAGGCTGGTCACGATTTTTGGTTGAGAAAAGAAATCATACCCCACTGAGAGTTGAAAGCCTGGCTCTCAGAAGCATCTTTATGTGAGAAAAAGATGAAAATAAAAATTAAACATGGATAAGCACAAACTTGGACTGTTGAAGATGAGGAGAAGAAGGGTCTCCAGAGGATACTGTTCAATCCAAGACAGAGAATTTGTCTCTTCTCTTTACAGCCTGGCATCTGTAGCACTCACATTGTTTCCTTGGAGTTGCTGGGAACCCCAGGGTGCTGATGATGCACCCACCATAAACCCAAGGAAATGGTGGCACTCCGGCTTTATTGCCATTTCTGGGAGAAATAAGCCCAGTTTGGTGCCCTCGGAGGGTCTGAGCACATCAAGGTTTGACATGCCCACCTGCTGCTGAAGGGAAGGGGACTTCCCAGGCTGCATTCCCTCTCAAAGTGAGTCAGGAGGTCACCTGAGGATCCTCTGTGGGCTGTGGGACATGGCCCTGGCTGCTCCCTGTCCATGCCCAGGGCAGAGGGTGTGGGTCTTGCCCCATCCACACCACCACTGCAGCTGAGATTGTGCCTGGAGGCAGTTTTGGGGTGATGAACTCTTGTTCTGTGGCAGCTCTGAGGCCTCCAGAGAAGCTCCAGGCTTGTCATCATGGAGTGACGAGAGGAAATGGCCTAAAGTTTTGCCAGGGGAGGTTTGATTAGATATTAGGAAATATTTTTTCACCAAAAGGGTGGTCAAACTCTTGAAAAGGCTTCCCAGGGCAGTGGTGGAGTCACCATCCCTGGAAGCGTCCAAAAAACCTGTGCATGTGGCATTTCATGATTTAGTGGTGAACGTGGTGGTGTGGCTGGGTTGATAGCTGGACTCGTTGAGCTTCTCTAAACTTAAGGATTCCATGATTCTATGCTATCAGGCATCCTCTAAAAAAATCTTTCCAAAGTACCCATTGAAAAGCCACGAGCCACATTTTCCTCCCTACTCCTCTTTTTGACTCAAAGCAGGAAGAGGAGTTAATTTAAAGGCAAAGGCCAAGAAGAGTAACTGTAAATATTTCCATGAGTCCTTGTTGGCATTTGTGTTTGCAAAGTGAAGATGCAGAGAGAAGGATCAAAGCTGCCTGAATGGCTTTTAATTACAAGCCTCGATTGTTCTATTTTCTCTCAGAAAAATACTGCAATTATCTAACAAAGCTCTTCGAGTGGAATTAGACACTAGCCCCAAGCTTCAAGGGCTGTTCAGTGGCTATTTTCTCTTTTTAAAAAAAAAGTAAATTTGATGTGTAGATAAAAACCAGGCACTCTACTTACTGCCTACAGCCAATTCTGGGGCTTCCTGGGTAAACAGAGGATGGGAAGCTTTCCCCATGAGGAAGTGCCTGGGGTGCACCAAAGGCTGGTGTCGCTCTGCCAAAGCCCCCCACCACGATGTTCCCTGGCTGGGTGGGGTGGGGGCTCTGGGTGCATCCCATGGGGGAAGTGGGAGGTCCCTCTGGGGATAAAACCAGCTACAGTTTGACAGCAAGATCTTTGTCCCCATTTTCAGTTTTCCTGAGATGTGTTTCCTTTCTCTGTCCTTCACCAGACTTCTGCACATCCCCATCACCTCCCCTTGCTCCAGTGCTTCTCCTGCACAGCTCATGCCAGAAGTGTAAGACACCTTGGGAGTTTCTAAGGTCCGAACCATTGTACAAGACTCAATAAACCAGCTGAATAAGGAAATCAGAGAAATAAGGATTCAGTTTTATAAACTTAACCGTCAAATGAGATCGGAGACTTGTAATTAACAAAGTCAGATTTCAATGCAATGAAAAATCTCCCCTGAGACCCAGCCTGCTGCTGCTGAGCATTGATGGAAATCTTAGGGATGTAATTAAATCTCCCTTATCCGTGTGATGGATTCAGCGGATCCTTCATGCAGTGGCCACACCCAGCTGAGCTCCTTCATCCACGCTGACCAGGAGCTGGGATGTGAAGCTGATGGCCACCATTTCATCACCAGGGCAGGTCAGAGCCTCAAAAAATCACAGAATCACAGACTCACATAATGGTTTGGGTTGGAAGGGACTTTAAAGATCACCCAGTTTCAACCCCCTGCCATGGGCAGGGACACCTCCCATTAACCAGGATTCTCAGAGCCCCATCCAGTCTGGTCTTGAACTCATCCTCCACAATCCTGGTGGGTAGCCCCAGGCAGAAGGGCTCGGTGGCTTCACTGACACCAGAAGATGCAGCAGTTTTCCAGCCAAGCACACCCAAACCCTGGTGCAGGTGCCAAAGCAAACCACAGGGAGAGCCCTGGTTTTCTTTCCATTGCCACCTCCCAGCCACCTCTGGAATGCAGGGACAAGGGTAAATACCAGCACCAGGGGCTGGGCTCATTTTCTGCCCCTTCACGCTGGGTCCCTGGGAGCAGGTGATTATCTCCAGAAATTTTAATGTCATGAAGGTTGGATAGATGACATTTAAGGTCCCTTCCAGCACAATCCATCCTGTGATTCTACAATTTCCTCTGTGGTTAAGCAAAGCAAGAACAGTGCAAGGCTGAGAAGAGGGAAACTCCAAAATATGTGAGCAAGTGACCTGTGCATGTGGAGAAGTTGCTGTTAATGCCTAACATTGAGAAAACATTAAATAGCCAAATCGCAATACGGGGTTTGTTTCACACAGAGAAAATCAACCTGAAAAGCCATTAATCTTAATTTCATGTTGACTACAGAGCTTCTGTTTTTATTCCTAGTCACTGGATGAAATCAGCATGGCATGAGTGTTCCTCAGAGCATTCACTGCACATGCCAGGCTGGAAACACACAGAGAAACTGATGTTTATTGAATGGACAGAGCCAGCTCAGGCTCTGCCTGGGCTCCTCTCTGTGACCAGGAAAAATGTGATCTAATGCAGCCAAAACCAGTCTATGGGAAGATGCTGATTCTTTCAGTGGTTTCCTTGGAAAAATCAGGTTTCCTGCTTGGTTTCTTCAAGGATCATTCTTCATTTCACTACAGTGAAAATGTGCTGCTTGGCAGTGCTGCTGCTGTTGCTGCCCCAGGCTCCAGCCCTTCCTGCCTGGCCTCAGGCCCAGAGGGGAGGGAAGCAGCGATGCTCTCCCTGACCACTGCTGGTGGCAGGAGCTCCATCAGCACTGAGCTACATCCTCTCTCAGAAACAACACAGACTGGAGGGAAAACCCCTTTTGCTGCAAGAGTGGGCTGGCTGAACAGGATATGATTTCCTCTCAGAGGCCCTGCCAGCAGTTCAGCCAGAGGAAGAATTCCCGAGAATCCTGCTTATGGCAAGGGGTCGGAACTAGATGATCTTTGAGGTCCTTCCAACCCAAACCACTCTAGGACTGTGAGATTCTGTGAATCTGAACATGGGAGATGTTGTACTGTGGGGTGAAGGTAATCCCAGCTGGGGTAGGATATTATTGTGCACTTTCTAACCCAGGAACAGTTTAGGGAGTTTTGGGGTTGCTGAAGCACAAACCTTGAGATTGGAGAAGGGGCTGTGTCCCCCAGCACTGTGAAGAGCCGGCATCACTCCTTCCCTACAGCCAGACAGGATCTCTGCACGGAGGGAGAGAGAGCAAAATCAGTTTACATGGTTCAGCAGCATCATCGTTGCCAAGATATGAAACCATGTTGCTCTGTTTATTGATTATTTCATTCTGTCATGCAATCTATCCAGGCTTCAGAGTGCTGAAAGCAGGAACAAAGGGAGTTTGTGAGCCGTGGGGCTCTTTGATTTGAAAGCACCCAATCTAATAGCAATCCCTTTGCTTGGAAAATGGTAAAACTCCCTCTTCTAAAAAAGAAGCTCTGACCTTGGTACTTCTGCTACCCCTTTAGAGCAAAGGGGTCATGAATCCCCAGTGTAAATGAGCAATAGGGCAGGGGCACACAGCCACTGTGGGCCACTCAAAATAGAGGTGCAGCAGCTCAAACATGACAAGAAGGGATCTGAAAAACCCTGTGTGATCCATCAGCACCACACAGCACATGCTGTACTTCCTTATAGCCCATCTCTGTTCCTCACACAGCAGCAGGACTTTTGCTCATGGGCTACTCTTCCCACCCTCCACTGCATAGATCCACAGAATCATAGATGGGTTTGGGTGGGAAGGAATCTTAAAGGATGTTTCATTCTAACCCCTTGCCATGGGCAGGGTCACCTTCCACTAGTCTGGATTTTTCAACCTGGCCTTGAACATTTCCAGGAATGGGGCAGCCACAGCTTCTCTGGACACCCTGTGCCAGGGCCTCACCTCCCTCACAGGGAAGAATTTCTTCCCACTGTCCAATCTAACCTGACCTCTGGCAGTGGGAAGCCATCCCCCCTTGTCCTGTCACTCCAGCCCCTTGTCCAAAGCCCCTCTCCAGCCCTCTGGAGCCCCTTTAGGCACTGGAAGGGATCCTGAGGCCTCCCCAGAGCCTTCTCCAGGCTCAGCCTGTCTCTGTAGCCAAAATACTCCAGCCCTTGGAGGATCTTTGTGGCTTCCTCTGGACTTGCTCCAACAGGTTCCTTTTTCCCCATCCCTCCCTTTTTAAGCCTCCCTACCTCACCAGCAGTCCCCACCATGGAGATGGGACAACTTTCCCTCCTACATCTGTTGCTGCTGGGTTCTACCCTCCAGCCCTCCCATCCAGCTCCGTGGCTCTCCTCAGCAAAGGAGAAGGCTGGTGAGTAAGATCTGGTCCTTCAGACAGCCCTGGGCAGGGCTCAGGAGGTGAAGATCAGGGCTGTGAATAACCAACTGGTTCAGCAATGCAGCTCTGCTGCCACAGAGATTCACACGGCAAACACGGCGTGAAGCCATGAATGCACAATCAGGGCTGCAGCCTGGGAGTGTCCGAAGGAGATCCTCCTGTTGAAGGAAGGAGAAGCTTGCTTTTGCATAAATATCCACAAAAATAGCTGAGGGGAAGCACAGCAAAATGAGTGGGAAAGCAAGCTGGAGTTTTTCTGGCAGAGCCTGCTTTGCTGCCAGTCTGAGTCTCTCTTCTGAGCAGATATCAAAGGCTGCACCCACACCAGCTGCTGCTGGAGATCCTTCTCATTTAAAAAAAGGAAGCTCTAACTATAGAGAGTAGCACTACAGGGTGAGAGGCATCCTTCTCTGGACATACATTGTTGTACCCAGCAATGATATTCCGAACTATCCAGAGAGAGATTGGAGCCCAGTGACAGCACTTTAAAAAAGTTAACAAACCTCCCTGGAATAAAAATTAAAAAAAAAATTAAAAAAAAATTAAAAAAGATAATTTTTTAAAAAGAAAGACATATTTAAAGTCTAGCTTCTCATGGAAATCTTGGGAAAACCTACATGGCACCTGCTCAGCATCAGGCAGGGTCTTCATCAGGGGAAGCCTCGAGCTTTGGAGCAGGGGCAGCACAAGGGCTCAGCACAGCTTTGGTCATTCTGCAGTCGGGGTTCCTCCCACCTGCTGAAGGTGTCTCCAGCCCTGGGGGCCAGGCTTTTCTGGGGCACAGGTATTTGGAGCAGGAGAAAGGCTTTGTGGCTCCTATGGGCAGCAGGCTTGGGGGGAGGGATTTCAGCTGAATAGTCACCCAAAACAAATGCCCCCCCATCTGACCTGCAGCTCAGTAAAGGGTAACCCAGTGTGTCCCCAGCTCAGCTCTTCCCACAGCATAAAAACATAAACTACAGAATATCCAGAGCTGGAAGAGACCCACAAGGATCACAGACAAACTCCTGGCCTTGGAGAGAACAACACCAAGAGCCTCACCATGTGTCTTAGGGTGTTGTCCATCCAAACCTCAGTGAAAGGGTAAATTCTGCTCCTTATTTTTGCTGTTAGAAGTTGCAATTGATGGAGGGGGAATGGTGTTGGCTGCAGGAGAGGAAGGGAGATCTGGTTCTTGCAAAGCCAGAGATCTGCCCAGATTTACCAGGAGCTAAGGAGCTGCTTGGGGGAAAGCTCAGTCCCCAGCTTATTCATTCCTCAGCCTTTTCCAGCACTTGATTTCAGCCAACAACAGCAGAGAGAATACTTGGTACCTTAATAAATCCCATAATACTGAATAAAGCACTTTGGTTTATGGTTTTGCTATAAGAACTCACCCCTGGATACTTTTAATTAACTGAACTAGAAGAAAAATAAAGATTTCCTTTTTTTTTCTCACCAATTTACTTTTTCTTTTTTAAGAAGAAAATCACCACTGCTAATAAAAAGCCCTCTCCTGATATTTACCTGCTTGGGTAGGAATATTGATCTCTGTGCAGAGAGAAAGCACTTTCCTTATTGTGCATCTCACTGTCTGATCCATCTTTCCTACAGAATACGGCCCTGGCTTTATTTTCAGAGCACTTCTGCAATTTATTGTTCTCCCAGGTCATGCCTAACCCCAGAATTCCTGGGAATTGTGGGGACAGGAAGGTGGGAAGAGCTTTTTTTCATCCTTCAGCAGACTTCACCTCTAACAGCAGGCAGCTGCCTGTGCTGCTGCCCTGCCTACACATCACAGCTGCCCTTTGCAAGTCCCAGGGACCCAATTTTCCAGCGTTTTCACATCTTCTGTTCCTCTGTTAACTACAGACCAAGTTGTCTGCGTAACAAAAGTTCCCACTGATCTCACTTAAAAGGGATGAGCTGAGACATTCTAAATCCACCCAGTGAACTCTTCCAGATTATCATCCAAAGCACAGGGGGTTTTATTTTCCTTTATTAAAGCACACAAATAGCCACCTAAATGTCATTTACACTGCGACAGTTGTAAAAATCACACCAGCACAACCACTTCCAAAGAGAATTACAGAGCCAGCACTAAAGCCATCCAGCTGACCATGAGCCTGTAACTCCAAAGGCACAGTACAATAAAGTTTTGCTTTCAGGTGTTTGCTGCTCTTCTTATAACAAACTTCACTGAGCATTAAACAGAATGCCTAAACACATTCACTGCAAGGGCTGTGGAAATACCCAAAAGCTTGGTAAACACACATTTATTGAGTACTTGATTATGTAAGATCGTTGCAGCATAGTCATTATAACAAAATCCATATTTAAAATTGCCAAACACGGGTATATTTTTTTTCAGAGAACATAAATCTATTTAAAAACCCAGCTAAGAACGACAAAGGGAGTGTGGCTGTTCCTTAGCCAGCCACTAATGAATGTTCTCCTGCTCCATAAGGATAAGAACAGCCTGGGGTCAGTTCCCAGCTTCAGCCCCAACCATTCCCAGACCCCATCAGACCATCCCACACCCGGGGGCTGAGCAGACCCAAGTCACTCACTGCCACAAACATCCCACCTAACCCAGTTTTCCAAAGGCATGGATGCAGCTTGCCAGCAGCACAGTTCTCAAGGAGCTGTTCTTCACAAGCCTGGGGTTTATACTGGATTTCCTGGTGAGGGCTCGGGGATTAACATCCACTACAAAGTGCTTAAAGTGCCCAGATTTCCTCCTCCCTCCAGATTGGTATGGGGAAGTGCTAATTGCAAAGTTTGCTCTGGTATACATCCAGATTCCCAATCAAATGTTAATCAGCATCAAAATCCTCCCAGCTTGAGCAGTTTACAAGGGATCTGGGTGCTACACATGGGACACTGGAATTGCATCTATATTTTAAGCCCAACCATGAGGGAAACACTCGACATAGAAATATAACATTCAATTCCTTTGTACAGCATATATAAAGAACATGACAGCATTAAAATATTGGCAGATCAATACATTAAAAATACAGAATCTCATAGATCAGAGCACAAGAAATATATCCACATTGGAATCTGTACAGTCCAGATGACACTGCTGGTTCTCATGTTGGGATTGACCTCCCATCTCCAGGTGGAGGTTGGTGTTTTGCTCCCCCATCAGCACCACTGGCCACCATTGCCCAGATTTCCCTGGGCTGTTGTGCTACAGGGACAGCCCCAGCCTGCTGCTCTCCCCAGCACTCTTTGGGGAAGCTTTAGTTACCAAGTGAAATGACAGGACATTTCCTTTTCCACAAAGCTCTCACCTACTCTGGGAGAGAAAAATCAATCCATGGTTGGCAGGAGTGGTGGTACCTGGGCAGCATTTCCCACATGCTTTCAGCATCGTGAGTCTCATTCAGTTAAAAACATGAAACAAACCCCAAAACCTCAGGTTTTGTATGGTTTGTGCCTCTCTTATCCCATGTGGAGCAGGTGGGATTGTTTTAGGCTGCCTCCTCCCACCAGGAATGTCCATGTCTTGTAGAGGAGCTGCCATTCTGACTTCTCCAGAATGGCTTTCCTTATACATAAATATATGTGTCTATAGGCCACTTCATTCCTTCCTCCTCTCACTGAGGAAGATGCCCAAGGCATGCTTGGTAAGGTGAAATCCTACCATGTATTGCACCTATTGCACTACAGACATGTATATACAGACACATCCTGTCCATAATTACACTGGAAATACAGGGTTTTGAAAAAAAGACTAGTAGCAGCATGTAAATGAGAAATTGTGTTCATTTCCTCCGTCTTTTTTCTTCCTCATCTTCAGAGCTACATCATCAGCTCTGACAGTCCCTTCTCCCTGCCCTGCTCCCGTCTGAGAGGGGGATTTCACTGCAGATCCCATCTGCAGGAACTGGCGCTGTCCTCCCAAAGCAGTTTGAATTTCTCTTCTTGTCAGCTCCCTCCTCTCCCTCCCTGCATCCTTCCCTGCACGATGACTCATCCTGGAGATGATCTTGGGTTTTGTCTGATGGCTCCTGCCCACTTTGGCTGCAGCAAAGTCTGATTTCAGAGCGATGGCACAGGAGGAAAACCCGCACACGAGCGCCTGGTGAGCCAGGCAAGCTGTTAACATCTCCACCCAGGAGGAAAAAAGCAATGCAAGAGTTCACATTCTGTCTGTCTCCCAGCAGCAGAAGTGTAAGCCCCTGGAGCGATGCCTATTTTAAACCCTTAATTCCAAAACCCTCAATAATGTTGCAGACTCCCAGGGTTTTGCAGGAATCAACAGGCTGATTTCAAACACGTTCCTGAGTGCAGCATGCACTGGAATTAAAAATGCATCAAATGGGCTCACTTTCTCTGCGTGCTCTCGCAGTATCCGGTTTTCCCAACCCCCAAAATTGTTTCCTTGGTTTCTCACCTCTCAGTTTTGAGGTCCTGCTAAAGGGCCGTTATCTGAGTTAGTTCTGACGTGGGGGTGGTCGGACTCTGCTGGGCGACAGCCACCATGGGGATTTCCATGCCTAGTCAGGCCGGATTGTTAGTCCCCTCCGAGTTCTTGCAGGCATAGGCCACATCCTTGGCGATGCTGCACATCCTGTTGGACATCTGGAGCTCGGTTCTGAAGGCGGTGGGGAAGCAGAACTTCTTGAAGCACGCCTTGAAGTTCTCATCCAAGAAGGCGTAGAGCACGGGGTTCAGGCTGCTGTTGGCGTATCCCAGCGCGGTGCAGAAGCAGGAGATGGCCAGCTCCAGCTCGCTCTCCGCCTTGGCACCCAGGCACTGCACCAGCACGAAAATCTGGATGGGAGTCCAGCAAACGATGAAGACTGCCACCACCACCAGGACCATGCGGGTGATGCGCCTCAGGTTCCGGTCCTTCTCCTTGGAGCCCGAGAGGACACGGACGTTCTTGAGCCGCCTGATCATCAGGCTGTAGCAAATGGTGATGATCAACACGGGGATCATAAAGGAGAAGAGAAAGACGCAGATGCCAAACACTGGATCCCAGTAGTCCACGGGAGAAGGGAGCTTAATTAGACAATCAATTTCTGCAAGAGTAAAAATAAAATGGGAAGGAAGATCAGCAAACGCAGATCAAGCAGAAAAGCATCTGCCCATTTAGATTAGTTTAGGTTAGTTAGGTTAATGGTTGGACTTGATGATCTTAGAGTGCCTTCCCAACCTAACATAACAATTCTATGTTTAACGTTCAATTCCTCACATAACAATTCTATGTTTAGCGTTCAATTCCTCACATAACAATTCTATGTTTAACACTAGAAAAGCAGGAACAGTGATACAAAGAGGCAGGGTCAGAGTTAAGACGGTTTTACAGCAGAGACCTCACCCCACTGATGAAACTGGCACCCCTCTCCCTGGGCTCTCCCGTCCAGCACCTCCCTCCCGCTGGATGCAGTTTTACTGACCGTTGTTTTCATTCTCTGCAGATCCCATCACCATGGCTGGGATGCCAAAGACAGAAGCCAGTGCCCAGATGCAAACATTGACCACCTTGGCCTTATGGGGCGTGCGGATGTCCAGGGCTTTGATGGGGTGGCAGATGGCGATGTAGCGGTCCACGCTCATCATCGTCAGCGTGAAGGTGCTGGTGAACATGTTGTAGTAGTCAATGGAGATGGCAATCTTGCACAGGACATTGCCAAAGGGCCAGAAGCCCAGGAATGTGTCTGTTCCCTGGAAGGGCAAGGTCATCAGGCACAGGGTGTCGGCCAGAGCGAGGTTAAAGATGTAAATGTTGGTGGCTGTCTTCATCTTGGTGAATCTGAAAGGCAGGAATGAGCAATGGTTAGAGCTCCCACCTGACCATGGTGGGTCATACACTGAACTGTACTGAAGTAGATTCTGCTGCTTTCAAAAGGAGATGCTGTGTTTTCTTATGTAATGAGGTGAGATCCTCACCTTTCAACCTCCCACAGGTTTATCAATACACAGTTCAGCCCATCTCCTACAACACCAAAAATGGTCCCTCCACAGTCACTTCCATGGCCAGGAGAACCATTCCCTCAGACTGCCAGTGAGCACCATGACAGCCTGAGGCTGTCAACTCAGATGGTGTTTCTTGAAAAATTACTTCAATAAGGCCAACTTAGAATTTCACTACCAATGGCTTCATTGTTGTAAGTATTGGCGAGAGCTTTAGCCAGTAAGCTGAATTGAAAGGTGCAGGAGTAACTTGATCAGCCATTTGATATGGGCTCATAGCCAGAGAGCATGGCTAACGTGAGCTGTAAAATCAGAACAGGAAAATGGCCAGCCCTGGCCAGGCCAAAGCTATTGAGGAACTTTAGATTTGAATCAGAAACTAAAATATCACAATGGATCTTTCTAGAGAAAGGAGTAAAGTCACAAGTCAAACTCTACTTTAAAGATTTTTTTGTCATTTCAATATTACTTTTACCACACGAACTGACTGCCCCAAAGGAAGAGTCACCTTGCTCTAATGGCAATCATCTCATTTTCACACTTGGGAAATGATGCAGAGCCACCTGTGATCACCTATCCAGGGGGACATGCAGTGTCTGCAGAAATGGAAGCTCAACAGTGACTCTGACACTGAATCTAACATTTCAGCTCCAGGATATTCCTCTCATGGGCAGAATAAGAGCTCAAATAGGTATAATTTTAAAACTACAGCTCATCCATCATTTACTCTACTAATGGCCTTTGCAGAAACACGGCCAAAAATGGCAGACAATGATGTGATTAACAGAGTGCAGGTTCATTTGAGGGTAACACTTCTGCCTGTAAACTGCTGCACTATTTTCAGCCTGATACGTGTTAAAATATTACAGGGTCTGATTTGACATAAAAGGCTCTTTTTGCCAATTTGATTCAGAACAGCAAACCCATAACTGCCCTTCTCAGTGCTGTACCCTCCCCTGAGGGTCTGAGCTTCTTCAGCTCTTGATAAATGATTTGAATGCTTGGCAGAACATTATCACTGGCACATTCTGAACTCTGCTGGGACACATGGTGACCTGGCCAGGTTTGCAAGAGAAGCAGACAGGGGAGCAATGATCCAGACTATAAAGTGTACTTTTTTACCTGACTTGGAGCTCTAAGCTGGGCTTGTATCAGAAGTCTGAAAGCAGCTTCAGAAAGCAAAACCAAATGATCCTATTTTTGACCCTGAAAGCCAAGAGAAGCTTTTGGAGGTCAGCACTGATGGAAACATTGTTGGAAATACTTTGAGGTCCCCACGCAAGCCTGAGTTCGGCTTTTCCCAGCCCATAAATCAATCACAGGTTCTTAGAAAGCCAGCCCAGACAAACTTACATAACCAAAAGCAGTAGAAGGAAAATACTGGTGCCTTTCCTTTTGTGATGGGATGAATGAGCAAAAGCACTTTGCAAATCCAACATAACCAGACAGCTGCCAGGGCTTTAAGCTTTGGGATTTCCTAAGGAGAATTACAGCAGCCTCCAGTGCCCTGAACTGCAGAGGAGCATCTCAGGGATTTTCCTTTCTTAAATTCTTGCACTTGGCATAAACGTGGTAAAGCACAAAGGGATGAGGGGCGTCTGTGAGTGGATTCTCTCTCCCCTCCAGGTCAGCAGAGGGATATTAAAATGAAGAAGTGAAATCACTGTTTGATCAGCTCTCACAAAAATAAGCACCATCAGCTCAGGCTTTAAGAAATTATTCAGTCTCCCAAGACTGTGCTGGCAAAGGTCTCCTGGGAGCTGCAGCTTCCCCTGAGCAGCACAAACCTGGCTGGGCTGGCTCAAGCTTCCCAAAGGTCAAGTTTGTTGTAGTCCATCCTTCCAGGAGGGCTGGAGCCAGAGGCAATTCATCAACATGCCTCTAACCCTGACTGCTTTTACTGACATTATCACTCAAGGGAATAACAATTTTGAGCAATGGTGAGCAACTTCACTGCAAAACAGTGAAAATTAAAGGTTGTTCCTGCTTTATTATTTGTCATTGACCAGTGGGAGAAACAAGCAACAATTCACCCACCTCAATGCCCATCCAACATCCATGGGGGACAAAGCTGCCTCCCTTCACACTCCTGGGTCCCCAGCACTGAGAAGTTTGGGGCATCTTAGCCAGCCCTGAACTCAGGGTGTGCACAGAAAATCTTCAGCTCCTCCCCACACCCCTCCAGCCCCACTGGTCCCACTCCTCCCAGACACCTCAGCATGAATTCAGAGTCCAAGTACAACAACTGCTCTGCCTGGCCCTGCAAAATCCCTCAGTGCACAGACCCCTCTCCTCTGCCTCCTTCCTCACCACCCCCTGGAGGTGACGGCAGAGCCACCTTCCCCTGCCCCAGCACAGGACACACTGAGGTGGCTGTCCCACCACTTCCTTCAACCCATCTTCCAATAGAATTTAAAGCTGATTTTGCACTCTTGAAAGGGAGTGAAATCAATTTACACCTAATTAATTAGTTCTACACCACTTTCTCTACGTGTTGAGAGCCAACAGCCATTGTCCCAACCAAGCAATGTTCCCAAACATTTCCAGAATGCTCAGTACACACAAAAATCAATCAATCACTTCTCTGTGGATTAACATCTATTTCTTTTCCTCCAGAACCAAGAGTGTTCTTTCTCTTAACCTGCAGAAAAATAGAAAAATTACACACTCAGGCTTTGGGAGACACCTCAGTCTCCTCCCCCACAACACAAATCTGCCGCAGATAAGCCTGTGGATTCCATGGAGGACATTAGCTCCCTGCTGGGCCACTTTCTTGCACTCTGCCACGGAGGTAATTTCCTAATGGAGCATCTCCCACAGGGTGGTGTTCAGCTGCCCATCCAGCTCCCCCTTTGTCACAACAGTAATTGCTCTGCTCTGCTCTTCTCTTCTGTCGGATGCTGAAGTCTGAGAGGAAGAACACCTGGATATCAGCTCAGCACTTGTCCTCCCCCCCCTTTTTGGTACGTGGAGCCTCTGGTGAGGGGAATACATGGTCTGGGAGAGGAGATCAAGGGTAGACACACCCTCGGGGCTTTAAGGAGCTGCTCCTCACCAGAACAGGTTCTGCCCTGGCTGAGCCCCAGGGTGAGCTGCAGACCTGTTGTTTCTGCATCTTTCCCTTTTCCACCCAGCCACAGCAGGGCTGCAGGACAAGGGCTGGGGTTAAGGACCAGCTGGCTGCAGCAAACCCACAACCCAAAATGGAGCTGCAGACACCAGGGCCAGAGGGACCAGAGCAAAGCCTGCAGCCCCACAAAGCCCTGAGCATCATTTCCAGGAGCTCTCTGCCTCTTGGAGCCTCTTGATTTTGATACGTGTAGCTCCAGCTAATTAGGATGCAGACGGTGTTGTTCACCTTGAGCAGCTCCCTCCACCCCCACTTCACACCCCAGCAGCAGTGACAGCCTTTGCCCCCAATCCTGGACATGCTTCAGGAAGCAAAACAGGGCAGAAAAGGCTCAAAAAGGATTTTTACTGAGCTGCTCCCACCCTGTGATGGTGGAAATCAGCCCCAGTTCTCTCCCAGCCTGCTCCCAGCCCTCAGGTTGTGTGGAGCTGATATTTGATCTGGCACGTTCTGTCATGATTTGTGTCCCCTCAGCTGTCTGCCCACAGCTTGCTCTCTGCATCCCTGCTGCTCTGATCACCATCCCAGAGCCCCCTCAGCCTGAAACCTCTGACCAGTGCAAGATCATTTATTCTTAATGGTTCAACAGGCCATGAAAAAACCGCACAGAATTTGAGAAGGACAAATTAAAATTAGTCTGGACTCTGGGGCCAGACACTACAGCAAAAGCAGCCACCAGCACAGCACCTAAAAGCCTATAAATTACCCAGGGATTGACTAGCAAGGGCCAGTAAGGGAACCTGCAGCCAGCCAGGATGAGCACACACTTTGGGGCAGATGATCTTCTTGTCCTTGAATCTCACCTCTGTGCCCAGGGGACAGCTATGAAAAACCAGTCCTGCCTGCCCTCCAGGTGCTCTCTGGGCACCACTGTGGATGGTGCTGCCATGCCAAGGGAGGAGGCTCTGTGGCTGCTGCTGCAAAGGCTTCAGCAGCTCACCCAGAGGCTCTCTGGGATGCTCCCACATCCCTGAGCAGATGCTTGGCCACCAGGAATGGTGCTCTGGTCTAAGGAGGGCATTCATCAGCATCTACCCTGCAGCAGGATGCTCTTATCCCTGCTCATGGGCCAGATCTGCCTCTGCTGACATGCAGAATGCTTCTGGGAATTGCCCAGTGTCTGAAAAGCACTGGCAACCAGGTCCCAGTTGAACACCACAGATTTTAACTGAGATGGGCCCTTTCACCCATCTCACCACAGCCAGGTGAAACAAAAAGCTCTTCAACACACACTGGAGCTACAGGACCTGTGTTAGAAGGGGCATGATGTGGCTACTATGGCTCATGTGGCTGAGTCCAGCTCACCTGGGCTCACAGGGATGCAGAAATCAGGGAGCTGCAGACCATTATCACAGCAGGATCCCCTCCTGCTCACCTCACCATCCTCATCCAGCTCCACTCACTCTCCAGGGCAAAGAGCCCTTGGTGTGGGTTCCATTTCTCTATAAATTGTGATAATTTATGTCTATTTTATTTTTCAAGGAAAAAGAAAACCTGGAGACAGCAAAGGTCTCAGATGGCCCCACTTGTGTCTGCTGGGTACCCACTGCATGAAGCACTCACTTCATTTCAGCTCTGAGACACACATCTGGTCCAGGCTTTTCCCTTAGAAAGCTTTCTATTAAGAAATCAGCATCTCTGAAATGTCATAATTAACTTCATTTCCCCTGTCTCATCACAGCCAGCTGCCCTCACCCCTATTCTCAGGGACTGAGGCAGTTTTCAAGCAGAACAACAGCTGGCACAGCATCCCCAGGCAGGCTCATGATTCAGGCACCTCCCCATCACATTTTTCCTCCTAAAGCTTCACCTGGAGGCAGCAGATGAAAATGACAGCCGTGAACAGCCTAAAACATTGCTTGAAATGCTCTGAAAGGTGTTCTGCCATAGAGAGAGTTGAGCATCTCCAGCATTTTGCCAGGCTCCCAACAGAGAGCTGCCACAGCCGTGAGGAGTGCCCAAGAAATGAGACATCACAGCAGCATGGTGGAGCTAGGGACAACAAGCTGCACCTTGCCCCTTCCCTGGGTCACCAATGGCTGTGAGAGATTTGGGACCTCTATAAGAACACCTGGGTCAGCCCCATCCCCAGGGCCAAACATGCACCCTCCTTCTCCTTTGCCTCCCTTCCTAAATACCAAGATCTTGGGCAAGCAGCCTTGCAGATTTCGGTTAATAGCTAGGAGAGATCTCAGCAGCCTGATTTCCTCCACTCTCCCCCCAAACCCTCTGTTCAGCTCCTTGTTTCACGTTCATTAAGAAGCAGAACAGGAAATATATGCAGAAGAGAGCAAACAGCAGAAGGAGGAGGGAGGGAAGGCACCGTCTCTGCTGGCAAGGAGCTCCACGATGAGCCAGCAGAACAAAGCCACAGGCGAGGCAGGTTCCCACAATAGGCCCTTTACTGTCCAGGAAATTGTGTTCCTGACAAGAGCCCTTTTCCATCTTACCCAATTAGTGCTGCTCAGCACTGGATTGACAGTCACATGATGACTGTCTCTATAAATTAATCGTTCCAAATGTTAAATCACTCCACATACAATAGAGATGTAGGCTGGGTTCTACAACAGAGGGGAAAACCTAGAGGAGGCTTTGAATTTGTACTTTTGTGTGAAATTCCGGGAGATTTTAAAATTTTTCCCTTGGTGCTGCAGAAAACTCATTCAGGAGGAACAAGAAAATGAGCTTTCTTGATGCCTCCAACTTCCTCAAGTGCTGGTATTAGAGTATTTTTATTTCCAAACTCCCTCAAAAACAGGAAACAATTACTGTCTGTAACATTACCAGTCTTTTTCTGGAAGGTAGTACATTATTTTCCTGTGGGCTGTGTAATATGTTGAAGCCTGGTTATCATTGCTGCAGCATGGAAGGAAAAAAAAGCTTATTGGGGTGCCCATTACCTACAATGATAAGGGTGCAGCACAGAGGGTTTGCTGATTATTTTTCCATTAATTTATCATTAAGAACCCCTAAACCCTGTGTTGACGTACCAGCAACCAACTTCCAACCTACTGAAAACCGGTGCTACTCAAGGCATGAAGCATCAAAGCTCTAATCTGAGGAGAAAAGCTCATCAGCATCCTCCCTGTACAACCACAATTTGGCAGCTCTTCATCAATCTGTGTACATGGCCAGGGTCAGGAGTTTGATATTGAGTCCAATTCATCCTCACACCTGCTCCTGGCCTGAACAGGGCAAGGGAAGAGGAATCCTGGGCAGAGATAACAGAAGTTGTTACTTATTGATTCAAGAAGGGTCATTGCCTTAGCTCTAACCCAGTGCTGGCCTCAGCTCAGTACTGAGCTTCCAGGGAACATGGGTGGGGAACAGCAGCTCCTACAAGGGCTCTAGCTCAGTTATAACCTCCCCAGAAAACACTTTTCATTCCTGAATAAAGGGAAATAGAGAAATAGAAAAACCTGAGGGAGATTGGGGTGGCACCTGTCTTCAGTTTTCAATTGTTTAAGAACTGTAAAATGAGAGGTCACACACAAAAACAGTTATGTTCCATGGGAAATTCTAGTGTTAAATCCCACTTCCTTTTTCTGAGTGTCATTTACCCACCTGGAAGGTATCAAAGTCAAAAAGGTGTGGAGCAGAAGCCAGTATTTTTCATGGTTAGCCGTGGCACAGGTCCACCCTGGCCAGGAGCACAGTTTGGGACACTCATATTGCTGGTGATCCTCCAGTCCCAGCCCTGGGCAGGGCCAGCAGGACCATGCTGTGCACATCGCACCAGACCTTTGCAGACAGGGAAAATATTTCTGCCAGGGCTTCTCCTTACACACACTGAGGCTCATGCACTGGGTAAGGACTGTCCTCCTCTGCTGCACATGGGCTGCCGTTCCCATGCAGCCACATCACCACCATCAGACAGGGGCTTCCAGCTCCCAGAGCCTCGCTACTCACACACTTACACACACCCACAAACTACTCCAACGATTGCTACTACACTGAGCAGGAACACGAGCTCTCCAGACATGGCACCAGTGTGCTGCAAACCTCCTCTCTGCATCTGCAGGCTCCTTGGGGCTAGTGGGATCTCCTCTCAGTGCCATAAACTCCTCAGCTCAAGGAGCACAGACAGGCAGCCTGATGAACAGTCACGTCACTTTGCCCTTGGAGCAGAGATTTAACCACCCTTCACCGACCTCTGGTACCAAAGACCTAATTTTGCAGCATCTCCCCCATCCAACTTGTAGTCTTTCAGGGGAAAGATGCTTTGGAAGCAGTTGGGCTCCTGGCAGGAACAGGACAATCTCATCAGTGTCTGAATACCTGCTAAATACTTTCATCTTCTCTTGGAGGATTCAGCCTGTCTTTCCTGTGCTGGCAGCATCCATCTGCACCAGGAATCTGCTCCAAGATGTGGATAAAATGCAAGCTCCCCCCTTAACATGCAGGGTGCAGAGATCAGAAGGGGATGCTGGGGTTTAACATAACCACAGCCCCAAGAGCTGCACAAACTTACTCTGTACTTGCAGGGCAAGCACGGTTTCTAATTCCCAGAACCAGAAGGGTTTGAATCACAGCAGAAGCAGGCAGGGACACTCAAAATGCCAACAATGGGCAGGGAGGATGGAGTGGTGCATGCTCTGTGCTGTCCCTCTGCAAAGGTCAACCCCACTCTCCTGACTTCAGCACAAGGAGCCAAAGAAGTTGCCCTCAACTCTGCAGCATCCTTTCACATCTTATTTAAATCTGCAGGCTCCAGAGGGTTGGAAGACTTACGTTTTCAATTTTTTTTTCTCCTGTAAAAGTAAAAGGAAGCGTCCCAGCAGGCGCTTTCCTTTGCAACAAGGTTCAGCTTTGGAAAGAGCCAGCTCCCAGATGGAGCAGCACCTGCAAACACAGCTGGGGTGCCGGACACAGCACAGGAAGGAGAGGTCCCATTAAGGAACCAGCACACCCTGGCAGTGGAAAGCTCCCAGCACATTGCCCTCCCAAGTGACATCCAGCTCCCTAAAAAGAAGGAAAAAAAAAAAAAGTAGCCCCATCTTTTGGAGCAGATCTGCTCACTCTTGTTCCATTCTCTGGGTTAAACTTTAGGAGGCACCAGAGGGCAGCTGAAAACTGGCAGAAACCTTCATCACAGCCTAGGAAGGGGAAAAAAAAACAAATAAAACCAAAACAATAAAACAAATGCCACATCGCTACCTCTAAAGCACGTCTCTAAGCCCAGGGAAGCGCCTGCCTGCTTTACCCGCAGCAGGGACTGAGGGAGGGAAGGTCTGCCCCGCTCCAGCTTTCCCTGGTGTCCTACCTGACGATCACATACATGACGGAGCAGTTGCCCACCAGCCCCACAATGCACACGATGGAGTAGACGACCACGATGGTGATCTTGATGCTGAGCGGCAGGAAGCCGTCCCCGGTGCTGTTGTTGAACCAGTTGCTGGGCAGAAAGCTCAGGTTGAGCATGGAGGAGTCGTTCAGCAGCTTCCTCAGGTCGGGGTCTTCAAAAATATGGGCAGGGAAGAGCGGGTCCATCCTGAAGCAGCAGCCTGCGCCAAGGACCTGGGGCAGCAAGAGACAAAATAAAATCTGCTGATCAAACGGGTGGCAGGGGACTGTAGCAAGGCAAATGCACGAGAAACGCTGGGGAAGGGTGATTTATTACCAGGAGAAGGATGAATTACCGCCACGGAACACAGCCCCCCTCCCCAGGAGCATTTCAGTGGGATGCAACCCTGAGAGGCTGGCGCATCCTGAGCTGGCAGGGACCGCGCATATCTCCACACGGCCGGCGGGCTGCACACACCATCCCTCCTGCCAGGGGCTGCGTGTCCCCCGCCTCTCCCATCCCTGCGGGCCGGTGAGTCCCCACACCTTCCACTACCACAGCCCCCGGGGCTCCGGCGCCACCCCCCCGCTCCATATGGCGATAAAAGAGCAGGAAAAGCCCCAAGTTGGCAATAAACGCCAGGCGGCTGCTTACCTGCGGCAGGTCCCCTTAGCGCAGCTCCGGAGCAGACTCCGCTCCCCGCGGCCACATCCAGCACCCCCGGGCCGGGGGGGACACGGGACAAAGCCGGGGGCTCCTCGGGATGGAGGAGGGGAAGGGGCTGCTCTCGCAGGCAGGGATGCTGCCAGCGCAGGGGGCTGCACCCCGGAGCCCACGTTTTTAAGGAAAAGGGAGGGATGTGGGAGAGGGAGGGAGGGAGGACGGAGGGCGGCTGGGCAGAGCCAGGCTGCCGGGCTGCTCCCACTGCGTAAGAGAAAAGCGGGAGGGGGAAGGAGGAAAAGAGGGGGGGGGAAATGATAAATAACCAAACGCGGCAGAGGGAAGGCGAGCCCACACCTGCGAGGCACGGGCAGCGTCCTCCCCCCGGGCCAGGGGAGCTGCGGTGGCCTCTCCATCCCACCCCCGGCGCGGCCAGGGGGGAGCAGCATCCCCAAAGCCACCCTGCCGCAGCCCCCGGCCCGCAGCCTACCTGCCGTGGGATCCAGCAGGATATGCTGGGAAGAAGGGGAGAATCGGGAAAGGCTACCGGGGAGATCGGGATTCGGGAAGCAGATTCCTCCCTCCTCTGCAATTGTGCAACCTGAGCGCTGTTCTAGCGCAGGAGCAGCGGAATGGGGAATCTGACCTAGAAACTGGCAAAAAATACGAGGAGGAATGAGAACTACGGGGAGAAAATTGTTATTATTTAGTATTCTTATAGCAGCGTTAACTATAGGTCGTTTTGGTAACCCAAACCATCCTGCACTTCTCGTCTGAGTTAGATATTTCAGAAGCTGCAGTGGTAAATTCCTTACCTCAAGGTGGGGTGATCCACACAGACCCCACAGGTCCAGCCTGGCACTGGGACACTGACCCTGATAAACTTGTTTCCCAGGAGCTGCAGAGCTCCCCGGCTAGGCCAGCCCCCAAACAGAAGACCTGGGGACCCACCCCCAGTTAGATCCCAGATCAGGGATGGTTTGACTGCCAAGAACCAGAGTCCCCATGTCTGGTGCCTCTGGCCATCTGCAGTGTTTCCCCAAAGAAGCCATTTCCCTGCATTTTAGGGAAATTTCTCAGTGTTGGGGACTCAAGCAGAGACACAGACAGATCAGAGCAAATTCATGGCACATTTGCCCAAGAGGTGCAGAAAAAGAACATGAGCTCTTGGGCATCAAATGTTTTTTCTCTTCCCAACACAAAGCCAGCCCAACAGAGAGCTCCCGGGCCCCAGCAGGCAGCCAGGGCTACCCCTTTGTGCCCCAGCTCTCCTTTAATACATATTTGGGGATATTTCGCACAAAAGCTGCACCTTCTTCACCAGGAACACAATGCTAAGGTATGGTGCTGCAAGGCAATTTTCTTGAAAGCTTCAACAAGAGATCTCAGCTTTAGCAGGGACAAAGGGAAAAAAATCATGACCCAGAGTTCCAGCCCTCCTGAGGAACAGAACAGGCTCACTGAGTCCAAAAGTGGGGTTTTGTCAGTCCATTAATGAGAGTGTGAAATAAATATTAGACCAGACATTACCTTAATTGTCAGTGGATTGATTTCCAAAGGCTGAAGCAAGGACAGCAGTAAATCAGTGCAAGAGCTCTCAGCTGGACAGCTCAGGAGCTGACGGGAAGAGTGTTTGCAAATTCAGCTCTGCTCCTCTCTGCTGGCTCTCACCCCAACAAATGCTGTCAGCCCTTCCCACACTCCTTTATGTTAATGCAGTGCAGCAAATACAGCAGGTTCACCTATTTATCTTGTGCTTTTCTTTCTGGCCTGAGAGATGTGTTTCAGAAAGGCTGCTGGAAAAGGGATCAGGAATGCACTTTGAACTACTGACTGCCGGATATGTGTCTGGGACAAATATCTTTCCAAAAATTCACCTCATCCATCCCTCTAGTTGTTCCTCAGTGTTCATCCCTGACCTCTTCGCATGGGGAAAAAAAGCCCAGGATGTTCATGCTGCAACTTCAGTCCCAATCCTGCTGCTTCACATGATTTCACTCCAATTATAATTCAATAATGGTGAGATCTGTCCTTCCAGAATATCTCATGGTATCTTCACACATGCTCCTCTCAGAATCCCTGGGGAGAAGAGGACAATCATTCCAAGACTGCCAGATTGCTTCTTCATCAGAAGTCTCCTGTCCATTGGGGTCTACGCACCAAGCCTGGGAAGGAAGACAACCTAAATCTTATCAACATTACCCAAAAAGGATTTCTCCCAGCCAATTTCTTTGAAAAACAGATCAGCTCTTCAGCTTGAAGGTTTCGCAGCAGACAGCAAGGTAACAAAAACCAATAAAAGAGCAAGACAAAAGGGCACCCTTCTTCCAGGTGATGCCCAGAGAGCCTTTGAGGAGGCAGCAGATCTCACCATTAGGAGATGCTGAGTTTAAAACAGAGAGTCCAGAGCATCACATGCAAGGGAAAACACCTTCCACTGGTGCAGATGGCTCCAAGCCCATCCAACCTGGCATTGAACACTTCCAGGGATGGAGCAGCCACACACACCTTTACCATTTCTACCTCCAAGCCCCTGGAGCATCAGCACAGTCCACATCAGCTGTGGATGAAAAATCCTTGATTATTTCAAGATAATCCAGTTCAAGTGCCAATAATTGCATCTTCTGCCATTTCAGCCAGTTTAACTTTACAGACATTGTTCCTAAACGAGGAAAACTTTTGCTGATTCTGCAGAAAACAACCCTCAGCCACCTGCATCTCATAATAGCAACAGCCCACAGGGATTTTTTGGTTTTGCTTTTCCTTTCAGGAGGTGAAGACGCCTGCATGTCAGAGCTGTTTTGCCACCTTTAACATGGTTTGTCAATCTGTTTAATCAAGGCCATCATGAGCAGAGAATTCATTTTCAAGATGTGAAATCATTTTTTCATGCAGGGAATGAGCACCTGGGCTGGAGAGGAGCAGGAGAAAGGCTGGGGGGATGTGGAGCGTGCTGGAAAGCAAAGGTTCAAAAATGCAACTGTCACTCCTGGGATGAATGGCACCTGATTAATGGCTTGCCAAAGGCTAATTAGCTAAATTTGGACCACAACCACTGGTAATGGGTGATATTGCTCTTAGGACATTAATGATGGCAGAAATTTAGCGATGATATATCCCTTACTAAGGCAGGGGCGTTAGAACCAGATGATCTTTACAGATTTATGGTCAACAGAGCATCAGGGAAACAAGAAACAAAATAAATATAAAGACATAAAAATATGAAAACATTTTTTCTTGAACCCTAAAATCCACTTTTCCAGAGCAGCCTCTTCAAGGGGTTTCCGTGGTACTTCACTGAGACAGTGGTGACAAATTCTGTTCCTTGCGTAGTGCTATAAATCATGAAACAACACAAGACAAGAAAGATTCCACAACTGGATTATCTGCCCTCCATGGCCAGCAGACTCATTCAAAGTATGAGAAATAACATCTATTAAAAAGAAGAGGACATTGGCTTCTTCAATATTTCCAGTAATACATATTCATTGTAGCTTTTGTACTTCCTCAAGTCAGACTCATTTTAGAGATGACAGAAACCTCTGCAGACTCTTTTCTGCACTGCCTAGCATCAGAACAAAAACAAAACCAAAAAACCAGAAAAACTGTTCCCAAGGAGCGAAGAGGGGCCTGGGGACAACACACTGTGGGAAAAGGAATCCCACTGAGTGCAGCGTGTTGGGGTGGTACCTGAATCCCAGACCTTGATAGGGGAATGGGGTCAGTGGGAAGTCACAGGCCATGTCCTACCTCGTTCAAAGTCCCCATCTCCCTTCCATGCTCATTGAACTTCCCAGGAAGAGCAGATCTGGGCCAAGATCTCAGGATGCAAATGGCAGGGTGATGGTCCAGCCCATATCAGATGGCTGATCCCAGTACATCCCGTTCACTCTCACACCCAGACACAAATACCAGCTAAGACATTTGCACACAGATTTTAGGTCCAGCCCAGCAGAAAAAGGCAGCTGAACTCATCCATCCCCACATTCCTGAAGGACAGCTTCACCTGCCCAGGCTTGACACTTCTGCAGCCTGACAACCCACCATAATGCCAGCTGGGGACCTCCCTGCCAATTCCTGCAAGGAACTGATTCATAGGAACAGGCAAAGTATACAATAAAGCAATTTCCTGAAGGACCAGCTAGTTCCCAGGGCCACCAGGCTAACAAAGCTGGAGTCAATGGATTCCTCTTTCTAAAACAGCAGGACAGCAGAATAAGTGTAATTCATGCCCATTTCAAGCACAAATACTGAGGAAATCTCTCAATTTCTCTTCTACCCATCTACAGGGTCCATGGTAAGGAGAATGACCAGGATTAGTGCCAGCAGCCACCTGCATTTTAAAAACACTCTGTGTGCTGCTAGGCTTGATATTCATTACCTAAAAATAATTAGAGCAGATCTTGCTTTCACCAAAAATTCATTTAGAGCAAAATCCCCCAAGCTCCATCTGGGAGAAAGAGCTCACAATGCTACTGACTTCACTGATATTTTATTGTTTGCCATCACTATTTGCAATTTTCAAGGGACTGATCATTTCAGGTGGCTGCAGATGAGGCCATAAATCTTCACTGAAACATTAAATTGTGTTTTACTGTCTTCCTCCTCTTTGCATCTCAAACTCATGAACCTGGACACAAGCAAGTGCCTCTACTCTTACAAGACAGAAACCTCTCCTGATCCCCATTATTCCTTTCCCAGGACAATGATTTTTTTCACCATTCTGGGAATGGGCACCCATCATCCAAGGCTCATTATTTGGGTGTCCCTGATGCTGAGAGAGTCAGGCTCTCTGATTTCAAGAAAGGCAGTGATGGTTGCAGGATTTACACAGGTACTCACTAAGAAACAGCAGCCAATGATGAATTTAGAACCTCTGAACACATCCCAACGTTTTAACCTCTTATCCCTTAGGGAGAAAAACATCTCTGTGCTCAGGTGGTGAATTTCACAGGAGCCTTTCAAAGTAAAGGTCTGCTTATCGCCTTTGTGTTGCAGTCCTTTTACACAGCCAATAGCTTGGAGAGCAACAAAATCACTGCAAAATAAGTCTGACACCAAGATACCCAGAAACCATTTGCTGTTTGCTTCCCCCTGAACTTGCTCTCCCCAAAGAGATGTCCCTCAAGTTCTCACTTGTGTGGATCAATAGCAGCTGATGCCTGACAAACCACCCCAAAGCAAGATGTTTTCACAGCTTTAACCCACCTGAACTCAGCCCCAGAAGCCTTCCCTTGTTCCATTTTCCAGCAAGAGGAGACAATAGATGTTTACTGAAAATTTTGAGCAACTGTGGAGGGAAATGTATTCCCATCAGTTTCTCAAAGGCTTGAATACCTGCCTTGAAAAGGCTCCAGCCTTTAACAAACCTATAACTGGGGAGAGCCACTAGTTAGATAGAGGAGATGTATGTAAATAACATGCACCAAGCAGCAGATATGTTGTGCTGTCTCCTCACATAGGCTATTTATGTGGCTGTCATGCTCTGGAGATGTCACACAAAGAGCCGTGGCAGCAGCACCATACACATACTCCAGCTCCCCATAATTTCATGTGGAATTGAGAGTCAACAGCCTTGCTGGGACAGGCTGGTTCCAGAAAAGCTGTGTTGAGTCACAAAAGCCAAAAAACTTGGCCTGAATGTTTGACAGGATAAAAAAAAAAAAAACACTTCTAAATGTATGGCACAGATGTCAGTGGCTGTGCTGTTCCTACCCACAGGACCACAAGTACTGGTGGCCATGAGAGGGACTATCAGCACCCTGGGCTGCTCAGAGCTCACTCCCAGCTGAAGAAATTGTATTATTCCCCTTCAAAATTGACATTTAACCTTCATCAGAAGCCTTTCTGTCCTTGCCTAAAGCAACAGCCTCACCTAAGAAGCTGCTTCATCTCACAAGCTGATCCATTTCCACATATCCTTCACCCTCCACACAACCAAACCCCCTTCCCCACCCCCACACGGCCCTTTTGTCCCCCACCCACCCAACCCACATCACCTGCCTTCACCAAGGAATGGTGAATTCACCATGGACCCTCACCCAAGGCTCCTCCTCTCTCTGGGCTCATCCAGCCTCAGCAGAGCTTGTGGCACAAATGCTGCAGTGGCAGCCTGGGAACAGGTAGAGCTATTCAGACCCAATTCAGGAGAGCCACTGATGCTGAGACTGTTTGTGATTGAGCTTTTCAGTGTGAAAAACTGTGTGAAAATACCCTGAGCAACATATATGCTATTACAATTTCCTCATCTGGATGTGAAAAATTGTGTGAAAGGTCTTTAGGAAATAGATACCCTACCACAACTTTCTCTCTCTCAGAAACACCAAGGGAACACATATGGGGCTGTTATTTGTTTTCCAACCAGGAGCACAAAGCAGGGCACAGCTGCACTTTGGCACCTCATCCTCTCCTTCACACACAAGGACATGCTCCTCCAAGCCTGACCCCAGCTCTGTCCCAGTTTCTCAGCCTCTCATTACCTCCCTCAAATTGCCCTCAAGACCATTTTGCTTCATGTCTTCTGCTTCTTCCAGGCTCACAGCTCCGTCACCCTGTCTGAGGAGCGCCGGGCCGTGTCCGTCTCCGGAGCAGCGTGAGCTCGGTGCCAGAGGCAGGATCTGCCAGCTGCACTCATCACAGAAACAAGGTTTGACTTCTTACACCGTGACTCTCCTGCAGGCACCCAGAGAGTGCTGCAAACTCATTTGCAAGACTGATGGAGGGGGAGAGACAGCAGGAGCCTGGGGGTGACAGAAGGGCATCCCGGAGAGGTGGAAATGCCCCAGCCTTGCAGAGTGCGGCTCCATGCAGAGGAGCTGCCCTTCTGAGAGATATCCAGACTGAGGGCACCATCTTCTGAGAGAAACATCCCACCAGGGAGCTGGGCCCCCTGAGGGAGTGGGGCCACCCACCCCTGATGGCTTCCACCCCATCCCCACCAGCACAGCCCTGCGGATCCCCAGCCCCCTTCCCACTGACCACATCCCAGCTCAGTTCACAACCTCTCACAGCACTTTCATTTGCTCTGCTCCAAACAGTCCATCTCCACTAAAAAACCGAGTGGATTACTCCTGGAGAGCATCCCAGATTGCTGAGGAATTCTGGTGGCAGCCACAAGTCCTGAAGCTTCCTGAGCCCATGGATGTGCCCAGATCTCAGCTGCATCAAAGGGAGGAACAGCTGTGGCAGATGAAACAAGGAACTTACATTTGCTTTTGTGAAATCTGTTCATTTAGGTTGGGTTTGGGTTTTTGGGGTTTTTTCACCAGAAGTGTCTCAGATCCAATCCAGTAATTAGGGAATGCTTTATTACGCACACTATGTGTGACAGGAAATTTATTCCTCGGGCCTCATTTTGACATCTGAGCATCAAACACCCATATTTTGGGGTGAGAAATTAGTGACAGAGTTGCCTTGAAGAATGCAGAAACAGCCTTAGACACCTAACTCTTTTAGGATTTCACTGAATTAATTTCTGAGGCAACGCTGGGAGACCATTGCCGTGTGTCTCTACTTTTTATTATTACAATACATGCCAAAGGCTTCCAGTTAGCATCCTCATGTGTGACTGAAGCTTTCTAGTTCTCACACAATAAAAATCTTCAGAGGTCAGGGAAAATCCTGGAAACAATTTTTCCTCCCTGTCCTGACCCCCTCTGTCTCATGACCTCTGCATCAGATGTTTCTACAAGTCCTTCCCAAGGTTTCCTTGTGGCTGAAGTTTGGTGCAGGTGGATTAGGTCCCATTCTGCACTGAGGATCAATCCAGGTGAGAAAACAGACTCAAGAGCAAAAAAAACTTCTCCCAGAATGTTCAAAAACTCTGTTCTTGAAATAAGAATTTTAAAAGTCCATAAATTATAAACCTCTCTTGAGGTCTTATCTGTGTATGAGATCACCCTACGAGCTGGGGCACCATCTCATGCTATCCATTGGTCTCAAGAACATCTGAATGAGGGCTGAAGAAAAGGAAGAACTAGGGAAATGGCATTTTTAATAATGCTGAGGGACAATTATACTTTTGGAGGTTTAGATTTGTGTTTTCCTGCAGGCCTTTGATCTTTCAGACAAGGTGAATTAGATTTTGCAATATGCTTGGAGTTGCTTCTACTAACTTTGAAGTAGATATTAAAGCAGTTCAGGGCCACAGTCTCCAAGGGTGGTTGGTAAATTTTGCCCAAGGATGCCTTTTATTGTGTCCTCACTGTGAAGCTGAGAATATGACAGTAAAATTTAATGATTTAACAAGCTGCCTTATTACTGCCCTCTCTGCCCTCGTTTTCTTCACTGAAGCTCACGGGTTGTGAACCATTCCAGAGAGGCACCCGTGCATCCCACTACAAAGCCCAAAGCCTGCAAGATGGGCTGATGACACCTCCTGCCCAACACCTCCCGAGCTCTGCCACGAGTTTGTAAATTCCCATTGGAACCAGCAGGTGATGCTGAAGCAGAAAACATGGAGTTCATCCCGCCTTCTATTAGGCTTTTATTTTCCTCCCATCAAATTCATAAGTGAGAAAAATCCTGCAATCCTGGTGGGGTATTTAGAAATATAAGATAGGAATGCTGACATGCAGCATATGGCTTTGTTCTCACTGTCTCCTCAGCTCTTCAATCCCAGGGAAAACACTCTGGGATTTTCACACCTAGGACAGAGCGAGGACACCTGAATTCATGGGAACTTCTCTCTGGTGGGAAGTTAGTGGGGTTTGAGCTCTCCTTGAGTGGGTGTTCCCACAGCACTTGCAAAGCCTCAGAGCTGCTCTCCAGTGACCTCGCTGTGACATTCCCAGTCTGTGACAGACACCACGTGCTCCCTTGCACACCTGCAGGTGTTGGAATGATCATGGTGGGAAGCAGCTGTGTTGGGAGAGGAGGCTCGTGCTCAGCATCTTGCTGGCTCCTGGTGTGTTCCTCTGCAAACATGGTCAGAGCCCTGTCCAGAGCAAGGTCGTGGCTTCTCCTCTTCCAAGGACTCCCCCTTGCATCATCAGCAGGTTCTGGGAGTCACACTGAGCTGTGAGTCTCCCTGGCAAATCATCCTGATGGTCTTCCCTTGAAGCTGGAACATTGCAAGGGTTAGCAGTGCCACAGATGTGCCTCTCTGGGCTGTTTTTTTGCTTTTAGTCCTTGACTTAATTCTGCATCTTAATGTTTTGGCTGAGACATCTGCCTGTGGGAGAGATGGCATTTATTAGATAAAAAGAAGAAGGAGAAATGGGGATGTCATCAGTAAATACCAGTGGAAAAGAATCCCTTCTTGGTGCCAATGTTCCCTGGGAGGTGTGAACTCCCACCAGCCTCCTCCAGCACCAGCATGGCAGGAGGGCAGCGGGTGCCTGCACGAGCCCCTGCTCACCTCCCCTCTCCCCCAGCCATGGCACACAGAGGGTCAGTCCCAGCCCCACTCACCTCATCTGCTCCATTTCCACAGCAGCTGATGCTCTCCAGCTGCCACCATGGGCAGGGACAGCCCAGCCCATGCAGTGACACCTTTACCCTGCAAACATTCACTCCTAATGGGGGCAGAACCCATCCCAATGTTATCATCCCCCTCTGTCACTGTCATCTCTGTGATGTGAAAAGAAGGATCACATGGACTTCTACCATCTGGGCTTTGTCTGCTGATGCAGCCCCAGGAGGGATAACTTCTTTCATTCCCCTGACCATTCCTTGGCTCTTCCCTTAACTGGCAGCTCCAATGTGTGATATGCGCTAATTCTGTTCAGACAAAATCTAAAAATCAAATTAGTAGCTTTACCAGAAACATAAAACTATAGAGAAGAGACACTTGATAGGCAGCCACCACTCCAGGGGATGGGAAATGCAAAAGATCTTCCTGACAGGCATTGACAAGTGCAAGTGTTGCCAAATTTTCAGAGGAAAACAATAATCTTCAATATGTCAAGGGAAGAGTTTGATACCTTCAGTCCTTCCCCACTCACCATAGGGACCAGGACCCAGATATTCTGTTTGGATGATTGGACCTGCTGAAAAGAGTCCAGAGGAAGCCACAAAGATGCTGAGAGTGCTGGAGCCCCTCTGCTCTGGAGAGAGGCTGAGAGCTGGGGCTGGTCAGCCTGGAGAAGAGAAGGCTCTGAAGAGACCTCAGAGCCCCTTGCAGTGCCTAAAGGGGCTCCAAGAGAGCTGGAGAGGGACTTTGGACAAGGGCATGGAGTGGTAGGACAAGGAGAAACGGCTTCACACTGCCAGGGGCAGGGTTAGATGGGATATTGGGAAGAAATTCTTCCCTGTGAGGGTGGGGAGGCCCTGGCACAGGTTTTGCCTGCACAAATCCTTTACATATTTTCTAAGGAGCTTCAGCGCTGTACTCAGGTGCCTTCCACATAAAACTGCAGTAAACCCTGGTGGTTTGGGGGTCTGTAGGAGGCATTTATTTCCAGGATGGAAATGTACTAGGCTTAAAAGTTTTGCTTGGTGAATATTTTTGTAAAAAGCATTTATTTCCTTTCCTTCCCCAGAGGATTTCGTTCAGTTATGTGCACTGATTTCCCTGAAGGCACACGCAGCACAAGGATCCAAACAGAACAAACAAAGATCACAAGTTCAGAGCAAACTTTCATATTGCTTTTTAATTCCTAGCTCAATCCTAGATGAATTTCATCCATTTTCAGGCAGTTTCAGCTGACTTTGTACTGCATTTTTCCGAGAAAGAAAAGATTCAACTAACATTTTCTAGAAAGCTTCAGCTGAAATAAGAGCCAAACCCTGGTTAAGAGACATGGTGACCTTGATGGAGAATAAACAGAAGAAATGTGAAGCAGAAACACTCAGAGACCTCCACAGCCTCCTCCCATGACATCAGGCACCTCAGCTGCAGAAAATGTCACCTCTGGCAACCAGATGACGTGGATGAAAATTTCTAGGAAAAGGGAAGAAAGAAATAAAGGAAAAAAAGGTCTGCTTTTATTCTAGGAAACATCATGTGCAGCTGCCATCCTCAAGGAAAAGATTGAAAAATCATTTCCTGGTTAGCCAGGGGCTGTTGGGTTTTTGCTCCTTAACAAGGAGACACGGCCAAACCTAATGAAGGAGGAGGATGAAGCACGTGCAGCCCCCTGAAGCTGGAGGGAAGTGCTGCTCCTTCAATCCCTGGGACATGGATGCCTGCACTTGGGGCACATCTCTGCCCATGCCATGGAGCAGGGCTCTGGAGAGCCAGCCCAGATTTGGGAGAGCTGAAAATATTTATGGCAGCATCAGAACCCAGCAGTAAATTCATGCTGCCATAAATGTGAGCCCTGCTGGCACTGCCATAAACATCCACAGCAGCAAATTCCAACTCCTTACCCTTGCCAGACCATCCACCTTCTCCTATTTGCAGTTCATCATCTGCTTTGGGCAGGAAGGTTCCCCCACTCCCTCTGTGCAGGTCTGCCAGGACCCGCCTCTTCCTCCCACCCCAGAAATGACACAGGCACCTTTTCCATCCCCAGAAATCACTTTGCTGCTGCTGAGCCCTCACAGTGGGTACATTAAAACACCAGCCAGATCTCTGCTTCATCACAGCCTCAGGTGATGGGGTGTGTATTAAAGGCATGGGAAAGCTTTTAGGAAGTCATTTGGGAAATTCTATTTGTCAGTTCCCTGCTCATCCCTCAAGCTGTGGGTCAGTGCCAGGAGCAGGAGATCTGAGCTCTCTGGCTCTCAGCAGCATCTTCAGAAGGTGCAGCTGGCTGCAGATGCCAAAGGAAGCCTGTTCCCTGCTATTGGGATGAGATACAACCAGTTAAACAAACCTGCAGGAACAGAAAAAGCCTCAGGGGTGTCGGGGTCCAGCTATGGTGTGTTCCCTCCAACCCAAACCAATCTCTGGGATTGTCCCAGACACAGTTTGGGACCCCAGAAAGCACCCACTGGTGGCTCTGGCCCCATCCCTGTGGACCTGCTGTCCTGGGAGCCCACTTGCACTTGGATAAGAGCAGAGCTATTGCTCTGATTTACCTGGGACTCCACCAAGGGACTCAGGCAGGGGTGAAGGTGTCCAAGATCATTTCTCCTGGGATCACATGTTACTCTGAGCCCTGCTGAGGGACATGTCTGAGCTTTTCCCAGCCCAGCTCCTGCTCCATTTGCCATCCATCTCCTCAAGGGCACCATGAACTGGAAATTTGCTCGTGGCTTTTTTCCTGGCTAACTCCTGGTTTTGTTCTTTATGTGTAAAGTGAATCTTGCCCAGATCTGGATCACAGATTCCAACTCCCCTTCCCAAATCCCTGTCTCTCAGCAAGGCCAGAACATGTGTCTTAAGACTTGCACTTCAGATCCTGAATTTATGTGGCTTTGGGCTGAATACTTAAAAGAGTTGTTTGGTGATTTCATCCTTGGATGTTGAGATGCAGCTGGTTAAATACAGCTCCTAAATTTTCTTCTTTTCTTAATGTGAAAACATTAATGTCTGAGGACAGCTGCTGTCCAAAGACTGACCCATTTTGAGAGTACAGCTGTAATTTTCTGGCCCATCTTCTTTTCGCTTCCTTGTGCAGTATTTGTTTCCTGAGAGAAAACAACAGATCAATTTTGCTTCATTATGTTCACTGCACATTTTCAGAGATTCCTTCTAAAATTCCCTGTACTGTTCCACCCTGTTTATCTAAAAGGTTGCAGGAACTTGAAGCATCATTAGATCCTTAACAGGAATTATTTCTGCCTACAATTTACCATCCCTGCTTGGAGATAATCCCCAAATCAAAGGCAGGAGAGCTGCCCTGGAGCTCCTTAGCTGTGTGAGGCTATGCTCTCTGTGCAGATCACATCAATAGCTCACCCAGGGCTTCCAAAACCTCCTGATGTTTTGTGGAAGAAACCTCGGGCCCCAAACAAGACACTGCTTTCTCTATCATGCTCCCAGACCACAAGCCCCAGATTATCTGCAGCAGCTTTTTTCAACACCAAAACCCTAGTGGAAAAAAATCCTTCACCTCCTAATCTGTGTTTACTCCACATTCCACATAAAAGCCTCCCAAACCCAATGGGATTAGAGCATGTTCAATAGCACTAATGAAGATAATGGCTCTTATTTGGCCCCTGGTTCCTCATCCTCTCCCACTCCTCTCCCTTTAACTGCAAGCTTTGAGGCATGTCCTGATGTTCAGTTTGTGCCTGTGCAGCATCTGCCGTGGTCTGGGAATGGGCTTCTGGATGCTGCTGCTGGAAAAGTGCTGGGAGCTGTGTCCTCACACTTTCTTTGCAACCACTTCACTCCTCCAATGCCAAAAATGAGGGGGAGCATCCTGAAAACACAATGATTTGTACTTTTTTCCACTTGGCCAGAGAAATTCACTAAATCAAGTTTCCTTTTACTTTGCAATATGTTCTTTAGAGAGAGCACTGAGGCATTAAAAACATTGGCTTCCATGGATTAAAATATCTCTTGTTTGTCCTCATGGAAAAGGTGACCTTAAAACGCTTGTGCATCAATTCACCCCTAACATCACCAGGCCACTGCAAAAACAGCTTTTAACCTGAAATCACAACTCGCTCAAGAAACCAGGGAGAAGATAAGCCAAACAACAATTTTGTGTTAGTCTAGAACTGTCTTTAACCTGAGAAATTAAACAAAAAACCTTGGAAGTCCACAGAAATGCCACAAGCATTTGTTTGCACACCCTGAGGTGTCAAAGCCTTCATCCCGGTCTTGGTGTGACCTTCCTCCCTATATCTTGCTCTCCTCACCTCTTCACTGGGGATCCCTCTAGGGAAAGTCAAAAAAACCATCCAGACAAGGTCTTTGACTGTCACCAAGGCATGTTGGCCAGCAGGCACGCTTTCCCTGCCGCAGTGCCATGGGGTAGTGGAGTGGAGAGGGGCTGGGATGCTCCCTGTGGACAGCCCAGGGGGAGAGGTTTGCTCTGGGGGCTGAGCACCTCCAGCATGGCAGAAGCCACCCAGGCAGCCCATTGCTCCCAGCAGAAGGGACAGCCTGGGAGACCCAAGTGGCAGCGTTGGATGCACATGGAGACCCCTCACCCTTCACCCCTCATCCCAGGAGGGGTGGCTTGGGGAGGTTGTGCCCTGAGGGGAGCAGTCACTCGGCAACTCCTGGCTGAGTCCATCCCAGTGGTGTTAGAAACCTGAAGCACGAGAAGAATGGGCAGCTTGGGTCCTGTTTGGGGGTGAATTTGTGTTTCTCCCGGGGTTTCATGGCTTGCTTGGGGGTCATTGCTAACAGGGTGGTGTTGGGAGGAAGAGCCAGGTTTGGGCAGCATCGCTCCACAGCTGGGAGCAGTTCCTAAGGAGGCACAGGGAGGCACAGCTCACACCTGGGCTCCTCTTGTTCATGCAGAGCCCTCAGCATCCTGGGGAAGACAAAAGGATCCTGGCTTTGCAAGACACAGTTGTTGTAAACACTGTAAAGAAAACACCTCTGGACACAGACCCTGTGACATCTGGGTGTTTGTAGCAGGGCTAAGCCAAATGCTGAAGATTTATCCAGGTGTCTTCTTGGATGGAGTACAGATACTTGTGTAGATTCTATCACTGTTTTTAAATGATCTCTTTTTCATTTAAAAAATATTATTTTCTATTGGATTGTACCCTCACCCATAATTATTACATTGCAATGAAATAAAAAGTTTAGTTCTCTAACAAA
The DNA here is from genome assembly GCF_030490865.1 of Poecile atricapillus. NCBI lineage: Eukaryota > Metazoa > Chordata > Aves > Passeriformes > Paridae > Poecile > Poecile atricapillus. The sequence continues at coordinate 6,682,996 of NC_081263.1, forward strand.
TAGCACAGCAAGAGGTTTTCTGTCCTGAAAAGGCCAGTGCTGGAGCTGATGGAGGCTGAGCCCTCATCAGTGCCTCTCCCCCAACAAAGCTCCCACCGTGGGGTAAGGATTCCCCATCCCTGCAGCTCCCTGCTCCCACCACTGTTTCTCTGTGCCCCCTCGAGTGGCTTAATCCTAATTCCATGTGAAACAATGTCAAACACTTTGCAAAACCCCAGGAATATTAGAGCTACCTAATAACCATGACTAAACTAATGAATTCAGATGTCTAAGGATCTGTGTTTCATAAACCCATTAGTTTTATCCCCAACCTTTAACTCTTCCTCATTTGAATTCCCTTTCACCTATACTATTATTTTGTCCAGGATTACTGGCTTGTACTTATCTGTGACATAAATGACAGCCTTTTGAAAATATAAACCAGCCCTTTCCCAACTTTTCTGGTGTTGATTCAAAGCAAACATCTGCAGACCTCAATCTTCTGAGACACTCAGACACGAGTTATATGGACACTGATTTCTAAGTGTACCCCCTGACAGTGCAGATATAATTTACTACACTGTTGATTAGAGATGGAACAGGAACAATTTGATCTCCCATTACAGAGATAAAGCACATCATTCTGTCTTTCTAAATGCCACAAAGAAATACTGACCAGACCTTACTGGGCTGATTGAGCCATGTCACCCAGTGATGAACACACCAGCTGGCACTATTTTTATTTTTTTTTCTGTTTAATGATATTTAAAATTTTTATGCTTACTCTCGATAGCCACAGATTTCAAGCTCTTGTCCCTCATCACCAGGCTGAGCTTCATAATTCCTGATACACACCATTTGTTATTCAGCTTCTTTTACAAACCACTGCTTTTTGGGGTTTTTTGGAATATCTTCTCTGACCTGGCTCCTCTATCTGGAAGTCCCTCAAGGCAAAGCCAACATCTCCTTAGAATGAATTCCAGGGGCTTGTCCACGTGAGGATCTCTACCTAAAAATTTCTATATTTGTTCATCCTTTTCTGTTCATATTTTAGCTTTCCAGCAATTCCAAGCTGGAGAGGCAGCCCTATGGAAGCTGCTGTAGGACCGTATGGCCATAAATAATGCTGATATTGATGAAAGTGCCCTTTGCCAGCCCATATTGGTTGTAATCAGGCACTGATCGCCAGTTCCTAAGCAACCACAAAATTCCTGTCCAGCAACCAACTCCAGAACAGGCTCCAGGTTTGTTTTGGTCAAAATATCTTCTGTGTTAGAAAATTATCAGCTCATTATGAGGAAGCCTTGTGGGATTTTAATTACTGGCTGCACCAGCAGTAGTAGTGACTTCCAGCAAAAGCCACCCTTGGGAATGATGACAGTTTTCTTCCCACAGGTGGTCAGCAGGAGCAGCAGAACCCACCCCGCTCCAAGATGCAGCATCTCCTTGGGAAAAGGATCCCTCTCCCACATCTCCAGGGTCCATTAGGAAACACATCCACACACGTTCACTCCTCCTGCATGAAGCAAAAGGTCTTACAGAGTTACAGATAAAAGCACTCCCTCCTTCTGAAGATGGAAATCTCCCTTCCCAGCCACATGATTCCCAAATTTTCAGCTTCCCAGCACTTCTGATCACATTTCTGAGTAAGGAGTTATTTGCCGGAGCTGAATCTCACCAGGTTTCCGCTCCTATCTGCTTGTATTAAGCCACTTCAGATTTCCCTCTGGGCAGAAATTAAATCTGAATCAGGAAAATCTTGATGTAAAATAACATTCTCTCTCCAAAGGATATATTATTTTTTCTTCAGTTAATTAAGAAGTGAATTAGACTCATCCTTTTCCAAAGTTTCTTAAGTGTCTGGAGGTTGTGGGCAACCGAGAAGCAGCAAAGACAACTCAAAAGAGCATGAAACAGCCCTTTGCAGCAGGAGATGAAAGAGTCAACACAAGAAAAACCCAACTCCTTGGCACCCTTCAAAGGACCTGAGTGTCAGCAGCCAACCATCAGGAGGGCAGGGCTGAAACAGAGATCACAGGGAGAGTTGGTCACCTGGACCTGCTCTCACATCTTAGCAGGGCCCTGGGAGAATGATATCCCAAAATGTCCAGAAATAGAAATGCTACAGACACTGGGCAAAGGGAAAACTGCTGAGAGCCACTGTGCCAAATGTCCTCCATGCCCTCTGCAGAGGGAACGTGGCCACAGCAGTGCAGGTCACCAGCAGGCAGGGTCCCCAGCAATCAGAGCAAACCAAGCCCCCTCTCCCTCCATCCTTGAGTTTTCCCAGGCTCAGCTGTAGGGCAGCCACCCCCTCCACAGTCTGAGCTCCCTCCTGACCTTCAGTACCCCTAATGCTCCCCCCAAATCTCCCTGTCCTTCCTCCCAGCCATCCCCTCATGTATCAGATGTCTCCCAGAGCTGCTGGACTACAGCGTCATTCCCAGCACGTTGGGAAGCTCAGCTCACACGTGCCTCTCTCTGCTGTCTTCATTCTGGAGACAAGCAAAACTGCCCAAGGAGAACCTTTCATACCACAGTGAAACCTCTGCTTTCAGAGCAGCTGAGCTGTGCTTCGAGCTGTGTGAAACACCAAGACTCTCTGTGTCCAGTGAATCAGAGGCTGGGCATGAATTTCCTTCAGAAAAGGGTTTTTTTTTCAGCCCAGCAAGCAAGAAACAAGACAAAACATCTCTGTTAAAATAGAATCAAAACTCAGTTTTTGCTGTTGTTTTCCAGGTAGGTGACAATTCCTGGAGTTACTCTCATCTGAGACACCCAGTAGTTTTGCTTAGATATTAAAGGATCCAGCTTCAAAAGTGTGGATTTAAAGATTTCTCTGCAACACTTCTGAGTTCTTCCTACCTGTTAGAGCCATGCTTCCCCAGAGCGGTGTCTCTGGCAGGCAAAAGCCAGGATGCAATTCCCTGAATTCAGCAGAACATTATTTATCTGAGCAGGGAGCAACAATAGCACAGCAGAGATTTCATTTCCTTTCAGCACATAAGAAATCCAGCGAGTGAGGGTGAGATTCAATAATGCAGCAGACAGAAAGAGAGCAAGGCAAGGGAAGGTTTTCAAGTCCTTTTTCTCTGAAAAGAGAGATGAAAACCTTACAGGAGCCTTCACATCTGCATCTCCCTGGTTATCTTCAGCCTCTTAACCAAGATGCCTCAAATACTCCCCATACAGACTCACCAGGCTTTCCTGGGTGGCTGCACAAGGATCTGACTTCCCAGCCAACACAGTTTAATGTGGACTGGGGTTTGCCACTCAAACCATTGAACCAGCTCCTTCATTTTATCACAATTTTTTTTCTTTCAGAGGGAAAAGGTGCTGCTTGATTCTGGAGGACAATGAGCAGTACAAAGGAATCTAAATTCCCAATACTTTTGCTCCCAGCAAAACATGTTGGGCATTCTGGCAGGGGCTTTGCAGACACAGCACTGGGCCCTGGGCCCTCAGTTCATTGAAACACTTGGATAGGTGTTGAAGTCCATCCTCACCCAGGAAAAAAAAAAGATTTAAAATTTAAAAATTAGGAATGATATATATTTATATATTGGAGATTTAAGCACGTGCTTAAGCATGAACAGGCAAACTCTGACAGGAGGGGTGGGCAGCTGAGCCCACCCAGAGCTGACAAACTGTGAAGCAACTGATGCTCACACGAGTGGAAGGAATACACAAGCGAGATGCACAGAAGGAGGAGTGACATCTTGGCACTTCATTGTAATCAGAAACCTGGGTTTTGGCAGTGCCTCACGGCTTTACTTTCAGCCAATACAACAGAAAATGTTGTGCCTCCTGTGCAAGTGATTGCACGAATTCATCAGTCTCATTTGAAGCCAGAATACTCCTTTATCACCAAAGACTTCTCGAGATCTGACTGTGAGCCAAGGGCTGCAATGAAATGTAGGACTTAATTATGTTTGACAAAAGTAAGTCAATTAAAGGCTCTTTCACATCTGTGCCATTTGACTGGGGCTTCTGCTTTATCATCTCTTCTCTGGTCCCTTGCAGAAATTTAATATTTATGGCCAGGAATTAGGTCAAAGCCCGGGAATGAATAAATGTTTGCAGCTCTTTGCAGGAGACAGGGAAAATTTCAGATTGCTAAACATGAAGCAAACCCCACTCCAATGACCCAGACAAAGCTTCCATCAGTAAAAGAAGCAGCTTCACCTGAGCATGTGTCATAACTGGGCAGCTTGGGCTGCAGTGGTGGTGGGGCTGCACAGATGTTCTGGGTAAAGATGTTTGATCCACAGAGCCATTCCCATCTCTGGGCGCTCTGTTTCTCTGGAATTCCTTAGAGTTGCTTTTAGAACTGATGGCAGAAATACCCTTTATAGGAGAGCTCAGGAACTCTGCAGCTCACAGGTTTTTAAGTGCCTGGCTTTAGACTTCAGGGATCTGAGTCTCAAGTGCTTCTTTGGGAAGTGATGTTCCTGCAGTGAAGCTCTTCCCAAATGCAGGGCTTGAGTGCAACAAACTCCCCTGACTCCCACCTGCTCCCGAGACTCTTCTTTCACTTCAAGATCCTTGACCCCCATCAGCTGCTCAAAGGTGCAGGACACTGCACAATTTAACTTTTTACTAGGCAGGGCTACGTGCTCCAAAGCAGCCAGACCAAGTTTGAATGTACAGGGAGGGGAAAATTCATGTGCTTGGTGCAGCAGCACAGCCCCAACAGCATCACCACCCCCTGAAACCCACCTGCCTCTCCCTTGTGCTCAGCATCCAGCAAAGCAAACTGGAGAAAAGCAACTCCCAAGTTATTTCCAGAAGCAAAAAGGGGAAAAACAATAGTTTTCTTTATGATGACTGGTAGCAACTATCTCCCCATATACCTAAATGTAAGGCCTGAATTAAATTTGGCAGAATCCTTTCAAGTGAATTTATTGAAAGGTGATGTTTACCTATTCCTCCTTATACCATTGAGGGATTGTTTTTCTCATATTGCCCCTGACAGTTTAATATTTATACCTATATTAAACTACTCACACTGCTTTCAACACATTGTCTGACATCATTCAATCTTTAATAACTTGCCTGCAACAAAATTGCTTCCAGTATACTTTTAAATCCTGCAGCAAGACTTTTGCTGCCAGGTACTAAAAGCTGACATCAATGGTAGAAGGTTTGGACTCAGAAAGCAGAAGGGCTTATCATGCTCCACAGGAACTCAAAGACACAACATAAATATGGACCAAAAATCCCAAATCACATTCTGTCTTCTAGCTTTTACCTTCTGTGAGGAGATGATGAGACAAAACTTGCAGGTTGTGTTGCTGACAAAGGAGTCTGTGAGTGCAGGGCTTGGCTTTTCAGCATTTTGGGGGAAGAGGTGTTGAACTGGCTTGGGGATGCTGGCAGTTACCCAGAGGGGAGGAGAGCAGAGTCTTGCAAAGCCCCAGCCCCCACAGGAGTTGAGAAAGAGTAGGTTTAGATTGGATATTAGGGAGAAATTGTTCCCTGTGAGGGTGATGAGGCCCTGGCTCAGGCTGCCCAGAGAAGCTGAAGTTGCTCCATCCCTGGAAGTGTTCAGGGTCACATTGGATGGGGCTTGGAGCAGCCTGGTCCAGTGGAAGCTGTCCCTGCCCATGGCTGGGGGTGGAATGAGATGAGCTTTCCCTTCCAACCCAAACCATTCCAGGATTCTGTGATGTGTCCATTAAACTCCCCTTCAAGAAAATAAATATTACAATAGAACATCATACCCCCAGCAAGTGTCCCAAACACCCTGCCAAAATCAGATGTAGATTTCTGCATCCACAGGGTGCATAATGGACACAAGGTTGTGGCTTTCTGAAGCCATCACCTTGCTGACATGACTCTTTCATATTACAGCAGGAAAAAACAACCTAAACTTAACAAAAAATATCTTTGTAAATTAAGCCCAAATTAAATTAGTACTTGATTCTCCTGGAGCCACCCCCAAAGGCAGAAAAACAATCCATTATTCACCTGGCTTTAATTCCAACTTCTCTGGAGCTGAGGTCACCCTCTATTAATCACAAGTGGTCTCTGCATTACACAATGGGCAAAGAGGTAAAAGCTTTGTTGCCTGGTATTTATTCTGTCTTCCCTTCGAAAAACAAACCCAAGATAAACAGAAACCTTTTACCCTGCTCCAGCACTAACCACAGCCTGTCCTGAGGAGCAGGGAGCAGCAGCCAGTGGGCACCACACCAGAGGGAAAAGTGCTGCAGGCACTCAGGGAAGAGCACTTCAGAACTGCCTCTCACATTTCCCCCCACCTGCTTTAAAGCACATCCACCTGCTGTATTTTTAAACATCACATTTATTTTCTTAGTAAACAGCTCATCTCTCTGCAGAAGGCAAAAGCAAAGTGTTGGGCAGTGAAATAAAAATGCCCTCGGCGCTGGAGGCAGCGGGGTGAAGCAGAGCATTCTCCTGAGCTGGTGGATGGTGACTGATGGACTGACTGCTGGGGTTAGCTTTTATTTTTAGTGTTTTAAGAACTTTCCTTTCCTGCCTGACTCTTCATTCCCGGTGCTTCTGGAGGAAAAGGTCACTATGGGACAGATCACCCCTGTGTCTCCCATCTCCACAGAGGTTTTGCTGCCCCAAGAGGGGATCAGCAGCCCCTGGGGACAACTCGTGATTGAGAGGCTGGAAATGGCAAGGCTTGAGACACAACTGTGCAATTCCTGCAGGAAACGAGGACCCTTTTTGCATTGCTTTTTCTTTCCAAGCATGGAAAAGACCAGCAAAGCCTTTTCCAACCTGCAGTGTGAACACTGGCACAGTCAGATGGGACATGGACCAAGGTTTAACCCACATTCCAGGTAACTGAGCAGCAAAACAGGGCATTGAGAGAGATGACACAATCAGGAATATTTGATGTTTCTAAGACCAGATTAGATGTTTTACAAAACAAATATCCTGGGTCTACTAAAGCAGGGGAACTTTTCTGTTAGTGATGTCCAAGCTTCATCCACTCCCTTCCGATGCTTTTTCCTTCCCAAAACCATAACTCAGGGTTGTCACAAGCCTGGGAATAATCTCACCTGGAATTGGGGCAGGAAAGGTGTCAGAGGACCAAGCACTGCCTCCACTCCCCCAGCAACCCAAGCCTGGGATATTTCTGCTGCAGGAAGTCCTCAGGTGTCCATCTTTCCAGCTGGGCCACCACCAGAGGCTGTTCTTGGGCCAAAAGGCACTGGAACAGTTCAGACCTCACTTCACCAGCCCAGCTGGAAAGCTCATTCCTTCAGTGTTTTGAGGCTCATTAATACAATGGGCTGTCCCTCACCTTCACGGTTTGCCCCTTCCCCTCTCCCCACAGCCTTTGCATCAGGGAAATTTCAGCCTTGCAGAAGTGATCATCCTGCTGGAATAATTCTATCTGTGCTGAGCTAATCCCTCTCCTAAAGAGCCTGGCAAGCATTAAGCAAAGACAACCCAGCTCTGTCCCCTCGGTGCATTGAGAGGGCTCACACTAACACAAACCAGTGCTGACAGCCTCACTCTCTGCTTCACAGGTGTTTTCTCCTTCCTTTCTGTTTCTAAGTGCCAAATGGAGTGGGATTTTATTTGCAGGCAGGAGAATTTCTGACTCCCTGCCAGCCAGAGTGAGCCAGGCTGGAGCTGGGGAGGCACAGAGACACAAGTGAGCAGTGGCTGATTGCCAGGCCACCAGCCCCAGGTACAAAGGCACTTCCCTGATCCACCCATGGGGCAGAGGCATCTCCCCAGCCTGGTCCCAAGAACCAGAGCACCTCCCAAATAGAGCCCCCACTAAAATCCATCTCCAAATGGAAGCTCCACCCTGTATCAGACAGGGGAAATGCTGCAAACACTCCAGAAATGGCAGGAAAATCTGGGAGTCCCAGCTCCACAGCAGATGATGTCCCCTCTGCTCTGCTGTCTCCTGGCAGCCCTGTTTTATACCCACCTTGGTTCTCCTTGAGGCTTCCTGTGAATAACCTACAGGAAGGGCAGCAGTGGCTGATTAATGAGCTGATCCTACAGAGTCAGGAAAAATATCTGCACCAGGAAGGAACTGGAAGCATGAAAATAAAGGCAAAGGGTTTTTCCTCCTTTCTCACATGTATATAAATGATAAGTGATGTGTCAATAGTGTCAAACAGTAAGAAAACCCTCACAAAGTACAAGATGCTTGGTCCTCTTCTAGCTCAGAACTAGAGCTTTTTCATATCAAGAACTATTTCAAAGAAAGAAATCAATTTTTCCCCCTCTATTCATCTCTTTATTGTGGCATTTTCCACCCTCTGTAATTCACAGCTTTCTTCATCCCAGCAGGGTTGAAAATTAACTCCACCACCTTGGTGTAGAGCTGGCAGCACCACCAATTGCCCAAATTTCTTCAACAGTTAAGTCTTCTGCCAAGAGAAACAGAATGATTTGCTGCCCATGTATTTCCTTGCTTTATGTGGTTTTCTGTCCTTGTCTTAGGCTGTCCCAAACAAATAAGAGCTAAATGAGAGCTGTTCCTAACCAGTGGTGCTGGCTCCTGCCATGACACTGGGGAAAAATATGGAAAGGAAACATTCCCTCTGGGGAGAGAGACCTGGTGATGTTAAGGTTGGAAAAGTCCTCTAGGCTGAAGAGGATCCACTCCTCAAGGGCCATCTGGGAGCCCCAGGATGAGCTGGGATCGCTCATCCCACAGTAAGATATCCAGGGGGAAAGAATTGCCCAGGTGGACTCAGATAACCACTGGTGCCAGACTGCTGCTATTTGGGGCTCCTCCTGCTCCCACAGGCACCAGAGTCCCCCCTGGAGCCAGAGGCATTGCACCCAGAGGGCTGTCATCAGCTCACACACTGCAAAGCCATTTCAGCTAATGAATCCCCTCCAGAACCTGAATTAGCATCTCTGGGTAATAGCAAATCACTCCTGATTTCTGATTGCTTATAAATAACCTACCAATGACCTCGGGAGCTTTCAGACAAGACTCAGGAGCCCCAGCAAGCTGCCAAATTCCCCTTCACCCCATGGGACTCCCTGGTCCCTGGACACAGCCCAGTCAGGCTGGATCTCATCCAGCAACAATTCCCTTGTTGCTGGCAAGAGGGAAAACAAGACCTTTTCAATTCCCAGGAGGCTGGAGGATATATTTATGCCACAACCTAATAATTTAACTATTCATTATTTATCCCAGCTTCCTCTTCCATACAGGTGACAGCTCTTTATAGGCTGACAGGTTAAATGGATGTAACAGATCCAGGGCTCTACTACATTTACATCGTGGCACTTCCTGGGAGGGCAGCAAAGGGCAACCAGCTTTGTCCAGGGCTGACCTCCCACACAACTTCCTCCCTCTTCACAGACAAACAGGCTTGTTGTCAAAACCTTTTCATTTCTCTGTCTTGCTCCTTTATTTAATTCCCTCATTTAATTCTAAAAAAATCTGCTTCTGAAAGTCTTGGTATGTAAAAAGTGAAGTTAAATTCTCTTCTGTTCAGTGAGATGTTTCCCCATGCAAAAATAATTCATCTTTTTATATTTAAAGGGTCTGAGGAGCACTGCCTCGAGAAAGGCCGGGAGATGGCAAGGGTGTCTGGAAAGTAATTTTTAACACTTGTGTTTCATAGTCACCTAAAGGTAGACAACTGTTCCATCAGTGTGCATGAACGAGGCCCCACACCCTGCTGGCACCCCCAGTTTCTACACCATAACACAGGGCTGGGCTTCACTTGGATCTTTGCTTACCCAGCATCACCAGTGGGCTGTTTTAGTAAACCAATCTCTGCAACTGGATTCCTTTTGTTTTACAAGAGGTGGTAAACAGTACCACAGTAACACAAAACCTTGCTCTTCTAATTGCAGGAACACTCGACTGTTAATCATGGCTTAATTGTCTTGCACCTTTTGTCAAGTCCTGAACTACTCAGACTGTGATAATTCTTGTCATTAGTGTCTGAACCTTGGGGCAATCTTACTCTAACATCTTAACATTTGCACTCTGTCACCAGAGAGCAGCATCAAATATGCAGAGCAGGAGCCAGGGTGGAAATGAAAGGCCTTGCTGGAATCACAAGTGTTCTAATCAGAGTGAACAACCTCCCTCCCACCGAAGTGGAGGACTCCAGAGCTGGGATTGGCATCACTTTTCACAGGGGTGCTTATCAGAGTAACATCTGGGCTTTTTCCCCCCCAAAATCTTGTATTCTCCATCTGCCAGCTCCAGCCCATGCACAAGAGGGTGAAAAAGGGCACCCCACGCCCAGCTGCAGCACCCCAAAAGAACAGCATTTCAATTGTGCTGACCCAGGGTACATCCAGACCAAGGTACAGCACTAGATGTGCACCGAGGCAGAGCAGGTGAGCTGGTACCCAGCACACACAGATGTCTCATGGTGGCTCATTTCAAGAGCCACAGAGTCAAATGCCAAGTAATTCCAGCTCCCCAGGAAGGTCTGTTATCTCTCTGATTCCACTTCTTTTGATGTAGTGTCTTTCATACGCTGTTGATCAGAACAATTTACAGCCAGAGAGGAAAATAACAACTTCAGGCTTCGGTGAATTGCATCCAGCAGCCCTCTGGAAGAGCAGCAGAGCTTTTTATCCAGCCCTTGTTACATTTTTGCCATAGCTGGGTAATGCATCTCAGCCATGTGGCTGCACAGATCACTCCATCCCAGAAACTCAGCTCCCATGCGAGGCAGGATTTCTCCCTGTTAAAATGTGCAAATGGTAATACTCTGGAACTAAAGCTGGCAGCAGCTTGTTTCAGATGCATGGGCTAAACACCCAGCTCTGGGCTGACAAGAGCTCTGCATCTGATTAGAAAACTGTTGTCAGTGCTCACAGTGTGCTTCGGGCTCCATCCTCAGCGCTCGGAGGCACGGAGAGGGCATCTGTGCACAGGCAGCTCCTCCTTACAGAGGGTGGGAGGTGGGCTCCAAGCTTGTCTCCTGCTCATCAGTGATCCAGCACCTCCTTCCAGGGCAGGACTGAGCCGAGTAGTAACTTATTCAGCTGCCCATAACCATCACAAACCTTGGGCTGGGCACGTTCGAGGAGGAAAGAGAAGCTGCCTGAGAGCCAGCAAAGAGGTGGGGATGGGACAGCTCTGCTGCCTCCTTCTTCCCAGGCCACAACATCACACCTCTCCTCTTAAGATGACAAAATTAAATATTCAGGTGAGAGTTAGGCACTCTTTCACCCCTAATCTAGCCACAGTCACTTTCATCATCCTGCTCACCCTGCTCACTCTCCTCCACAGCAGCTCTCCCATTTATCACCCTTTTCCCAGCCAAACCAGACACGACCCTTCCACACTCCATCTCCCAGCTCAGCACATGTGTTCAGCTGTTCAGGAAGCTTTAAGGTCACAACGTTCTCATCTAATTCCACTTTCTGTAGATAAGAGCCATCTATAAACCCAGAGCTCTCCACAGGAGCCCCGTGTCCTCACAGGCCCCGAGCCATCGTGTCAGCCACAAAGGACGTCACTGACATCTGAAGGTCTTTGCTTTTGCAACTTCACCCACTCCTTCCCAGGAACATGTTCGCAGTTGCCCTGTATTTATCTTCCTTTCTCTAAAGCAAAAGGCAGTGGCTTTTATCAGAGAAATCTGCAGGGCACGTATGGTCAATGGCTTCTTAATAACATTTTTAGCATTATGTTCCCAAAAGCTCATATAACAGAAAAAAATTAAAGAAAATGAAAAGAGTGGAAAAACCAGAGCAAAACAAATGGCTTGTGCGTGGTTCTCCTGGAATTGTTTAATAATCCACCGAGTGAAAAGCACTGCAGGGGAGAGGCAGGAGCAGCACTCCCAATTACACCCTCCATAGCCTAATAAACCAGAAAAGTGTGGTGATTGCTTGTAGTTGTCAAATCCTAATGCTCCTTAGCTACCTGTATTTACTGTGTTTGGTTATTATTGTGGTTTCAGTGCAGCCCCTGCCTCACAAAACTCAGGTGAAAGCACCTGGGAAAGTTAATCCCTCCTATCTCACAATTCCCATTTGGCCTTTCTGTTCCTGACAGGAGTGTTCACAGAAACAGAAGGCTGAGCACAAGCTCCTGAGATTTTCCCACCTAATCTTTCCCATATTGGTGAAATTTGGAGCTTGACCTGTGCTGACTCAGCTCACAAACACATCAAGTGAGGACAGAGCTATGGTAGGCTGAGATGCTTCCACCAAACCCCCCAAAAAATGAACTTGCCCAAAACTGGAAGAGAACCCCTGGGACAGGTGTGATTCCCAGCACAGGGGCTCCAATCCAACTCCAAAAGGACCCAAACTGCAGCAGGAGCGTTGCTACAGCCACAATAGCTCAGCAAGAGCAAGGCTCTTTGCAGCCCAGGACAGCGAGACACAAAGATTTTGCTGTTATTTTGCAGGCCCTGGAGAGAACATTGAAATTTTCATTGCTCCTTTGATTCATAGCACAGTTTCCATTGGAAGGCCATCCAGCAATGCACCAATAAAGTTTATTTCAGTTGATTTCTCCCCTGATTACCATGAAACTCCTGCAGATACACACAACTGTCCACACCCCATGTCCTGGGACCACTTTTGTCTGCGTCTTGCAACTTTTAATGTTTCAAATATTTCAAGTTTAGCATCCCTTAGCCTGGAATCAGAGATAAGAGTCTAAGGAATAATGAAGAAAAAAGTCAATTTGTTGGAGAACAACTTTAAGCTTTCCTTGGCAAGGAGTTATCTATGGTTCTTACTGAGAGAACCAGGCAGAGTGTTACATGGACATTTTAGGAATATTAAAATGCTACTGCTACTCCAACTCCACTGAAAGCCAGCACCATTATTCACTAATAAGCTTAAGGGATTTTACCATTTCATTGCAATTCCCTCAGTATCTGGACATTACCCCCCTCTCAGTCACAGGTACATGTCAGAGTCCCTTCACGCAACTGAGAACGGTAAAATTAATTTGCAAATTGAATGAAAGCCCAGAAATGTGCCAGGAATATCTCCCCCAAGGCCAGGCTGCTGGAGATGCTCAGCAGCAGAGTCTCCTCTGTCCCTGTTTCCCACTCTGCCCACCTTGTCAGCTCTTCAGCTCTGTGTGCAAGCAGGGACATCTCATGAAAAATGGTTCCTATTTGTATCAGTCTGCTGTCTTTGTACCTCTCCCCACATGAGACCATGGGGATGATGTCTTTCTTTCCTCCCCAGAGCCACGGCAGATGGGAAAAGGACGCAGGAAAACTGATTTTCCACAGAACATAACTTGTTTTTAAGGTGTATGTTATAGTCACCCTGGAGAGGGAGGAAACCACTTTCTTCAGTGAAAAGGAATTGAAAAAAAAAGCATCTGTACTACAGATTACACAACATTTTCTTCTATACAGCCAGGAACAGCAGAAATTCCCCATCACCAGCTGGATTTTGGAGAGAAGACAGCACAGAAGGGCACAGATCCATTTTTACCAGCAACAGCCCAACTCCCAGGGCTGCCCCATGGTCCAGCACCACGCCAAGGGATGCAGTCCTGCTCAGGCAGAATCCATCCCACACACATTTCTGAACTAGAAGTCCTGAGAGGCCAGACCAGCACCTCATTTGTACACAGGAAATTTTTCCTGCTGTCTTTCTCCACAGAGCCACCCCACACAGCACAACAGTGCTCCCCACACCGTCTCCTTCACCAGAGGAGAGCAGAACAAACATGAGGATAATCCCTCCCCTGCCTGTTGCTGAGGAAGAAAATCTCCTTTCTGGGGAGTTTTCCCAGCTTGTTTTCCAGTTGTTACATAAATGATAATGATGATAAATTGCCTGGGCTTGATGAGGTTTGCAGGGAGCTCCACAAGCCCCATCCAGGCTGCAGCACTGCCTTGCTCATTCGGGGGCAAAGGAGGCTTCACATCCTGTTTGTGGATAAGCAGCAAACAGGAGGGGTTGCTCCTTAAATCTCTGAGGTTTGAGGGCTTTCTGGTCCTTGCAGAAAGTCACCTCAATGGTGAGGTGGTTTCCTTCATCTCTTGATGATCTCATGGAGAAACTGCCTCCATGAAGGATGAGAACTTTGGTGAGTCCCACCTTTTTGTGTTCCCCTCAAGCTTTGTTTCCACCCTCCTCAGAAACACCGGCCTGCCCCAGCTCCCCACAGATCTGAGCAGGGGAATGGCTTTCTATAAACAGCCCTTAACAGGAACCTCTGCAGCCTGGGGCTCTCATTAGGGGCTGGGAGTTGCCAGCAGAGCCAAACTGGGATGAGTTAAATCCCAGAGGCAGTGGATGGTGCAGAGGAAGCCAGTGCAGGGAAGGTGACACACACTGGATTACCTGCCAGAGGCAGTGGATGGTGCAGAGGAAGCCAGTGAAGGTGACACACACTGCATTACCCACACAGCCTCCTCCCTCTGCAGCGCTGGGGGAGCCCAGCAGCGTGGCCATCCAGGAGCCTGCTGTGGACCAACCTGCTTCTCCACTTTTCCACCCTCCTCCTCCTCCTCAGCCCTGTCCCCAGATTCAGTCAAGGCTCAGGGCTCCCCTTGGAGCAGACACAGCCATCCAAGAGAGCAATTTCATGTTTGGATGTGACGGGAGGTGCCCTCTGGATTGAGGCCTAGAGCTCAAGCCATGCTGTCCCAGACGTGGCTCCTGCCCACACCTGATGCCTTCTGTTTGTTCCTGCTGCTCACTGAACACCCCAAAATGCTTCTCTGTCACCAGCTCACCCTGAGGTGCAGACTGACCTGAGCCAGTGACACACAGGGAGGTGGAGCAGGCCCAGGAGGCTGCTGCAGGCTCTCCCCTCTGCGCTGTGTCCGTGCTGGACAGCTCTGCCTTGCTCCACACACGGCTTCCATGGCATTCACTGCACCCAGAGGAGTCCCCAGGCAAAGCACGGGCACAGCAGGGCTGGAGTCCTCCTTCAGCTCACAGCCAGGAACCCAACACGTTGGCCTTTACAATTCCCAGCTTCTGGCAATTTGCCTGCGAGGTGCAGGATGAGTTATCAGCACTCACAGATAACCAGGCAGTTTCCTTTCGCCACAGTAATTGCTCAGGGGGATTAGAACCATAATTGAATATCTGCTTTTCTCCATGCAGGTGTAAACCAGGGGGGTTGGGGTTGTTTTGCCTTTTTTACATAAGAGCTCCTCATGAGCTGACAGACATTAAAGTCTGCTGGGAATCTCTTGTCACTTCCAAGACGTCTCTGGACTCGGAGCAGGACAGATCCTGCAGGATGCTCCCACACACCAGTGCCTGGGGCTGCAGATTGCAGGACAGAGCAGAGAGCTTCCCTGATTCCCTAATCCTGACAGTTTAAAACATCTCAGCAAGGCATACGATAACATGCAATTTGACCTGCCCTCACTTCAGTGAGTCATTTTGTGGATTCGTTGATTGGTTTTTCAGGATAATATTGGATAAGAACGATTGGAGACAAACAGGAGGCACATTCCCTTCAAAGAGGGGATTCCCCATTAGGGCAGCACCTCCAGCTTGATTGTGGAGCACCCCAGAATCCTGTCAGGGACTCCCAGGGTCCTGCTGGTTTCAGCAAAATACACCCGGCTGCTGCCTTAAACATTAATGAGATTTGAGACTTTAGAGAAACAAGTGAGAGTTGAGAAAAATCTCTGTTTTAATGACTCTCTATTGACTTGGGACATCTTTATTTCCATCTCAGGCACATATTCTGGCACATAAATGACAACTGTTCCACATTGTCCCTGCAGCAGGCAGGTACCTCAGCAGGCAGGATCCCACAGGAATGCCAGCACTAATGGCAGATATGTTTAATGCTGGTCAGACTGCTGGACTTCAGACAGAACTCCTACAAGCCAGCCACAAGAGGCTTTTCCTATTGTTATCTATCTTTTCTATCTCCAGTTTCCTTAAGAACCACATAGATAAGCTCTGGCTATTTATTTAGTGAAAGCAGCAATAAATAAATATATTCATGCAGCAGCAGCAGCTGAGATGATGAAGCACATCTGCACATACTGAAGCTCCTGCCAGGAGCTGAGTCCCTCTTGCAGCAGCTGGAGGAGGAAAGGGGAGGTTGGGGAGCAAACACAGGGCTGGTGTGAACAGCTGGAGCATGGGGAAATCACCCAAATCACCAACTGCCCTTTTGAAGAGGTGAAGGATGAAATAAGCAAAAAAGCCAAGCAGAATGTGATAATTGGTTTATCACTAATTTATGTTAACATAAATCATGTTCCAACTCTAAGTTATTTCTTCCAGGATGAGCATTAGACATGGGGGTAACTGTTCACAAAACATCCCCTGATGAGGATTTTCCTTTCTGCTTCAGAGCAGAGCTAACTAGCCTCACATCCCATCCATTTTTCTTGCTGTCTCCTGCCCTTGGGTACCTGAGGAACTGACCTCCACGTCCCCTTGTTGGCTGTCACAATAGACATTTGCCCAAGAGTAAAAGAACACACATTTCATCAGCCAGGCTTTCCCTCACCCAGAGGCAGCGCTTGATGCTTTTTAACTGCAGTTAAGTAGCAGAAAGACTGAAAAAAAACCACTAAAATCCCCACGAGGCAGCCTTGAGGTGGGATAGTGGTGATCTCATCCAGCCAAGGAGCAAATCTGAGATCCTGCACTGATAGCAGAGGCAAAACCCAGGAGCCAGCAGCTATCCAAGTGACTGCTTTCATCTGTCTCACAGTAGGTTTGGAATTTAAATCAGGTGTTCCAGCCCGCTCCAGCTCCGGAGCTGTAATTGCATCAAAGAGCATCTCACGCCTGCTGCATCAAACACCGAGCATGAAGAATTGCCAAAAGAAAATTAAGGTGGAATTAGAGTCGTAAACCAGCACACATAAAAATAGCTGAGGCAAGGGCAGCTTTTCCACACTCACACTCCTCACACATCATACCTGTGTGGTGAGCAGTGTCTCCAGGGATGGAACATTCCCTCAGGCCACCCAGCCCATCTCCTTCCCAGCACCAGCTTTTCACATTTATTATAATCATTTCCAGCTTCACCAACTCAGAAGAGCAGCAAGAATCTGGCACAGGTGGGACCAGCTGAGCCTTCCTCCCTCTTGATTTGCCAAATGGTTCCACACAACTGAACATTTTTCAGTCCTTTTTTCCTTAACATTTCAGATGTTTCAAATTCTGTTCAAGAAACACGCAGTGACTTTCTTACTGTCTGAATAGGAACATGAGATTCATGTTGGGTTGTTATTTATTTTTGTAGCTTTACAGAAATGTTCTTTTATTCACAGATCCGTGTTAAGAAAAACCTCTCAGAGGGCCAGACCTCAATTGAATGTGTGAAAATATTCACATTGCAGGCTGTTTATCAGCCCATGTGAAGAAAACACTTTTCTTGTGATGAATCCATCCCTCCCATATCAGCCAGGACAACTCAGTGCCATTTCACCTAAATTCTTACTGGCTTTAGAAGAAAATCCTTTTTAAAGTATATTTCATTAATTAATTCTTCTTTCAATTTGAAGAAGAAACAACTGAAAGCCAAGAAAACAGCCACAACGTCTCCTCAGGGCCCAACATCATGAACAGGATCTGATTTATCCCATTGATTTATCCCATTGGAAGCTCCCTGCCTGGGAGCACCGCTAGCCTGAAACAACATTTCCACACAGCAGTCATGGAGGAGATAAAACATTAATGACAGTCAACAAATTCCATCATTTTTTACGTGTTTTCCATTCCCAACTGTCACTGCTGGCAGAGGGGAGCATTTGGGGGTGTTTCCAGCTTGCTCATAGTAAATAAATCCCTTTTCTCTTCATCTGCCATGCTGGAGGTGGCATGGTGGGTCCCCCTCTTCCCTGCAGAGCTGGAAACCCCTGAAACAAGCAAGGACATGATTCAGGCTGGCTGTGGGTTATAAATATTCCTACCCCAGGACCAGACACATTAGAGGAACACATCCCCCTCTGTGGAGCCATAAATCTGCCTTTCACCCCAGAGCGGTGCCAGGAATGATGGGACAGTCTTAGAAATGCAAATATGCAAAGAAATAGCTGGAGAAGCCAGGGACAGGGCAGTCATTCCCACCACCCTGAGGGGAAACCTTGGGTATCCTGGAGAAGAAATGCTCTGGGAAGACCTTAGAGCACCTTCCAGTACCTAAAGGTGCTCCCACTTGGGGAGGGATTTTGTGCAAGGGCATGGGGTGTCTGTGCCAACAGCAGAAATGTCTTTGACACTCCCAGGAATGTGGATCCTGTTGTCTGTGCCTCTGGGCAGGCTCAAGACTGCAGGTTTAGCTGAAGCACCACCATTTCCACAGGGTTCTTCCTTCAGAAGAGGCTCCTTCCATCTCCACACCACTCCTCAGATGCAAAGGGCACTGCAGGGCTCCCCACAGCCCTCAGCATTTGATCTGAGCAGCCAGTGGGTTGAGGCAATTAATGCCTCCATGTGAGAGCAACTCTCACTGCTAAGTGCTCTCAGAGAGGAATAATTTCAGTAAAAATTCCAGTGCAAGAAGATTTAAGCACAAAATCTCTGAAGAACAAGGCAGAAAACCTTTATCCACCAGGATACACAGTATTTGTGCAGCATCCCCAGGAACTGCAGGCTGCTGCATGGAAATTAAATGTCATTGTTTTTTATTGTCTCTTACAGAGGCTCAGCAGAAATAAAAAATTTTGAGGGCACAGGGCTGATTAAAAACAACAAACTTTGAGAGCTGCAAAGTTCAAACTTCATTTTGTTCCTTGCTATTCTTCACACAATAAAAAAAAAAAGGGAGGTGTAAAAAGGAGGTCTCATGGAAAGGGTGGAAAGAGCCCTGGCGCTGTAAACAAGGAGCTTCATCTCAGCAGCCCTGGGGACCACCAGGACTTTCTGACAGAACAGGAAGAGAAGACCCAGACCTCCTGTAAGGGACAGCAGAGGGGCAGGACCACCCAGCCAAGCACCCAGCCTGGAGCAGCAGGGCGGAGGTGCCAGCTCCATCCTGGCTCTACTTTGCAAAGGCACTTCTCCATCACACAGTGCTTAAACAAACATTGTTTCTTTCCAGTGATCCTGCACAGCCCAGTCCTCACCCCAGTCCCTCTAAAGCCTCCCAAGGAAAAGCAGCAGAGAGGCACAGAGGGTTTTCCAAAGGCTGGAGGGAACAGGGGTGTCCTGCCCCACCACTGCCCCAGCTCACACGTGCCCGTCCCGTCCCTTCCTCCTCTCCCAGCTCCCACCTGAGATGTGTTTGCAGGGAACTATTTTCTGCAATCTGTCTGCCACTCCAGAGCCATTAACATCCTCCCACAATTTGGGCTGTCATTTTCCCTAATGATATATTTAAAGAAAATGATACCACAGGCAAAGCATTTCTCGGTGATTATAACACATGGCAAGTAACACCACCAGGCGTGAGTCAACCCACCCTGGCTGTGTTTGTGCTCAGCGCTCCAGATGCTGTCTGCTTCTCCTGGCAGGCATTGCCAACAGCCCCAGGAACAGCAGGAGACTCCATCCCCACATCCCATGGAGAGATCCTTCCCCCAAAACCCCACCAAGCTGGGGGGTTTCTGTCCCATACAAGGCTCTCCCTTCTCCTGCAGGTGTGACCAGTCTGTGGCACTGAAGGGATGATGCCATAGGATGTAGCTCCAGGCCAGTGGGATGGGGCTGGAGGGAATTCCTGTGTGTTTAAACCACAGGAGTGGTTTTTATATACAGGTTGGGGTTTTTATATAGAGCTATGACTGGTGCACTTACTGGTTGGACATGGTTTAGTGGAGCTGTATAGCCACAGGTTGGACTCAATGCTCTTGGAGGTTCTATTCTGTTTCTGTATATTTTTCCTCCCTTTATGGCTGAGCCACCTGCACAGCAAAGTTCAGGGACGTGCAAGACTCCCAACCCACCCAGCCTCAGAGCTGCAGGGCAAACAGGCTATTTTAAAAGTCTGATCACCAAAAATAGAGAGAAACACAGCTACTAAGCTACTAAGCACAGGGACATCCCAAAGACACCATTAGCACCACCTGGGATTTCATTTATTGCCATTAAGCTGATAAGCAGCTGTCTCAAACCCAGAGACAAGCAGCTGTCATACGTACATCTCGTTCCAAATTGGGTTTTCTCAAAGGCAGGTTCTCTTGAGACAGTTGGAAATTGCTCCAGATTTGGCTTGTGCATCCCAAATAAAGCTACACGAGGTGAGAAAACTGCTAAATCTCATTTCAATAGCAATGGCTGAGCCAGGTGGGTGTGGAAAGCCCAGCACATCCTGTGCCTCTGATCATCCAACCTTCAGGTTTGGTTCCCCACCAGCAGCCCCACATGCACCTGCAGCTCCTCTCCAGCATGTTCCTTTCTCTTGCAGGTCTCTCCTGGTGCCATTCCTGCTGAAATCAAGACCTTGGACTTGTCCAGGTGAGGTTTTTTTATTGCACTGCCTTGAGCACACTTTCATCCTCTGTTTGCCCATTGATGGCACTGAGTAGCCAAACTCTGGAGCACTAAGTCAGAAAGTGATGAGACCAAAAACAAGGGTGATATTCCAGTGCAAATAAGTTAAATAAAGGAAATTTATCTCTCTTGGCCTGTTTTCAGTTGCTGCTGTGAGGTTCCAGCAGTTCCAGCAAAGAGGATCGTTGCACCAAGCACTCCCCAGCATCTGCTGAGCACCGAGTCATTCTGTAGCTTCTCATAACTCCAGATGACAGGCACATGTTTGGGTGAAAACCCCTCAACTTTAATTGGAAAAGAGGAAAAACACTTCCATTTTCTCCTGGCATTTTTCACTGAAAGGCACATTTAAGTTGCTGAGTTTGTGAGGAGCAGCTTGAGGAGGTGACAAAGTGTGTCAGGAGCAAATCTGGCTGCACCCAGCCTGCATGAGAGTCACCACAGGGTGCAGGGAGCTGGAACTATCACCATATGCAATTTTCCACATGGGAACAGTGAAGGAGATGACTTCTTTTAGACCCAGAAATCTGCCAGCAATTTGGGCTGCCATGCCTTACACAACGGTATTACACATGTTCATTGCTACCCACCAGCAGGGATTTTCCCTCTGCATTGGGATTCCCTGGCCAGGACAGCAGTGGGGGAGATCCAGGGGGACACAGAAGTGCCTGGAAGCAAAGGCACTTTTCCCAAGCAGGGAACAAAGACAAATGTCCCTTTGCACACACCCTCAGCAGCTCCCAGAGGTGATTCCCACGGGAGGGCTGGCTGCACAGAAACCAGCAGCTAAGGAGGGGAGAAGGTGGGAATTAGAAACTTCCAGTTGCTTCCAGGAAGGATCCTGCTTGGCAGAGGTGGGGACATGGGATGCCATCCCTGCCTCAGGGTAGATCTACCTCTAGAGAGAGAAAAGTAATGGAAGTGGTTAAAATTCAATTTGGAGCATTGTACCAGTGAAACCAACACAGCGAGTCACTTCTGCCTGTTTTCCAGCACAGCTCCAAGCAGCCTGCCCTGTGATTAATTTTCCCTTCTGTTGCCTTGGCAAGTTTGGGGAGACACATTGTCAGCAAAACCTGGGAAGAAACCCCCCCGGCTCTCATCCAGCACAGATGGAGGAGGGCTCTGCACCACCTCTGTGCCCACCTGCCACCCACACCGCAGAAATCACCACATCCACATGATCAAAAAAGTGTTTTTTTTCCCTGTGCATGCTCCCCTGGCCCCTCACAGCATCAGGGAGGGCAACACCTCACTCAAGGCTTTCCTGCACTCCCCTTCCCACAAACCTGCCAAATTCATAATTACTGAAGGGGTGGCAGTGAACCCTCAGGCTGTCAGCACACTGAGTGTTTGCCCTTCTTTAGGATTAATTTCTAATAGGCAAGTAATTTAGAAATACCAGAAGTAGGGGGTGTGCAATTTGGAGCAGTGTGTCACTAAATAACCAGCTCATCACCAGGTGGATTTCAATTGAATCGCAGCAATTTAACTTGCAAAACACAGGTTGCAGTTCTGGAAGGAAAGGAAATGTCTCCTTTTGTCTGAAACACCGCGTTTGTCTCTCTCACAAACAGGAGATGCTGTTGTCAGTCACTCCCATTACAGAAGGAATTATTCTTGATAAACACCGTCTTTGCTATTTTGGGGAGAAAAACCAGGATTTCCATAGGACCCTGCAGTTGCACCACAGCTCTTCACTGCTTTGTTTAGGAATATCAGCAAACTGGGGCTGGGTTGGGCAGTGTGGATGTGCAAGCAATGCTGCTTAGGGTCTCCAAAATCCAAGATATTGGGTCCCCAGGGGCTTGGAAGGGGAAGCAGTGGGAAGGGAGCTGCAGATGCCCCAAGGGGAGACCAAAACACACAGGTTCCATGTGGAGAGAGGAGAGCTTGAAGGGGTATTTCCCTCCTTTTCCATATTATTTCAGGGGGAAAAATGTCATAAGAAAGAATACACAGGAAGCAAGCTCAGAGGAGCACAGCACTAAATGGGTCAGCTCTGCCCTCCCACGGAGATCCATCTCAGGGCATTGCTGGAGACACCAGGTCTTTTTTGGGCAGAAATTCCACAAACACACAGTTACTCCTTTTCTGAATTCACACCCAGCACAGTTCCATTGCAAAGTAAAATATTGGCCAGAATCTAAGCCTCACCCCAAACCAAGCCCTGGAGCCTCATCTCCTGCCAGGACTGCAGCACCACACATCCCCCACGGGACCCAGGGGCTGTGCTGCTGCTGCTGAGAGCAGCACAGGCAGGTTTGGAGCACATTAATGAGGCATGAGACAGCTGATTTGCATCTCTACAGCCTTGTTTGGATCAACATAAATTATATACACTGAGTTTATGCTGCTAAGTGTGTGCCTGCACCTACATGGCTCTGTAATGTTCCGTCTCCCCTCAGCTTCTCAATCCAGCTGGCTGAGAGGCAAAGCCAAGCTCCCAATGACCTCCAGAAATTGCAGAGTCTACTTTTTTAGGGGGTAGGGAAATTCATGGAGATGAATGGCAGGAGTCAAGGGCTCCCAGTGCCTGGTGAGGGACCTCAGGGGTCACCACAGTGGCTGCTGGCTCAGTGAAGAGCCACCTCTTCACCAGCTCCTGGTACCTTGCACAGCAGCACACACACAGGATCACAGCCACCTCCAAGGGAGAAGATTCCCTGTGCTTTTCACCTTCCATGAATGCTCCCTTCTTCTCATCTTGTGGAAAGGATAGAAAGGAAAAAAATTGGTAATGGAAAACAGATATGGAAAGATTTTCTTATCAACATTCCAAGCCAGCCACAATGCTGCTATAAAGACTGTACAACATCCTGGAGTAGGAATTCTGCAAGCCTCCTCTTCAGTATCTTTTATTTCTCCCTCCAGGTGGACAGGTTTAAGGCTGGCATAGTCCAAGCAGCGCCTTTTCCCATCTAATGGGAAGAGCTGTAAAGCCAGAGCCCTCTTTATTGCAGGAGATCCTCTTGGAGCTAATAAATGCCTTCCGCCCTCACCCCACTGTGAATATTTTACTGCCACTTAAATCCTTTCTTAGCCCTGATTTTGTAGCTGGCACGGGGTTTAGCCAGCTTTGGATAATCAGCAGGCAAGTGACGTGTTCTGTTCTCCCTTTTGTTTGCAGGCTGGCTACAGCAGTGAATCCGTGTCGCTGTCATGCCTGGTGCAGACAGGTTTCCTCCAAGTGCTTCCCCAGGAGCTCTGCCAGGGCAGCTCATTCCTAATGCTTCCCATCCCCGCTGCTCCCTGGGGATGCGGGGCAGCTTTCAGAGCCGACACGGCTGGCGGGGTGGAATTAAATCCCTGCCTCCAGGAGCCCCTTCCCTGCTATGCCAGAATCAGCTGGAATAATATCTTTTGACTTTGATATCCTTGGCTTTGAGGATACCCATTACCAGAGCCATCTGCCCACTGCAATTGCTGTTGCTGTGCAGAACTGGATACCTTGACCTCACCTCCAACATCCCCTCCTGACCTCTGAGCTCACCCTGCACTGCCACAGCCACATTTTCACCCAAATATGCCATTACAGCCACCAAGATCAGATGGCAAGGAGGGAAAAAAAAAATTCAATTCCCCTGAATATTTAATATTAATTGAGGAAGTAGATGGGAAAGTCGGGTACACTCTGCGCAAGCACTTAATATGCCAGATGGGCTGGAGTAATTCTAAGCAGTGGTTTAGTAAATGTCTTAAGAAGAAAATGAACACAGGCACAGAGCTGCATAAGTGACATCCAATAAGTACTTCAATCACTGTGCATTAAAGACCAGAATAAAGGCTATTTACAAAATTTCAGTAGGTAAAAAAACCCACTATGATTTTAATGAGATACGAGGGCTAATTAGTAACTGGTACTTCACAAGACAGCAACAGCTGATGAAAAAAGTAAAAAGCACCCATTTGAAAGCATCACTTCTGCGCAACTGCATTTTTTTTTCAGAGCATTTTTCCTGAACAGTTTCCACCAGAAACACTGGCAGGCAGATGGTGTTTACTAACTGCAATGGTGGTGAGGAAAACGGCAAAATTTAGGCCTTCCATCCATGCCCACCCTCAGCATCCTCCTGCCCAGCAAGGACAGGAAGGGACAAAGAGGGAAGTTCCCACAGCCCCCTGGGCAAACTCATCATTTCCACAGCAAAAAGCAAATGTGGACTGACATCTCTAATCTAGAGACACATTTCTTCTTCCAGTGGCAGACAACCTGCTTTTCACAGCCTTCACTTCCTTTGAAGCTCAGAGGAAGAAATGTCATGTGTCAGAGGGCTTAAGTGGGTGCTAAGAAACCTGTGTTTCCAGACAAATGGGTTTCTTGCCATTTCACATCACTTTCTACATTCATCTGTGCAAACAACAGTTGTATCCTCATTACTATTTTGAACCATGCTGTTGCCATGCTGAAATGTCACTCCATGGCAGTGGCAGTGCTCCTTGCTAAAGAGAAGCCACCCTTGGCACCAGGAGATGATATTTATCCTGCTCTTACTTTATAAAAAGACTCTGAGAGGGAAAAATAATTCCAAAAGGCTATCATCCATCAGCATCTCTTTCCCAGGTGTTTCTTGAAGCAAACACGCAAGCATCCTCTTTTCAGGGAGTCCTGTCCTCACAATATTGAACACTGGGAAAACCTCGTGCTCTTCCCTCATCGTGGGTCACCCCAGGCTGCTCCAGAATTGCAGAACACCATGGAGGTGTCACTGAAAAAGCCCCCAGGGAAACAGCACGAAGCAAAATCCTCAAAAAACCCTCTGGGGAAAAAAACGAGCCACCTAAATTAGGGGAACAAAACCTGCAAAAGCTGTCACCTAGGCAAACCTGTGATCCAACCCCCTGAGTCAGGCAGCAGAGCCTGAAAAGCAGAGCAGGCTCTGCCTTGCCAGCTCCTCCCTTCCGTCCTATTGACTTCCCAATATCCTGACAAAGCCCTGGGAGATTCACACCCATCTCTCCTACCC
Source organism: Poecile atricapillus (assembly GCF_030490865.1). NCBI lineage: Eukaryota > Metazoa > Chordata > Aves > Passeriformes > Paridae > Poecile > Poecile atricapillus. The sequence goes on from NC_081263.1 coordinate 6,708,282, forward strand.
TTCTCCCCAGAAATGGGTACTGGCAGCAGGCAAGGCGTGTTTTCACAGGGCTGAATCACTACCTGCATCCTTCCCACACACCCACTGATACCCAGCACATCACCCAGCCCTCCCCTAACGCTGTGACATGATGCTACGGGAGAGATGTTCCACCAGCAAGAGCAGCTGCCCACCCACATCATCCCTCTTCCAATAATGCAGCTTCCAGCTGACAGATGCCTATTATTAATTATTAATTCCAGCACATAGCAAAGTTATTCAGTGAGGCCCAGGATTTGTGTTGGCGCCATTAGAAAGAAGTAACAAGGCAGAACTGCAAAGACAGGGGGAAGTTTGAAGGGAGAAAAACATTTGGTTCCAGGGAATGCCCATGGGGTGTCAGCATTTCTGGGAGTTAAGCAGGGTGGAACATAATCCTTCAAGAAAAGGTTAAAATTAACATCCTGATTAAGTTGCAGCTCACAGAAACCAGCTTATAGGAACAGGGCAAACAGGAGGATTTGAGTATGAAGGACCCCCAGGGAGGGTTTGGGTGTAAAGGTTACACGTCTCTAATCTTCAGCCTCTTCCATAAAAAAACTACAGCAGCACCCAGCTGACAGCAGTTCTGGATCCCCAGCCAGTTGGCATCATCCAAGCTGGAAAATACAGAGGAAAAAATGCTCTAGAGCAGATGGGAGCAGAGGAACATGTAACATGATGTTACTCCACTTCTGGAAGCTTTGCTCTTCAGCAGCCTTTTATATTTACTTATAATGGGATGATTTCTGAGTCAGGCTCTACAGTAAATCTGTCCTGGATTGTGTCAGAGTCATACTTTAGCACTGCAAATTCCCTCAAACGGGGACAGTCCTGTCCTTGCTTTGTGTCCATCTGGAGCAAAGCATCTCACCTTGCCTGAGAGCAGGGCTCCAAGGGTCTGCTCAAAACCTTCATCATCATCATCATCATCCCATGCATCACCCTGCCTCGCACGTGGGGATGAGCTCAACACAGGATGATACATCAGTGCCATTAAACTCTCATCTCCTTGGATTAATTTGCCTCGTGAACTTTGGGAGATTTGTAGAAAACAAATATGACTTCAGCAGAATTAAATCACCTCCTTCAGTAGGACATCAGTTATGGAAATTGCCATCCCAGGGTCTGCAGAGATCCCGCAGCACAAACCTCAACAAAGGAACATCTCAGATTTAGAGCAGGGATCACTATGGGATGTGTAATACACAGCACTGATTTACAAACAACTTACTTGGCATATTCCAGCAAGGAGCTGTTCTTCAGTGGCTTTCATGATCAGAACACAGAATCAGGATGCTGCCCAGGAGGGAGGAGCAACAGGGGAAGACAGAAAGGAAGAAAGAGAAGGGGAAATGCTTCAAAGCCAAGCACAGTTACCTGTGATGGAGGTAATTAGCACAGGGCTATGATTATCACAGTGAACACATAGTGGGATCCTTCCACAAAAGCACTTAAGGGTGCACAGTGAAATTTAATAGCAAGTTAGAGTGTGGAGAAAAAAAGCCCAGCAAAGCCTATAGGCCAGGGAAGAACTGCCACAGACCCCAGATATTGAATAAGCCAGTGGATAAATAAGTGGAAACAACACGAAGGGCTCTGTGTAGTAAATCCTGCAGTGAAACACATACAGCAAGAATGACAAATAACATCAAGAAAGAAAAAACCTATTTCAGTGTACTTTTTCTTGATCTAAAGGACAGGCACTTGGAAAAAAAATAAAAAAAATAAAAGCCAAGTGGGTGCTTTTTTGCATCACCTCGAAGCCTCTGCCACATTTCCCCTTGTCTGGGCAGCTGCACTCTGCATGCACTCTTGCATTTCCCACCCCTGTTTGGAGGCAGAGCTGATGATGCACTCTGCAGCTGGGGGGAGGCTCAGGGCTGGCTTCACCTTTCACTGCACAGACACACTCTGGAACCACTCCAGTGCTTACAGGAACTTCTGTGGGTCACAAAATAAAGCCTTGCTTGGCAGTGAGAGGTCCTGAGCCCTGTGGTCTTGGTTCTAGCTCTGCCATGACAAACAGGGGGAGGAACCAGCACCACACCCAGGGAATAACACAAAACATCCCCAAGGATACATCTTCCCCCTGCAAGTTGGGCTGCAAAGGTGGATGGTGCTAGCAAGAAATCTGGCAAGTTAATGAGCTACTGGTGACTTCCAGAGTTGGCTTGTCCCAAACCATGAATCCTCTGAGCTCCAAATTTCCCTGTCCAGGCCTAAGAGCAGCCAGAGCAGATCATCACCTCCTCTCAGGACAGAATGAGAGCATGTCCAACTCCCTTTTCCCAATTTATCTTACACCTAGCAGTCAGAATTCATTGACTCCATCGAGCAGCCTCCACAAAGGAAGTTTCCTCTTTCATTCACTGATTTTAAGAGTAATGAAAGTTGCCATTTATTTGATGGGAAAATAAGTTGGCTTAGCTTCTTCCCCTGCCATTAATGGGCATCACATTAAGACCACAGCAAATCACTGAGGAGAAGAAGAAACACTTGTGCTAATCAGATTTAAAGAGTTGACAGCACAACGCCTTAAATCGAGTTAAAGCAGCGAGTAATGGATGGCACTCACTGCCTGATGGGAAACACCAGCATTCCTCTGGCTACACAATTTTCTCACCAACCAAATGCAACTTCCCCTCAACAGCACCACAAATTCCTGCACAGGTCCATGGAGTTTGGGTTAAATAAGGGTTAACACCAAAGTATGGGTTGGCAGCAAACACAGGTCACCCTTGAGTGACAGGAGGGCTCTGCAGTGCTGCCAAGGCCAGAGCTTGTGTCCTGCAAGCACAGCCAGGGAAAGGAGGAGTGAGAGAGCAGGGAGTGAAAACATTGAATGGGTTCAAATTTCCCCACAATTTTAGCACTATGCCCTCCCCACACCTCAGGCACCTCCCTGGAGAAGAATCTGTGCTCCTCATGGCTCCTTGTATGCAGGGTGGGAGAAAGCAGAACACCACCTCTGATCTCAGCAGTCCCCCATCCTCGAGGCTCCCCAGCATCCCAGCCACACTGCTCTGCCCCAGGGAAGCAAAGGAGAGGGTGGCAAAGTACCCTCTGGGCTGTGACAGACAGCAGCAGCCTCTCACAGTAACCAAAGATCAATCCAGGTGCTGCTTATCCATCTGTGTAACAACACTAAAGAGGTGAGGAAAATGCAGATGGAAAAGCAAAGGAGTCTTAAGAGAGCAAGAGCTGCCTGAGCCTTTGCACAAAGCCAGGGTGCTTGCAAAGTCCAGCATCAGCTTGATGAACTGAGGTTTATGAAATAAGAAAAAAGCTTCTTCTTCATGCCTTTTTTATTTTATACACTCCTTTATCATCCATTCCTGCCTGTCCCCTTCCCAAAGCAGCTGTGAATCCCAGTTACTCACCTAGGCCATCCAGCCATCTCCCTTCAGTGTCTCTGGGACAGCCCTGCCTGGTGCTGCCCAATAACATTTTTTAATGCAGCAGGGAAAGCCATAACGAGCCCCTGGCACTGGAAACTGAAGTGAAATAAAGTAGGAGCTAGAAATAACAGCTTTTAATTGCCAGGGTCATTTCCAAATTTAACAAGGTCTTTTAGGGGTTTTCTATCGTAGATCCCTCAGTCTTGAAGTTAGGATGCAGCATATGCAGGAGCTCAGGCAGAACTGTGGGTTTGCAGAATTGTGGGGAATACTTTACACCCCGGTGGAGGTCAGAGTAAACACCCAAAGTGATCCCTTCAAGCTCAGAGGCAGTCAGCTCCCCATAGCAACCGAGGCTCTCAGAGCACAGAACTCCATGAAATTAAACCAGAGCAAGGGTTCCCAAATAGAAATGCTTTAATCTGGTGCAATTTAACACAAACTGCCCTTCCATGTATATCTGCAGCCTGCACGTGTAACCCCCGGTGCTGGTTTGCCACTCCTGATAGATCAGAGCGCAGCAGAGGAAGCACAAAACCCCACACAAACCACCTTGGCTTACAGACTGCACATAATAAAAACTAAAAGATGTGGCCAGATGCATCCAGCATCCTGAATAAAGGCAGACAGGCAATATGGGACCTGTTTTCCAGTAGGGAAGTTACCAGGAATATAAAGAAGAACACAGGTACCCCAGGCCAGCTGCCTGGGAGGGCAGGTACAGCTGTTTTGGCTCATGAAGCCCAACCCAGCATTATTCAGAACTGCCAGACCTTGAAGAACCTTCCAGTGCCTAAAGGGGCCCCAAGAGAGCTGGAAAGGGACTTTGGTGAAGTGTCAGGGCAAGAGGGAATTCCTTCCCACTGCCAGAGGGGTTAGATAGGATATTGGGAAGAAATTCTTCCCTGTGAGGGTGGTGATTTGTCCAGTTAATTCTTTATGTATCCTCCCAGTCACCTGGGGACACAAGATTTGCCCAGCTCAGTAATATAATTTCCTTTGTTTCCTTTATGCAAGCCCTGCAAGTATATTTTATACATTAACCTGAAACTTTCAGCAGCACAATTAATTCAGCAGGAGAGGCTATTCATAGGGCAGCTCCTACTGAAAGATTTGCAATATGAGCTAATAAAATAAACAACAACATATGGGATTGCAGGGTGGATCAGCAGAACGTAATTGAGTGGACTGGAAACTGGCCAGGATAGTAAAATTAATTATTCTATTTTCCTTTGATGACCAGGGGTGGTCTGGGCATTGCATCCAACCAGCTCCAGGTATAGGGATGATCCCCACCTATTTTGAGAACACAGTGAGCCCAGCTGACAAGGGGGAATGGCATCAAACCTGACAAAGGGCAGAATTAAATCAGACATCAGAGAGAAATTCTGCCCTGTGAGGATGCTGAGGTGCTGGCACAGGTTCTCCAGGGAAGCTGTGGCTGCCCCGTCCCTGGAAATGTCCAAGGCCGGGCTGGACAGGGCTTGGAGCATCCTGGGATAGTGGAAGGTGTCCCTGCCTGTGGAAGAAGGGTGGAATGAGATGAGCTTTAAGGTCCTTTCCAACCCAAACCATTCTGGGATTCTGTGGCTCAGCACAGGCACAAGCCCCACTTTCCCTGCCCCAGAGTGATGCTGGACCATGCTGCAGCACATTTCCTCCAGCCCTTTCCCCTTTCCTCCATCACCCTGAACAGCCAGCTCTTCCCAGAGCTGCATCCTGACACAAAATGCTCCCTCCCGACCCAAATACTCCCCACTTCTCCCAGCCCTCCTCTGATCAGCTGCAATAATTGCATCAGACTGTCCTGTGAGGAGGGGGGGAGAAGCAAACTACCCAAGCTGCGTCTCAGGAGACAAAATGCCCAGAAACTGCTGTTTCTGTGGGAAATAAACAGCTGGGAAGAGCAGTGAGGTCATGATGAAAGACAGAGCCAGGGAAAGCAAAGCTCTCCTTGACTTCTTCTGCCTCTAGAGAGCATTGTTGCATTTTCTTCCCAGCAAGAGACAGGAACAGAGGTATCTCCAAGCAGAGGACTAGAAACTGCTGCAGTGGTACATGGCAATCTCACATTAACCCCCTGAATATCTCTGCTGTGAGCTGTGAGGATGAACAAAGACTTGCAGAGGAGGGCACTGGGATTTTGGATCGAGCTAGCCTTCCATCAGATGCTCGCTGCTGGCACACAGCAGGACTGCTGACAAAGGAGCCACCATCCTTTCTCAAAGATGTGAAACAGCTCCTCAGCACCCCAGGGTGCTGGGGTGGGCAGAGAACCCTGGGGAAGCCTCTGCTGTGGCTGGCAGAGGGAGGAGGAGGAGGAAGGAAAGCCCCTTCACGCTCACCAAGGCTCTGTGCGCACACAGCCCTTGCACAGCACCAAGAAACAGCCCCGGGAGAGACTGGTGATGAGTCCAATGGTGCTGCTCACCCTCTGCTCGTGTCCCAGAGACCGCCCTGCCCTGCCCTGCCTGCAGCACCAAGCCCCCTGCACCTTCTCCACGGGACACACCAGCCCCTCTCCCTTCCACTCGCTCTTCCCCATCCAGCCATTCCTCGTCCCTCCACTGCCTGCTCCCTGCTAAGCCAAATTCATTATCCAAAATCAATTAAAATATATTTTTGAAGGAGCATCATTGCTGTTGTGGAGAGAGAGGTTATTAAGGGTCCAATTTGCTGTGGATGGAACAATTATTTTCTCCCACACAGTGTGAGTCAGGCTGCAGCTCCCAAGGCTCGGACTGCGGGGGCACAGAGGTGTCTGGTGGGAGCTGGAGGGTGATCTGGTTAAGCTGATGGGCTGATAAGAGGGCAGCAGAAATTTGTGGGAACACTCTGTAAAGAGCTGAATTCACCATTCTGGCAGAGCATTTCTTCCAGCGTTATCTCCTTCACACCAGGAGCGGGTCACAGGTTCCCCTGCAGGGCAGGAGGGAGGCAGTGACAGGGCAGGACCAGCGCAGGGACCAGAGGGACGAGGGCAAGGGGAGGCATGTGAAGAGTAGAGCAAAAGCACTGTTTTGTACTAGCTCAGCTTCTGCAAAGGCATTTAGAATTCTCCATCTGCAGATCCAGCGTGTCCTGGGGGAGGACAAGAGCTTCAGCTTCTCCAGGTCACAGCCAGCTGGACCGGTCTGAGGGAAGCGGAGCTGAGCCAGGTTTTACACTCCCAGCTGGCTACCTGTGAGCCGAGGGTTGAGCACAAACTGCTTGACTCTGCACTTAGAGCAGAGTTCAGGAAACCCACAGCAGCTCTGCTGGTTGGGGAATGTCTGTGCCGAGCTTCAGAGCTGCTCCCCAAACTGTCCCACCTGAACGCTGCACCCTGGTGGCTTTCCCAATGTGTCTCCCACAGGGCAGCCCACACTCTCGTTTAATTGCTGGAACTTCAGAGCAGAGGTTTGGGGCCATCTCTCCCTCAGCCTCTCTCCCTGCCACCCTGCAGGAGAAAGGAGCTGGCATCCTTTGGGCATCGTGTTCTGGCTCAAAGAGCATCTCCTTTGGATTTCACTGCTCCAGGCAAGGGGCTGAGCCCAACCTCACATCATTTCCATAGCACTGGGAGCAACTTTTTCCCCTGAAAGGGATAAACATCCTCCAAAAACCCTGTGGGGCTCCAGAAGTGGAAATTACGTGGAGCACATCTGACTTGACTCCTCTTCTGCAGTTAAGTTTCAGAGATCATCTTCTCAGCCCCTGGAGAGGAGTGACCTGCAGTGAGCAGGTAATGAAAATCTGCTCCCCAGAACCTTTGGATACTTGGAAAATTCTCAGCCCAAATTGAGAGCCGCTTTCTCCACACACGGCCATGCAGCAGGACTCAGAGCTCACACAGAGCTCACAGGTGTCACACAGGGACTCCTAAGTGCCTCTCCCTGCTCCTTCCCCTGCACTCTGCTGAGTGGATTTCTGACCCAGCTGAGATCTCAGTTTCTGTGCAAACCCCAGTGTCGAGCAGGGAAGCCACTGTCCTCCTGCCACCGTGCAGGCACATCCCTCCCAGAATGATTAAAGGTTTGGTTCAAGGGCTCTGAGCACAGAAGAAAGGGATCACTATGAGGGTTTTGCTACTGGCCTTCCTTTCTTCTGGTGTTTTATTCACTTCTCCCCAGAGCCCCACTGTCCACTCCACCCCACTGGTGGCACAGATGATCCCTGGTCCCAAAGATGTGGGTCCTGTCATCAGCCTCCCCTTCCACAAATGCAGGACTCACTCACAAGCACTCTGCTCATTGCATCACCTCATTCTTCCCCATCACAATCCTATCATAATGTGGAAAAGGAATAAACACCTTTTTTTTTCCCTTTCCCAGCTGCACCTTTTTTTTTTTTTTTCCCCACTGAAAAAGCCCCATTTTTGGCTTTTTGCAAATTGACAATGCCTTCAAATGCACAGTGCCGGGTGCTGGGGCAGCAGGGGTTTGGGAGGTGGCTCCTCATGCTCCAAATGTTTTCAGTTTTTTAATCCACAAAGTGGATTAACAACCTTGGCATCCTCCAAGGTGAGAGGAGGGTCCCCAGGGTGTGCTGCCATCAGAGGGTGTGGGTGCCAGGACTGGGGAGAGCAAACACCTCTGACCAGGAGCTGGCCAGACCCACAGGAGGAAAACAAGCTGCCAGCTGGGCAGGAGATAGGACATCAAGCACCTCTTAGAAGTGGCAGAGTGAATCTCAAAGTGGAGTGTGTGCTTTTCCCAGGCCACAGGAAACTGTGCCATTGAGCACAGTGGGGGTGGAAGGACACCAGGGAGCTCACCTCTCCTTCTCCTGGGGCTCTGGAGATGGGAGCTGTCAGTCCATCCCAAAACTGAGCATCCAGGAGCCTGTGTGTCCCTCTGATGGGTTGACAGCACCCTGTGCCCAGGATAAATGTAAGAGTTTCCTGAGGCTTTCCTACCCCACTCACTCTGGGCACTGCATGCCTTGCTCATGCCCCTGCTCCAGGCAGACCCCAGCAGGCAGCAAAGGGCTCTGATGTGAACAAAACACCCAGACTCTCCCCAGCAGAGCTGGAAACACAGGCAAGCCCCTCCAATACCCTCCAGGAACGACATCAGGGCATTCCTATGCTTTTCCATGCTGCATCAGGAGCAGGGATGTGGGACATGAAGGGACAGTAGCCTTGCAGAAGCCAGCCCAGCCACACGGCTCACCCATTCCTGAAGGCATTAATTACCCCTTGCTTCACCCTCAAATGAAAGGCATTGCCTCAGTAGCCCTGGAAAGGCTCTGGAAAACCTATAAACTTGTCAGGAGACAGGTTCTGAGTCAGAGACCTCGCAGGAGGGAGGCAGAGGGATGGACAATGCCAGCAGAAACAGAGACCCTGCGAGCCAAGGTCTGGGATGGCAGGGGGCTGACAACTGCAGAGCAACCCCCAGACCCAAATCTGTGGGGTAATCCCTGCAGGACACCACTATTTCCCAAAATCCATGCTCACAGGGGGAAGTCATGCAGAGCCACTTAACCCTGCAGAACAGCTTAAAAAAAAATCACCTTTGTTGGGGGGAGCCCATCACCATCACCCCAGCAGGCACCCACACCAAACACACCCAGAGAAGCTGGGGCTGGGCAGAACTCAGAGCCCAGCCCAGGTGATGCAGAGGAGGGGGTTTCTACACTTGATGAATAAAGGAAGCCAGAAAATCAGCCTAGACTACAAACCACCTGGCCAGGCAGTAGAAAAAGGTTATTTTCAGCCAGAAACTGGAAGACATTTCCCTTGTTAAATTGCTCTCTGGTCAGTATTCAAAGCCCCGTGGCCCCTGCGGGTAGAACAGAAGTTGGAGAGCGAAGCCTTTGTCCTGTGGCTCCATTGGAAGCTGGGCTCAGCGGGACAGCCTTCCCCAGCACTCACAAGGTTTTGGCAAAGCTCGGTTTTCACACCCACTCAAAAGTGTATTTTCTAGCAAAGGAAAGTATGTCAGGGCATTGATTTCTTGGGCAACTGCACCGCAGAATGGATGGAGCTAAACTCAGTGATGCATTAGGCTGTTGGCTGCAAACCAAACACCTAGTAAAAATGCCTTAAAACCAATTTTTTTTTTGTTTTTTCTAGTGCATTTGGAGAACAGCCTGCCTGCTCTTAGGCCTTCCCTTCTGTTCTTGACTTCCCCATCCAAATAAGAGGGTGATGTCACTCGGGCTCCCTCAGCATCTGCTCATGGGGGGATGCTTCCATTGAAAATTAGGCAAATAGGAGAGAAAAAAACAAAACTACACGAACCATTGGGAAAATGGTATTCACAGCCAGTGGGAAGGAAGAAATGATCCCCAGAGGTACAACCCAGCTTGCCCAACGTCCAGAGGAGAGAGAACATCAGCATGCCATGGGTGCAGAGCTGCAGAGCTGTCCTCCTCCCCCTCCTCCTGGCCACAGACCTTCACAGCTGCCATGGGGTCACACCATGGTTGTTCTGGGGCTGGTGGCCACAAGCCCTTGTGCCCCCGTGCCCAGGAGCTCCACACAGGAGCCTGGCAGCCTAAAGCACTGCAGAAGGCGGCAGACAGCTGCTGACACCTTTGTCCAGGGGGATTTCTGAGCTGGCTCCCAGCAGCAGCTCTGTGAATATCCAGAGAGGATTACGTCAGCCCTGGCAAGCAGCGGAGGATCGATAGAGCGGCATCACATTTAATCACCTGCCTTAATAGCTTTGCATCTGACAGAGGCAGGGCATGGAAGGAGCATCTGGGATCTGGGATCTGGGATCTGGGATCTGGGATCTGGGATCTGGGATCTGGGATGAGCTGCTCCCCTCTCAGGGAGGACAGAGTCCTGCTAACCACAGCAGCCCCCCTTGCACAGGGACAGCGAGGGCTGAGCAGCAGCCCAGCCTTCATCTCACACAGAATTTAATTGGCCATGCAGGGCTTTGCTGTGACTCTGGGGGAGGATGGTGCTTGGCTGCATTCTGAGCAGGAGCACCAGGCACAGCGAATGTCTGAAGCCTCCCCCAAATTTTTCCCCTCTTGTGTTTCCTGTAGCTCATGATGTCCTGGGATTTCAGATGCCTTGATGGTGATCCTGGTGAGTTTTTCCTTCTGGCCTCCAAGCCCTCTCAGCAGGTTTGGCCAGATGGAGACAGGAGGAAGGCTTGGCAGTGCTTCTCCATCCATCCCACCTCGGTTTGGAAATGCTGAAAAAGGGGAAGCGATTGGCTGGAGAGGTTTGGCCACCACAGGCTCCATCTGCAACCAGAGGCACCCAACATTCACCCCTACACCCAAGGAAGGCATGAGCAGGTCCCCTTTAAGCCCCCACCCTCAGCTGTCCTGATCTATAAACCCAACCCAAATGCAGCCAGCAGACTGAGTTAAGGGAAGGTTTAGATTCTTTAGCAGGGAAAATTTCTTCACTGAAAGGGTTGTCCAGGACTGGAATGGACTGCCCAGGGCTGTGGTGAAGTCACCATCCCTGGAGGGATTTAAAAGATGTGTAGGTGTGGCACTTGGGGACGTGGTTTAGTGCTGGCCTCGTCAGTGCTGCAGTGATGGTTGTACTGAAAAATCTTAGAGGGTTTTTCTAGCTTTAAAAACTCTGCGATTCCAGAGGTCCCAGAGGATTTTCCCAACTCCAGATTGTATCCTTGAACATCTCAGCCACCCTCCAACCTCACAATTAGATGATGGCTGGATGGTCCACACACCTTGCCCATCACTGCCCACCTCCAGCTTCTGACTCTCCCCAGCTCCTCTCCCAAAATCCCAGCACAGCCCAACACCCCTGGCTTGCTCACACACACACACAGAGGAAACCACTTTGCTGAAAGGATAAAAGGAAGGTTCTTTAGGCATCACTGGGGAGCCTTTCCAACAGGGAGCACTGGTATAGATGTTTTAAGACAGTTGTAATTTCTTTAGAGCATTTCTCCAAGCATATCTGGATAAATTATTCACAAAGAATAAGAGATTAACCCATATGGGGGAAAAAAGAAAAGGAGAACAGGCTATTGGAGATCAGGCCAGCAGCTTTTTTCTGTAATACTATTGCCACATGCAATATTCCTGCCTCCTCTGTGAAAGAATATAGCAATTATTTATGTTGGTTTAATGGAAAGAGGCTTTGTCACATGAAATAACAGATGAGCAGGTTGTGAAGCAGAGACTAATGAAGAAGGAATAATGCTGCACCCCTGGATAAACAGGGCAGTAGGAAGGGGGGAACCCACCCACCATGGCAATAATAAAGAAATCATCATCACAGAACCAACCCAGCTAATTTTTACTCCATTTCCACATTACCACTAAGAACATTTAAATTCTGTTGCCATTTTTAGAGAGGAAAACATATTTCAGTACTGTTTGTTGGAAATATCATTAGGATAACAGTCACCCCCGCAATGTTTTATTGCAGGCAGTTACTTCCATGCTGCCATTCGCAGAGATTACTCCCCAAATTACTTCTAAACATCCAAATTGCAAAGGGAAGGAGTTAGTCTAGTGCTGGGATTGATTGCTGTAGTTTCTCTTGCAAGACTAATAAGAATATATCTATCTCTTCTGCAGTGTTTTGTTTAAAGCAGTTGTGGAGCATTTGGTGAAGGGGGAAGTGCAGCAGAGCTGCCTGCAAAGCTGTGACCCATCACCCTCTCCAGTGGAGCCAAGCACATCAAAGCAAAACAGAAGGACAACTCACTAATGTGCTCTTAAAAACCTATTTCCCAGGCATAACTATGCTTGGAAGGTGGGGAGAACTCCTAAAAAATAAAATTTACAGAAGGCAGTTAAAGAGTGCATCTTACAGCAGTGTTAGAAAACAAACACCTGGGATTAAGGCTTCTTTAATCAACATTTACTGCAGGTTTAATAATGTGTATTAAAAGCAGGCAGGCAAATGGTGCTTGGGAAACGACAGGAAAATAAAGTAGATAAATGTACTAATTGCAGCTTATCTGACAGCTCTGTGTTTCCCTCCACAGCTGAGACTCCAGATCAAGTATTTATACATCAGGCAGGATTGATTCTCTGGGATCAAGCAAGACTCAGGGTAGGGTGACAGCAGCTGATAGATGGGCATGGTGTCTCATCAAATCCTGGCAGATTGCTTTGTCCAGGTATTGCAAATTGAAAAAGGAGGTATTTTGCAGCTGACAGCAGCTGTTTACAGCAGGGGAGGCTCAACCTGCCTGGTTTTGCAACATATTTGAGCAGGGCTGTTTTACACTCTGAAGCAGCGAGAGGTTTTATGTGCATTTGTGTGTTTAGGTGGGCTCCATCCTCCCAGGATGCTCCCACTCAAATAATCTGTACATAAAAAAGAGGCTCCCTGGAAATCCGTGTCTTGGCCACTTGTCATGAAGAAGAAAAAGTGATCAAAGTGGAGAATCTCCACGGGGCTGATGGGTCCAGGCCCACAGAGGTCAGGAGGCTCAGCTCTCCCTTGTGAGGACAAGGGGCAGAATCCACCCAGCTCATGCCAGGATTGCCCCAGGGTCTGCTGACACACACTCCGAGGTTTTAAAGATCCAGTGTCACATCTTCACTCATCCAGAGCTCCCCTTGTCACAGACACAGAGATCACATCCCTGCAGCTCAGTTTTTTTCCACGGCTCCATCAATTCCACAGTTATTGAGCCACGAGAGGTCTGACCAGAGCCTGTGTCCTTGCATGCAGCAGCCATTGTGAATTTTGGCTTTCCTGCCCGGTTTCCCACTGAGCAGCACATCTGAAGGGGCTTGCTAAAACCTTCCCTCCCATTTAGTGCTCATGCAAAGAAACAGCCAAATCTGGGGTGGCCTCAGCTGGTTTTGCAACTTGAAGGGAAGGCTTGGGGGGGCTTTTCCTGAGGCAAATCCCAGGCAGATAGCATCTCCCCCGACCGCAGGAACCAGCTCCCTGTTGTTCTGTGCAACCACAGCATCTGCAGCCCCTTGTGCACAGTCATCAATCACGGCAGACGTGGTGGCAGGGTCCTGGCAGGGACCAGGGTGTCAAAGTTCCCCAGCTCACGCATTTCCGCACAGGGCAGGGTTTAACGAGGGGAAAAGCATCCATTGGAATCACCAGCAGCAGCCAAAGCGCTGACCCAGCAATTCAAAAAGAAGCCTTTTTCTTTTTCTTTTTCTTTTTCTTTTTCTTTTTCTTTTTCTTTTTCTTTTTCTTTTTCTTTTTCTTTTTCTTTTTCTTTTTCTTTTTCTTTTTCTTTTTCTTTTTCTTTTTCTTTTTCTTTTTCTTTTTCTTCTTTCAGAAGGAAAAGTGTGCAGAAAGAACTGTTCCCACAGCTCATCACTGACAAGTTCTTCATGGGTGCTTCCATGGGTGCTGAGAGAGAGAAGAGAGAAATGCAGGACTGAAATCAATTTGCTCCTCTGCGCTTTGGGCTGAGCTTGACAATGGATTTCTTCCCCCTGAGAGACACACTCAGAGGTTAATTCTCTCCCTCTGCTCCTCACAGAGTGCAGTTGTTACAAACACACTCTCCTGAGCTACCTAAACCCAGGAGAAACCTCAGAATAAGCCAGCCTTTCCTCTGCGAGCGATTTCCCCTGCAGCTTGTGCCAACATTTCCAAAAGAAATGCTTCCAGCCAGCTCTGGAGCCAGCTTTGGAGAGAACAGCATCCTTCTGCACTCCTGCTTTCCTTCCTCAGCCTGGAGCAGGGTTCCACCCACTCCCCTGGGAACAGCAGCCAGATGCCCACAGCAGGCTGAGCACGTCGGGTAACGTTGGGCACTGCCAAAGCACTGAGCACATCAGCCCCAGCTTTTTGGTGTTTCCACTCTCTGAATTAACCAAGAGGATTGCTGTGCTCCCCACTGACACTCTTCTCCTCCTAAAGTCACAGGGAGACTGTGCTGGGGAGCTGCAGAACCCCGAGGGGCAGTGGGATGTGTCCCAGGGCAGGTCTCACATGGGTCCCTGTGCATGCCTGGGACCGAGCAGAGGCTGAACACGGCCCCCAGAGCTGGCACAGCTTTGTTGGTTGGTCCTCAATGAACTGGAGCAGGGAACCCTTCAGCTCTGCCAGCCCCACTGTGCTGCTCCCACCAAGCCACAGAGAGGACACCAGGCCCTGCTGGGCTGAGATGCAGCTCTTCCCCTGGGAAACTGCCCCTCATTTTTGGGATTGCTAACCTCACTGCGTGTGCAAAGCAATGGGAAATGCAATTAATCATGGTCCTGTGTCCACTCGTGCCTGCAGTGCTGTAGAGGCAGGGATGATCCTAACAAAGCAGCACAGTTCTGTTTTTTCAGCCAATAAACCCCCTCCTTAGTGAACCTGCTGTCACAGCCATGCTGGGACAAGCAAGGGATGGGGCTGTGGGGATGCAGGGATGGTACCCACGTGCTCCAGGACCAATGGGCTGAGCGTGTGGCACACATGGACCAAGACTTGCCAAAAATGCATCAGCCTCTTCCCAAAATCCTTGCAGGCACCTGAGATGCATTGGGACCCCTCCCTTTACATGGTCTGTCCCAGGCAGTGAGTTCACCAGGCAGTTCCTAAAGGGGGTTGCAGCCTGCTCTGGTGCTCAGGGGATTTGCAGTCTTTGTGGCACCCCAGCCTCTCTGGCTGGTGTATCCAGCCCATGCTCATGGTTTCCATAAAAGCAAAGCTCAGACCTTGCACAGCTTTGCAGGGAGTCTCCTTTTCCCAGCCACCACACTTCCCAAATGCCAGCACCCAGCCCTGCTCCACATCCCTGCCTGCTCCCCAAAACCAGTTTCCTCTGCTCAGCTGCCCGGGCTCTCCAGCCTGGCTCCTGGTGAGAAGAGGAGAAACCCGTTCTCCCAGGCTGTGATTTTCAACCCAGAATGATTTTCATTAACTCTGTCCCCGAGGCTCAGGGGGGGACAGGCCACACAGGCGCTGAGCAGCCCGGAGCTTGTTGGAGTCAGAAGAAAACGAGGCAGAGCTTTGCTTGCAAAGTTAATTTGAACCAACCGGCAGCTGGTGGAGCAGCCAGGAGAGCCTGTCCCACAGCAAGAGCCAGCATTTTCCAGGGATACCACAGAGCTGGGATGCTAGCAGGGAGGGGACAGCAAAGGGCTTAGTCAAAATCTTTGGGCACAATTATTTCAAGAGCGCTGCAGGCACATGAAGATGGGCTCTGGCACATGAGCTGGGGACGTGCCCTCACTCACATGTGCAGGTCAGCTCCAGGCAGGAGCAGGGCAGGGCTGGGGGACACCAGGAGAGCCCCAGAGGTGGTTTGTGGAAAGCCTGAGCCCTCCTGCAGGCAGCAGAAAGTGGCATCCAGCACTGGATACTGCAGTTGTACCCCATGTGCATCCTCCCTCCAGCCTCCGCTGCTCTCATTTTATGCCAAATTAATGGAATTTTATGATTTTGCATAATACAATGACCACAATAAAGATGCAATTACTCTGGATAGAACTTGCAGTCGGGAAAAAATTGTGTTCAGGACTGGTGAAACACATCTTACCAGGAGTGGATGGACACGGAGCATGGTGAAGTGTGAGCTGCTCAGACTCGTGTCCAGGCAGGGCTGTGGCAGGCTGGGCTCAGACAGGGCAGATGTGAACAGCACCTGAAGAATCCTCCCAGTTGGGTTAAACAGGCAGGAAAAGATCCCCAGAGCCACACACAAAGAGCTGGGAAATAAGAACAGGGACAGAGTATCAACATGGGTTTGAGATCATCTCCAGCACAGGAGACAGATGGAGAGTTTGGATCTGCCAGGGCAGAACCAAGCAAAGATGCTGGGCATGCAGGCAAGGGAAGGGATGCCTGGGGATGTATCTGACTGCCAGCAGGATCCACACAGTAAAATACATCTTTCCAGCATCCCTCCTTCCTTCTTCAGCTCTGTTTCCCTGGCTCTCCTCTTTGGGCAGGAATCCATCCTCACTCCAGGCAGGTAAAACAAACACCTGGCACAATGTTCACTGCACATGGAGGAGGGTTCCATCACAGGGCAAGGGAAAGCAGAGCAGCCCATCAGCCACCCCAGCTTGCAACACCACCAGGACACAGCCCAAATTACCTGGTTCATTCCAGCTTTTCCCCACAGGCAGTTCCAGCATGCCAAGGAAATCCCAGAGGCTGCTGCAACTGGCTCAAAACCACCAGTCCTGTCAGCTGGTTTGAATTTTCCTTGTGTTTGCAAAGGCAAAAAAAAAAAAAAAAAATAGATTAAATGGCCTTTTAATCCTTATTCAGCATCGCTCTGAAGGCCTTTCCAGCTAAACTAAAATGTATCACCGAAGCTTTGCTGTTTGCATTAATAGCCCAAGGGGACTTAAAGCTGGCTCAGACTGTGTGTCAAATGCCCCAGAGAGCTCAGCAAGGGCAGCCAGGCACTGTGCACAGCCGGGAGCTCCTCCAGCCCTTCCCTGGTTTATCCCCATGCCACAGACACTGTGCCCAGCTGCAGAGCCTGTGCCACCCACCCAGCACCACTCCTGGCCCAGGGATGCTGCCCTGGGTGATGATGGAGCTGCAGAGGGTTTCTGACAAGGACATAGAGTGACAGGAGGAGGGGTTTTGGCATCAAACTGGCACAGGCAGTGTTGGGTTTCATATAAGGAAGAAATTCTTCCCTGTGAGGGTGGTGAGGCCCTTGCACAGGTTAATCCAGGGAAGCTGTGGCTACCCCATCCCTGCAAGTGTCCAAGGCCAGGCTGAACAGGGCTTGGAGCAGGCTGGGATAGTGGAAGGTGTCCCTGCCATGGCAGGGGGTGGAACAGGAGGAGTTTTAAGGTCCCTTCCAACCCAAACCATTCTGTGAGTCTTTGATAAGGCTCCAGGTGTCAGGACTGCTCCCAGCCCCTCCACAGTTCTGCCTTCCCTCAGGAGCAGGGGACGGGTACATGGCAAAGTCAAAAGGTCCCAGAATGTGCCTGGCAGCACGGGATCAGCTGGAGGCTGCAGAGGATGGATCAGCCTCATCTGCATCACAGAGGGGGCACAAAATCCCCCAGCACAGCAGCCCAGCCCATCTTGCCTTTGTACCCCATCATCTCAGTGCTGTCAGAAACAGGGCAGAGCATTCTGGTGCCAATTTACTGGCAGGGAAGGTTTAATGTACTTGTGCAAAGCACAGCATGACCAGAGCTCCTTTTGGCTTCTCTCCTGACCCAGCATCATGGAAGGACCTGTGGCTGACCCCTGCACCCAGGGACATGCACATCCTCCCAAACAGCAGCAGGTCAACAGCACTCACCAAACTCAGATTACTCAGCATCTTTATGCCAGCTGGTCTCTGTCTCTCCCCTTTTCCTCTCAGGGTTTGTCAGGTTTAATTAAAATTCCTCTACTCAGCTGGTTCTTTCACTCAGGCTATTATCTGCAGTGTGCTCTGCTGCCTGCCTCGAGCTCATCTCATTAGGAATCCACCTCTTGGTGAATAGAGCCGTATTTAGAAGGCAATACATGGCCAGTGTTTGAGTCTGAGTAGTTCTATTTGACCCATCCCCTTGACAAGACAGATGCCCCAAGAACCCGTTCTCGGTGTTCCTGCTATTCATTTATTTCCAGTGAAATGATGACTTGGTTCACTGCAGGAAATTACAGCCAGGAAAGAGGAGGAGGTGGAGGTGATCCTGCCCTGCCCCAGCTCTTATGGCTGTCAGACTGCAGGTCACACTGCCCAGCACACCATGGGGACCCACACGTGCCCACCCTGAGCACACCAGGAGTGTGGGTCTGGGTGCCAACAAACACCTGCAGAGGTTCTCCCTTCCTCCCTCCCTGGCAAATCAGGTCTCCCCTGGAGCTGACATTTGACTCTGCTGTCTCTGGTCTCACACATCAAACCTCACTGGGTTCCTCATGGAAGCAGGACTGGGAATGGTGTGCAGGGGATGACAGATGAGCCCTCTAGAAGAGAGGGAAATGGAGGAAAAGTGCCACAAAGAACTTTCAGAGGAACAGCCCCTGGAAGAAAAAGCAGAGAGGCTGAGTCAGCTCCCATGGCCGTGGGCAGCTGCTTCTCCTGGGTCTGAGAGGCAGCACAGTGATGTTATGGGCAGGGGACAGGGACAAGGTCACCCAGCCTTGCAGGCCACCAGCCCCCAGCTCCTGGAAGTGTTCAGCAGCTCATATGTCTTCTTGAGCACACCCAAAGAGAGCCTTTCCCATAGATCTCAGCTCAAACCCACATGATTTTTTTCCCCGAGTGTTTTTAGCTCAGCCACTGAACGAGGAAAAATGCTCTTCACTCTGCTCTGCTGATGAGGAGTTAAAAAAAGAACCCTCTCAAATGCAGACTCCATCACTGAGGGGATCTGTGTTGGGTTGGCAGGGAGAGATGGACACAGCAGCAAAGCAGCAAAGAAGAAGTGGCAAAAGAAGAACACCAAAGCAGAGCAGCCCTGGAGATGCAGAGCAAACCCAGGAGACTGTCACAGCCATGGGCTTCAAAGGGCTGGTCACAAGTCCCAGGACAGCAGCCCTCTCCTGCTGTGAGCAATGGACCAGCACAAACAGAAGCCTCGGGCTGAGCACTCTGGACATGAAGCACTCTTTAGGCTCTAATTGAAGCTCAAGCCCAGAATTCAGATATGCTCCAGATATGAAGCAGTGAAGAAACGCAAGAGCCTTCCTCCTCTTCCTCCTCTTCCTCCTCTTCCTCCTCTTCCTCCTCTTCCTCCTCTTCCTCCTCTTCCTCCTCCACCTCACCATTGTCCTCAGAGGAATGGATGTTCCAGCAGGCCCCTTTGGTCCCCATCCCACACTCTGAGGCACCCCCAGCCCCACCACAGCCCCCTCCCCTGCCTCTCCACACACTCTCAGCAGTAGCTGTTTTCTCCCTTTGGCCATTGGCTGCTGGTTCCCATCCCGTACATTCCCTTCCATTTAGAGATATTGTCAGTTGAGAATCAGAGCTCAGATGTTTATTATTTCTAATGTAATCCCAAGCCAAAATAGGAGGCAGGGTGTTTGGTCTTTCCCTC
The DNA here is from genome assembly GCF_030490865.1 of Poecile atricapillus. NCBI lineage: Eukaryota > Metazoa > Chordata > Aves > Passeriformes > Paridae > Poecile > Poecile atricapillus. Next base: position 6,727,559 of record NC_081263.1, read on the forward strand.
GGCTCTCTCTGCTGAGGAATGGCAGCTGAGCCAGCACCCGGCGTTCCCCATGGCGCTGCGTTCCCCACGGACAGATGGCAAACCCTTAACTCTTCCAGCAGCTCCCAGATATTTTTACTGTCTATTGCTTTTTCGCCTCTGTTTATTTTTCAAGCTGAAATAAGCGGAGTGATGGGAAAAAGAAATCTCCTGCTGAGCGTTGCATCAGAGACCAGATTCCCATAAGGATTAATTTCAGTGGAAACAGCAAGGCCTTAATTTTTTTGGCAGGGTGAACACAGCAAGGGCTGAGCCCTGCATCACCCAGCACAGCAAAACAAAGCTGCTTTCTGTGCTCAGCACCTGTGGGCCCTCCTTTGGCCTTTTCAGTAGAGAAAAGGTAAAGGTGTCAAGATATCATCAGAGGACCCTGTTGGTTCAGATAATAACTAGAGCTGCTTCAAGCCCAGAAAGCTCCATCCAAACTGTTTGGAGTTTGTTTGAGTCAGTTTGACACTGCTCAGCCAGGGCATCCTGGGGAATGTGGGTGGTTCCAGGCAGGCAGAATTGACCTGAGCAGCTCATCAGTGCCTGCCCACACTGTGGTGCCTTTCCCTGTCCAGAGCTGGAGCAGACCCACAGCATCCCTCCAGGCCAGCACTGTGGGAATGTTATGGGGATTTAGGAACATCAAGGGGATTTCCCATTCAGTGCTTTTACTGACTTCTGGGGTGGCATCATGCGATCCAAAGTCAAGTTCTTCGAAATTGGGATTGCACCACCAATTTTTGTCTCCCAGCAGCTGTGCCCTCTGCTGCAAAGCAAACTGCAATAGTTCTTATCCCCAGGTAGGCCATGGCCGTAGGATGAGCTCACAGGAAAAACAAAACACCTGACACTGCTTTTGTCATGCCATAGATGAACCCAGTGAAGACAGAGCAAAAGTGAAGAAATCCCAGCTGGGAAAATCTGGGGAATGAAGAAAGAGCACAGCTAGGCAGTGCTGAGCTTCTCTTACTATTTCCATCCTTAAATCTTGAAGAAATCAATAAACTCTTCCTGAACAGAACCTTTCCCTGTAAGAGAGGATCACAGCAAGGGGTGTAAGTGTGCCTCTTCTGCGGCCACATTAAAACCATCCCTCATTTGGATGGCTGATCCGAGAAGGGCAGCCCTTGTGAGAGCTGCAGAGAGGTCAGGGCATGGCCCAGGGGCTCGGAGCACTGCAGGATGTTGGATGCACATCGGCACCAGCAGGAGGAATCCGGGAATGAGCTGCTTTAGGAATAAACTCCTCACATGCCAGCATAAAACTCCTGTTGACACACACCTGCCTTGCTCCTGCCAGAAGAGAAAAAGGAGCAGCTTTCTGCCTTCTGTGGGAGCAGAGATGAGGCTGGAGCCCAGCATCAATAAATTAATGGAAAGCCTTTGCTTTTGAGCAGAGGCACTGCAGATCTCAGCAGGCACATCACAGCTCTCTGCTCCTGCCTAAATGAATGTTCAGCAGGAAAACTGCAGGTACAGGCTCTGCCAACACCTTTCTGGGACACAGCAGCAGCTCTGCATCAATTCTTTGGTGTCCCCTGTGCCACAAGCTGGTCCAGAGCTGTCCTGCAGCATGTTTGTAGGAACAACCTCCTCTGCCCACCAAGGGGACCAGACCCAGGAGTCCAGCAAGCTCCTGGCATCCCTTCATGTCATCCATGCCAGTGCAGCTGACAGCTCAGACCCTGAGGCAGAATTTTCATCCCCTCAGCCTCACCCTGTTCACAGGTGAAGGCTCTACCCCTGCTCACTCCCCTGAAGCAGCCTCCCTTCCCCAGTCCCTGTTTAGTGGCCTGTTTAGGCTTATTTAACCTCGGGGGTAGCTGCACCCCTGCAGCTGCAAGAAAAAGCTGAGTCCTCTGTGCCTGGAGCCAGGGATGTTTTTTGGCACTTGAAATGCCATCCCTTTGCTGGGGTTTGGTTTGCCCAGCCCAGCCTGGGCAGCGCTGGCAGGGTGCAGCTCAGTGTGCCAGCCCCGTGTCCCCCAGGCTGCCTGCCCAGCACTCCCAGGGATGGATGGGCAGCCTTTGAGCCACCCCCTGACAAGAGCCTGGGGAAATACTTTGCCCTGTCCATCCAGTGGCCCCCTCCCTGCTCACAAGCGAGGAGTTTTCCCTTTTGTGCCAGTCAACAGGAGCTGGACTGACATGCAGCAGCCTGATTGCCTGGCAATGGTGAGAAGAGGAGCAAAGAAAGCTGCCTGTGAGCCAAAAGCTCGCAATTAAGAAATAAAATGAGGAGCTAACAGAAGGATACAGCTCTGGCAGCTGGCAGGGACATGGGTGGGATCAAAGGGAGGCAGAGGGTGGCCGTGGGCAGCAGGGCAGCCCAGAGGGGTGAGGGAGGAGAGGCAGGAAAGGTGGGAAGCAGTGCCTGAGACAGCATCCCAGTGGATGCAAGCTGGCCCACAGCGAATTTGTTGAGGCCAAAAAAGGATATTGCAACAAGTGGAGGGGGATGTGATGAAAGAGAAGGTGAGAGTTTTAGCTTTAGGAGAGGCTTAGCAAGGTAATTCAAGCTGTTGAGGTGCCCAGGATGTGAAGTCGTGGGAGGAGGGGGAAGATGAAGACAGCACTCAGGCTCTGGCAGCAAAGCAGCATCCTGGTATTGCTGAGCTCAGGGAACCCCTGAGCTGAGAAGGAGAGGTTAAAAACTCTGATTTGGCCGTGTTGTGCTTGAAAGAGTGGTGAGACATTCACGAGGTGTCAGAGAGCTCCTCTGAGATATGAATTTGGACAGGGAGAGGAGAGCCCAGAGAGGGGCTGCATGCCTGAGTCATCACCATAGAGATGGTATTTGAGTGTAGCTGCAATGAGATTACCCAGAGACACAGCACGGAGCACGGCCACAGCTCTGTGAGCTCCCAGGGCAAACCAGGCTCCCACAGCAGCCCAGCACCAGCCACAGGTGGCCAAAGCTGGGACACGCTCCAGGCAAGGCTCAGAGCCAAACAGCCACAGCCCTGCCTCACCTCCAGAGGATGACTTGGACCCTCCTCCTCAGAAGGAACATCTCTTTTCTGTGTGCTGTGTGCTCTCCACACAGGAAATCCAGGTCCCCAAACCATCAGACACCAAACTCAAGCACTTCAAAGGGGGCAGAGCTGAGCTTCTGAGTCTCACCACTGCTGAAGACAGGGAACCACATGCTCACACCCCACGGGAGAGCCACAGGGCAGCTCCCACAGCAGTGAAGAGATTTCTGAGGTCAGGGTGAGCCAAAATGAGCTGCTGCAAAGCTCCAAGCTGTGGTCAGTCCTGGAGAGTGTGACCAGGAGGTGGCAGGCTCAACTCGCCCATGGATGGTGGCTCTTCTGCAGGAGAGCCTGGAGACAAAATCCCTCATAATCCCTCAGCCATCGAAGGGAAGCCAGAGAACTGAAGAGCTGGAGGAAGAGGGGGAAAAAAAGAGACAGTTTGGGCTTCTCTGAAAAGCAACCACAACTTGGGAGAGACGTTTCTGCCACCAAGGCTGATGCCTATGAGGGACTCAGTTGTGATCAACACCAGGAGCAGCATGGGGACAATGGCCAGGACTGTTTCTCTCCACTTGTGTTACAGATAACACCCAGGAATCAATGGAGAGGGGGAACATATCTGCATTTCCAGCTGTCCCTCCCCACCCCCAGCATCCTGGTCCCTGGGAGAGCATTTGAAACATTGCAATCGCTATAATTAGAAGTAACACTCACTTTCCAAGAGGAAACTGTGCAAAAGGTTGATTTCCTCTTTAATGCCATTTCAGATCTGCAGCTCCAGTGGTGAGGGGATTTGCTGAGCAGCAGTCTGCATCGCTAAGAAGAATTCTGAGTTTCCTCCATGGGGATTGCTCTCTCCAGGTGCAAGATGCCAGGTCCTAAGGTACAGAGACTGTGCTGCTCTGTCCAATCCCTCTGCAAATATCATCATCTCATCAATATTATGCATTGCCCCCGAGGCTAATTAACACTGCTGCATTCAGCACTGACTTGGGAATGCCAAAGACTTTGGGAACTTCGTTGCTGGAGCTTTCACCAGAGCTGCAAGTCACAGGCAGGCTCCTCGTGATTCCATACAAGGAAATATTCACAACATACAACAAAAATAGCCTCCATCACTACACGTTATAATCACATCAGGGAGTCTCCAATCTCTGCAGCAATAAATGATGCCCTCTCTCCTCACCCAGAGCACTTTGCAAATACCCATTAACCCTCCCAAAACCCAAGGATGGGCTGCAGGGACTGAGGCACAGACCTCAGACAGCAAAAAAGCGTGGCAGGGAGTCAGCAGCAACATCTGGATAGAAGCAAACTCTTTATCTTCTCCCATAATCTCAGTAACACAAGGCAAGTTTAGTTTGCCTTGTCCTTTGCAACCTTTCTGAGACCTTAAGGCCAAAAGAAGCTGCTACATTTTGTCCCTCTTCAGAGTTATTTTTATGCTGAGCCCAGGAACTTGTGATAGATAAAAGCACCTGCAGAAAGGTCATCAGCCACAGCTCAGAATTGTTCGGAGATAAAGAAGCTCCCCTTGGCAGAGTGTTCTGCTGTTTCAATCTCTCACTATTGGAAAGGTTTTCCTGGTTTCTAGTTTGAACTCATCTGCATTTTGCATCCAGATGTTGATCCTTGCTAAGCCCCATAGAGCTGCCCACTGCACCACAATCAAATCCTTTTGATAAAGGCAAAGGGCACTGTGATCTCTCAAAAAGACACCAGACTGGAAATGCTCCTTCAGCCATGAGGATGGAGCCTTAAAAATTTCTGTGATGAACTTTCTTGCTCAGATGTTCCTGCCCCTCATTTAGATTCACCAAATAAACTCAGATTCTCTTTCCAACAACCACTGACACAAAGGGCATTTCAGCCAGCCCCAAAATGGTTTCCTTAAGACTGAGTTAGGCTCAGTTCTTTGATTTAAAAAAATCTTTAAAATAATATTCCTAAACTTTTTCAGACAAGTAACCAGACAACATTTTTTCCACTCTTTAAACCCAGCCTCAGAAGTGAGATGTGCCATCCCTGAGTCGTTTGTCACCTTTACCCTCCTCTGTACTGCCAGAATTAGACACGTGTGTGTGTCAGCCCAAGCTGCTGATCCCTCCTGCCTCCCCAAAAAACATCTGCAGGGCTGTCAGTGGGTTCTCTGGGAGCCGTGGCTCCCATACAAGGCAACTGGTCCCTGGCCAGTGAAGGGCAGCTGGGAAGACCTGACCAAGTAAGAGACTGACTTGGCTGAGCATCATTTAATTCTCTACAGGGGGGACTAAATACATTCAGGTCACCTAAAAAAGTGAAATATCACATCTCACTTGTTTCCAAAGGGTGATGTAGTTTCTGTGTCATGCTTGTTCCCAAACAAGCAGAGAAGAAACTGTATCTAGTGGTGAGTTGAATGCCTTCCTCCTCCCACTGACTAGAGAGGGAGGAATGCCTTGGATGGATAAACTCCTCCACCAGACCTGCAGGTACCTTCCCCATGTAGCAAACCTGAATCTCCAATCCAGGCAGGTCCAGGCTGTTCTGCAGCAAGGCTGAGCATCAGCACCTGCCCAGGGAAGCTGTGGCTGCCCCATCCCTGGAAATGTCCAAGGCCATGTTAGACAGGGCTTGGAGCAACCTGGGGTAGTGGAAGGTGTCCCTGCCCACAGCAGTTCAACACAAATCAGTGTGTGATTCTGTGATTTCATGACCAGCATCAGCCCATCCCCATCCCCATCCCCATTCCCATCCCCATCCCCATCCCCATCCCCATCCCCATCCCCATTCCCATTCCCATCCCCATCCCCATCCCCATCCCCATTCCCATTCCCATCCCCATCCCCATCCCCATTCCCATTCCCATCCCCATCCCCATTCCCATTCCCATCCCCATCCCCATCCCCATTCCCATCCCCATTCCCATCCCCATTCCCATCCCCATCCCCATTCCCATTCCCATTCCCATTCCATTGCCAGGCTGCAGCTGGCAGGCAGCGTGCAGGACCCTGGGGAAGCTCAGGTCACTCCACACGTGCCTGTGCAGACCTGGCCTTGTTGTGTTTGGAAAGAGAAAGGCGATGGCACATGTCAGGCAGATTAGAAGGTGACAAATAGATGGACACGCAGGCAGACTGACTGTCTTTAAATAGTCTTCATATTTTTGCCATGATATCTGTCTGTGAGGGTTTAAATTACAGGCCTTACAGCTTTAAAAGAATTTAAAATGCTGAAATCCTTGTTAAAAACTAGCAAAGCTTGGCTGCACACTGCACTTTTAATCCACAATGAAAGCAGTGTGCTTGATTTGAAGGGCTACAGAGCTCTTATGGAAACACCCTGCAAACGCTGAGGTCCAACTAATGACCTGCCTGCTGTAGAAAAGGTTTGGTGTCAGATACAGATCCTGGCTGAAGTGGGTCCATCAAAACTCCCCCATCCTTCTGAGTGAAGGATCAGATATGGGATGTGCAGTTTGTCCTGTTTTGAGACACCTCACAAGCAGTAAATGAGATGTGAGGACTCAGATGTTGGTAGGGACATGGGAGAGATCATCCAGCTGCCTCTCACCCCGGGGAGTGCAGGGACAGAGCAGCAAGCCCCAGAGTTAAATGCTCCCAGCAGGACCAGATGCTGCAGCTCCCCAAGCAAACCAGCCACACACCCTACGAGCTCTGCTCCCCCACAGCCAGACACAAGGAGGATGTGTCAGGTAAGGCAGCTTCCCAAACCTTTGGAAAAGCCCTTTTGTAGATGACAAAATCCCAGAGAGCACCTCCAGTTCCTGTTAGTCTTTATTTATCATCCTCTTTAAGACAGACAGACGGATCAACTTCCACCCTGCCGTGCTGATCACATCCCGCTGTTTGCAGAAGTGCACTGCTCGCAGACAAGCCCCAAAGCTCCCAGCCTGTAGCCAAAATCTGCAGCACGGCCAGAGGTGGCCCGAGAGCACAGCAGTGACACTGCTGTCACCCTGCCCTCCGCTGCCTCTGCACAGGGAGCTCCATCCCGCCTCCTCCACAGCTGCTGGGCACTCACGGGAAACTCCAGAGGTGGCTCTGCCAAGGAGGGTGAGAAAGGGATGGGATCCAGCCCGGAGCAGGGGTGGCACATGGGAACATCCTCACCGTGGGGATTTCCCCACAGGAGGAACACGCTCGCTGCCAGATGCGCTGCCTGTTCCCCATCCATCCTGCAGCTGGATCTCATCGCCGGGGGAAAAACCTCTGCCTCCTGACTACTCTGTTTATTCTGCTAAAGACCATAATCATTCTGCTGTTTGGGTTTGTTTGGGGCGGGTTTTTTTTAGCAGGCTCCTATTTTTGTGAGTCCATGAGCTGCGCTCCCTCTGCTGGCTGGCTCGCTTGGGCTGCGGGGAGGCTCTGGGGAAGGAACCCTGGAATCTGAGAATCCCGGAATGGTTTGGGTTGGAAGGGACCTCATTCATTCCAACCCCTTGCCATGAGCAAGGACACCTTCCACTAGACCAGGCTGCTCCAAGCCCCATCCAACCCAGCCTTGAAAACTTCCAGGGGTGGGGAAGAGAGAAAACAAAGCCCTGCTCCAGCTGCCTGGGAAAATCAACCCCACAGACCCTTCCCAGGGTTCACATACTCGATGTCTGTGAGTGTTAAGACCTGGGAACGGCATTCTTGTGTCAGCTTTACTCCTTTCCGTGTGTCAGCTTTACTCCTTACTGTAAGGAGTACTTGCCTGGGTAAGCAGAGTTCTGTCAGCAAAGAGAAATGGGTGGTTTGATGAAATTCAGCTCTGTTGTTAAGCGTGGAGAAACTCTCACACTTGGAAGTCGTGTCAGCAAAGAGACAGGTTTGTACTGCTGGTGGGTTTAGGGCTGTGGTGTTCAAAACCTCTCAGCACGAGTAATTACACCCAGCACAAATCATGAGCAAAAACATGAAAACAGATCGTGAAAATCTTGAAAACAGAAAACCTCCTGAAGAGTAGGAAGAATCTCATGAGGAGATGCTTCCACAAGGAGTCCTTCCAAGCTCCTCATGCTTCAGAGAGCATTTCTCACATACAGAACAGCTATTGGGAGCCTTGGAGCCATCCTTCCCTTTCTGAAAAGCTGGTGGATGGGATTAAGCCCAAGGTCTGCAGCATTCACAGTGCTACTTTCATCATCAGAGGAGCAGAGAAATCTTTTGATGGGCATTAACCTAAGAGCAGGGAGGTTTTCATCAACCCTATTCAGTAGGCAAGCCAAGAAACAATAAGGGCTCTCAAAATCAGGCAAATAAAAGGCAAGAAAACCCCCTGTATAGATACCCTCTTGCTAAAACTATTAATAAACATCACACATTGCGTCAATCTCTGAAGGTCAAAGCAATCTTTTTCCCTTAGTGGAAGCTCTTAATGGAGGTTTTTGAGCTGCATTTTATGCCTAAATGTGCTTCTTTAATGAGTGCAATTTTACATCTGCCCAGGTAAAGCACCTTGTTGTGCATTTGCTTTTCTTCCACGGTTTTATTAGACCTGTTTGGCTGATGGTGCCCAGCCAAAAGAAATGAAAGGTGCTGGGAAACAAAAGCAGTGTTTCTGGAAGTGTTTGTCTTCATAATACATTTTTAAAAAAAACTAAACAAAAACAGGCGTATGAGGCAACTTGTTTCAGTACCCATTTACTGAGATTTTACCGTACACCTTTTCCTTCAATGAAAAGGCATTTAAACAGTAAAATAAAATGAAATATTCTGCTAGATGAGCTGGGACATGGAAAGGGAAAACAAGATGTCTGTGAACAGCCTCGGCCAGTGAGGCCCTGAGGGTTCCCTGCAGTGCCCTGGAGCGATGGAGGGGAGTGGGGGAGTGAGGATGGGAGCAGGGAGATGATAACCCTGACAGAAAATACCCCTCTGGGGCTGGGCTGGGCTGGCCAGGAGGTTTTAGTCCTGTGTTCCTTGATCTGTGATTTCTCCCAGTCCTTCCTGGGAATAAAATAGAAATGATCATTTAAAACATCTATATCTATACAAATATATTTAATGTCTGTTTCTTCAGCATCATGAGAAATGTGGTGTTTGAACACGATCATCTGCTGCTGGAGCTGTTCTCAGCCTGGATCAACAGCTGGGCAGGTGAGGATCCCACTGCTGGCTCCAGCAACGTGTAAGTTACAGAGGTTTTCCAGAGAGCTTTGCTGGGTTTTTATTTTTTTGAGTCTTATCATGTTTTATTTAGGAGATGTACTTACTATAAAGGATTTGTGAGCTAGAAGGGGCTTTTTGCTGTCAAGAGCAGCATCACAAAGATTGGTTTTCTGCAGCTCTCATAACTTATTCCCTTTGTGTTATTGGTAATTATGTAATGTTAAAAGAACCTTAAGAAAGAAGATGTAGGAAGAAATAATCTCTGTTCCCCAAACCTGCAGCTCTGAGTTACAGAAACAACAGTGAGTGACAGGTGGCAAAAGACAGATGGGGAGAAGGCTAAAAGAGATCTCTAATTCTATCAGTTTAATGAGTTCTTTTCTTATCAGCTTCAGCCCTTGTCCAGGTCTGCTAAGTGGTTTTTCTTAGAGATAGAATCACTCTGAATTAGTGCGTGGCAGCTCCTTTTGTTACACAACTGAGCAGATTTTTGACAGTTCAGCCTCTGAAGAGCTGAGCTGTGCTCAAGGCCTGGCTGCTAAAGGGAGCACCCAGACAGCAGCTGAGCTCTGCTGACCACCCACCCTTGTGCCAGGCTGGGAGGTCACGGCTCTGCCACCCACCCAGGCAAGAGCCAGGGCCTCACAGAGTGAGGAACCCTGCAGGGAGCTCCTCACAGTTCCCTGGGCTGGGAAGGCAGCGCTGGGAGCCAAGGCAGGCACGCTGCTCACTCTGGGAACCTGTGTTCAGCACAAATGTGTGTGGCTGCACCCTCACTGCAGCAGCAGCAGCAACCCAGACTGTCCTGGGAAGCACCTTCCACTAGCCTAGGGAACAGTGTTTTGGGGGAAATTCATCTTTCCTTCATTTGCAAAGGTGTTTTCCATCTGGGACAGCACTGCACTGCGCTGAAGCAATGCTTGCTCTTCTCTCCTGCCCAAGGAGAGCCTCTGTGGGCACAGCTCCAGGGCTCTTTGATAACCTCAGAGAGTGGTGCACAGCAAGGATCTCACTTGGCTCATTTTCACCATCATGAAAACCCCTCTTGTTTCACCTTGGACCACAGGAATACCAGGAGCTGACCTCCACTTGGGAAACTGGATAAACACTATGTGTTTATCTATGTCCAACCACTTATGGAATTTAATTCTCACAAAGGCCAAAAGAAACCTTGAAACAAAAAGGGCCAAAGAGCAGGTGGACCTTGTTTGTTAGGCAAGGATACTCCTTTCTCCAGCGTATTTGGAATTCAGTTGTGTTTTATAAATTGCAGGTTTAAAATGTGACTACATTTATTCTTTCTTGTCTTGTCCAGAATATTTTCTCACTGATGGAAAAGCTGCTCCTTGCTTTGCTACAGAAGCCAGGGATTGGAGCCGTGTTTTGCCTGGAAGACAGAGGTACACAGCACATTTCAAATTTATGAGGGGAGGTAGGACATGTGCCACTAAAACAGGGACCTTTTGAGCCACACAGCTGAGAGCTGGGGTTTTTCCTTCTGACATTCATCCCTCTGAGGCTTAGGTGACAGCAGGAAAATTTATTTCAGTTTTGTTGCAGGAGCTGACAGAACTGATGCATTACTGCATTCGGAGATTTAATACACACAAATAGGCACCGCTAGATCTGCACTGGCTCTGATTAAATTAAATACTGTGGAGTCTGTCTCCTGAATTTCTGTTCACAAGTAACAAACAGTGTGGAGGTGGGAACCTGCATTTTGTTATAGGCTCACCAATACAACACTGTAATGATCCATTTATGAGCAAGCCTTATGAATAACTATTTTACTCTGGCTTTGGATTTAAGGGCTCTGAGAGAAATTTAAGATTTTTCAGCTTCATGCAGCTACTGACCTGAACTCAACTGCTTAAAAGCTGTGTAGATTAGCTGAGAAGGACCTGAGCTACATTAGCTACACAGGAAAAGAAACACAGACTACAACTATGTGCAGCACAGGCACCTTCATTGAAAATGTGCCAAACAGATACAGATATAGATCTATAGATATCCACAAACACACACACACAAATCCTGTAGGTGCACCCCTGTGTATTATTTGTGTGCACAGTTATTTTTAAGCTTATTCAAATCTGTGGCAAACGAGTGTCTAGAGCAGAAACTGTTTTCATTTGCAGTGGCACAGGGGATGGCAGCAGTCACACAAGGCCTGCTAGAAACCACCCCCTGCACCTCCCCGGGAGCAAAGAGCTGCACTGCTGCCTTTGAACCTGCACACCACATCAAGGGGGAAAGGAAAACAACACCCCAAGGACCTCAATAAACACGGATTATCTTGTTTGCTGGAATCCCTTCAGAATGGCCAAGGCAGCCTCCAGTTCTGCGGGATCCAAGCGCTTTGCCCCGTTTCTGTAACAACACCTCCTCACGCTCTGCCTGCTTCCCATGGGACGTGTCCCGATGGAACAGGACTCTCAGGAGGTGCTGTCTTCACCACACAGCTCAGGGAGGCTTCACAAGCCTCAGATCCTGAGCAGGTTCTGCAACAGCCCCAGGCAGGAGCCAGAGGGGCCGGGGCTGCTTGGGGTTTGGGGTTTTGGGAGCGGGAAAAGCCCACTTGTCCATCCCACAGACTCTGTGCTCTCTCAGGGGTTTGGGGTTTTGGGAGTGGGAAAAGTCCACTTGTCCATCCCACAGACTCTGTGCCTGCTCGGGGGATTTGGGGTTTTGGGAGTGGGAAAAGCCCACTTGTCCAGCCCCACAGGCTCTGCTCGGGGGATTTGGGGTTTTGGGAGTGGGAAAAGCCCACTTGTCCATCCCACAGACTCTGTGCCCTCTGGGGGGTTTGGGGGGCAGCAGCTCCCCATGGGAACCCAGCACGTCTGGCATCCCCAGTGTCATCCTCAAAACCGCTTCCTTCTCCCCGTCAGCACATCCTGTGTGATTTCCTGCCTTGTTTTGTAAGAGCAGCACAAATGAAAGGATTCCTCATTTATAGAAAGCCTTTCTCTCTCTTCAGCAGCTTTTCTTTCAGATCTACTTACAAATTCCCTCTTTAAAGCATTTTTCTCTCAGGTTTTCTTGTTTCTTTTCTTCTTTTTCTTCTTTTTCCCTGGAATTCAGAGTAGTTTTCCTCTACAGTCTAAACCCTTTTCCTCACTTTTTGCTGTTTTATTTAAAAAAAAATAAAAAAATACAATTACTATGAACATAGAAGCCCCAAGATTCACAATTTCTGCTACAAAATATCTTTACAGCACAGCAAAGTTTTCGGGTCATGCACAGGAACACATTTTTCACCGAAATCACTTACTGATCTTAATAACCACAAACATTGTTGGCTTTATTTCAAATAGAAATTAATTTCCTTTCCATCTTCATCCCAAAATCCACCGTGAAAAGCTAATGTATTCAGAGTCATTTGCAGGCACCAAGCACCACTCCCACTGTGTTTGGGATGCCACTCCCTCCCACAGGAACGTAAGCTGCTGACTCAAAGATCCAGCTTTAGCACTGCTTTGATGGATCCTAAGTTGAGATAAGTTGGAATTTTCTGGCAGTTTTGGCAGTTTAACCTCCTATACACTCAATTAGAATATTTTACGCTCAGTTAAACCACCATTCACCTTCCATTGTGTGTTATAAACCCTCCAAACACCCTAAACTTCTTCCTTTTCTATTAATACATGAATTAAATCAATTTACCTTCCTGCTGGTCATGTTCATCAGGGTACAGCTCTAAGGAGAGCCCAGCTGAGGCAGACTGTTTACACTCCACAATATTCCTCTGCTTAGAACATGTTATTCTCCATGGCTTGTTGGCTTCTCTGCTCAGAGTAAAACCCATTTACTCAGATTCTCTTGTTATTAAGAACACTGCCCATGTAACAATCCCGAGGGTCTGTGCAGCACAGACAAATTCAAGGTTTGCTCACACCACGGGGATCAAACACATTTGTTCCTCCTGACCAGCAGCATTTCCTATGATAATAATAGTTTCTGCTTACCACGGACTGCCACATATTTATTACAAATTCCAGTTTCTGAGAACAAAACAAGTGTGCCTCGGGCTGCCCTTCATGTGAAACTCGGCAGGTTTGGTTCACATGACGTGGTGAAAACAGCCTCAGCTCCCAGAGCTCATCCATGGGTTTGTACTGATTCTCCCTGTGTCTTTCACCTCACCACATATCAGCCATAATATCTGTGTTTAGTCCACCCTGAGTATCATTTTCACCTGTGGCCACCTTGTTTTAACCTGCAGCCAGCCATGTTTTACACTGGGGGCTGGGACCAGGAGCTGAACTGCAGGGTTTATTCTGGAATACTGCTGGGACTCCAAGGAGCTTGGAGCCACAAGCTAAATTCAGCAGCAGTTTCTGTTCTACACAGGCTGTTTTCAGAAGCTGTTGGCCTCACCCTGCCTGTCTGGGGTCTCTGCTGTGATGACAGGCTGCCTGTGAGCCCCCTGTGTTGGTGTGACAGTGCTGTGCTCCAGAGCTGTGGTTTCCCAGGGCTGGGATCCTGGGCAGTGCTCCCCAGCTGCTGTGCCTGCTGCAGGTGTGTGGCAGCAGCAGCAAGGCACGAGCACAACTCCCCGAGTCCCAGTTTTAATGTGGCTGCTGAGTTTGCAGTCCTTAGTCAGCTAATTACTATTTGTGGACTCAGTAAAATGAAGATTGTGCTATTTGGGATCTTCCCAGGCCTTTTACAATCATCCTTTGGTTAATGTTTGTGGAAAGTTAGAATATGTATGATAATTTGTGAGCATCATATATGTATAAACATATATATAAGCTGGGTTTTTTTTCTTCTTCTTCTTCTTTTTAGGATCTATCAAAGCAGTATTGAGATTTCTTGATCTCCTGAGCAACTTATATCCAGTGGCTCATACCTTCTCCGTTGTTTTCAGACAGAAGCAAATCACACACAAGGCAGCATCTCTGTGCTTTTTATACTTGGCAGGACCACGGCAGCCCCTCGTGGCTTTGACTCATGCCCTCAGCTCACACTGCAGCTGGGATGGCCCCTGGCAACCTCAGCACTTCGGCTGGGATTGAAGCACAGTTCCAGGAATGCTGCCCGGCCCAGCTTCCCTGCTGGCCTGAGCTGGGGAGCTGTGCTGACTCGCTCTGCCCAGCACCTGCACACCCAGCTCCTTCCTCAGATTCTGGGCTGGTTTCAATCCCTGCCGTGGAATTGAGGAGGGATGTGGATGTCTCAGGATGCACTTGACAAGCTGACATGGTCCAGTCCAACAGAGCCCCAGCCATGGCAGACTCTCTGTGGTCCCTGAATGTTTCCAATCTTCTTGTTTTACTGTGCAGTGAAATTACTCCCTGTTAATTGTGCTTCTGCTGCAGATATTCTGCTTCCACCCAGAGAGAGCCTTTCTCAGAACTTGAAAATATTGTTCTTTAGCCAACCAAATTGGATCCTGAACCTCACAAGTGGCAGGGACTAAGTACACTGTGCCTGTAATGCCCCATCTGTCTTCTCAGAAGCTGCACAGAGCACAGCCAGAGGACCTTTGGGCTCATGAAACCTGAACTAAAAATAGTAATTACTGGGAAACAAAGGGGACAACCTGACCCCGCAGCTGGCAGCCTCAGTACAACAGCAGTGATGTGTAATTGCCTGCAAATTTCTGAACTGTACTTGAGAGCAGCTTCCAGGAGCTTCCAAGCAGAGATCCACGCACAGCTCTGACAGATGGCTCCTCCTTGCAGGAGAGAGGGCTCCTTAGGCTCTTCAATCCCCATCCCAAATACAGACTAGCCTGTCTGGCATATCACAGCTCAGCTACCAGCAAAATATCCCAAGTGGGCCAGACCTGACTCTATTCCCTGACAGCAGAGGATTTGAAGAGAATGTGGAGCTCTAAATAACCCTGATGAAATAAGACTGGGTCACTGTAAGAGTGATGCTCTGTGTGGTGGTAGAAATCCCAGTGTAGATCAGGATCCTGTATTATCTAGCAGCAAATGGATATCCTGCAGTTCTTGCAGAGAAAATGGGCACAGCACAAGAAATGGCAAAGATTTGAGTTTGTGAGGGTTAAAGGACAGATCAGCATCAAAGCCACAAGCAAAGTCATCTTCTGGGCCTGACAGCAATACTTTTATTCACTGGCTGTACTAAAGAAGCTATTGACATCCTAAATTAGTACTAATTTAAATTTTAATTTTAAATTAGTACTAATATCAGTTGACTTCTTCTATCCATTCTCTTGGCCAGATGACTTTTGTATTTTATCATGTAACTCACACCAGGTAATTCAGAAAACCTCTGTCTTCTTACACAAATATTCTCCTATCTTCTTCCTCTCTTTTTCCCCTTTAGGCTGCTTTGCAATGCACAGCTGCAATAAAGGTGACTTCAAGACAGAGACTCAGACACACAGAGGACTATTGCTAAAGCAAAAGCATCCCTCTGTCTAACACAATCCAAAAGAGGGAAAGGAGTGTGGTGCCTGCAGAGCCCACTGCTGAGAGGATGAAAGCCGTGCTGGCCTCCCACACCTTTGTGGTGGAGAGCAGTTACTTCCCAAGTCAAGCCTAGCACAGGTAAAAAGCAAAAGAAAGAGCCTGGGGTTGTCGTGCTGCTCAGAGCTGCAGAGACCTAAAATCCCCTTGAAAGCTGAGATTCTGCTCTCAGGATCTGAGACTAGGTTAACCATCAGAGGGTCTCTCACCAGGGATCTGGCTGCAGCACAGAGAGGTAGGGCTAATGAATGCAGTGTATGCATCAGACTGGTTCAGCCTATCCCAAAATGTCACTTTTCAGATGTTGTCTGCATGGTTAGAACCAGGAAGAGCAGAAATAAAAAAGACATTTCATTTTTCACAGTCTGTTCAAGTTTATTCACTGCTTTCTGGGGGGGGACACCCTCTTATCCCACCCACTAAACTGAGGGAAAACATTCCAATGATTATCACAGACGTTTGCATGGGGAAAAATCCTCTTGCCTGGCGTTAGAGAAGAAAAAAGCAATTTGAAATGGAATTTTGTACCGCAGCTCTGCGGTTCCTTATGCCAGGTCTGAGCACGAGTGGATCATTTAGCAGGACAAATTCAATCCAGATCGTGCCTGGGCACACAATGACGTTTCTGTTGGATTAGCCAGAGCTCACAACACGGCGTTTGTGCTGGCTGGATGCCGGCAGCAGGAAGAAAGACAATATCTAATCTGGCATAAAGCCTACCAATACAGACCTCATGTCATAATTTCTTGCACAGTTTTGAATGGGATCAGTGCTCTGGGTTGTGTGGTCTAGGATTTTGTACCCAGGAGCCCTAAAACCAGGTTTCCTGTTTCACCAAGCTATGGCCATTTTTTGCTGTGCTTGTGTTTCTCCATGAAATGTTCTCCTATTATGAGAGACCCTTATCCCATCTGAGTCCTTGCTGTAACCCATGGTAGTGCTGCACTCCCTTTAGCACATATTCAGGATCTCCCTCACAACAGCCTTTCCCAGTTGCCCCTGCAGATTTGTGTGTGTGTGTAATTGTGTGTGAATTCTGTAAAACAAACATCCCAGCTGTTTGCTCGACTGGGCCCATGGATGCCCACGAGCTGCCACTGCTTTGTGCAGCTCCTCTAATGCTGCCCAGGCAGGGAGCTGTCAGTGCTGGCCTCTCAATCCATCTCTCTAATGCTCATCAGTGGCATCTGATTTCTGTAGGGACCTTCCCCTCCACTGCAGAGCTCGGCTTGGAAAGGCTGTGCTTGCTCTCCTCCCCGGAAGGTGCTGTTTTCCAAGAAAACTGATGGAGTGCCAGGCTGTCGTTCCCTGAGGAACTTGGAAGAATCTGCTCTCTGAGCTGTTTTACCTGCTGACACTTCTCATCCAGTCAGTTTTACCAGAGTAATCCCCCTAATTTACGGCCACAGGCTGGCGTTTGTGTAGGCTTTGGGAGAAAACTTACACTGGAAAAGTCGCTTATTTTAGAACCCACGGCCTCAAGGAAGATATTTTCCCCTAATCCTAAACTAAATGATATCATACTTGGCTGGTGCTGTAACCATGGTACTGCAGTTATTTATGACTCTGAAATTAATGCTATAGTTAGCAACACTGCAACAGGGTTTCTTCTATGCTACTGTCCAAGTGCTTCCCTCCCCCAGCCCGAGGCTACACTGGAAAGCAAGACAGAGTGTCTCCAAAGGGTCTTTAATTTGCAGTAAACAATGTCAGCCTTTGCTGATTTCCAAAACTTGGCAACACAAAAGTGGATATGTACAAAGATGCGTCTTCTAAGCAAAACAAAGCACTTGGCTATGTTTTTATTGATCTTATTTTGTGAGGAGATTTATTTGGGTTCTGTTTGTTTTAGCTCTTAAAGTAAATGTTAATTTCTGTGAAAGGACCTGGAACTGAAGTGTGCAGGGCTGGCAGGAGGAGGGAGAGCTCAGCTGGACACTGCTCATCAGCTCCAGCATCAGGGAATCACCACCAGGGCAAAGAGGAGAGGTCAGCTCTTATGCCTGGGACACTCTGGGAGTCACCTCCTGGAAATGGACAGCCTGTGTACACAAGATATCTGGGGACAAAACCAGCATCATTCCCTCTGCAAAGAAATCCCAGAGAAAGCTGGGGAGAATCCAGCAAAGTAGAACAGAGGAAACACAGAAAACCACACAATGCTGAATCCCTCCTGGTCAAAGATCAGGCAGTTCCTGCTTCCACAGTGCAGATCCCTGTCAGGAATGCTCATCCTGAGGGTCAGATGACAGCCTGGGGACCCAGACACCTCTGTCTGCTCCTGGAGGGGACTCATGCCAGCAGCAGTAGCTTCTGCATGCCTTGCACAGTGCATCACCTCTCAGTCAGGGAATGAAAAGAACCATAAAACAAAACTGCAATAAAAGCACTGAAATAGAAATAGAGAGGGCAGAATGCAAGAGGGGAAGGGAAAAAAAAAAAGAGAAAAGAAAAAGGAAACAGAGAAAAAAGGAGAGACAGAGCCAAGTGTGAAGAGCAGATGGGATTCTGCTCTGGGATGCAATGGCAGCCCATCCTCTGATCCACAACTGGAGGCAGTTTGAGTGAATTTAGCTCAGGTCACAGTGTAGGCAAGTGCTCATCTTCAGTGAGCTCTGGGACAGCAGCCTGAGGTACAGATACAGCACAGCATTGCTGTACATTGTTGGACACTTGTGCCACTACCATTTGATGTGAGAGTCTGACTTCATGTCAGCTCTGCTACCTGGATTAACCTTTCTATGCTGCCTCTGAACAGCAGCTAACAGAGCAGTCTAACTCTGCTTATGCCAAGAATAAGGAGGATCCAAGTCATTACCCCCCAGTTTAGGGCTTTCCAGATGCTCTGGCCTTGGGCCCAATCTGATTTACAAGTTGGTAGAAGAAAGTCTCAGGGCCTTCACTGAGAAGTAGATAAGGCATTCTGGGAAAATTTATTGGGTGAGAATGTATCATTTATTTGGGGTTTCAGTTTTATTTTGGTTTACAGTCTAAGCTTCCAATTCCCAGAGCCACAATTCTCCCATTGCCTTCGTGGGATTTATAGTGGAGTCACTTGACCGGGTTTTGCTATGTCTAACATGTTTCTTTATTTTTTCCTTTTAAATTTTTTTCTTCTTTTGACCACAGGCAAAGCAAATAAATCATCTGACATCGTGCCAGCAAACTGCCATAGGCACTTTGAGACTGGAGGAGTTTCTCCTGCCCCAAAAGAGCATTAAAAAAACTGTCTGATAACTTGGACGGGGTTCAGGTATGTTTGTGCACATACCAGCAGTTAAACTTATTTCTTTTACTATCTTATCTGTCCATTTCTGGTTTTAAAGGGGAGGAAGTTTGGCAGGCAAGCTACTCTTGGAATGCACTCAGTAAACCATGGGCAAGAGAAGTGAAGAGCATAAACAGAAATAACCATAGGTACAGCAGCTGGGAGCCTGACTGCTGGCTTCTATTCCTGGCTTTACCCATGACTCAGTTGGTGACCACTTCACCCCTCCATTCTCCAGCTTTCTCACAGGCAAAATTCACCCATCCCACAGGTCACACCAGGCCAGGGGACCCTGTGTCTTCCAGATGGGGAGCCTTGCAGGAACAGCCCCATCTTAATCCCTCTGCCAGCCCCAGACCCCTCCACCACGCAGGGTCAGGTCGTGGTGCCTCCCTCATCGAGGGGAGCTGGCAACTTTAACCCAGCGCATTTTGCGAAGGAAAAGCACTATAACAAAATGTTGCTAATTTTAGCGTGACAGCTACAACACATTCCTGCTCTGGACAGAGCTCTGCTGTCAGCCAACTTAATTATCCAGTACCTTTGCCCAGTTCCCTCCTTATTAATTGTGGCCAAAGCACTCAGCAAGGCCAATTTGCTGCTTGCTCTCCATCTCTCCTTATGCAAGACCAATTCCTTGACAGCTGGACCGTGAGACTGCTCCGCTGGGCAGTTTCTGCTCCCCCTCCTGTGCTTCCCCTCCAGCAGCTGTAAACATCTCTCTACTTTGTTCCTGCCTGCCTGCAGCAGATTCCTGGGATGTTGATGCCAGACACAGACAGCCCTGGCCTGGGACGAGCAGTCCCATGGTTGGGGCAGGATGGAGCTGTGCTGCTGCGCCAGGATCTTGCAAACAACCTGGAATAGAAAAGCAGACTCTGTTTTTGCAGGAAAGGCTTCTCAGTGGTGCTTGGGAACCTCCTGCCCATTTGGTCAGAAGGATGTCCTTCCATCCTCAAACCCAAGGTCTGTCCCTGGGGTACAGCCAGGAGGACCACAGGCATGAAAGCTGAAATAAAACTTGGAGATCACACAGGCACTCTTAGCCCCTCTGTGTGCATCAGGACCAGCAGCTGCACAAAGGCATCCTGGATCTATCTAATTTCTGTATAAAAACAGGAAACTGCCCCTCCCTTCACCAAAGCAGAGGGAGAGCTGCATGGCTTGCATCTGTCTCACCGAGAAAAGGGGCGGAGGAAGGAGCAAACAGCTCCCTTCCTCTTATCCCGGAGCGTGTCAGAGGGAGGATGCATCAGTCAATTTGTTCCTGGGATATTTTTAAGTCTGTCCCCAGGACAGGTCTTAGAAAAGAGTGAGAAGATTTCAGAGCTCAGACCTCTCCTAACACCCATTTTCAGCAGGAGAAGCAGAGTGGGGGTTGTACAAGCAGCAGCACAGGGGTGTCTCCCCAACCCACCCTGGGAATTTCAAGTGGGGACCCTGGTTGAGGCTCAGTTTGGGCTTAGGGCAGCTGGAGCCCAGTGCCACCTTATCTGAGAGTTGTTAGTGACCTGGAGGAAATGAATCCTCACACACAAGCCTGCCTGGCCTCACCTCCTCCTCCAGCTCTCACAGCAGGGAAGGCCAGGACTGATTCAAGACTGAGCAAAAATAAACTCTTTCCCTTCAGAAACGGTGCTTCCCACACTGAACCAGGCTTTGTGAGGCAGGCTCTTTCTTCTGACAATTCTACAGTGAAAATGTCTTAAGAGTGCAGGGGTATCAAATAATACCTGGCCTCTGCCCCACAGCCACTACAGAAAGAAGAGGGGAAAGCGAGAAAATATCTATATTTCTACTGTCTTTATTCCTCTGGATTGAGGGAAATTTCCTATCACAACTTGGGAGCTCACATATTTTCTCAGGGCACAGCACCCTGCTCTCCTTTACTCCATAATCTCACCAGGTCTTAGTGATGTAAGATGCCAATATAAATCCTGCAGATCGATTGTGTTTGCTCTGGCATTGCAGACAATGTGAACCAGGCTGTAATCAAAGCTTTACCCATTTCAGTGTCAATTAAATCAATGAGAAATAAGGATTGTATGGTGTTAAACCAAAAACCACATGCAAACATCATTGTTCTGCATATCAAAGTTGTTCTCGGCTTAGCATATAAGTGAGAAACCTCAAAATCATGACCAGTTTTCCTGACAATGACTCCTGGACGTTGCTGTGTTAAAAAGGAAATATCAGGGTGATATTTGTTCACACTCTCATAACCATCATTTGCTTTGCCTGCCGTCTTGTAGTCAGCAGGTCATGAACTCTGTGTACCAAATGATTTAGAGATGAGGAGGCAGTGGAGAGATGCTCTTCATGCAAGTAGAATAAAAAAGGGAGAATGTAGTTCTCAGGGTAGATTATACAGCTGAGAGCACCTTTATCTTCCCCTCTGGGACAAAGTATTTTATTTCCATGATAGACACTTGACTTCTCAAACCTTCCTCTCAAATACACTCTTCTCATCTCTAAGCATCAGCATGAGCTTTCCCCTGCAGCCAAAGAGTGGAGACTTCCCATGGGCTCTCCACACATCTGCAGGAGCTGTTCCACCTGCCTTAGGAACTTCTGTACAGGGACCAGACCAAACTGTGCTCGTTTTTGCAGCTGGAAGATCCCCAAAGTGTCTCTCAATTCCTGTCTGTTCCAATCTGCTGTGACAGTTCCAAAATATCTGTGACTTTTTAAAATGTGGTCCAGCTTTTTCCACTGTCCAGCTTGCAGCCAGGGAAAGGGCACATCTGCCCAAATCTCCCTTGCCTGGCTCAATTTCAGCCAAAAGTAACCAGAGGAGTCCAACCACCTCAGCTTGGTCCTTATTGTCACCACTTCTCTCTGACATCCCTCATCATGAGTGTTCAGCCACTTCTCAAGCACTGATGAGAGCTTGAGAGAAAATCTGTAGGTCACTGAGAGGCTCAGGTGACAGCTGTGGGGGTAATATGGATTTTAGTGCCCTCCAAGGCACTCTCAGTTTGTACCAGCCAGCAGCAGAGCTGATAACTTGCAGTGGCTCCTTCAAGAGCAGCATCTTTACATCACCACGGGGAGGCCTTGGGACCTTTAGGCCCATCCTGGAACACCAGCATTGGCCTTTTTGGCCAAGATTTCTGCTAAGCTCCTTCTCCCTGCCCACCCCCTCCCAGCTTGGCACTGGAAAGCAAACAAACAGCTCTGGAAGCTGCAGAATCTTCAGAGTCTGGCTTTCA